>NC_134690.1:347648160-348343160 GCF_050947455.1 Rhinoderma darwinii
CCCGGTGGGGTGGAAGGGGGTCAGCGGGAGCAAACCGCATCCCCATGCCCAGCCAGAGTTCCAGGGTGATTGCAGGTAGGTCCCGGTGGGGTGGAAGGGGGGGCAGCGGGACCAACCTGTGTCCCTATGCCCAGCCAGAGTTCCAGAGTGATTGCAGGTAGGTCCCGGTGGGGTGGAAGGGGGGGCAGCGGGACCAACCTGTGTCCCTATGCCCAGCCAGAGTTCCAGAGTGATTGCAGGTAGGTCCCGGTGGGGTGGAAGGGGGTCAGCGGGAGCAACTTGCATCCCCATGCCCAGCCAGAGAACCAGGGTGATTGCTGGTAGGTCCCGGTGGGGTGGAAGGGGGGGCAGCGGGACCAACCTGTGTCCCTATGCCCAGCCAGAGTTCCAGAGTGATTGCAGGTAGGTCCCGGTGGGGTGGAAGGGGGTCAGCGGGAGCAAACCGCATCCCCATGCCCAGCCAGAGTTCCAGGGTGATTGCAGGTAGGTCCCGGTGGGGTGGAAGGGGGGGCAGCGGGACCAACCTGTGTCCCTATGCCCAGCCAGAGTTCCAGAGTGATTGCAGGTAGGTCCCGGTGGGGTGGAAGGGGGTCAGCGGGAGCAACTTGCATCCCCATGCCCAGCCAGAGTTCCAGGGTGATTGCAGGTAGGTCCCGGTGGGGTGGAAGGGGGTCAGCTGGAGCAAACCGCATCCCCATGCCCAGCCAGAGTTCCAGAGTGATTGCAGGTAGGTCCCGGTGGGGTGGAAGGGGGTCAGCGGGAGCAACTTGCATCCCCATGCCCAGCCAGAGTTCCAGGGTGATTGCAGGTAGGTCCCGGTGGGGTGGAAGGGGGTCAGCTGGAGCAAACCGCATCCCCATGCCCAGCCAGAGTTCCAGGGTGATTGCAGGTAGGTCCCGGTGGGGTGGAAGGGGGGGCAGCGGGACCAACCTGTGTCCCTATGCCCAGCCAGAGTTCCAGAGTGATTGCAGGTAGGTCCCGGTGGGGTGGAAGGGGGTCAGCGGGAGCAACTTGCATCCCCATGCCCAGCCAGAGAACCAGGGTGATTGCTGGTAGGTAAGGAGATCCATTTGGTGACCAAACAGCAGTGAAAATAAAAAGGCCCAAATGTCAAAGAATGACACTTTTAATACTGAAAGTGAAACATTTAAAATCAAGTTAAAGTGGGGTATGTTCAGAAATGTCAGAGGCGGTAATGAGCAGCAGAGGCAGGCCGGGGCAGAGTTCCAGGGCCAGGGGTGTGACGGCAGGCAGCGTAGGCCGGGGCAGAGTTCCAGGGCGGTGGGTGAGAGGACTAGGCCTCAATCCAAGGAGATCCATTTGGTGACCAAGCAGCAGTGAAAATAAAAAGGCCCAAATGTCAAAGAATGCCATTTCTGCTACTGAAAGTGAAACATTTGAAAGTGAAACATTTAAAATCAAGTTAAAGTGGGGTATGTTCAAAAATGTCAGAGGCGGTGGTGAACAGCAAGGGCAGGCCGGGGCAGAGTTCCAGGGCCAGGGGTGTGACGGCAGGCAGCGTAGGCCGGGGCAGAGTTCCAGGGCGGTGGGTGAGAGGACTAGGCCTCAATCCAAGGAGATCCATTTGGTGACCAAGCAGCAGTGAAAATAAAAAGGCCCAAATGTCAAAGAATGCCATTTCTGCAACTGAAAGTGAAACATTTGAAAGTGACACATTTAAAATCAAGTTAAAGTGGGGTATGTTCAAAAATGTCAGAGGCGGTAATGAGCAGCAGAGGCAGGCCGGGGCAGAGTTCCAGGGCCAGGGGTGTGACGGCAGGCAGCGTAGGCCGGGGCAGAGTTCCAGGGCGGTGGGTGAGAGGACTAGGCCTCAATCCAAGGAGATCCATTTGGTGACCAAGCAGCAGTGAAAATAAAAAGGCCCAAATGTCAAAGAATGCCATTTCTGCTACTGAAAGTGAAACATTTGAAAGTGAAACATTTAAAATCAAGTTAAAGTGGGGTATGTTCAAAAATGTCAGAGGCGGTGGTGAACAGCAAGGGCAGGCCGGGGCAGAGTTCCAGGGCCAGGGGTGTGACGGCAGGCAGCGTAGGCCGGGGCAGAGTTCCAGGGCGGTGGGTGAGAGGACTAGGCCTCAATCCAAGGAGATCCATTTGGTGACCAAGCAGCAGTGAAAATAAAAAGGCCCAAATGTCAAAGAATGCCATTTCTGCAACTGAAAGTGAAACATTTGAAAGTGACACATTTAAAATCAAGTTAAAGTGGGGTATGTTCAAAAATGTCAGAGGCGGTGGTGAACAGCAAGGGCAGGCCGGGGCAGAGTTCCAGGGCCAGGGGTGTGACGGCAGGCAGCGTAGGCCGGGGCAGAGTTCCAGGGCGGTGGGTGAGAGGACTAGGCCTCAATCCAAGGAGATCCATTTGGTGACCAAGCAGCAGTGAAAATAAAAAGGCCCAAATGTCAAAGAATGCCATTTCTGCTACTGAAAGTGAAACATTTAAAAGTGACACATTTAAAATCAAGTTAAAGTGGGGTATGTTCAAAAATGTCAGAGGCGGTAGTGAACAGCAGAGGTAGGCCGGGGCAGAGTTCCAGGGCCAGGGGTGTCACGGCAGGCAGCGTAGGCCGGGGAAGAGTTCCAGGGCGGTGGGGAGAGGACTAGGCCTCAATCCAAGGGGATCCATTTGGTGACCAAGCAGCAGTGAAAATGAAAAGGCCCAAATGTCAAAGAATGCCATTTCTGCAACTGAAAGTGAAACATTTGAAAGTGACACATTTAAAATCAAGTTAAAGTGGGGTATGTTCAAAAATGTCAGAGGCGGTAGTGAACAGCAGAGGTAGGCCGGGGCAGAGTTCCAGGGCCAGGGGTGTCACGGCAGGCAGCGTAGGCCGGGGCAGAGTTCCAGGGCAGTGGGGAGAGGACTAGGCCTCGATCTAAGGAGATCCATTTGGTGACCAAACAGCAGTGAAAATAAAAAGGCCCAAATGTCAAAGAATGACATTTTTGATACTGAAAGTGAACCATTTAAAATCAAGTGAAAGTGGAGTACGTTCAAAAATGTCAGAGGCGGTGGTGAACAGCAGGGGCAGGCCGGGGCATAGTTCCAGGGCCAGAGTGTGACGGCAGCACAGGCCGGGGCAGAGCTCCAGGGCCAGAGTGTGACGGCAGGCAGCATAGGCCGGGGCACAGTTCCAGGGCCAGAGTGTGACGGCAGGCAGCGTAGGCCGGGGCAGAGTTCCAGGGCGGTGGGGAGAGGACTAGGCCTCGAGATAAGGTGATCCATTTGGTGACCAAGCAGCAGTGGAAATAAAAAGGCCCAAATTTCAAAGAATGACATTTTTGATACTGAAAGTGAAACATTTAAAATCAAGTTAAAGTGGGGTACGTTCAAAAATGTCAGAGGCGGTAATGAGCAGCAGAGGCAGGCCGTGGGCACAGTTCCAGGGCCAGAGTGTGACGGCAGCACAGGCCGGGGCAGAGTTCCAGGGCCAGAGTGTGACGGCAGGCAGCATAGGCCGGGGCACAGTTCCAGGGCCAGAGTGTGACGGCACGCAGCGTAGGCCGGGGCAGAGTTCCAGGGCGGTGGGGAGAGGACTAGGCCTCGAGATAAGGAGATCCATTTGGTGACCCAACAGCAGTGAAAATAAAAAGGCCCAAATGTCAAAGAATGACATTTCTGCTACTGAAAGTGACACATTTAAAATCAAGTGAAAGTGGGGTATGTTCAAAAAATGTCAGAGGCGGTAATGAGCAGCAGAGGCAGGCCGGGGCACAGTTCCAGGGCCAGAGTGTGACACTGTCCGCCGATAGATAACCCTTTGCACATTATCGTCATCATCATTATCAGCAGCAGTTGCTGTCAGCCAGCTCCAGAGTGTATGAGCGGCGTGTGCTGCCCATTGCAGCCCAGGGTAGAGGAGCCGTGTGCAAGCTGTGCATGCCCGGGGGCAACAGTGTATGAGCTCCTCAGCGCCAGCGGGGGGGGGTCCCACTATGTCCCAAGCCGCCTGACATGTACTTCCGGTCGGCTAGGAGGTGGCATGTCAGCTGGGCTGTCAGCCAGCTCCAGAGTGTATGAGCGGTGTGTGCCTGCACCCGTGGGGGGGGGGGATACAGGAGCCATGGGGAAGCTGTGCAAGACCGGGGGCAGCCGTGTACGAGCTCCGCAGCGCCCCTTGTGGACTTCCAGGGCAAGAGCGATATGAGCGGCAAAGTCATGCCGACCTCCTGGAAGTCCCCGTCGGCTTCGCTCGCGGGTCGGTCCCGCTGATTTTTCTACCTTCATAATAAAAAAATCTTTTTTTTTTTATGGCATTTTCGGAAGCCTCAAGCCCACCTGGAGTTGCACGAGCAAGGCCACGTCGGCGTCTCCTTCCGAAAGCGGCCGGGAGCCAGTTCCGAGTATGAGCGGCGTGTGCCTGCCTTTTGCACCCGTGGGGGGATAGAGGGGCCCCTGGGGAGCTTGTACATGCCGGCAGCTTCCTTGTGGGAGCTCCACAGCGCCCGCGGCGAGTCCCGTTGTGTCCAGCCGGCTGACAAGCACTTCCGGTCCGCGAAGGATGCATGTCAGCGGCGGTGTGCCCGCTCCGGGTATGAGCGGCGTGTGCCTGCCTATGGCATCCTTGGGGGGATAGAGGAGCCATGGGGAAGCCGTGCCAGCCCGGTTGCAGCCGTGTATGAGCTCCTCAGCGCCAGCCTCGGAGTTTGAGGGCTTTAGCGGTATGCACGGCCAACTCATGCCGACCTCCTGGAAGTCCCCGTCGGCTTCGCTCGCGGGTCGGTCCCGCTGATTTTTCTACCTTCATAATAAAAAAATCTTTTTTTTTTTATGGCATTTTCGGAAGCCTCAAGCCCACCTGGAGTTGCACGAGCAAGGCCACGTCGGCGTCTCCTTCCGAAAGCGGCCGGGAGCCAGTTCCGAGTATGAGCGGCGTGTGCCTGCCTTTTGCACCCGTGGGGGGATAGAGGGGCCCCTGGGGAGCTTGTACATGCCGGCAGCTTCCTTGTGGGAGCTCCACAGCGCCCGCGGCGAGTCCCGTTGTGTCCAGCCGGCTGACAAGCACTTCCGGTCCGCGAAGGATGCATGTCAGCGGCGGTGTGCCCGCTCCGGGTATGAGCGGCGTGTGCCTGCCTATGGCATCCTTGGGGGGATAGAGGAGCCATGGGGAAGCCGTGCCAGCCCGGTTGCAGCCGTGTATGAGCTCCTCAGCGCCAGCCTCGGAGTTTGAGGGCTTTAGCGGTATGCACGGCCAACTCATGCCGACCTCCTGGAACTCCCCGTCGGCTTCGCTCGCGGGTCGGTCCCGCTGATTTTTCTACCTTCATAATAAAAAAATCTTTTTTTTTTTATGGCATTTTCGGAAGCCTCAAGCCCACCTGGAGTTGCACGAGCAAGGCCACGTCGGCGTCTCCTTCCGAAAGCGGCCGGGAGCCAGTTCCGAGTATGAGCGGCGTGTGCCTGCCTTTTGCACCCGTGGGGGGATAGAGGGGCCCCTGGGGAGCTTGTACATGCCGGCAGCTTCCTTGTGGGAGCTCCACAGCGCCCGCGGCGAGTCCCGTTGTGTCCAGCCGGCTGACAAGCACTTCCGGTCCGCGAAGGATGCATGTCAGCGGCGGTGTGCCCGCTCCGGGTATGAGCGGCGTGTGCCTGCCTATGGCATCCTTGGGGGGATAGAGGAGCCATGGGGAAGCCGTGCCAGCCCGGTTGCAGCCGTGTATGAGCTCCTCAGCGCCAGCCTCGGAGTTTGAGGGCTTTAGCGGTATGCACGGCCAACTCATGCCGACCTCCTGGAACTCCCCGTCGGCTTCGCTCGCGGGTCGGTCCCGCTGATTTTTCTACCTTCATAATAAAAAAATCTTTTTTTTTTTATGGCATTTTCGGAAGCCTCAAGCCCACCTGGAGTTGCACGAGCAAGGCCACGTCGGCGTCTCCTTCCGAAAGCGGCCGGGAGCCAGTTCCGAGTATGAGCGGCGTGTGCCTGCCTTTTGCACCCGTGGGGGGATAGAGGGGCCCCTGGGGAGCTTGTACATGCCGGCAGCTTCCTTGTGGGAGCTCCACAGCGCCCGCGGCGAGTCCCGTTGTGTCCAGCCGGCTGACAAGCACTTCCGGTCCGCGAAGGATGCATGTCAGCGGCGGTGTGCCCGCTCCGGGTATGAGCGGCGTGTGCCTGCCTATGGCATCCTTGGGGGGATAGAGGAGCCATGGGGAAGCCGTGCCAGCCCGGTTGCAGCCGTGTATGAGCTCCTCAGCGCCAGCCTCGGAGTTTGAGGGCTTTAGCGGTATGCACGGCCAACTCATGCCGACCTCCTGGAACTCCCCGTCGGCTTCGCTCGCGGGTCGGTCCCGCTGATTTTTCTACCTTCATAATAAAAAAATCTTTTTTTTTTTATGGCATTTTCGGAAGCCTCAAGCCCACCTGGAGTTGCACGAGCAAGGCCACGTCGGCGTCTCCTTCCGAAAGCGGCCGGGAGCCAGTTCCGAGTATGAGCGGCGTGTGCCTGCCTTTTGCACCCGTGGGGGGATAGAGGGGCCCCTGGGGAGCTTGTACATGCCGGCAGCTTCCTTGTGGGAGCTCCACAGCGCCCGCGGCGAGTCCCGTTGTGTCCAGCCGGCTGACAAGCACTTCCGGTCCGCGAAGGATGCATGTCAGCGGCGGTGTGCCCGCTCCGGGTATGAGCGGCGTGTGCCTGCCTATGGCATCCTTGGGGGGATAGAGGAGCCATGGGGAAGCCGTGCCAGCCCGGTTGCAGCCGTGTATGAGCTCCTCAGCGCCAGCCTCGGAGTTTGAGGGCTTTAGCGGTATGCACGGCCAACTCATGCCGACCTCCTGGAACTCCCCGTCGGCTTCGCTCGCGGGTCGGTCCCGCTGATTTTTCTACCTTCATAATAAAAAAATCTTTTTTTTTTTATGGCATTTTCGGAAGCCTCAAGCCCACCTGGAGTTGCACGAGCAAGGCCACGTCGGCGTCTCCTTCCGAAAGCGGCCGGGAGCCAGTTCCGAGTATGAGCGGCGTGTGCCTGCCTTTTGCACCCGTGGGGGGATAGAGGGGCCCCTGGGGAGCTTGTACATGCCGGCAGCTTCCTTGTGGGAGCTCCACAGCGCCCGCGGCGAGTCCCGTTGTGTCCAGCCGGCTGACAAGCACTTCCGGTCCGCGAAGGATGCATGTCAGCGGCGGTGTGCCCGCTCCGGGTATGAGCGGCGTGTGCCTGCCTATGGCATCCTTGGGGGGATAGAGGAGCCATGGGGAAGCCGTGCCAGCCCGGTTGCAGCCGTGTATGAGCTCCTCAGCGCCAGCCTCGGAGTTTGAGGGCTTTAGCGGTATGCACGGCCAACTCATGCCGACCTCCTGGAACTCCCCGTCGGCTTCGCTCGCGGGTCGGTCCCGCTGATTTTTCTACCTTCATAATAAAAAAATCTTTTTTTTTTTATGGCATTTTCGGAAGCCTCAAGCCCACCTGGAGTTGCACGAGCAAGGCCACGTCGGCGTCTCCTTCCGAAAGCGGCCGGGAGCCAGTTCCGAGTATGAGCGGCGTGTGCCTGCCTTTTGCACCCGTGGGGGGATAGAGGGGCCCCTGGGGAGCTTGTACATGCCGGCAGCTTCCTTGTGGGAGCTCCACAGCGCCCGCGGCGAGTCCCGTTGTGTCCAGCCGGCTGACAAGCACTTCCGGTCCGCGAAGGATGCATGTCAGCGGCGGTGTGCCCGCTCCGGGTATGAGCGGCGTGTGCCTGCCTATGGCATCCTTGGGGGGATAGAGGAGCCATGGGGAAGCCGTGCCAGCCCGGTTGCAGCCGTGTATGAGCTCCTCAGCGCCAGCCTCGGAGTTTGAGGGCTTTAGCGGTATGCACGGCCAACTCATGCCGACCTCCTGGAACTCCCCGTCGGCTTCGCTCGCGGGTCGGTCCCGCTGATTTTTCTACCTTCATAATAAAAAAATCTTTTTTTTTTTATGGCATTTTCGGAAGCCTCAAGCCCACCTGGAGTTGCACGAGCAAGGCCACGTCGGCGTCTCCTTCCGAAAGCGGCCGGGAGCCAGTTCCGAGTATGAGCGGCGTGTGCCTGCCTTTTGCACCCGTGGGGGGATAGAGGGGCCCCTGGGGAGCTTGTACATGCCGGCAGCTTCCTTGTGGGAGCTCCACAGCGCCCGCGGCGAGTCCCGTTGTGTCCAGCCGGCTGACAAGCACTTCCGGTCCGCGAAGGATGCATGTCAGCGGCGGTGTGCCCGCTCCGGGTATGAGCGGCGTGTGCCTGCCTATGGCATCCTTGGGGGGATAGAGGAGCCATGGGGAAGCCGTGCCAGCCCGGTTGCAGCCGTGTATGAGCTCCTCAGCGCCAGCCTCGGAGTTTGAGGGCTTTAGCGGTATGCACGGCCAACTCATGCCGACCTCCTGGAACTCCCCGTCGGCTTCGCTCGCGGGTCGGTCCCGCTGATTTTTCTACCTTCATAATAAAAAAATCTTTTTTTTTTTATGGCATTTTCGGAAGCCTCAAGCCCACCTGGAGTTGCACGAGCAAGGCCACGTCGGCGTCTCCTTCCGAAAGCGGCCGGGAGCCAGTTCCGAGTATGAGCGGCGTGTGCCTGCCTTTTGCACCCGTGGGGGGATAGAGGGGCCCCTGGGGAGCTTGTACATGCCGGCAGCTTCCTTGTGGGAGCTCCACAGCGCCCGCGGCGAGTCCCGTTGTGTCCAGCCGGCTGACAAGCACTTCCGGTCCGCGAAGGATGCATGTCAGCGGCGGTGTGCCCGCTCCGGGTATGAGCGGCGTGTGCCTGCCTATGGCATCCTTGGGGGGATAGAGGAGCCATGGGGAAGCCGTGCCAGCCCGGTTGCAGCCGTGTATGAGCTCCTCAGCGCCAGCCTCGGAGTTTGAGGGCTTTAGCGGTATGCACGGCCAACTCATGCCGACCTCCTGGAACTCCCCGTCGGCTTCGCTCGCGGGTCGGTCCCGCTGATTTTTCTACCTTCATAATAAAAAAATCTTTTTTTTTTTATGGCATTTTCGGAAGCCTCAAGCCCACCTGGAGTTGCACGAGCAAGGCCACGTCGGCGTCTCCTTCCGAAAGCGGCCGGGAGCCAGTTCCGAGTATGAGCGGCGTGTGCCTGCCTTTTGCACCCGTGGGGGGATAGAGGGGCCCCTGGGGAGCTTGTACATGCCGGCAGCTTCCTTGTGGGAGCTCCACAGCGCCCGCGGCGAGTCCCGTTGTGTCCAGCCGGCTGACAAGCACTTCCGGTCCGCGAAGGATGCATGTCAGCGGCGGTGTGCCCGCTCCGGGTATGAGCGGCGTGTGCCTGCCTATGGCATCCTTGGGGGGATAGAGGAGCCATGGGGAAGCCGTGCCAGCCCGGTTGCAGCCGTGTATGAGCTCCTCAGCGCCAGCCTCGGAGTTTGAGGGCTTTAGCGGTATGCACGGCCAACTCATGCCGACCTCCTGGAACTCCCCGTCGGCTTCGCTCGCGGGTCGGTCCCGCTGATTTTTCTACCTTCATAATAAAAAAATCTTTTTTTTTTTATGGCATTTTCGGAAGCCTCAAGCCCACCTGGAGTTGCACGAGCAAGGCCACGTCGGCGTCTCCTTCCGAAAGCGGCCGGGAGCCAGTTCCGAGTATGAGCGGCGTGTGCCTGCCTTTTGCACCCGTGGGGGGATAGAGGGGCCCCTGGGGAGCTTGTACATGCCGGCAGCTTCCTTGTGGGAGCTCCACAGCGCCCGCGGCGAGTCCCGTTGTGTCCAGCCGGCTGACAAGCACTTCCGGTCCGCGAAGGATGCATGTCAGCGGCGGTGTGCCCGCTCCGGGTATGAGCGGCGTGTGCCTGCCTATGGCATCCTTGGGGGGATAGAGGAGCCATGGGGAAGCCGTGCCAGCCCGGTTGCAGCCGTGTATGAGCTCCTCAGCGCCAGCCTCGGAGTTTGAGGGCTTTAGCGGTATGCACGGCCAACTCATGCCGACCTCCTGGAACTCCCCGTCGGCTTCGCTCGCGGGTCGGTCCCGCTGATTTTTCTACCTTCATAATAAAAAAATCTTTTTTTTTTTATGGCATTTTCGGAAGCCTCAAGCCCACCTGGAGTTGCACGAGCAAGGCCACGTCGGCGTCTCCTTCCGAAAGCGGCCGGGAGCCAGTTCCGAGTATGAGCGGCGTGTGCCTGCCTTTTGCACCCGTGGGGGAATAGAGGAGCCATGGGGAAGCTGTGCATGCCCAAGCTTCAAACTGTCACCATGTCAACAGACATGGTGACAGCGTCCCGATCGCAAAGCAGGATTCAAACAGGACCAATCAGAGTGGTCCCTGTGCCGGAAACGAGCTGTGATTGGTCAGTACTGACAGGCCAATCATAGCGCAGGAGCAGTGTTGCCTGCCTATTGCACCCGTGGGGGGAATAGAGGAGCCATGGGGAAGCTGTGCATGCCCAAGCTTCAAACTGTCACCATGTCAACAGACATGGTGACAGTGTCCCGATCGCAAAGCAGGATTCAAACAGGACCAATCAGAGTGGTCCCTGTGCCGGAAACGAGCTGTGATTGGTCAGTACTGACAGGCCAATCACAGCGCAGTAGCAGTGGTGCCTGCCTATTGCACCCGTGGGGGGGATAGAGGAGCCATGGGGAAGCTGTGCATGCCCAAGCTTCAAACTGTCACCATGTCAACAGACATGGTGACAGCGTCCCGATCACAAAGCAGGATTCAAACAGGACCAATCAGAGTGGTCCCTGTGCCGGAAACGAGCTGTGATTGGTCAGTACTGACAGGCCAATCACAGCGCAGGAGCAGTGGTTTGCCGGCATCTCCGTCTCTGACAAGCTCTTTCCTGTCAGAGAGCTTGTGAGAGACGGAGACAGGAATAAATACAGTGCGTAAGTTCAAAAAAACCAGCGATCTGCCGCTTTTCTGCCCTTTTGTGCCCACTAACCTGTTTTTAGTTAGTTAGGTAGCACAAGTTTTTCAGTATGGCCAAAAGAGTCTTTTCAGCCGAGGAAGCATCTGCAATGCTGTGTTCCGACACGGACAGCGCAAGTGAAGGTGAGGAGCAGTTCGTGCTTCCATCTTCCTCTGCATCTAGTGACTCTGAATCTGCACCCCCCAGTCGGCGTAGAAGAGCCGTAGTTCCTGATCTGCCTGAGCTGACCTGGGAAGCTGCAGAGAATTATACCCCCCAGGTGCCTGAGTTTACAGCCCGCTCAGGCATTCAAATTGAAATGACGGGTTTCAGCCCCATTGATTATTTTAACCTTTTTTTTTCAGACTCCCTTTTAGCGTTAATGGTCCAGCAGACCAACATCTATGCGGAACAATTTATCGCCCAGAACCCTGACTCTTATTATGGGAGAAGCCAAAATTGGACCCCCACAAACCTAGTGGAATTGAGGAAGTTTTGGGGCATATTTTTAAGTTTTGGCCTAATAAAAAAGCCTAGGATTAGAGACTATTGGTCCCTTGATATTTTATATAACACCCCCATTTACCGCACAGTAATGCCAAGGAAGCGCTTCGAAGCCATCCTGAAATTCCTTCATTATAATGATAATAGCCAGTGCCCACCCCCACAGGCCCCAAATTTTGATAGGCTATATAAAATACGACCATTGATTGCCCACTACTCCCAAATTTTTTCCCACGTTTATACCCCCCAGCAAAATATTTCGGTAGATGAATCCCTAGTCAGCTTCAAGGGTAGACTGCACTTCAGGCAGTATCTACCCAATAAAAGAGCCCGGTACGGCATAAAGCTCTACAAGCTGTGCGAAAGTGCCACCGGTTACACCTACTCCTTTAGGGTCTATGAGGGAAAAGACTCTCATATAGATCCCCCAGAATGCCCCCCTTTCCTTGGAATTAGTGGAAATATCGTATGGGATCTTATCCATCCTTTACTTGGGAAAGGCTATCATCTTTATCTGGACAACTTTTATAACAGTGTCCCCTTAGTAAAAGTTCTCTTGTCCAGATCCACCTTGGCATGCGGAACAATCCGCAAAAATAAGAAGGGCCTCCCCAAAACATTGCTGGGTCAGATCCTAAAATTAGGAGAGAGCAAAGCTTTCTGCTGCGACAATCTGCTCCTCCTAAAGTATAAGGATAAAAGGGACGTCCTTATACTGACCAGCATACACGACAGCAGATGCAGCCTAGTCCCTGTACGTGGATCCACTTCCCAAGTCCCAAAACCATATTGTGTACAGGAGTACAACAAGTATATGGGTGGCGTTGACCTGTCCGACCAGGTTATAAAACCATACAACGCCATGCGCAAGACCAGAGTATGGTATAAGAAGCTGTCTGTGCATCTTACACAGATGGCTTTATACAACGCCTTTGTCCTCTATAGATATGCCAGCAGTGGAGGTACGTTCCTGCAATTTCAGGAAAAGGTCATAAAGTCCCTGATGTTTGGTAACCAGGAAGGAGAGGGCAGTTCATCTGGCTCTTCCGTCAGTAGGATAATTCCCGGCCAGCATTTCCCCACAGAAATCCCCCCCACTGAAAAAAAAAAGAAGCCCCAAAAAAAATGCCGTGTGTGTGCCAAGCGAGGCATTCGTAAGGACACCACATACCATTGTGAGACATGTCCCACAAATCCCGGCCTGTGCATGAAACAATGTTTCAAAATTTATCATACCTCCTTGGATTTTTAATTTATTTATTCATTATTCACCTTTTCTGTCTCCCATACTGGCCATGACCAATTATTAATTTTTCTACTGACCAGCCCCATTTAAAATTTGATCATTTAAAAATTGTAAAAAAAACACCTAAAACAAAACTAAAAATTCTCACTATACCCCTAGATAATTTCCTCAATGGGTGTAGTTTCCGAAATGGGGTCACTTGTGGGGGGTTTTCACTGTTTTGTCCCCTCAGGGGCTTTGTAAATGTGACAAGGCCTCTCAAACCATTCCTGCTAAATGTGATCTCCCAAAGCCAAATGGCACTCCATCCCTTCTAAGCCCTGCCCTGTGTTCAAATATCCGTTTATTACCACATGTGGGGTATTGTTTTACTCGGGAGAAATTGCTTTACAAATTTTACGGTGCTTTTTCTCCTTCAGTCCTTGTGGAAATGAGAAAAAAATGGCTAAACCTAAATTTTCTTTGAATAAATGTTGATTTTAATTTTCACGGCCTACTTCCAATAAATTCTGTAAAAAACCTGTGCGGTCAAAATGCTCACCATACCCCTAGATAATTTCCTTGAGGTGTCTAGTTTCCCAGATGGGGTCACTTGTGGGGGGTTTCCACTGTTTTGTCCCCTCAGGGGCTTTGTAAATGTGACAAGGCCTCTCAAACCATTCCTGCTAAATGTGATCTCCCAAAGCCAAATGGCACTCCATCCCTTCTAAGCCCTGCCCTGTGTTCAAATATCCGTTTATTACCACATGTGGGGTATTGTTTTACTCGGGAGAAATTGCTTTACAAATTTTACGGTGCTTTTTCTCCTTCAGTCCTTGTGGAAATGAGAAAAAAATGGCTAAACCTAAATTTTCTTTGAATAAATGTTGATTTTAATTTTCACGGCCTACTTCCAATAAATTCTGTAAAAAACCTGTGCGGTCAAAATGCTCACCATACCCCTAGATAATTTCCTTGAGGTGTCTAGTTTCCCAGATGGGGTCACTTGTGGGGGGTTTCCACTGTTTTGTCCCCTCAGGGGCTTTGTAAATGTGACAAGGCCTCTCAAACCATTCCTGCTAAATGTGATCTCCCAAAGCCAAATGGCACTCCATCCCTTCTAAGCCCTGCCCTGTGTTCAAATATCCGTTTATTACCACATGTGGGGTATTGTTTTACTCGGGAGAAATTGCTTTACAAATTTTACGGTGCTTTTTCTCCTTCAGTCCTTGTGGAAATGAGAAAAAAATGGCTAAACCTAAATTTTCTTTGAATAAATGTTGATTTTAATTTTCACGGCCTACTTCCAATAAATTCTGTAAAAAACCTGTGCGGTCAAAATGCTCACCATACCCCTAGATAATTTCCTTGAGGTGTCTAGTTTCCCAGATGGGGTCACTTGTGGGGGGTTTCCACTGTTTTGTCCCCTCAGGGGCTTTGTAAATGTGACAAGGCCTCTCAAACCATTCCTGCTAAATGTGATCTCCCAAAGCCAAATGGCACTCCATCCCTTCTAAGCCCTGCCCTGTGTTCAAATATCCGTTTATTACCACATGTGGGGTATTGTTTTACTCGGGAGAAATTGCTTTACAAATTTTACGGTGCTTTTTCTCCTTCAGTCCTTGTGGAAATGAGAAAAAAATGGCTAAACCTAAATTTTCTTTGAATAAATGTTGATTTTAATTTTCACGGCCTACTTCCAATAAATTCTGTAAAAAACCTGTGCGGTCAAAATGCTCACCATACCCCTAGATAATTTCCTTGAGGTGTCTAGTTTCCCAGATGGGGTCACTTTTGGGTGATTTGTACTGTTTTGTCACTGCAAGAGCCCTTCTAACAAAATAAGGCCCCAAAATCCACTAGGTGTTCCTTTGCTTCTGAGGCCTGTGCTTCATTCCAGTAGCACGCTACGACCACATGTGGGATATTTCCTAAAACTGCAGAAACTGGGCAACAAATATTGAGTTGAATTTCTCTGCTAAAACCTTCTGTGTAATAAAAAAATAGTATTAAAAATTTATTTCTGCCAATAAATATGAAATTTGTAAATTCCACCTCTACTTTGCTTTAATTCCTGTGAAATGTGTAAAGGGTTAAGACATTTTCTAAATGCTGTTTTGAATACTTTGAGGGGTGAAGTTTTTAAAATGGGGTGACTTTTTGGGGGTTTCTAATATATAAGGCCCTCAAAGCCACTTCACAACTGAACTGGCCCCTGTAAAAATGGCCTTTTGGCATTTTCTTGAAAATGTGAGAAATTGCTGCTAAAGTTGTAAGCCTTGTGATGTCATAGAAAAATAAAAGGATGTTCAAAAAATGATGCCAATCTAAAGTAGACATATGGGTGATGTTAATTAGCAACCATTTTGTGTGGTATAACTGCCTGTCTTACAAGCAGATACATTTAAATTGAGAAAAATGCTAATTTTTGCAATTTTTCTCTAATTTTCGGTGTTTTTCACAATTAAATATAGAATATATCGAGCAAATTTTGCTAGTAACTTAAAGTGCAATGTGTCACGAGAAAACAATCTCAGAATCGCTTGGATAGGTGAAAGCATTCCAGAGTTATTACCACATAAAGTGAACATGTCAGATTTGAAAAATGAGGCTCTGTCAGGAAGGTCAAAAGTGGCTAGGGCGGGAAGGGGTTAACCTAGTCCGGTCACCACCGTTACAGTCGGATGTCAGCTGTAAGATACAGCTGAGATCCGGTGATGATGGCACCGACTCAGCTTCTGAGCCGGTGCCAAACATTGTACGGCATTTTGCGGGAAGTCAATGCTTTCCAGGACGTACATATACGTCCAATGGCGGGAAGGGGTTAATGACCACTCTTTGTGAATAAATGTACTAATTCTCTGACAACTTGGACCCTGTGACATAAGGCTAAGATGGTAACTATTTTTCCATTAAAGACTGCCCTTGATACCATGAGGGTTCGGCTAGAAGAATCTTGGAGAACCGAGTTGCATACTCCATACAAAGACAAGATTTCCTTATTTACAGATAAGTAGTCTCCATAAATCCATATTAACTTTGGAACTTATTACTACACTGGTGATCATCAAGCTTCTTCTCACCTGACCTGATTTCAGAGATCAGAAATGTTATCTGTCAAAGGCATATCTGAAATAGCATGACCTGGATCTGCCATATTCAAGCATATGAATTTGAATATATAGATTTTTTTATGACCTTTTCATGATTTTCATACAAAAAACATAAAACATACAAAGCCCCCCCCCCCCCATTGCATGTAAAAACGGCTATAGGTCAGCATAAATAGAAAAATGTCAAACACACACGCCAACGCAAAGAATATTAATGAAATAGGCAGTCAACGTTAGTGTAGACAAGAATTTCAGAGTTTGTTCAGGCAACCAGAAAAAAAAAAGAAGGAAATCAATGAATCTACGTGGGATTCGTGGAAAATGTGTAGACATTGATTGCTCCATATTGGTACAAAACTAAATTCTGACAATTCTAAACAGAACCTCTGTTTCTGAAGTATTCCAAATTGAACGTGCCCACAGGTTATTTTTGAAGAATACCATACCACGCAATCAACCTAGACCTATACTGGTCAAACGTCCTAGTTGAAAAGATAGAGGTGCGATATTAGAAAAATTCAAGATTTGAGCTAAAATTTAAATAAAATTATGAAACGCTGATACCCAGAGGAACCTGAAGTAAAAAAAAAAAAGACTAAAGGCAGAAGGCAAATCTTATGCAGTTTTATTTCCAGCAAAATTACGTGTAATTTTTGAAGATGAGGCTTTATTTTTTCCAGGACCCTTTGGAAATAGTAAAATATATGGACCCTAAGGATCTAGCATGCTAACACAAATGTCAACTTTTACTTTTGTATAAAACTCACCGCAGCTGTTAGTGGGAGAGACACTTTTCATGAATATTTAGGGATCAATTGTGGCTTTATGCAGGAGAGGTGACCATTAGATTTTAGAAAAACGTATATATATACACCGTGTTCCAAACTATTATGCACATTGGATTTAAGTGTCATAAACATTTAATTATTAGTTTTTCAATTAAACTCATGGATGGTATTGTGTCTTAGGGCTCTTTGGATCATTGTAATCAATCTCAGGCACCTGTGATAATAAGTTTGCCAGGTGTGCCCAATCAAAGGAAAACTACTTAAGAAGGACGTTCCACATTATTAAGCAGGCCACAGGTTTCAAGCAATATGGGAAAGAAAAAGGATCTCTCTGCTGCCGAAAAGCGTGAAATAGTGCAATACCTTGGACAAGGTATGAAAACATTGGATATTTCAAGAAAACTTAAGCGTAATCATCGTACTGTGAAAAGATTTGTGGCTGATTCAGAGCACAGACGGGTTCGTTCAGATAAAGGCATAATGAGGAAGGTTTCTGCCAGACAAATTAATAGGATTAGGAGAACAGGTGCTAAAATGCCATTGCAAAGCAGCAAACAGGTATTTGAAGCCGCTGGTGCCTCTGGAGTCCCGCGAACATCAAGGTGTAGGATCCTCCAAAGTTTTGCAAGTGTGCATAAAGATATTATTCGTCCCCCCCCCCCCCCTATACAATGCTCACAAGCAGAAGGCTCAGAAATACATGAAGACTAATTTTCAAACCGTGTTGTTTACTGATGAGTGCCGTGCAACCCTGGATGGTCCAGATGGATGGAGTAGTGGATGGTTGGTGAATGGCCACCATGTCCCAACAAGGCTGCGACGTCAGTTTTGGGCTGGAATCATGGGGAGAGAGCTGGTAGGCCCCTTTAGAGTCCCTGACGGTGTGAAAATGACCTCTGTAAAGTACGTAGGGTTTATGACTGACCACTTTCTTCCGTGGTACAAAAAGAAGAACCGTGCCTTCCGTAGCAAAATTATCTTCATGCATGACAATGCATCATCTCATGCTGCAAAGAATACCTCTGTGTCATTGGCTGCTATGGGCATAAAAGGAGAGAAACTCATGGTGTGGCCCCCATGTTCCCCTGACCTCAACCCTATTGAGAACCTTTCGAGCATCCTCAAGCAAAATATCTATGAGGGTGGGAGGCAGTTCACATCAAAACAGAAGCTCTGGGAGGCTATTCTGACATCCTGCAAAGATATTCAAGCAGAAACTGTCCAAATACTCACAAATTCAATGGATGCAAGAATTGTGAAGGTGATATCAAAGAAGGGGTCCTATGTTAACATGTAACTTGGCCTGCTAAGTTTTTTTTTGATTTAAAGAGCTTTTGATTTCTGTAAATATGACCTCCTGATGCTGCAAATTCAACAAATTACCATTTTAGTTCTCTTTACAACCTTTAAAATGTTTTGATCTCTGTTGTGCATAATAATTTGAAACAGTGCATTTTGAGTTTTTCACTTCTAAAAAAAACGGTTGATGGCTGGAACATTATACTGACTGTCATTTGCATCGACTATTTAGGAAAATCAGCGAAAAATAACATTTGCATAATAATTTGGAACGCGGAGTATACTTTTGGTATTATTAAAATGCATTCTTTTTATAACATGTATTATATAAATTTTTGATAAAACAAAAATACAAGCAGTTATACAATTGTAAGGCCCCATGCACACGGCCGTGCCCATAATCACGGCCCGCGATTAAGGACAGCCACTCGCATTTTTCTGCCTGTGCTTCCTTACAAAGTATGAGCACACAGACCGTAAAAAACAAAAGAACGAACATGTTCCATACTTTTCGGAACATTTCTACGGCCCGGACACCTTCCCGTAAAGGAGACTAGGGGACTTTACTATGCGATCTTCGGATCGCTGCTATAATGCTTTGGTATACTTAGTATACCAAAGCATTATTGCCTGTCAGTTTAAACCTGACAGGCAATCTATTAGGACGTGCCTACTTATCCCATGCACCACACGCCACTCCCCTCAAGGCTAGTGGGAGTGGCTATTATTATTTAAGACACCTGAGCACTTTCCTTCAGCAGCATTTTTGACCTGGCTGTGTCCTGTTGGGATTATACCTGCCCAATTTGTGAGTATGGCCATTTTTTGTGTTTTTAATCTTATTATATGTCCCACTTTTTTTCTGTGGTTAGCTTCAAGTTTGGAACAAAAGTTCCAGTTAGGGACTCGCAAGTGTTGGGATCCGTGACGAGGATTGCGAGCTTGCGTTCTTTTGGCCAAAATTACAACCAATACCCCATGTATTTTCCATGTTTACTTGTATTATATTTACTTTTTGGACGCAGCCAGGTCTTCAATGCTGGGAGAGCATGGTGTGTTGCTGTCTGGCATAGCAAGCAGGGCAGCCCGCTCTATGTATTATCATGGCATTACAAATAGGCTGCTACAAGGCTATATAGGCTGTGCCCCATGATTTACGCATTATCCCTCCATGTTTTACACACTGCACCCACACTTCATGCATCACTCACATTCCTGACCCTTTCAGTACTGCCCCCTATATTTTACACATGTTATTTACCACTCACTATACTCAGTACTGCCCCCTATATCTCACACATATTATTCCTACTTGCACATTATACACAATTCATTTATTTTTTACTACATATCCAATGCACCACACGCCACTCCCCTCAAGGCTAGTGGGAGTGGCTATTATTATTTGGGATTATACCTGCCCAATTTGTGAGTATGGCCATTTTTTGTGTTTTTAATCTTATTATATGTCGCACTTTTTTTCTGTGGTTAGCGTCCTAATAGGCATATGCCCAGGGCAGAATTGGGGGCCTTTATCAGGCCACCGGCTGCCATGACACCCCATCGGAGGTCCATTCATTTGCGGGTCACCGATGGATGACAGAGGGAGCTCACTCCCTCTGCAAATGATTTAAATGCCGCGGTCAGTAATGACTCCGGCATTTAACGAGTTAAACGGCCGTGATCGAAGTAAACTTCGATCGTGGCCGGTGGAGAAGGAGCCCGGCTGTCATCAGACAGCCGAGTCCCAGCTCTAGCCTGCACGGGACACCTGTGCTGGGCTTAGAGTGTGTCGCCGTGGAAAGGTGACGGCCTAGCCTAAGCCCTAAGTGACCGCCGTGAAAAGGCGTATTGGTGGTCACTAAGGGGTTAAAATGCATTTTTAAGTATCAAATCTACAAATATTGATGTATTATCAGGGAATGTTTGTGAACTGGGACACTAATTGTTCAAACTTATGCTAATCTAATAACGTGATATAGATCAACTTTGTAATTTACTTGCTGTTAAAATTTTGTTGATTAATCCATGCAAATTCTGTGTGAAATTAAGTGTCTCCCTTCCTGTAATCTGCTGTCCACCTCTTCAGTCCCAAGTTAGAGACCAGAGAAGATGGACTGCAGAAAGTGGAGGTGTGTCTCTTTTTAGCCTGCACAAAGAAGTCTTTAACGAAGCACTCCACTTTATTTTTTTTATTGCCTCCTCCATTTGTACATTGGTGTTTCAGTGGGGTGCTATGTGCAAAAATACTTACCGATCCACACATCTTGTATTTTTCAGGTTACCGCCGCTCACGTGATCTTCTCTCCGACTTGACTTGAGTCACTGTGCTTTTGAATAAACCGGAACTCAGGCTCCCAATGCATTACTATGGGAGCCAGAACGAGGCTCCATAGGAATGCATTGAGAGCATGACTTTTGGTTTTCTGACAGCAGTGATTCGAGACCAGGTCAGAATGAAGAGCACCTGAGCGGCGCTGGACCCGAAAAAACGACAAGATGCGGGGATCAGTAAGTATTTTTGCACACAGCACCCCACTGACACAGCAATGTACAAACGGAGGGTGCAATAAAAAAAATAAGTGGAGTGCTTCTTTAAGGAGGGGGGGTTGGAGCAGGAGGAGGGAGCAGGCGCAGAGAAACCGACAGACACACCGCCCATACAAGTCTATAGAGAGGGGAGTGGGAGCAGAGCGTGCAAGATACATACAGTCTCACCACAGTGCTGGATTCTCGGCTACACTGTTCATTACTACTGTATAATCTCCTCCATGCTGCTGCAGCATACACCGCGTTCCAAATGATTATGCAAATGTTATTTTTCGCTGATTTTCCTAAATAGTCGATGCAAATGACAGTAGGTATAATCTTCAAGCCATCAACCGTTGGAGTATAATGTGAATTTTATTGAACAAATCTCCTAATGATAACAGATTTTTTTTTAGAAGTAAAAAACTCAAAATCCACGGTTTCAAATTATTATGCACAACAGAGATCAAAACATTTTAAAGGTTGTAAAGAGAACTAAAATGGTAATTTGTTGAATTTGCAGCATCAGGAGGTCATATTTACAGAAATCAAAAGCTCTTTCAATCAAAATAAACTTAGCAGGCCAAGTTACATGTTAACATAGGACCCCTTCTTTGATATCGCCTTCACAATTCTTGCATCCATTGAATTTGTGAGTATTTGAACAGTTTCTGCTTGAATATCTTTGCAGGATGTCAGAATAGCCTCCCAGAGCTTCTGTTTTGATGTGAACTGCCTCCCACCCTCATAGATATTTTGCTTGAGGATGCTCCAAAGGTTCTCAATAGGGTTGAGGTCAGGGAGAGTTTCTCTCCTTTTATGCCCATAGCAGCCAATGACACAAAGGTATTCTTTGCAGCATGAGATAGTGCATTGTCATGCATGAAGACAATTTTGCTACGGAAGGCATGGTTCTTCTTTTTGTACCACGGAAGAAAGTGGTCAGTCATAAACTCTACGTACTTTGCAGAGGTCATTTTCACACCGTCAGGGACTCTAAAGGGGCCTACCAGCTCTCTCCCCATGAATCCAGCCCAAAACATGACTCCGCCACCTTCTTGCTGACGTCGCAGCCTTGTTGGGACATGGTGGTCATTCACCAACCATGCACTACTCCATCCATCTGGACCATCCAGGGTTGCACGGCACTCATCAGTAAACAGCACGGTTTGAAAATTTGTCTTCATGTATTTCTGAGCCCACTGCAACCGTTTCTTCTTGTGAGCATTGTTTAGGGGTGGCCGAATAATAGCTTTATGCACACTTACAAACCTCTTGAGGATCCTACACCTTGAGGTTTGCGGGACTCCAGAGGCACCAGCGGCTTCAAATACCTGTTTGCTGCTTTGCAATGGCATTTTAGCGCTGCTCTCCTAATCCTATTAATTTGTCTGGCAGAAACCTTCCTCATTATGCCGTTATCTGAACTAACCCGTCTGTGCTCTGAATCAGCCACAAATCTTTTCACAGTACGATGATCACGCCCAAGTTTTCTTGAAATATCCAATGTTTTCATACCTTGTCCAAGGTATTTCACACTTTTCGGCAGCAGAGAGATCCTTTTTCTTTCCCATATTGCTTGAAACCTGTGGCCTGCTTAATAATGTGGAACGTCCTTCTTAAGTAGTTTTCCTTTGACTGGGCACACCTGGCAAATAATTAAATGTTTGACACTTAAATCCAATGTGCATAATAGTTTGGAACACGGTGTATATATATATATATATATATATATATATATATATATACACATACATACATACATACATACATACACATATATATAAAGAGCAGCAAAAAGATCAAAGACCTCGACCTCCGGTCCCACATTCAAATATCTAAAAAAAACAGTCAGCACTCCACCTAGTTTTCAAGTGACAAAAAGGGGTTTTAATTCATCCATAGAAATGCGACGTTTCAGCCCCCATCATGGGCTTAAAGAGGCTCTGTCACCAGATTTTGCAACCCCTATCTGCTATTGCAGCAGATCGGCGCTGCAATGTAGATTACAGTAATGTTTTTATTTTTAAAAAACGAGCATTTTTGGCCAAGTTATGACCATTTTCGTATTTATGCAAATGAGGCTTGCAAAAGTACAACTGGGCGTGTTGAAAAGTAAAAGTACAACTGGGCGTGTATTATGTGTGTACATAGGGGCGTGTTTACTACTTTTACTAGCTGGGCGTTGTGTATAGAAGTATCATCCACTTCTCTTCAGAACGCCCAGCTTCTGGCAATGCAGATCTGTGACGTCACTCACAGGTCCTGCATCGTGTCGGCACCAGAGGCTACAGTTGATTCTGCAGCAGCATCAGCATTTGCAGGTAAGTAGCTACATCGACTTACCTGCAAACGCCGATGCTGCTGCAGAATCATCTGTAGCCTCTGGTGCCGATGTGTCCTCGCTCGTCTGACACGATGCAGGACCTGTGAGTGACGTCACAGCGTGATCTCTCGAGAACACGCTGTGTCTGCACTGCCAGAAGCTGGGCGTTGTGAAGAGAAGTGGATGATACTTCTATACACAACGCCCAGCTAGTAAAAGTAGTAAACACGCCCCGATGTACGCACATAATACACGCCCACTTGGACTTTTACTTTTCAACACGCCCAGTTGTACTTTTGCAAGCCTCATTTGCATAAATACGAAAATGGTCATAACTTGGCCAAAAATGCTCGTTTTTTAAAAATAAAAACGTTACTGTAATCTACATTGAAGCGCCTATCTGCTGCAATAGCAGATAGGGGTTGCAAAATCTGGTGACAGAGCCTCTTTAAGAAAGGGGGCTGAAACGTCACATTTATATCGGTATGTTTTCCAAAAACTTTTTTTCACTTGAAAACAATGTGCAGTGCTGACTATTCTTTTTATGTATGCATGCATGTATGTGTATATATATATATATATATATATATATATATATATATCACACAAAAAAATGGTGACAGCACACTGCGAACACCAGTCACCTGAGCCACTAAATATAAATAAATATGCATCACTGTTAAATCTACTTACAGTAGGGAGGTTCTTAGCGCACATTTTTATCAAATTGTGTGAGCCCACCTGCCATGACAAGGCATCCTCCATAGATGGGAACCTACTCTGCATATACACTCAGAACTGGGACTAAGCCTATGTATATCTGGGGATGGTAGAAACCAGAATTAAACAAATTAAAATCACCCAGGCCAGAATGGGTGGAGTGCACGATCAAAAAAATGGAGGCAGTCACTAACCCCACATTTATGGATCACATAAACGAGGGGTCTCAAACTCGGCCGGGTAAGTGGGCCGCATATAGAAAAAATGGGAAGTTGACGGGCCGCATTACTTTCAAATTTGATACAATACAAAATTATTGTTAATCAATTAGTTATTTGAACTACTATAACACTATATTACTAGAATAATAATACTACATTACTATAATAATAGCGCTAGGTTTAAAATTTGAGATATTTCTCCACGTGCTTATTTCAACAATCCAGCTTTCCAGTTTAAGTGTCGCTAAATGCAGTCCGGCGGCTCAGTTAGCACACATGTCAAGATTGGGCAGCCCCTTTTTAGATAGTGCCGCGGTGCCCTCTGTGGATGCTGCTGCGGTGCCCTCTGTAGATAAGGCCACAGTGCCCTCTGTAGATAAGGCCACAGTGCCCTCTGTAGATAAGGCCACAGTGCCCTCTGTAGAGGCTGCCACAGTGCCCTCTGTAGAAGCTGCCACAGTGCCCTCTGTAGAGGCTGCCACAGTGCCCTCTGTAGAGGCTGCCCCAGTGCCCTCTGTAGAGGCTGCCCCAGTGCCCTCTGTAGAGGCTGCCCCAGTGCCCTCTGTAGAGGCTGCCCCAGTGATGTCAGGGGCTTGCCCAGAGCTGGAGTCCCAGGCAGAGCGCTAATAGGCTCTTCCTGGGACTCCAGCTGTGCTCCTGACATCACTGGGACTCCTGCTCTGGGGAAGCCCCTGACATCATTGTCGATGTATGGACAGCGATGTCAGAGGCTTCCCCAGAGTCCCGGAGCAGAGCCGATAATAGCGCTCTGCCTGGGACTCCGCTCTGGGGAAGACCCTGACACACTGTCCATATATGGGCAGCGATGTCAGGGAATTCCACAGAGTCCCGGAGCAGAGCCGACACCAGCGCTCTGCTCGGGACTCCGGCTCTGGGGAAGCCCCAGACATCGCTGTTCATATGTGGACAGCGATGTCAGGGAATTCCACAGAGTCCAGGAGCAGAGCCAACACCAGCGCTCTGCTCCGCTCTGGGCAAGACCCTGACACACTGTCCATATATGGGTAGCGATGTCAGGGAATTCCACAGAGTCCCGGAGCAGAGCCGACACCAGCGCTCTGCTCGGGACTCCGGCTCTGGGGAAGCCCCAGACATCGCTGTTCATATGTGGACAGCGATGTCAGGGAATTCCAGAGTCTCGGAGCAGAGCCGATACTAGTGGCTCTGTGTCCCGCGGGCCGCAGATGACAGCCCCAGCGGCCGCATGCGGCCCGCGTGCTTGAGACCCCTGACATAAACAATACAAAAGTTTGAACAGCACATTCCAACAAAATGAAACAAAACGTGTATGCAGGTGCAAGAACTCCTGTGACTGCAAATTTATACAGCACACAAAAAAATGGCGATAGCACACTACGAACACCAAGGTCACCTAATATATATATATATATATATATATATATATAATATAGTATATAAATACATTTAAAAATAGACAGCACTCCAAGTTAGGTGAAAAATAAAGAGCATTTATTTAGCACCTGGGCTAAATAAAAGCTCTTTATTTTTCACCTTCTAACTTGGAGTGCTGTTTATTTTTGGATTTTTATATTGGATTGGGGATGACGGTTATGTCCCTGGGACGTGCACCCGTTCTCATTTCCTGTACTGCTGGACTGTGGACTTATGTTTTCGACAGTTGTAGAAAAATACTGCAAAGTAAGAATGCTTTCAAATATAGAAGTGTTAATTTTTTTTTATCAATTAACAAAATACGGTGAACGGAGAGAAAGGGAATCTAAATCAAATCAATATTTCGTGTGACCACCCTTTGCCTTTGAAACAACATCAATTCTTCTAGTTACACTTGCACAAAGTCATGGATTTTGTAAGATTATAGTCAGGTGTTTGATTAATCAATTAATCCAAACAGGTGATAATGATCATCATTTTCATATGTAGGTTGAAACATAGTCATTAGCAGCCAAACTCTGCTACAAAGGTGAGGTTGTGGAAGACCATTTCATGTCATAGGTCCACCATGGCAAAACTGAGCACAGCAACAAGGTAGTTATACTGCATCAGCAAGGTCTCCCCCCCGGCAAAGATTTTAAAGCTGACTGGGGTTTCAAAATGCGCTATTTAAGCTGTTTTGAAGAAGCACAAATAAACGGGCAACGTTGAGGACCGTAGAAACAGTGGTCGGCCAAGGAAACTTAGTGCAGCAGATTAAAGACACATCATGCTTACTTCCCTTCAAAATTGGAAGATGTCCAGAAGTGCCATCAGCTCTGAACTGGCAGTAACCAGTGGGTCACAGGTACACCCATCTACTGTTCGGAGAAGTCTGGCCAGAAGTGGTCTTCATGGAAGAATTGTGGCCAAAAAGCCATGCCGTCGACATGGAAACAAGGCCAAGCGACTCAACTATGCATGAAAACATAGGAACTGGGGTGGAGAAAAATGTCAGCAGGTGCTCTGGACAGAGGAGTCAAAATATAAAAGGATTTGGCTGTAACAGAAGGCAGTTTGTTAGCGAAGGGAAGGACAGCGGTACAATAATGAATGTCTGCAGGTAACAAGATAAGGAGATCCTTTCGTTACAAAACATCAGTGTAAATAAAAAGGCCCGATTAATGTCAAATCACATTTCTGATAATAAAAGTGAAAAACTGACAGGCAAGTTAAAGTGTATGTTCACAAATGCCAGAAGTCTAGCAAGCAAAATGGGGGAGCTGGAGGCCTTGATACTGGAAGAAAATATAGATATAGTTGGTGTTGCTGAAACATGGCTGGACTCTTCACATGACTGGGCTGTAAATCTACAGGGTTTTACACTTTTTCGGAAAGACAGGACAAATAGGAAAGGCGGTGGTGTATGTCTGTATGTGAGAAGTGATATGAAGGCGAGTCTGAAAGAGACAATAGTGGGTGAATACTGTGAGGAGGTTGAAACCTTGTGGGTGGAACTAGACAGGGAGGTAAACACTGAAAAAATTACTTTTGGTATAATCTATAGACCCCCCAATATAACTGAGGAGATGGAAGTTCAGCTATATAAACAGATGGAGTGGGCTGCACAGGCGGGTACTGTAGTGATAATGGGAGATTTTAATTTCCGGGATATTAATTGGTGTCATGGTTCAGCTTCAACTGCAAAGGGGAGACATTTCCTCAACCTGTTGCAGGAAAATTTTATGGGCCAGTTTGTGGAAGACCCGACTAGAGGTGAAGCTCTGTTGGATCTCGTCATTTCTAATAATGCAGATCTTGTTGGGAATGTCAATGTTCGTGAAAACCTCGGTAACAGTGATCATAATATAGTTACATTTTACCTATACTGTAAAAAACAAACGCAGGCTGGGAGGGCAAAAACATTTAATTTTAAGAAAGCCAATTTCCCCAGGATGAGGGCGGCAATTCAGGATATGGACTGGGAAGAACTAATGTCAAATAATGGAACAAATGATAAATGGGAGATTTTCAAATCTACTTTGGGTTATTATAGTGCAAAATTTATTCCTGTAGGTAACAAGTATAAACGACTCAAATTAAACCCCACATGGCTTACACCTTCTGTGAAAGGGGCAATACATGACAAAACAAGGGCATTTAAAAAATACAAATCCGAGGGTACAGCTGCAGCCTTTGTAAAATATAAAGAGCTTAATAAAATCTGTAAAAATTTAATAAAATTAGCAAAAATACAAAATGAAAGGCAGGTGGCCAAGGATAGTAAAACAAATCCCAAAAAATTCTTCAAGTATATAAATGCTAAAAAGCCAAGGTCTGAACATGTAGGACCCCTAGATAGTGATAATGGGGAGTTGGTCACAGGGGATCAAGAGAAGGCAGAGTTACTAAATGGGTTCTTTAGCTCTGTATATACAACTGAAGAAGGAGCAGCTGATGTAGCCGCTGCCGGTGCTGTTAATATATCAGTTGATATACTGAATTGGATGAATGTAGATATGGTCCAAGCTAAATTAAATAAAATAAATGTGCACAAGGCCCCGAGACCAGATGGGTTACACCCTAGAGTTCTTAAAGAGCTTAGTTCAGTTATTTCTGTCCCCCTTTTCATAATATTCAGAGAATCTCTAGTGACTGGTATAGTGCCAAGGGACTGGCGCAGCGCAAATGTGGTGCCTATTTTCAAAAAGGGCTCTAGGTCTTCCCCGGGTAATTATAGACCAGTAAGCTTAACATCCATCTTGGGGAAAATGTTTGAGGGGCTATTGAGGGACTATATACAGGATTATGTGACAATAAATAACATTATAAGTGACAGCCAGCACGGTTTTACTAAGGACAGAAGTTGTCAAACTAACCTAATTTGTTTCTATGAAGAGGTGAGCAGAAGTCTAGACAGAGGGGCCGCTGTGGATTTAGTGTTTTTGGACTTTGCAAAGGCTTTTGACACTGTCCCCCATAGATGCCTAATGGGTAAATTAAGGACTATAGGTTTAGAAAATATAATTTGTAATTGGATTGAGAATTGGCTCAAGGACCGTATCCAGAGGGTTGTGGTCAATGATTCCTTCTCTGAATGGTCACCGGTTATAAGTGGTGTACCCCAGGGTTCAGTGCTGGGACCACTATTATTCAACTTATTTATTAATGATATAGAGGATGGGATTAATAGCACTATTTCTATTTTTGCAGATGACACCAAGCTATGCAATATAGTTCAGTCTATGGAAGATGTTCATGAATTGCAGGCAGATTTAAACAAACTAAGTGTTTGGACGTCCACTTGGCAGATGAAGTTTAATGTAGATAAATGTAAAGTTATGCATTTGGGTACCAACAACCTGCATGCATCATATGTCCTAGGGGGAGCTATACTGGCAGATTCACTTGTTGAGAAGGATCTGGGTGTACTTGTAAATCATAAACTCAATAACAGCATGCAGTGTCAATCAGCTGCTTCAAAGGCCAGCAGGATATTGTCGTGTATTAAAAGAGGCATGGACTCGCGGGACAGGGATGTAATATTACCACTTTACAAAGCATTAGTGAGGCCTCATCTAGAATATGCAGTTCAGTTCTGGGCTCCAGTTCATAGAAAGGATGCCCTGGAGTTGGAAAAAATACAAAGAAGAGCAACGAAGCTAATTAGGGGCATGGAGAATTTAAGCTATGAGGAAAGATTGAAAGTATTAAACCTATTTAGCCTTGAAAAAAGACGACTAAGGGGGGACATGATTAACTTATATAAATATATTAATGGCACATACAAAAAATATGGTGAAATCCTGTTCCTTGTAAAACCCCCTCAAAAAACAAGGGGGCACTCCCTCCGTCTGGAGAAAAAAAGGTTCAAGCTTCAGGGGCGACAAGGCTTCTTTACAGTGAGAACTGTGAATCTATGGAATAGCCTACCGCAGGAGCTGGTCACAGCAGGGACAGTAGATGGCTTTAAAAAAGGGTTAGATAATTTCCTAGAACAAAAAAATATTAGCTCCTATGTGTAGAAATTTTTCCTTCCCTTTTCCCTTCCCTTGGTTGAACTTGATGGACATGTGTCTTTTTTCAGCCGTACTAACTATGTAACTATGTAACTATGTAACTATGTAACAGTGAAGCATGGTGGAGGTTCCTCGCAAATTTGGGGCTGTATTTCAGCAAATGGAGTTAAGGATTTGGTCAGAATTAATGGTGTTCTCAATGTTGGGAAATACAGGCAGATACTTAGCCATCATGCAATACCATCAGGGAGGTATCTGATTGGCTCCAAATTTATTCTGCAGCAGGACAACGGCCCCAAACATACAGCCAATGTCATTAAAGAGGCTCTGTCACCAGATTTTGCAACCCCTATCTCCTATTGCAGCAGATCGGCACTGCAATGTAGATAAGAGTAACGTGTTTTTTTTTTTAAAAACGAGCATTTTTGGCCAAGTTATGACCATTTTTATATTTATGCAAATGAGGCTTTCTAAAGTACAACTGGGCGTGTTTAAAGTTAAAGTACAACTGGGCGTGTATTGTGTATGTACATCTGGGCGTTTTTACTTCTTTTACTAGCTGGGCGTTGTGAATGGAAGTGTATGATGCTGACGAATCAGCATCATCCACTTCTCTTCACAACACCCAGCTTCTGGCAGTGCACAGACACACAGCGTGTTCATGTATGTTTGCTTGATGTGGACTGAATAAACGACACTTTTTTATTGCCTATTGGAGTGCTGCAAGATCTTCTTCTTTTTTGTAATATCTGTATTTAGCCCGAGGATCGGGACTACTTGCTGGGCACCCAGTTATATACATTTTTCCCTGTGGTGACTGCTGCTGATTTTCTTCATTATATATATATATATATATATATATATATATATATTAGAGATAGGAGAGCAGGATTCTCATCTTCTAGAAGACATAATAGCGGTTAAGCTCTACCCACTAGTTCAGAGACAACAAAGAATGAGTTAAGAGATAGAGCTTGCAGAGGGGAAAACTGCTAAAAAATGCAGAATACTAGTAATATAATGGTCAGAAACAGTGTTATTCCTCATGCATACACATATGACAGCCTATTCTGAAAAGTCAGGTATGCTTTAATGTACCTTTAATGTACCTGAGTTGACTCCTGACTACGTTTTAATTTACTAAAACTTTTACAATGTGGCTGCTTACTTCAGGAAACACACTTTACACAAGATATACTATAATATTTGCACAGGCCTTGGGTAGTCACACATTCTAAACTTCATACTCTAGAGGAGTTTTTTTTAATTGACAAGAACCAGTCAACATTTGCCAATGTTTGTAGATTGGAAAAATGTTTATTAAATATGGTAAAAACCTATAAATTCTACTAAAATTATAGGCACAATTAAATCAACTGGTGTCTTTACTAATTATATATCTGGGACTGAAGATTACAACTACCCAAAGAAATTGTGTGCATGTGCCTATCTTTTTAGAGGAATTATTTATGGCAGTAATCCAACTCTCTGGTACTAAGGCTCGTGGCCTGAATGGCTTTCCAATGGATATATTCAAGATGTTTGAGAGATTCTTCCCTATCTACATGAGGTTTTAAATTAATCATTTTTAATTGGTACCCTTCCTGAAACAATGGACGCATTATGGTAACTGTAACGATCTTGAAACCAGATAAAGATCCTTTAAATGTTGAATCCTACCTTGCAAATACAGTAGGTTGGTACAAGTTTTTCCAAGTGTGGTTCAAGAACACCCAACCAGTTTTATGCCGTCTAGGTAAACTTCAGTTAACTTAAAAGGATAATATACCAAATTGCAGATAAGGGGTAACAGAAAAGGGGCGGTGCTGTGACTCAAGCTGCCAACGTTTTTGACAGCGTTAATTGGCAGTATATTTGAATAGTAGTTGAGGCTTTAAGATTTGGAACCAACTTCATTGGATGGTTACAAACTTTGTTCCATAATCCCTGTGCTAAGGTAAGAATTAATAATAGTATATCTAGTCTGACGTATTTTTAACAATTACAGTCAAAATTCTGTTTACCCCAAACCTATTTTTACCAGTTCGTTCAGCTGCATCATACGATAAAGGCACAGACCGGTCAACGTCTCTAGAGCTGCATACGTCTGTTATACTTAATCTTCTGGAATCCATAGGCTGCAAGAAAAGTCTAATTTCTTTTTTATATGCACAGGTATTAGAACAAACGGTGCAATGCCCCCTCGAGCATATACGAGCAACATAGGAAATACATATTTGCAAAGAAATCTTAGCCGATAACACTAAAATCTCATTAAACGTGGAACACTGCAGGTCTTAAGTAATTTCAGTTCAGAGGGTGTATCGCACTCAGACTCAATTGCAAAAAATGGGTCTGCATTAGGGATGCACGATGCATCGAAACTTCGATACTGTTTCGATACTCTGCATCCCCAAACATTTCGATACCGTTATTTCATGTATTTCGATACTTAGCTGCGCGTCCGCACAGCTCAGTATAGTAACACATGACTGTATGAGTGCGGGGCTGCGGCTGTATAATGCAGTCATTGCCCCGCTGCTGAGTCCTGACATGTGAGCGCCGTCAGGATGATTTGATGCGGCCGGCGCTGCACTAATGAGCGGCGGCACTGAAGACAGAACATGGCAGCCGCACTGCAAAACACCCCCCTGTTCTGTCCCTGCGCCGCCGCTTATTATAGTGCAGCGCCGGCCGCATATCCTCATGCTGACCGCGTGCGCACTTGTTGTCAGGTGCGGGGCAATGGCTGTATTACACAGCCGCAGCCCCGCTCTATAACGGCAGAGATCAGAGAAACCTCTCATTTCCGCCGCTATTCCCCTGAATGCTGCAATCAAAGCAGACTGCAGCGCTCAAGAGGAAGTGAGAAGGGGGGATGCTCCTTGGATGACGACACAGAAAATCCCTGTGACGCGATTGAGGGACATACCATCTATTGGCAGACAGCCCAGGGTCCATTGAAGGACCCCAGGGCTGTCTTACCATATTTCCTTTCAGGGCATACTTATGTATGTCCTAACAACTGCCAGTGTACTATCAGTACACAGGATAATGTACTGGCATATAGATATATACCAGTACATTAAAGTTTAAAAATAAAGTAAAAACAAAGTAATGTTAAATTTAAAAAAAAAATACACATACACCTTTTTTACAATAAACATTAAAATAAGCCTCAATACATAAAATATACACATATTCGGTATTGGCGCGGCCGTAATAACCTGCAGAACAATTTTTTTGCATCGTTTATGATGTGTACGCTGTAAAAAAATAAAATAAAACCTGCTTTCTATCACTTATTTTGAGGCACGAGGTGCGATGGATTTAACTTCCATGTGCCTCACATTAATAGTAATTAACCCCATCATGTACCTCACACATTAACCCATTATGACTGAGAAACATGATGGGATTAATTACTATTAATGTGAGGCACGTGGAGGTTAAATTCATCATCACACCTCGTGCCTCACATCAGAAAATGAAAGAACTTTCTTTTTTATCACTGTTGGCAAAGTATCGAAATCGCAATACTAAACTAAGTATCGGTATCGAAGTCCAAATTCTGGTATCGTGACATCCCTAGTCTGCATCCAGGTGGCAGGTGTCACAAATGTCCAGAGAAACATGCTGATATACAGCACATGTACTGGCATGCCTTCCTTTGCAGCGGTTCTAGGGTAAGGTTTAATTTTCTCTCTTTAGTATTCCCAATTTACCCAGGACTAGTCGGAGCATTGGGGTATATGGAAGATATTTTCGTGAATTGGCAGCACAAAAAATTCTATATCAGATCTGCAAACCTATAGCAGCAAACCGGTTAGGGGCGAGTTCTCTGAAATATAGAGAACTGATTAGGTAAGCATAGTAACAAGCATCAAGGGTAAAGTTGCATGACGACTATGGAGTAAGGGAAGTTGAGCAACCTAAATGAACTTGGGAAATGGGCTAGGCACAAAGTGCTGAGCATCAGTATTAGGAACAGTCGGGCGGTCGTGAAAACTTGTGGTTGCAAAAGCTATAGTAGAACTCAAGATTGATTGCAGGGGCGAAAAGGGAAGGGTTTGGGGCCAAACTGGCGACAACTGTATAATAGCGAGAAAACAATAGAAGCAATAAGCGTTAGAAAAATCTTCGAGTACAACTGGGCCTGATGCCATATTGTTCACTTGTATTATGGTGGTCCGTGTTTTGGTAGTGGATTTTTGAGATGAAGGGTGATGTGGCATGAACTCTGGTAGAAATTAAGCAACTCAAGCAGAGATAGTGACCAGTCCTGCCTGGAAATGTAGGGGTAGTTAGGGAGAAATCATAACGTGCACAACACCCGACAAGTATATAGGAAACTCAGAAAATTTTCTTTTACAAGCTCTAATACATGAGCTCTTCTGAGTATACAGAATAGGTGTCACGATCTGTGGGTATGTGGACCCACTAGGAGGCACCGCTGTAGCGGCATAGCAGCTGGCCAAACAACAGTATATCAAGTATATACAAAGTCCAGCAAAAGGGTACCTGTAATAGTCCAGACAGTAGAAACGGCACAGATGGGACCTTGGCGGTAGGTGATGCAAAACGTGGCAGATGACACCAGACATGGTGTAAGTCAGCAGGCATAGTAGAGGACACAAGACCACTCCAACACTAGAGCTGGCACAGGAACAAATCATGGGATACAGGTAGCAGGGCACGGGAACACAGGGAACAGGATACAGCTAAGGGACATTTGCAAGACTAACAGAGGAATACAAACAATGATCAGGCAATGAGCAAAAGGGCAGGGCCCTACTTAAAGAGGCTCTGTCACCAGATTTTGCAACCCCTATCTGCTATTGCAGCAGATAGGCGCTGCAATGTAGATTACAGTAACGTTTTTATTTTTAAAAAACGAGCATTTTTGGCCAAGTTATGACCATTTTCGTATTTATGCAAATGAGGCTTGCAAAAGTACAACTGGGCGTGTTGAAAAGTAAAAGTACAACTGGGCGTGTATTATGTGCGTACATCGGGGCGTGTTTACTACTATTACTAGCTGGGCGTTGTGTATAGAAGTGTCATCCACTTCTCTTCACAACGCCCAGCTTCTGGCAGTGCAGCACTGTGACGTCACTCACAGGTCCTGCATCGTGTCGGCACCAGAGGCTACAGTTGATTCTGCAGCAGCATCAGCATTTGCAGGTAAGTAGCTATACGGTCAGAGATAATAGGGAGAATTTATTAAGGCTGGCATTTCATATGCCAGTTCTTAAATCTGAAGTACAATAGAGTGAAATGCGCCAAATTTATTAAGAGGCACACACCTCTTCATAAATTTGGCGCATTTTATGCAGTCCTCAAGAAAATGTGCTAGAAACTTGCTGGCCCCACCCGCTCTTGCTTAACAACTCTTACTTTTCTCGCGACTGATACTAGATTTCCCCAATGTATTCACTGTGAAGCGTTCTATTTGGAATTATAAGTTGAATGTGGTTCCAAGTTTTAATATCCTGGAAAGACCACTGTAAGTTAAGAATATTGCAACCCGAGGCCATTTATATGTGTGTACTCTATAATGTGGGTGTGCGCACACCCACACCACCCACGGCACACTGTTGCATCACCCTATAAGTAGCTCTCACAGTTTGACATCTCTGTCGAAACTGCTCAAACATCCACTATTCATGGACAGATCCAGGACTGCTGATGGTTTAGTGGCAGATCAAAGCTTGATCAAGTAAGAGAACATAAAATAATAACAGTCTAGGTACCAAGTAGTCGGAAAAAATTCACTTTGTTCTTGTCTGCTTGCTATGAAGCTGTGTAATATAGAACATCTACAGCCTCAGCCAACAGCCATTTCCAGTGAAGAATATAGAACAGGGGGGGGGGGGGGCATATCATCTTCCTTATACAGCTGTAGTCACATTAACAAGATAACATCCCAAGTAATGTAACAAGATAAGACAAATTAAAAACAGATCAAGAAGCCAGATCACTTTGATCACAAAAACATAAGGCATTCCCATACAGAAACATTACATCACGCCTTCCTGCAAAAGCTGATAATAAAGCCTTATATTTCAAACTAACTTGTGCTAAAATGATCAACTTCTATCAGTGGATTATACTACTAGAATCACCAAGCTGTTATTAAGTGACCACTATACGTGTTAGGGTATGTTCACACGCTTAACAAAAACTGTCTGAAAATACGGAGCCGTTTTCAAGGGAAAACAGCTTCTGATTTTCAGATGTTTTTTGAGCCACTTTTTTACAGCCATTTTTTGAGCTGTTTTCAATAGAGTATGAAAAACGGCTCCAAAAACGTCCCAAGTTGTGTCCTGCACTTCTTTTGACGAGCCGTCATTTTACGCGCCGTATTTTGACAGCGACGCGGAAAATAAAGGCTCGTGGGAACAGAACATCGTAATTCCCATTGAAAGTAATGGGCAGATGTTTGTAGGCGTAATGGAGCCGTTATTTCAGGCGTAATTCGAGGCGTAAAACTCCCGAATTACGCCTGAAAACACTGCGTGTGAACATACCCTAAGGATTCTGCCCTCAACCGTTTTACATATACTGCACCTCATGTCATTTCTTTTACACAGCAATGGCCACAGAGGCAGAAAAGCACATTAAGGGTATGTTCACACGATGAGAGGCATTTACGTGTGAAAAGACAGACTGTTAACAGCTGCCTCGTTTCACACGTAAATGCTCCTCCTCGTAATTTACGAGGCGTCTGAGACGCTCGTAAATCTTGATCTGTGCTTCATTGAGTTCAATTAAGAACAGCTCAAATTACAGCTGTCAAACGACGACGCGTAAATTACAGGTTGTCTGCACAGTACGTCGGCAAACCCATTCAAATGAATGGGCAGATGTTTGCCGACGTATTGCAGCCCTATTTTGAGACGTAAAACGAGGCTTAATATGCCTTGTTTACGTCTGAAAATAGGTCGTGTGAACCCAGCCTTAAGTGTAACTAAACTTTCAAAAGACTTTTGAAATCTTGACGGTGGGGTTCTGAGCACTGAGACCCCCACCGATAAAACAAAGCGGCAGAAGAGCTTGGGTGAGAGAGCTGTGTCGCTTTGTTTATGATTAGCTTTCCTTGGAGAAGTGTACAGGGTTGCCAACCGTCCGTAAGTTTACGGACAGTCCGCAAAAACGGGTGTTCTTTTCTGCCATCCGTAACGACCGGCAGAAAAAAGCACCGTCCGGGATTTTTCTGCAGTCTCCCGGAACTTTGCACTGCGCATGCGCCAAAATGTACATGCCCAGTGCAAAGGAATAGTAGGCTGCGGCCAGGCATATTTTCAGATTTTGCAGAATCTGAAAATATGCAGGCCGGCCGCTGCCAAGTGGGGTGGGTGTCGGGAGTGGACCAATACAGTCACCTGACATGAGGTCAGGTGACTCAGGTCAGGTGAATGGACTGGTCCAGTCCTGTGCCATCACCGACCCCAGTCAAAAGTGATCCTCCGCCGCTTTGCCGCATGAACACCTCCTCCTCCTGACGGTGAGTCGTGTCAGGCAGAGCGGAGAGTGGTAGCAGTAGGTTACCACTCTCTGCTCTGTTTGCACTAAGTACAAGGGAAGGGGGGCTGTGCGTGTAATGGCAGGAAGGAGGTGAAGGGAAAGTGAGCCCTAATCTACCCACCGCCCTGTCCCTGCCTACTTGCAACGACCCGCCCTAGGCGACGGGGTACAACTGGGTGGCGGTCCCTACGCTGTCTAAGTGCACGGGAGAACAAACAGGGAACACGCAAGGGAAGGGGCAGTAGCCACGGAACGCCGCGAGGAAACGGAGCGGTGAATGAGTAGTCAGGACCAGGATGAAGTGGAGTATACCAAAGTGAGCACGGAGAAGGAAGCAAGCCAGGGGCAAAGCAAAGCAGGTTAAGCGGAACTGCAGCAAGGCAGAAGCACGGCAGAAGCAGGCTGGAGCAAGCAGCAGTGAGGCCAGGAATGCAGAAGAATTACAAGCACTGAGGAAGAGAACACGGCAGGTAATAAAGGACAGGGGGCGGAGCTAACTCCGACTGACCAGGCCGCGATAGGCTCTCCCACTCCTGAGCCTGCCACCCTGGTTGGTGGGAGATGGTGTCAGTCGAACAGGTCTGGCCTCAGGTGTGGATTGATTAATCCCAGGAGTATACCTAGACGTAGTACCTGGCAGATCCCTAACAGTACTCCCCCTTTTATGAGGGACCACCGGACCCTTACTAAGAGGACCCGGTTTAGTAGGGAAGAGAAGGTGGAACCTCCTGATCAATACCCCAGCGTGAACATCACGGGCAGGTACCCAAGTCCTCTCCTCCGGCCCGTATCCTCTCCAATGGACCAGGTACTGGAGGGAGCCCTGGACCATCCTACTGTCCATAATCTTGGCCACCTCGAATTCCACCCCCTCAGGGGTGAGAACGGGAACAGGAGGTTTCCTCGAGGGGGACGAGGACGGGGAGCAGCGTTTAAGGAGGGAGGCATGGAAGACGTCATGTATGCGAAAGGATGGGGGCAGCTCCAGACGGAAGGATACAGGGTTGAGGACTTCAATGATCTTATAAGGTCCAATAAATCGGGGAGCAAACTTCCTGGATGGGACCTTAAGGCGCAAGTTCCTGGACGACAACCAGACCAAATCCCCGACGACAAACCGGGGGTTAGCAGAACGTCTACTATCCGCCTGAATCTTTTGTGCGCTCTGGGACGCCTCTAGGTTCTTCTGAACCTGGGCCCAGACAGTGCACAGTTCCCGATGAACATCCTCTACCTCAGGATTATTGGAACAACCAGGGGAAACGGAGGAGAACCTTGGGTTAAACCCGAAATTACAGAAAAACGGGGAGACCCCTGACGAGTTACTGACCCGGTTACTCAGGGAAAATTCAGCAAGGGGAAGGAATGAGACCCAATCGAATTGACAGTCAGAGATGAAACACCTTAAATATTGTTCCAGGGATTGGTTCGTCCTTTCCGTTTGGCCATTAGTTTCGGGATGGAAGGCGGAGGAGAAGGACAGATCTCCAACTTTTTACAAAAAGCTCTCCAAAATAAGGAAACAAATTGTACCCCTCTGTCAGAAACGATATTGACTGGGGCCCCATGGAGACGCAGGATGTGTTTCACAAACAAAGAAGCTAACGTCTTGGCGTTAGGTAGCTTCTTAAGGGGCACAAAGTGGCACATCTTGCTGAAGCGGTCTACTACCACCCACACCACCGACTTGCCCTGAGATGGAGGCAAATCGGTGATAAAATCCATGGAGATATGGGTCCAAGGTCTCTGGGGAATGGGCAAGGAACGTAGTAGGCCCGCAGGTCGGGACCTAGGGGTTTTGGACCTAGCGCAAACCTCACAAGCGGCGACGTAAGCCCTAATGTCTTTAGGCAACCCAGGCCACCAATAGTTTCTGGTAATGAGGTGTTTGGTGCCCAAGATGCCAGGATGACCAGATAGAGCGGAGTCATGGTTTTCCCTGAGTACCCTTAGCCGGTATTGCAGGGGAACAAACAGTTTGTCCCCAGGGACGTTCCCGGGAGCTGCACCCTGATCAGCCGCGATATCAGAAGCTAAATCAGAATCCGTGGCAGAAACGATTATACCAGGGGTAAAATACAAGCAGGATCCTTCTCGGAAGGAGGATTGGCCATGAAACTACGTGACAGAGCATCAGCCTTAATATTCTTGGACCCAGCCCTATAGGTAACCAAGAAATTAAATCTGGTAAAGAATAGTGCCCACCGAGCTTGTCTAGGATTAAGCCTCCGGGCCGATTCTAGGAAAACCAGATTCTTGTGATCCGTAAGGACCGTTACCTGGTGTCTGGCCCCCTCCAGGAAGTGCCGCCACTCTTCAAAAGCCCATTTAATGGCTAGAAGTTTGCGGTTGCCAATATCATAGTTACTCTCCGTGGGCGAAAACTTCCTAGAGAAGTAAGCACAGGGGCGGAGATGGGTGAGGGAGCTGGTACCCTGGGACAAGACGGCCCCCACTCCCACCTCGGATGCGTCAACCTCCACAATAAATGGCTCCTCTTGGTTGGGCTGAATCAGCACGGGGGCCGAGATAAAGCACTTCTTGAGGGTCTCAAAGGCCTGGACGGCCTCAGGGGGCCAATGGAGGACATCAGCACCCTTGCGAGTAAGGTTCGTAAGAGGCTTAGCGACGACCGAGAAGTTGGCAATAAATCTCCTGTAATAGTTGGCGAACCCTAAAAAACACTGTAACGCCTTAAGGGAGGCAGGTTGGACCCATTCCGCCACAGCCTGAACCTTGGCAGGGTCCATGCGGAATTCATGAGGAGTGAGGATTTGCCCTAAAAATGGTATCTCCTGTACCCCAAAGACACATTTTTCAGTCTTAGCAAACAGATTATTCTCCCGAAGGACCTGGAGCACCTTCCTGACATGCTCCACGTGGGAGGACCAGTCCTTGGAAAACACCAGTATGTCATCAAGGTACACAACAAGAAAATTACCCAGGTAATCTCTCAGGATTTCATTAATAAAATTCTGGAAGACAGAAGGGGCATTACACAACCCAAAGGGCATGACCAGGTATTCGAAATGACCCTCGGGTGTGTTGAACGCAGTTTTCCACTCATCCCCCTCTTTGATGCGGATAAGGTTATATGCCCCACGTAGATCGAACTTAGAAAACCATTGGGCTCCCTGAACCTGATTAAAAAGATCCGGAATCAAAGGAAGTGGGTACTGGTTCCTTACGGTGACCTTATTCAGGTTACGATAATCAATGCACGGCCTAAGACCACCATCCTTCTTCCCCACAAAGAAGAAGCCAGCACCTACAGGAGAAGTCGAGGGGCGAATGAAACCCTTGGCCAGGCATTCTTGGATATACACCCTCATAGCTTCACGTTCAGGACATGAAAGATTAAATATCCTACCCTTAGGAAGCTTGGCACCAGGCACCAAATCGATGGCGCAATCGTAATCTCTATGGGGGGGCAACACCTCGGAGGTCTCCTTAGAAAACACATCGGCGAAGTCCTGAACAAACTCAGGAAGCGTGTTTACCTCCTCCCGGGGAGAAATAGAGTTAACAGAAAGACATGACATAAGACATTCACTACCCCATTTGGTGAGATCCCCAGTATTCCAATCAAACGTGGGATTATGCAACTGCAACCAGGGAAGACCTAATACCAGATCAGACGATAATCCCTGCATCACCAGTACAGAGCACTGCTCCAAATGCATGGAGCCAACAGGAGTATGCTGAGTAAAATAACCATTAGCAAGGGGAGTTGAGTCGATACCTACTACAGGGATAGGATAAGGTAAATCAATAAAAGGCATCTTTAGAGACATAGCAAATTCCACAGACATGATATTAGCAGATGAGCCAGAATCCACGAAAGCACTGCCCGTGGCAGACCGGCCAGCAAACGAGACCTGAAAGGGAAGCAAAATTTTATTGCGTTTCACATTAACGGGAAATACCTGTGCTCCCAAGTGACCTCCCCGATGATCACTTAGGCGCGGAAGTTTTCCGGCTTCTTATTCTTGCGCCTGGGACAGGTGTTCAGTAGATGCTTGTCGTCCCCACAGTAGAAGCAGAGACCATTCATTCTGCGAAACTCCCTACGTTGTCGAGGGGACATGGAGGCCCCGAGTTGCATAGGTACCTCTGAGTCCTCCGTGGAGGGGCGAGGAGACGGGACCTCGGGGGGGATCGCAGAAAAGTCAGAGGGGAGCACATTGAAGCGTTCAAGCTGACGTTCCCTGAGACGTCGGTCAAGTCGTACTGCTAGGGCCATAACCTGGTCAAGGGAGTCAGAAGAGGGGTAGCTAACCAGCAGATCCTTCAGGGCGTCAGATAATCCTAACCTAAACTGGCACCTTAGGGCCGGATCGTTCCACCGAGAAGCTACGCACCACATTCTAAAATCAGAACAGTAGTCCTCAACCGGTCTCCTACCCTGACGTAAGGTCACCAGCTGACTCTCGGCTAAAGCAGTCCGGTCAGTCTCGTCGTAAATGAGTCCGAGGGCAGAGAAAAAACGATCAACAGAGGAAAGTTCAGGGGCGTCAGGAGCCAAGGAGAAGGCCCACTCTTGGGGCCCTTCCTGGAGTCGGGATATGATGATACCCACCCGCTGGTTCTCGGAACCTGAGGAGTGGGGTTTTAGGCGGAAATACAGTCTGCAACTCTCCCGGAAGGAGAGAAACGTCTTACGGTCCCCTGAGAACCGGTCAGGTAACTTGAGGTCGGGTTCTAGAGGTGAGGTGAGGGGTACTACTAAGGCAGCGTCACCCTGGTTGACCCTCTGGGCCAGGGCCTGGACCTGTAGGGAGAGGCCCTGCATCTGCTGGGTCAGGGTCTCAAGGGGGTCCATGATAGCGTCAGCGTAGGAGAAATGGTAGACTAGGTAGGGGCTTGTAATTATGTAATGGCAGGAAGGAGGTGAAGGGAAAGTGAGCCCTAATCTACCCACCGCCCTGTCCCTGCCTACTTGCAACGACCCGCCCTAGGCGACGGGGTACAACTGGGCGGCGGTCCCTACGCTGTCTAAGTGCACAGGAGAACAAACAGGGAACACGCAAGGGAAGGGGCAGTAGCCACGGAACGCCGCGAGGAAACGGAGCGGTGAATGAGTAGTCAGGACCAGGATGAAGTGGAGTATACCAAAGTGAGCACGGAGAAGGAAGCAATCCAGGGGCAAAGCAAAGCAGGTTAAGCGGAACTGCAGCAAGGCAGAAGCACGGCAGAAGCAGGCTGGAGCAAGCAGCAGTGAGGCCAGGAATGCAGAAGAATTACAAGCACTGAGGAAGAGAACACGGCAGGTAATAAAGGACAGGGGGCGGAGCTAACTCCGACTGACCAGGCCGCGATAGGCTCTCCCACTCCTGAGCCTGCCACCCTGGTTGGTGGGAGATGGTGTCAGTCGAACAGGTCTGGCCTCAGGTGTGGATTGATTAATCCCAGGAGTATACCTAGACGTAGTACCTGGCAGATCCCTAACAGTGCGGCAAACTTACAAGGGAAGGGGGGGCGCTATCTAGAAGGGGGCACTATCTAAAAGTGGGGGCTGTGTGTGGAGCAATCTACAAGGGGGGCTGTATGGCGCTATCTACAAGGGGGGCTGTGTGGCGCTATCTACAAGGGGCTGTGTGGCGCTATCTACAAGGGGGGCTGTGTGGCGCTACCTACAAGGGGGGGCTGTGTGGCTATCTACAAGGGGGGCTGTGTGTGGTGTTATCTGCAGGGGGCACGGTGACCGATGGGGCACTTTTATTGTGTTGAGCACTAAGGGATCATTATTACCATCTGGATCACTGGATTACGAGTTTGTTTAGAGGATGGGGTATACGTGAGGAGGATGTTGGAAAAGTGAGAAACCAACATGTATGTGTGTCAAATTCTGCAGAGAAGAGTCGTGACTGGAATAAGTCATCTCAGTGGTTTGGGCCGGATGGAGAAGAAAAGGGAAAATGAACGACTTTAATCAGACAAAACATCACCTAAGGCCTCATGCACACGACCGTAAAAACACCCGTTATTGCGGGTCGTTATTACGACCCGCAATAACGGGCTCATAGGCTTCTGTTAGCCACGGGTACCTTCCCGTTTGCTCACGGGAAGGTACCCGTGCCGTTAAAAAAGATAGAACATGCCCTATTTCATGCCGTAATAACGGCACGGGCATCCCATAGAAGTCTATGGGGCTCCCGTAATCATGGGTGGCTGCGTGTGTTCACCCGTGATTACGGGAGCGTTGCGAGGTGAGGCGAGGTCAGGGGACTACCCGGTCTGCAGGCCACAGCCCAGTGGCGTAACTACCGCCGGGACTACAATGAAAACTATGGCAGAGCGGGGAGGTATCTCCCCGCTCTGCCATAAACAAAAGACATGTATCCCCTATCCTGTAAAAAATAAAAATAAAAGACGTTCATACTTACCGACAACTTCCTGCTTCTCCAGTCCGGTCTCCCGCCCGTTGCCTTGGTGACGCGTCCCTCTCGACATCCGGGCCGACGTCCTGGATGACGTTTCAGGCCATGTGACCGCTGCAGCCAATCACAGGTCAATCACAGGCTGCAGCGGTCACATGGACTGCCGCGTCATCCAGGGATGTCGGGCTGGATGTGAAGAGAGGGACGCGTCACCAAGACAACGGCCGGGTAAGTATGAATTTCTTTAACTTTTATTACAGAAAAGGCTGTCCCTTCTCTCTATCCTGCACTGATAGAGAGAAGGGGCTGCCGATTAGTGCAGTGCTATTTTGCTGCCAAAAACGTGCTCGTAAATACGGGTGGAATACGTGTGACACCGGACCCATATTTACGAGCACGGGTTCGTAAATACTGGTGCAAAACGGGTGGAATACGTGTGACACCGGACCCGTATTTACGGGTGTGAAAAAATACGGTCGTGTGCATGAGGCCTTAGTTAGGAGAGCTACAAGCGGAGCTGTGATTGGTGAGTTACTCCTAGCACACTGCACAGGCAATAATTTTGTAATGTATCCGTAAAAATTTGGGTCTGTCCGTGAATTTTAGCTCTGTTGTCCAGAAATTTCTGAAGTGAATTGAACACTTGTTGCCAGGTTTCCCCACAGATTACATCTGACAGCTGGGGTTCCCAGAAGGGGTATGCCATACCTCCCAACTTTTGAATTCGGAAAAGAGGGACATTTTAAGCCACACCCCTAACCACGCCCAATATCTGGCATTAACACATCAAATCGAGGCAAGATCCTTCTGCAAATAACACGCGCACATTCTCACTGCGGATCTCTAGACTGTCTGGATATCACAGATATTATGGATCCGGTTATGTCGTCTTTATGTTACTTTTCCTATCTTGGGTAGAACATTTGCTCGTCACGGCAGCAGCTGCAGGACAAACCAAAAGGCTGAGAACAATGAAAGTCAAGAGGGAGACCCTGTGGTGGATGACTTTTCAATTGACAGGTAGCAGAGTTACATGATGGGGATTTTTTTTCTCCAGTTGTGTAACTCTGCTACCGGTGAATGGAAAAATCATCCACCAGAGCCCCCCTGTAGATCGCTCCACACACAGCCCCCCTGTAAATAGTGCCACACACAGCCCCCCTGTAAATAGTGCCACACACAGCCCCCCTGTAGATAGCTCCAGACACAGCCCCCCTGTACATAGCGCTAGATACAGACCCCCTGTACATAGCGTCACACACAGACCCCATGTAGATTTCTCCACACACAGCCCCCCTGTACATAGCGACAGACACAGCCCCCCTGTACATAGTTCCAGATACAGCCCCCCTGTAGATAGCTCCAGACACAGCCCCCCTGTAGATAGTGCCAGATACAGCCCCCTGTAGATAGCTCCACACACAGCCCCCCTGTAGATAGCGCCAGATACAGCCCCCCTGTAGATAGCTCCAGACACAGCCCCCCTGTAGATAGCTCCAGACACAGCCCCCCTGTAGGTAGCGCAACACACAGCCCCTTAGGCCTTATTCACACGACAGGGTCCGAGTGTCGGCCGATAAAAACGGCCGTTTTGGGTAATTTTTCCAGGCCGTTTTGCATCCGTTCCGATTCCGTTCCGGGCCGTGTTGCCGTTTTTAACAGCCGATTTTGACCCGTTTTGCATCCGGTTTTTTTCCCTGTCCGTTTTAAAATCGGATGAATTTCATTTAAATTTGTTGCCACACACTACCCTCTGTAGATAATGCCACAGCCCCCCTGGTAGGTAATGCCACCCAGCCCCCTGCAGGTAATGCCACCCAGCCCCTGCAGGTAAATCCACCCAGCCCCCTGGAGGTAATTCAACCCAGCTCCCTGTAGGTAATGCCACCCAGCCCCCTGTAGGTAATGCCACCCAGCCCCCTGTAGGTAATGCCACCCTGCCCCCTGTAGGTAATGCCACCCAGCCGCCTTTATGTAATGCCACCCAGCCCCCTGCAGGTAATGCCACCCAGCCCCCTGTATGTAATGCCACCCAGCCCTCTGCAGGTAATGCCACCCAGACCTCTGCAGGTAATGCCAGCCTGCCCCCAGCAGGTAATGCCACCCAGCCCCCGGAAGGTAATGCCACCCAGCCCTCTGCAGTTAATGCCACCCAGCCCCCTGTATGTAATGCCACCCAGTCTTCTGCAGGTAATGCCACCCAGCCTTCTGCAGGTAATGCCACCCAGCCCCCTGCAGGTAATGCCACCCAGCCCCCTGCAGGTAATGCCACCTAGCGCCCTGTATGTAATGCCACCAAGTCCCCTGTAGGTAATGCCACACAGCCCCCTCTAGGTTGCACCCATCCCCCCCCTTCCAGGAGAAGTCACTGATTTCAATGTCCATATATGGACAGTGTAGTCACTGACTTCTCCTGGAGAGGAATTCCCGGCCACAGGGTCGGGGATTCCGCTTCAGAAGTGAGTGACGTCACTGTGTCCATGTATGGACAGTTTGGTCACTCACTTCTTCTGTAGCGGAATCCCCGGCCACAGGGTCGGGGATTCCGCTTCAGAAGTGAGTGACGTCACTGTATCCATATATGGACAGTGTAGTCACTCACTTCTCCTGTAGCGGAATCCCCAATCCCCGGCCGGGGATTGGGGATTCCGACTCCTACAGGGAGCAAAAAAAGACCCTCCTCCTCCTCACATGCACTCTGCTTTCACTCACCGTCAGAAGAAGGAGGGAGTCTTGCAGCGGCGTTCTCATTGGTGTCGATGCCAGACCGGGAGTGGACCAGTCCAGTCACCTGACCGGTGAGTTCAGGTGACAGGTCAGGTGACAGGTGAGGCGACTGGACTGGTCCACTCCCGGGCCGGCATCGATCCCAGTGAGAACACCGCCGCAAGACTCCTGCCTTCTTCTGATCGCTGCTGCAGTCAGCAGCGATCAGCTGTTTTGATGCAGCGCCCAGGAGACATTTTGAAGACCGGGCGGGACAGCGGTGAGAAACCGGGACGGTTGGGAGGTATGGGTATACTTTGTGATCTGTTTATTGCCAAGGGACTCTTCAAAAAAGTAGGGATTGCCAAAGCAGAGAACCCCTTTAATATTAGTTAATATTTTTTTAAGTATATTCTGTTGCGATCACCAATTTATACACATCGTCAATACATATAATGTGTTAATTTCTTGTGTCATTACTGCAGAACAATAAATCTGGGCCCTATGTTGCTATAATTTGCCTTTGTGCAATATTAGGGCTAATTCACACGGAGTATTTTGGCGCAAACAGTGACTGAAGGCTTGCTTCATGTGCTGTTCGTGAACATGACCGCAAGGGGCTGTCACATTGCCTATTGCTTGAGTCCCGGGCAGAGCATCAGCTAGCGCTTTGCTCGAGACTCCAGCCCTGCTCCCGATGTCCATATTTGGTCAATTCAGGGGTTTCTTATTGCTGGAGTTCTCGAGAAGAGCATCAGCTGATGCTCTGCCAGGGGACTCCACAACTTCTGTCCACAGCACATGAAGCGAGAGCTCAGTCACATGGGGCCGTGTCGGAGCGTCATCACTATTAGAAAAGCTCTAGCACTTCCTGAATAATTCATGAGGTTTGAACTGCACCATTGAGTACAGAATTTTAAATTAAAGTATATTAGTAAGTTACTTCGTTTCACATAAATACATTATTGCAATGCAATTATTGGTCCCCGCTTAACCCCTTTAAGGCCCTGTTCACACAGTTTTTTGGTGCTGGTTTTGATGCGGAAAAAGAAGCGTCATGCCCCTCTTCAGCCGATTCCATCTCTGACCTTCCATTGACATCAATGGGAGGCAGAGAAAGAGGTTTTCGCTCCGTTTTTTGCCCATGGCACTTAGTGACCGTGGCCGAAATACGCAGCGAAAAACAAGGCAAAGAGAGTGCAGGCAGGTCAAAATCTGCCTCAAAATTCTTGAAGGTATTTTGAGGCAGATTTTTCTGGGCCTTACATTTACTAATTATGAGCCACACTTCAGGCTGGGTTACATATAGCAAGACATACATGAAGCAATTTCTTCCGTGTGACATTGTGCAGCATCAAATCAATTACATAGAGATAGATCATCACAGGCTAGGTATTTATGTTAGTAAATAAATGGCATATAGAATAGAGAGAAGCAAACCTGAATCACTAATATTCATTGCGTCATAGACTGTCAGACATTTCTTTAGTTGATATGGCAGATTGCATGCCAGTTAATTACGAGATAAGGAAAGACCGATCCAAAACTTGAAAATATAATATCCTTTTGGTCCTTATGTAAAGTCTAAAAACCTCTGGACAGGTGTTATACAGATATTAAATGTTTTTTCCACTGCTGCTGGTGTCCTAGCCACAATTTAATCAATGAGAAACTGAAACGCTTCATAAATAACCAGAAGGACGCCATTTGCTTGAAAATGGTCTCTCAAGTTTGAGAACACATTACACATATCAACATCTGAACCTGAAATGAGCTGGCAAAAAAAACCATTTGGACAATAAAGAATATAATGTGATACTAGGTTATCTATATAGAAACTGTGGTTCAAGAGTGACACCTAGTGTAAGGTTTTGGAATTTCTTCTTATTTCATTTCAAGGGCATGTACACGATTGTGCACATTTTTCTATCTTCTGACAGGCCAAAGAGGCCTCATTGGAGAGCCTGACAGCATAGCTCAGAGAAATAAAAATCTCAAATTTATGAACCAAATGGGAGTGGTGCTTGGATGAGCGCTACAGCCCTTTTGTTCTAGTAATCGGTGGGGGTGCCTACACTTTAACTACTTCTTTTGCTATCAGACTAGAGAAAAGTGTGCACAAATGAGGCACATGACCTTTAGCATGGCTCACACTGTGTTTTTAATAACATTTAAAAAAATCTAAAATAATTAAAAAGTCACAAAAAAAATTGCATTGACGCGTTCGTGAAAGTCCGAACTATAAAAAATTTAGGTAGGTTTACGATGTAGGGAAAAAAATTCGCAATGCAAAGTTTTGTTTTATTTTCATCTCGCTTTCCAAAAAAAGGAATAAAAAAAAGGGACCAAAAAGATGCAAAAGAAAATAAAAGAACCCTCACATCACTCTAAGAATAACAAATCATTTTTTCTTTGTAAAAGTAGTAAAACTTAAATTTAGTATCGTCAGAATCGTATCGACCTGCAAACTAAAGTTGACGCGTAGTATTTACTGCACAGTTCACGTTGTAAAAATTAAACAAGGGAGAAATCGCTGTTTCGTACAGCAGTTATCATAGCTTATTCCACGTGGACCGATCACGGTGGTCCCTGTTGATTAACCCTTAATTGCGGCAGTCGATAGCCATAATTGCGATCCGCAATCACGGACGATTTTTATGGTCGTGTGCATGGGGCATAAGGTGGGACCGAATAGGCTGCCTGTCAGTGTATAATACACTGCAATATATAAGTATTGCAGTGTATTATAACAGTGATCATATAGTTGGACCTTTAAGTCCCAAGTGGGACTAAAAAAAAAAGTTACAAAAATGTTAAAAAAAGTTGTACAAAAATAAAACAGTACGTTTCAAGTAATAAAATTAAATCAACCCCTTTTCCCTTATCAAGTCCTTTATTATTAGAAAAATGGCTCCTAAAAAGTGATTTTATTGTGCAAACGTCGTAAGACATACAAAAACTATATACATTTAGTATTGCAGTAATCATATCGACCCGTAGAATAAAGTAAAGATGTCCTTTATAGTGCATAGTGAACGCCGTAAAGAAAACAACCATTTTTTGTCATCATGCCTCTCAAACAATAGAATAAAAAGTGATCAAAAAGTTGCCTGTACCCAGTAATGGTACTGATAAAAACTACAGATTGTCCACAAAAAATATGCCCTCACACCGCTCCATCGCAAAAACTAAAAAAAGAGTTAGGGTATGTGCACACACAAAATCAAAAACGTCTGAAAATACGGAGCTGTTTTCAAGGGAAAACAGCCCCTGATTTTCAGAAGTTTTTTTATACAAAGTCGTGTTTTTTACAGCCGATTTTTGGAGCTGTTTTTCTATAGAGTCAATGAAAAACGTCTCAAGAAGTGACATGCACTTCTTTTTCGCTGCCGTTTTTCAAAGCAGAACGCCATTTTTCCCATTGAAATCAATGGGTAGATGTTTGGAGGCGTCCTGCTTCCGATTCTTCGGCCGTTTAAGCCGTGTGGACCAACACTGTTGCCCAGTGGTCCAAAGTCCTGTTTTCAGATGAAAGAAAATGTTGCATTTCATTTGGAAATCAAGGTCCCAGAGTCTGGAGAAAGAGTGGAGAGGCATCAATCCAAGTTGCTTGCTGTCCAGTGTGAAGTTTCCACAGTCAGTGATGGTTTGGGGGCCATGTCATCTGCTGGTGTTGGTCCACTGTGTTATATCAAGTCCAGAGTCAACGCAGCCGTCTACCAGCAAATTTTAGAGTCCTTCATGCTTCACTCTGCTGACAAGCTTTATGCTGGATTCACACGACCATGTTAAGTCCGTAATGGACGGAACGTATTTCGGCCGGAAGTCCGGGTCCGAACACAGTGCAGGGAGCCGGGCTCCTAGCATCATAGTTATGTACGATGCTAGGAGTCCCTGCCTCACTGCAGAACAACTGTCCCGTACTGAAAACATGATTACAGTACGGGACAGTTGTCCTGCAGCGAGGCAGGGACTCCTAGCATCGTACATAACTATGATGCTAGGAGCCCGGCTCCCTGCACTGTGTTCGCTCCGGGACTTCTGGCCAAAATACGTTCCGTCCATTACGGACGTAACATGGTCGTGTGAACCCAGCCTTATGGAGATGCTGATTTAATTTTCCAGCAGGACTTGGCATCTGCCCACACTGCCAAAAGTACCAATACCTGGTGTAATAACCACAGTATCACTGCGCTTGATTGGCCAGCAAACTCACCTGACCTAAACCCCATAGAAAATCTATGGAGTATTGTCAAGCGGAAGATGAGAGACACCAGACCCAATAATGCAGACGAGCAGAAGGCCGCCATCAAAGCAATTCGGGCTTCCATAACACCTCAGCAGTGCCACAGGCTGATCGCCTCCATGCCACGCCGCATTGATGCAGTAATTCATGCAAAAGGAGCCCCGACCAAGTATTGAGTGCATATACTGTACATACTTTTCAGTAGGCCAACATTTCGGTATTAAAAATCATTTTTGAAAGTAGGAATTAGACCTACCGGTAATTGTATTTCCAGGAATCCATCATGACAGAACCACAGGAGCAATAGCAAATTATAATGCTCAGGGCGGGACTACGGATTGGAGGACTTTCCGTCCAAAACTTAAATCTGTATCTGACAGAACATCTAGCCTATAATGTTTGCAAAACGTATGATGGATTGACCAAGTGGCAGCTCTGCAGATTTGGTCCATAGAGGCTTCTCTTCTTTCTGCCCAGGATGCCGAAACTGCCCTCGTTGAATGGGCTTTGATGCCTTGTGGGGCACATAGTCCTTGGGACTTTTAGGCTTCTTGTATGGTAGTTTTTACCCATCTTGCTAGAGAGCCTTTTGAGGCTTTCTTTCCTCTATTCTTTCCCCCATACAGGACAAATATATTTTTATCTCGTCCCCAAGAGGAGGTTCTATCCAGATACTGAAGAATTGTTCACCTGACATCCAGGCAATGGAATTTTTCTTCTTGTTGGTCCTTAGGATCTGGACAAAAGGAAGGTAGAATTATTTCTTGTTCCCTATGGAAGGCAGTAGATATTTCGGAATAAAGGATCTAGCTTTAGAATGATCTTGTTTTCTTGTACTTTTAGGTAGGGTTCTATGACCGGGGGATCGCAAAGAGCCGTTAACACTACATTCAAATCCCAGGTAGGCACTGATTTCTTCAGGGAAGGTTTCAGTTTAGAGACTGCTTGAGTGAATCTTCTGATCCACCGATTTTCAGCTAAAGGAGTATTGAAAAAATTACTTAAGGCTGAAATCTGCACTTTTAAAGGTACTAGGGCTAAGCCCTTTTTTGAATCCGGATTGTAGAAAATCTAGGATTTTCGCGACGTTGGGAGTAAAAGGGTCTGGTCCTGGGTCTCCATACCAGGAACAAAATTTCTTCCAAATTTTTTGATAGATTTTTGAGGTAACTTCTTTATGACTTGATAAGATAGTTGAAATTACCTCGTCTGACAAACCGTGGTTTCTAAACATCTGCCTTTCAGGATCCAGGCTACAACTTCAGAGTTTCTATTCCATGAAAGAATAAGGGACCCTGGGAGAGAAGATTCTTCTTGACTGGGAGCATGATAGGGTCTTCCAATGCTAGGGACTTTAGGATTGGAAACCAGCTTCTTTTTGGCCAATAGGGAAGAATAATGATGAGCTTTGTCAAATCTTCCTGGATTTTTCTTAATACCATTGGTATTAGAGGAAACGGAGGAAAGGCATAGGCCAGATCCATGTCCCAGGGATGGGATAATGCATCTACCCCCAATGGGTTGTCTTTGAGATTTAGGGAGAAGAATGTTTCTACTTAGGACTTTTTCCTTGTGGCAAACAGGTCTATTTGTGGATAACCCCATCTTCTGGTTAAGGACAGAAAGACTTCCCTGTTTAGGGACCATTCTCCAGGGACCACCTTGCTTATGTTGTTTGTGCAGAGCTACCAATGGAGAGATGATTTCACGGTTTCGGAAATCTGAATCCTTGTATTCAAGGAGTCCTGTTTTCGATCCCACTGGGATAGGATCAGATTCTGTAAGGGTCTTGTAATGATGGGGGTAGGGAAACGGACAAGTGAGCCCTAATCTACCCGCCACTCTGTCCCTGCCTATTTGCAACGACCCGCCCTAGGCGACGGGGTACAACTGGGCGGCGGTCCCTACGCTCAGTAAGTGCACGAGACAAACAGACAAGGGTGCACAAAAATAAAGGAAATGGGGCAGTTGCCCACGGCAACACCGTGAGCAACAAGAGTGGTGAACGAGCCGAGTCAAACCAGGAGTGAACGAGGTACCAAACGCAGAGCAGGAGAGTAGTCAGTAAGCCAGGGTAGTATGGAGCAGGATCAAATAGTCAGAAGCTGTAGCTGGGCCAGGAAACTACACGAGAAGAATCACAAGCAAAGGAGGAACAGGAAAGGCAGGTATAAATAGACAGAGGGCGGGAGCTAGCTCCGTCTGGCGAGGCTGCGATAGGCTCTCCCGCTCCTAAGCCTGCCATCCTGAGTGGTGGAAGATGGAGTCAGTCTCAGAGACATAGACTCAGGTGCAGACTGATTACCTAGGGGCGTATACACAGAAGTTGTGCCTGGCAGATCCTTTACAGTACCCCCCCCCTTTTATGAGGGACCACCAGACCCTTTCTAAGTGGACCAGGTTTATTGGGGAAACGAAGGTGGAACTTCCTGACCAATACCCCAGCGTGAACATCCCGGGCGGGTACCCAAGTCCTCTCCTCAGGCCCGTATCCTCTCCAATGGACCAGGTACTGGAGGGAGCCTTGGACCATCTTGCTGTCCACAATCTTGGCCACCTCGAATTCCATCCCCTCAGGGGTGAGAATGGGAACAGGAGGTCTCCTCGAGGGAGCCAAGGGCGGGGAGCAGCGTTTAAGGAGGGCGGCATGAAACACTTCATGTATTCGAAAAGATGGGGGCAACTCCAGTCGGAAGGAAACAGGATTGAGGACTTCAATGACCTTATACGGCCCAATAAACCGGGGAGCAAACTTCTTGGACGGGACCTTAAGGCGCAAGTTCCTAGACGATAACCACACCAGATCCCCGACCATAAACAAGGGGTTAGCAGAACGTCTTCTATCAGCCTGAGTTTTTTGTACGCTCTGGGATGCCTCTAGGTTCTTCTGAACCTGGGCCCAGACTGTGCACAGTTCCCGATAAACGAGCTCTACCTCGGGATTGTTGGAACTACCAGGTGAAACGGAGGAGAACCGTGGATTAAACCCAAAATTACAGAAAAAGGGGGAGACCCCTGACGAGTTACTGACCCGGTTATTAAGGGAAAATTTGGCGAGGGGAATGAATGAGACCCAATCATATTGACAGTCAGAGCTAAAACACCTTAAATATTGTTCTAGAGATTGATTAGTCCTCTCAGTTTGGCCATTGGTTTCAGGATGGAAAGCAGAGGAGAAGGACAGATCTCCAACTTTTTACAGAAGGCTCTCCAAAACAATGAAACAAATTGTACCCCTCTGTCCGAAACAATATTGACAGGGACCCCATGGAGACGCAGGATGTGTTTCACAAACAAGGTGGCTAACGTCTTGGCATTGGGTAGTTTCTTGAGGGGCACAAAGTGGCACATTTTACTGAAGCGCTCTACTACAACCAACACCACCGACTTGCCTTGAGATGGAGGCAAATCAGTGATAAAATCCATGGAGATATGGGTCCAAGGTCTCTGGGGAATGGGCAAAGAACGTAGTAAGCCCGCTGGTCGGGACCTGGAAGTCTTGGACCTAGCACAAACCTCACAAGCGGCGACGTAGGCCTTAACGTCTTTAGGCAACCCAGGCCACCAATAGTTTCTGGCAATGAGGTGTTTGGTACCCAGGACGCCTGGATGACCAGATAGTGCGGAGTCATGATTTTCCCTAAGTACCCTTAGCCGGAATTGCAGGGGAACAAACAGCTTGTCCTCAGGAAGGTTCCCGGGAGCTGAACCTTGATCAGCCACAATTTCAGAGACTAAATCAGAATCAATAGAAGAAATGATTATACCAGGAGGCAAAATACAAGCAGGATCTTCCTCCGAAGGAGGGCTGGCCATGAAGCTACGCGACAGTGCATCGGCCTTAATATTTTTAGACCCAGCCCTATAGGTAACCAAAAAGTTGAATCTGGTAAAAAATAGCGCCCATCGAGCTTGTCTCGGGTTTAGCCTCCGGGCAGATTCTAGGAAAACCAGATTCTTGTGGTCGGTAAGGACCGTTACCTGGTGCCTAGCCCCCTCCAGGAAGTGGCGCCACTCTTCAAATGCCCATTTAATGGCTAAGAGTTCGCGGTTGCGAATATCATAGTTACTATCAGTGGGCGAAAACTTCCTGGAGAAGTAGGCACAGGGACGGAGATGGGTGAGGGACCTGGTACCCTGGGACAAGACAGCCCCCACTCCCACCTCGGATGCGTCAACTTCCACGATAAATGGCTCCATTTGGTTGGGCTGAACCAGCACCGGGGCCGAGATAAAGCACTTCTTAAGGACCTCAAAAGCCTGGACAGCCTCAGGAGACCAGTGGAGGAGATCAGCACCTTTGCGAGTGAGGTCCGTAAGAGGCTTAGCGATGACCAAGAAGTTAGCAATAAATCTCCTGTAATAATTAGCGAACCCCAAGAAACACTGTAACGCCTTCAGGGAGGCAGGTTGGACCCATTCCGCCACAGCCTGGACCTTGGCGGGGTCCATGCAGAATTCGTGAGGATTTGACCCAAAAATGGTATCTCCTGTACCCCAACCACACATTTTTCGGTTTTCGCAAACAGTTTGTTTTCCTGAAGGACCTGGAGCACCTTCCTGACATGCTCAATGTGGGAGGACCAGTCCTTGGAAAACACCAGTATGTCATCAAGGTACACTACAAGAAATACCCCCAGGTAATCTCTTAAAATCTCATTTATGAAATTCTGGAAGACCGCAGGAGCATTACACAACCCAAAGTGCATGACGAGGTATTCGAAATGACCTTCGGGCGTGTTAAACGCAGTCTTCCACTCATCCCCCTCTTTGATGCGGATAAGGTTATACGCCCCCCGTAGATCAAACTTAGAGAACCATTGGGCCCCCTGAACCTGATTAAAGAGATCAGGAATCAAAGGAAGGGGATACTGGTTCCTTACAGTGACCTTATTCAAGTTACGGTAGTCAATGCATGGCCTAAGACCACCATCCTTCTTCCCTACGAAGAAGAAGCCAGCACCTACCGGAGAAGTAGAGGGGCGAATGTAACCCTTGGCCAGGCATTCCTGGATATACTCTCTCATGGCTTCACGTTCGGGACAAGAAAGATTAAATATCCTACCCTTAGGGAGCTTAGCTTCGATAGCGCAATCGTATTCTCTATGAGGAGGTAACACTTCGGAGGCCTCCTTAGAGAAAACATCAGCGAAGTCCTGAACAAACTCAGGTAGCGTGTTCACCTCCTCAGGGGGAGAAATAGAATTAACAGAAAAACATGACGTCAAGCATTCATTACCCCATTTGGTAAGCTCCCCAGTATTCCAGTCAAACGTGGGATTATGCAACTGCAACCAGGGAAGGCCTAAAACCAAATCGGACGATAATCCCTGCATCAACAGTACAGAGCACTGCTCCAAATGCATGGAGCCAACAAGGAGTTAAAAAACAGGGGTATGCTATGTAAAATAACCATTAGCAAGAGGAGTGGAGTCGATACCCACTACAGGGACAGGTTTAGGCAAATCAATCAAAGGCATAGCTAGAGACATAGCAAATTCCACAGACATAATATTAGCAGAAGACCCTGAATCCACGAAGGCACTGCCGGTAGCAGACCTACCACCAAAAGAGACCTGAAAGGGAAGCAAGATTTTATTACGTTTCATATTTATGGGAAATACCTGTGCGCCCAAGTGACCTCCCCGATGATGACTTAGGCGCGGAAGTTTTCCGGCTGCTTATTATTGCGCCTAGGACAGGTGTTCACTTGATGCTTGTCATCCCCACAATAGAAGCAGAGACCATTCTTCCTGCGGAACTCTCTACGTTGTCGGGGGGACACGGAGGCCCCGAGTTGCATAGGAACCTCCGAGTCTTCCATGGAAGAGCGAAGCAACGGGACCTCAGGAGGCATCATGGGGGAGTCAGAGGGGAAAACAAAAAAACGTTCAAGTTGTCGTTCCCTGAGACGTCGGTCAAGTCATACCGCTAAAGCCATAACCTGGTCAAGGGAGTCAGAAGAGGGATAGCTAACTAACAGGTCTTTCAGGGCGTTCGACAGACCCAACCTAAACTGGCACCTTAAGGCAGGGTCATTCCACCGGGAAGCTACGCACCACTTCCTAAAGTCAGCACAATACTCCTCAACAGGTCTCTTACCCTGACGTAAGGTCACCAGCTGACTCTCGGCAAAGGCAGTCCTGTCAGTCTCGTCATAAATGAGTCCGAGAGCAGAAAAGAAAACATCAACGGAGGAAAGTTCAGGGGCGTCAGGAGCCAAGGAGAAGGCCCACTCTTGGGGCCCTTCCTGGAGCCGGGACATAATTATACCCACCCGCTGGCTCTCAGAACCTGAGGAGTGAGGCTTTAAGCGAAAGTAGAGCCTACAACTTTCCCGAAAGGAGAGAAAAGTCCTCCGGTCCCCGGAGAACCGGTCAGGCAACTGGAGGTGGGGTTCAAGAGGTGAGGTGAGGGGCACTACCATGGTAGCGTCAGGCTGGTTGACCCTCTGAGCCAGGGCCTGGACCTGTAGGGAGAGACCCTGCATTTGCTGGGCCAGGGTCTCAAGGGGGTCCATAGAGTGTCAGGGACCAGGGTAGACTAGGTATTTGGGCTTGTGATTATGTAATGATGGGGGTAGGGAAACGGACAAGTGAGCCCTAATCTACCCGCCACTCAGTCCCTGCCTACTTGCAACGACCCGCCCTAGGCGACGGGGTACAACTGGGTGGCGGTCCCTACGCTCAGTAAGTGCACGAGACCAACAGACAAGGGTGCACAAAGCTAAGGGAAATGGGGCAGTTGCCCACGGCAACACCGTGAGCAACAAGAGTGGTGAACGAGCCGAGTCAAACCAGGAGTGAAGGAGGTACCAAACGCAGAGCAGGAGAGTAGTCAGTAAGCCAGGGCAGTATGGAGCAGGATCAAATAGTCAGAAGCTGTAGCTGGGCCAGGAAACCACACGAGAAGAATCACAAGCAAAGGAGGAACAGGAAAGGCAGGTATAAATAGACTGAGTGGTGGAAGATGGAGTCAGTCTCAGAGACATAGACTCAGGTGCAGACTGATTACCTATGGGCGTATACACAGAAGTTGTGCCTGGCAGATCCTTTACAGGTCTGGAGTGAAATTGACTCCATGGAATAGATTGGATGCAAGACGTCATCATTCCCAACATCCGCATTCCTTCCCTTATGGAACAGGAGCTTTTCCTCCAAAATTTCCTCACTTCTGTCAATAGAAGTATTTGTTTCTCTTTTGGGAGGAAGGAATGTTGAAGGGAGGAGTCTAGTAGAACTCCTAAGAAGACCTTCTGTTTTTGGGGAGGAAGACTTGACTTCTGGATGTTGATTATCCATCCCAATTCCTGTAGTAGGGAAAGAACCTGTGACCGATGACTGTTTAAAATAGACGGAGTATCTGCTGTCAACAGGAAATCGTCTAAATATGGGATAATTACTATGCCCTGACTTCTTAAGAATGCCATAATCTCTGCCATAATTTTTGTAAAAATTCTGGGGGCGGAGGAAATGCCGAAAGGGAGCCAGACAAACTGGAAGTGAAGAATGGAAGGACCTTCTGAATCGCAAATCTGAGGAATCTCTGGTAAGCGGGGTGGATAGGGACGTGATAGTACGCATCCTTTAAAAACGATTGTACACATGGATACCTCTTCCCTTATTAGAGGAATAGTCGATCTGATAGACTCCAACTTCAATTTGCGATATTTTACCCATTTGTTTAGTAACTTCAGGTTGATTATTGTCCTGTAAGAACCGTTTGGTTTCTTGACTAGGAAGATCTTTGAATCGTGGCCCTTGAATTTTTCGTTGTGGGGAACTGGAGTAATTGCTCTCAATTTGAGCAGTTTATGGACCTCCAGGATAAGGATCTGATGAAGGTCTTTTGCTTGGTACTTGGTTATTAGAAATTTCTCTGGGGGAATGGAGGAGAATTCTAATTTGTACCCTTCTTTTATAATCTTTGGAACCCAAGGGTTCTGTGTTATTCCGGTCCATTTGGAATAAAAATGTAGGAGTCGTCTCCCCACACTCTTGGCGTCATTGCTTTGAGGGCTGAAATGAGTTATTGGGGTTAAGGAGATATCTTCGACACCTTCCTCCCTTGGGGTAACTCCAGCGACCAGACTTTCCTTTCGCGCTGTTGTTCTGTAAGGTTGGCCCCCTCTGTTTGTGAAACCTCCGAACCTGAGGGTTTTTTTTTTAGGTTTCTCTTCTGGAAACCCCTTTTTCCTATCTGCTGTGTTCTCCAGCATGTTATCCAGGAGAGGACCGAACAGTAGAGAACCTGTAAATGGGATAGAACATAACTTGTTCTTGGACTTCGTATCTCCTGACCACATTTTGAGCCATAATGCTCTTCTAGCAGCATTTAAGAGAGATCCATTCCTGGCAGCAAATCTAATGGATTCCGCTGAAGCGTCTACCAAGAATCCGGTTGCCATCTTTAGTAAGGGTAGAGATTCTAATAGATCTTGACGTGATGTCTTCATCATCAAATGGGTCTCCAGCTGGTTTAACCATATAAACATTGCTCTTGCTACAGATGTGGCCGCGATATTCGTAGAGATCAAAGCGGATGAAGATTCCCAAGCTCTTTTCAGCAGTCCGTCTGCCTTCCGGTCCATGGGGTCCTTCAACTGAGAGGAATCTTCAAATGAGATTGCGTTTTTTTTTTTAGCAACCCTGGCTACTGGGACATCTACTTTTGGGATCTCATCCCAGGATTTAGTGTCTTCTGTATCAAAGAGAAGTCTGTTTTTAAATTCTCTTGAAATGAAGTCTTTTTTCCGAATCTTCCCATTCAGCCGTTACCATTCTCTTGAGATTTTCGTTTATTGGAAAAAAAATTGTTTTCTTCTCCGATAAGCCCCCAAACATCTCATCCTGGATGGTATGGGGTTGGTCTTCTTCGGGAATATCCATGGTCTCCCGTATTGCCTGGATTAAGGTATCGGACATCTCAGAAGAGAAGAACATTTTTTTCTCTTGGGTAGATGAAGTTGAAGGCAAGAGTTCCTGTCCTTCTTCTAACTCACCCTCCGATAGGTAATAACACTCCTGCTCCGAGTCAAACCACTGAGATGGAGGGCAATATTTTTGTTCCACTTCAGTACGTGGCCTTTTTGCCCGGGAGTAGTTCCTTGAGGAGGGGCGAGGGAGGCTACTGACTGACTCACTTCTTCGCGAATCATAGCCCTAAGTTCAGACATAAATGTCGGTTGTTCCTCCTTTAGTAATTTTGCAATACAATCTTGACACAATTGTTTCCTATGTGACTCTAAAAAATGTGCGACTTGTGCGAAAAAATTGCCAACCTTCTTTTTATCAGTTTGTCTCTGAGAGGAATCTTTATCCTAAATAAAACAGAAGGCAGGTAAAGTATGGTGTTGTTAGGGATCTGCCAGGTACTACGTCTAGGTATACTCCTGGGATTAATCAATCCACACCTGAGGCCAGACCTGTTCGACTGACACCCTCTCCCACCAACCAGGGTGGCAGGCTCAGGAGTGGGAGAGCCTATCGCGGCCTGGTCAGTCGGAGTTAGCTCCGCCCCCTGTCCTTTATTACCTGCTGTGTTCTCCTCCTCAGTGCTTGTAATTCTTTTGGATTCCTGGCCCCACTGCTGCTTGTTCCAGCCTGCTTCTGCCGTGCTTCTGCCTTGCTGCTGTTCTGCTTAACCTGCTTTGCTTTGCCTCCGGCTTGCTTCCTCCTCCGTGCTCACTTGGGTATACTCCACCTTATCCTGGTCCTGACTACTCATTCACCGCTCCGTTTCCTCGCGGCGTTCCGTGGGCTACTGCCCCTACCCTTGCGTGTTCCCTGTTTGTTTTCCCGTGCACTTAGACAGCGTAGGGACCGCCGCCCAGTTGTACCCCGTCGCCTAGGGCGGGTCGTTGCAAGTAGGCAGGGACAGGGCGGTGGGTAGATTAGGGCTCACTTTCCCTTCACCTCCTTCCTGCCATTACAGGTGTACTTACATATGGAGTCATAACCCTCACCCCAAGGGTGAGACTCACGTGACCCTGGGACATATCCGGAATTCCATCAGAACGAGGAAGTTCCATTCTGCAACAAGTAAAAGATAATGCAATATCCACAAGGTATAAATCCAAGTTAGAGGCATCAGCTCTAACTACATACCTGTGCGTGTCCCTTTAAATGCGGGCGTTTTGGATTTCCAGCCTTCCAAGATGGCCGCGGACCGGAAGTAGCCCGACGTCATTTCCAGTTGCGGTTATTCGGTTGAGGTGCGGCCGCGTCATAGCCGGTGACTGAGGTTTCCGGCTATGCGGCGCTACGAGGATGTTTTGCCGGCGTTTCCAACCCTTTGGAGCAGCCAGTCCCCACATGGTCACACAGCCAGGCCGAAGCCTGCTCGGGAATCCCGAACCCCACACACTACCAGAATCCTGCCTAGGATTCCTAAGGTAGGTGTTTCAGGTTGGGAGCTAAGGGACCTCTCATTAGAGGGGTATTAGCCTAGGCTTTAGGAGGAATAGAAGGGGGAGTGCACGGACTCCCCGATCTTGCCCCCGCCCGAGTTTTCTCCTGACAGCACTACAGGAGCGACGTCTCTCTGCTCCTGACCTGTAGGGATATGAAGAAAACTGGCAAGTCGGTGGTGAGAGGGGCCTTTTAACCTCTCTGTCTTCCTGTCCCTATAGAGGTCAATAGGGCAACCTCCTGTGGTGCTGTCATGAGGGATGTACTGGAAATTGGGCTTGTATAATATTGTAATTTTCTGAGAAACTACATTTTGGGTTTTCGTTAACTGTTAGCCATAATCATCAACACTAATGGAAAAAAATGCTGGAAATACATCACTCTGTATGTAATGAGTCTATATAATATATGAGTTTCACTTTTTGAATCGAATTACTGAAATAAATTAACTTTTTGATGATATTCTAATTCATTGAGAAGGACTAGTATGTTCTTTGTGGAGATTAAAGTTCCTGTACATGGTAGTCTATACGATTCATGTTTATTATTAGACCACATATGTTCACACAGGGCGGATACGATGCGTAAGGCCTCATTCACACGACAGGGTCCGAGTGTCGGCCGGGAAAATCGGCCGTTTTTGGCCGATTTTCCCGGCCGGTTTGCATCCGTTTTGCATCCGTTCCGATTCCGTTCCGGGCCGAGTTGCCGTTTTTACCGGCCGATTTGGACCCGATTTGCATCCGTTTTTTTCCCTGTCCGTTTTAAAATCGGATGAATTTAGCCCTTTGTAGATAATGCCACAGCCCCCCTGGTAGGTAATGCCACCCAGCCCCCTGTAGGCGATGCCACACAGCCCCCTGCAGGCGATGCCACACAGCCCCCTGCAGGCGATGCCACACAGCCCCCTGCAGGCGATGCCACACAGCCCCCTGCAGGCGATGCCACCCAGCCCCCTGTAGGTAATGCCATCAAGTCCCCTGTAGGTAATGCCACCAAGTCCCCTGTAGGTAATGCCACCAAGTCCCCTGTAGGTATTGCCACCAAGTCCCCTGTAGGTAATGCCACCAAGTCCCCTGTAGGTAATGCCACCAAGTCCCCTGTAGGCGATGCCACACAGCCCCCTGTAGGCGATGCCACACAGCCCCCTGTAGGCGATGCCACACAGCCCCCTGTAGGCGATGCCACACAGCCCCCTGTAGGCGATGCCACACAGCCCCCTGTAGGCGATGCCACACAGCCCCCTGTAGGCAATGCCACCCACCCTGCCCCCTGTAGGCGATGCCACCCACCCTGCCTCCTGTAGGCGATGCCACCCACCGTGCCCCCTGTAGGCGATGCCACCCACCCTGCCCCCTGTAGGTGATGCCACCCTGCCCCCTGTAGGTGATGCCACCCTGCCCCCTGTAGGTGATGCCACCCTGCCCCCTGTAGGCGATGCCACACAGCCCCCTGTAGGCGATGCCACACAGCCCCCTGTAGGCGATGCCACACAGCCCCCTGTAGGCGATGCCACACAGCCCCCTGTAGGCGATGCCACACAGCCCCCTGTAGGCGATGCCACACAGCCCCCTGTAGGCAATGCCACCCACCCTGCCCCCTGTAGGCGATGCCACCCACCCAGCCTCCTGTAGGTGATGCCACCCACCCTGCCCCCTGTAGGTGATGCCACCCACCCTGCCCCCTGTAGGTGATGCCACCCTGCCCCCTGTAGGTGATGCCACCCTGCCCCCTGTAGGTGATGCCACCCTGCCCCCTGTAGGTGATGCCACACAGTCCCCTGTATGTTGCACCCATCCCCCCCCCCTTCCAGGAGAAGTCACTGACTTCAATGTCCATATATGGACAGTGTAGTCACTGACTTCTCCTGAAGAGGAATTCCCTGCCACAGGTCGGGAATTCCGCTTCAGAAGTGAGTCACGTCACTGTGTCCATATATGGACAGTGTAGTCACTCACTTCTCCTGTAGCGGAATCCCCGGCCATAGAGTCGGGGATTTCGCTGCAGAAGTGAGTGACTTCGCTGTGTCCATATATGGACAGTGTAGTCACTGACTTCTCCTGTAGTGGAATCCCCGGCCATAGAGTCGGGGATTTCGCTGCAGAAGTGAGTGACTTCGCTGTGTCCATATATGGACAGTGTAGTCACTCACTTCTCCTGTAGCGGAATCCCCGGCCATAGAGTCGGGGATTCCGCTGCAGAAGTGCGTGACTTCGCTGTGTCCATATATGGACAGTGTAGTCACTCACTTCTCCTGTAGCGGAATCCCCGGCCATAGAGTCGGGGATTTCGCTGCAGAAGTGAGTGACTTCGCTGTGTCCATATATTGGCAGTGTAGTCACTCACTTCTCCTGTAGCGGAATCCCCGGCCATAGAGTCGGGGATTCCGCTGCAGAAGTGCGTGACTTCGCTGTGTCCATATATGGACAGTGTAGTCACTCACTTCTCCTGTAGTGGAATCCCCGGCCATAGAGTCGGGGATTTCGCTGCAGAAGTGAGTGACTTCGCTGTGTCCATATATGGACAGTGTAGTCACTCACTTCTCCTGTAGCGGAATCCCCGGCCATAGAGTCGGGGATTCCGCTGCAGAAGTGCGTGACTTCGCTGTGTCCATATATGGACAGTGTAGTCACTCACTTCTCCTGTAGCGGAATCCCCAATCCCCAGCCGGGGATTGGGGATTCCGACTCCTACAGCGAGCAATAAAAGATCCTCCTCCTCACATGCACTCTGCACTGTGAGGAGGAGAGAGAGTGCGCGAGCGACGGTAGACCCGGCCATCACTCGGAACACATTCCGGTGATGGCCGTGTATTACCCGGCCCCATAGACTTCTATGGGAGCCGGGCGGCCGGGCACCCGGCTGAAAATAGAGCATGTCCTATTTTTTGACGGGCGGTTTTCCCGGCCGTCAAAAAATCGGTCGTGTGAATAGCCCCATTAGGGGTCTATTATTCCTAATGCAGCCGGGTGCCGGCCGATTTATGAACGGCCGGCACCCGGCCGGGAATCCCTGTCGTGTGAATTCCGCCTAATAGTACACAGCCTTGGACCCCATAGGGAATTCTGGCTGAAAAACCGCACCAAATTGTGCGGTAAAAAAAACAAAAGCTTATACTTACCAGTAGTTAAGCCGACGCGTCCCTCTGAAGTCTTGCAGGCCGGCCTCTTGGGATGACTGCTGCAGCCTGTGATTGGCTGCAGCAGAGACATGGGATGAAAAGTCATCCCAAGAGGCCAGCTGTAGGATGTCAGAGGGAAGCGTCGCCATGACTAAAGGTAAGCATAACTTTTTTTTTTTGTTTCTTTGCTGCGATTTTTGACGTAATAGCAGATTCTCGCCGCAAAAACCGCAACATTTGTTGCGGGTATTAACCCCCCATTAAATTCAATGGGGGAAACCAGCAACAGAAAACCAGTGATTCCGCAGCATAAACTGACATGCTGCGGAATAAAAAAATGCACCGCAGGTCAATTTATGAACGATTTTTCGGCTGATTTATTATGCAGCATGTGGATGTGATTTGTTCAAATCTCATCCACTCTGCTCCTACTGTATTACTCTGCGGATTTTCCGCAATGAAATATGTTGCAGAAAATCAACAATATTTATGATACGTGTGGGCATACTTTAAGGCTGGCTACCCACGTAGGGTAAACCCTGCGGAATTTCCGTAACGGAATTCTATGCGGAAATTCCGTAGTATATACAGTAGCAGCAAAGTGGATGAGATTTTGAAAATCTCATGCCCACGCTGCGGAACAAAACCGCAGCGTAAACGTTAATAAATTGACCTGCGGTGCGGAATTTAAATCTGCATGTTAATTTATGCTGCGTTTTCGTTGATTTTCTGTTGCGGGTTTTCCCCATTGAATTCAATAGGGATGCAAAACCCACAACAGAAAGCCAAGCGTTGCAACTTTTGCGGCGGAGTTGTAGCGAATCCGTTGCAAAAATCGTAACTAAGGGAAAAAATATATAGATCATACTTTACCCTGAAGTCTCTCCTTCTTCCTGCAGTCTGGCCTTCTGGGATGAGGTTGCATCCCATGTGACTGATGCAGCCAATCACAAGCTGCAGCATCAAATGGCCTGCAGTCATCCCAGGAGGCCAGACTATGCGCAGAGAAGACGGTAAGTATGATCATTTTTTTTTGTTGAAATTCCATTTGAAAAAAACAGTTCTTTCGACGGAGGGTGCTGCGGGTTCCAGATCGGATATGCTGTGCAGTTTTTACGCAGCGTATGCGACCTGTGGGAACACGGCCTTAGGCTGGATTCACACATTGAATATTTATTGCAGGTTTTGGTGGAAATTTTGATGCAGATTTTTGAGCCAAAGCAAGGAGTAGATTCAGGAGTAAGGACAAGTATTAATTCTTCTTCCTTCATATTTCCTATTACTTTTGAAAGCACTTCGGGCTTTGGCTCAAATCTGCAACAAATATGCGATGTGTAAACACTCTATTCACGCTTTACGTTTATAACGGAAGCCACTGCGCACAGCCAGATCCAGCACTCGACATATAGGAAGGACGTCAGGAAGCCCACATGATCACCAGCAGGACAACAGCTAAAAAAGTTAAGGTTATATATATATATATATATATATATATATATATATATATATATATATATATATATATATATATATATATATATTTAATTATTTATTTTTTATGTGAATTTTGGGGCCTCCTATTAGGATGTTTTCCAGACAGAATTTCATGATTGAATAGGCCTGAGGTGCCAAACATAAGAAACACCCCAAAAAAGACTCAATTTTGGAAGCTACACCCCTCACGGCATTTTGACCACACAGGTGTTTCATAGAATTTTTAGAATTGGGCTGTGAAAAATAAAACTATATATTTTTTTCAAAAATATGTTGTTTTAGTTAAAATGCATCATATTTACAAATTCAGGATATAAAGAACCCCACAAATTGTAAAGCAATTTTTTTCTCAGCACAGCCATGTGTCATATGTAGTTATAAACTTCTGCTTGGAAACACGGCAGGGCTCTGAAGGGAGCGCAGATTTTGCTGAAATGTTTTTTTTTTAAGCCATGTCTCATTAGTAAGGCCGCAGAGGAAAGCCCCAAAAAGTGACCCCATTTGGGAAACTACACCCCTCAATGAGCTCATCTAGGGGTGTAGTAAGCATTTTGACCACACAGGTTTATCAATGAATTTGTTAGACTGGGGCTGTCAAAATGGAAAATCTATTTTTTTTCCAATAATATGTAGTTTTTGCTTAAATTATCCACTTTCACAAGGACCAGGGGAGAAAAAGAAACCCAAAATGCGTTACACCGTTTCTCAGAGTATGGACAGTGGCGGATTATCATATGGGCGATTCGGGCGGCCGCCCGGGGCCCGAGGCTCCCAGGGGGCCCATGGCAGCCCGAACCGCACATCATTTTGCAAACCTATTCAGCGCGCTAGCGCTGCTACAAGCCGAAGATGAGGAGGGGAGGAGCAGAGAATTGGCCGGGATCCAGGGGTAGGACACGCCTCCCTGACAAGTGCGGGCGCCGCCATTGAGTAACAGAACAGCGACGGACGGCTGTTCTGTTACTCCAAAGCTGCAAGAAGAGCCGGGCGGGCGGTCACCGGCGCTGAGGTCAGTACAGGCTTATCCTCCTGCCCAACTGGTTCCCGACCGCTGGCTGTATTTTTACGGCCAGCGGTCAGGGACGGGTCCTTAAAACCCGAGCCATAGACTTTCTACGGCTCGGGTTTTAACATGCTGCCCGCGCGATCGGGCAGCTGAATGTCGGGTCTCCGGCTGTCAGTGACTGCCGGGGACCCTGAGGAGAAGACAGAAGCAGCTATTCTGCTTCTGTCTTCTCCGATGTCTTACACAGCGTTCAATGAACGCTGTGTATAGGAATAGAGACAGCAGCAGCGGCGCTGTCTCTATTCCTCCCGGTGATCATGTGACTGGTCACATGATCGCCGGGTGCCGTTAGTGGCAGACTGTTGCTGGGTCTAACTAGACCCAGCACAGCCCTATTAGTGACAATCGTCACTATGAGAGGGCTGATTTCCCCTGTAACTGGGGCTGCTGTGCAGCTCCAGTTACAGTGGAAAAACATGGTGTAAAAGAAAGAAAAAGTATATATAAAGTTCCCCAAAGGTCTTTTTTGACCTTTGAGGATCAGACCACAGTAATAAAAAAATAATAAAGTAAAGTGCAAAAAAAAATTAAATAATAAATACACATAAAATACCCACCCCCAAAAAAAACATTCCCCCCGCCAATCATTGTTGTAACGCTAGCGCTGACCCAATTACCCTAATATAGACATGTAATATATTAAAATTTACAGTAGACAATGGCGATCACAAATAAAAGGTCTATTTTAGGGTAAAACTATGTTATTACCAAAAAAAATAGCTGAAACGTAAAAAAGCTTATTTTTTTTACTATTATTTTCAAACTTTATGAATAAAAATTCTAAAATAGCAAAAAAGGTGTGTATAAAAACGATAAAAAACGAAACCTGCATTGTCTACGGAAAAAACGTCGCAAAAATCACGTCGTTTTAATTTATTTTTTATAAAAATGTGTGTTTGGTGCAACTTTGTAATTACGTTTTATTAAAAAATATTTTCACTTTTTGAGATACAGCTGCTTTGTATCCTGTATCCGTCAGGTCAGCAGGACTGACGGGATCAGTGACACGGGCCCTGCGCTAAATTATAATCTTAGATGTGATAGATTTGAGGTGGATCCTGCGTTTCACTGATCCTGTCAGTCCTGCTGACCTGACGGATACAGGATACAAAGCAGCTGTATCTCAAAAAGTAAAAATATTTTTTAATAAAATCAATCAATCACACACATACTAATATATATATATATATATATATATATATATATAAAATTATGATATAAAGTTTTTAAATGTGTACATAACATTGTGGCACTATATACAAGGGGGGGCGCTGTGTGGCACTATATACAAGGGGGGGCGCTGTGTGGCACTATATACAAGGGGGAGCGCTGTGTAGCACTATATACAAGGGGGGGCTGTGTAGTGCTATCCACAGTGGTATGTGTGTGGCGCTCTTTATAGGGGGGGGGCTTTTTGGTGCTATTTACAAGAGGGGGAGGGCTGTGTGGCGCTCTCTACAGGGGGCTGTATGGCACTATCTATATGGGGCTGTGTGTAACGCTCTCTACGGGGGGAATGTGTGATATATAGAGGGGGCTGTGTATGGCGATATCTATGGGGGTGTGTAATATCTACAGGGGCTGTGTGTGGCACTATGTACAGGGGGCTGTGTGTGGCACTATGTACAGGGGGCTGTGTGTGTATGTGGCGTTTTACAGTGTGTGGTATTATATTCAGGCACGCAGTGTTTAGTGCTATTATATTTAGGGGCACAGTATGTGGCACCATAATAACTTTATTTTCGTTTATAGGTGTGGAAATGTTGGAAAAGTGAGGAGACGTCTGAGTGGCAAATTCTGCAGAAATGAGTCATGGCCGGGAGAAGTCGTCATGAGCGCTGGATCGGATGGAGAAGAAAAGAGGAAGAAAACTACTAGAATCTGAGACGTCGTCACCTGTGAGTCACTAGATTTATAGAGAATCTGTCACCTCTCCTGACATGTTTATTATAGGAATCCTTGTATTTCACAAAAAGTCTTTCTGTAGTCCAGGACTGATAGACAATTCCCCTTGTCAGGAGGATGTGTCCCTGCACAGTGTGATACTCTCAGTATGTATGGACACAGCCCTGTGACAAGGGAAATCGTAACACTGTTAATGCTTGCCCAGAAAGGTAGTGTTAAAAATAGTTACGGCGCGGCAGGGCGGCGGTGAGGAAGGGGGGCCCAAGTTTGGGTAACAGCCCAGGGCCCATGGTCTACTTAATCCGCCACTGAGTATGGAAATACCCCGCATGTGCTTGCAATAAGAAATATATTTTGCAGCCGTTCTGTAAGATTTGAAGCAATTTTTAAATGAGTATTTTTTATGAATGCCTGTGTTTAAAGGATGGATTAATGAGTAATATGGTTCCTTACCAAAATAGAAGTATCAACATTTATGCATAAGGGTTCATTTACACCTTTTAGTCAGATCGCATTTTTTGTCGTAATACCGTGACAAAAAAAATGCAATATGACTACGTGTAAATAAACCCTAATTGTTTATTCAATAAAGTTGCCCATTGAAGTCTGTGGAGAGTAATTAAAATATGAATACATCCGTATGTGACCTGTATTACATCATTTTTTTTATCAGTATTGCATCAGTTTATGATTCACCTATCTCCCTAAAAGACAGTCCGTCAGCATCATCCGTAATACTTCCGTATTACAGACTTTTACCAATACGCTGCTGTGAAACAGATCTAAAGATAATGACCTGATACAACTGCCCTGTGGTCAATTATCTACAACTGTATTGTATTAAACCCAAAAAGCAGAAAATCAATAATGCGGATTCCTTTATCAAAGGGAATTACGCTATGTTCACACGGAGTATTTTGCAGGCAGAATTTCTGCCTCAAAATTCCGTTTGGAAGTTTGAGGCAGATTTTCCTCTCCCTGCACGCCGATTTTCGCGGCGTTTTTTGCCCGCGGCCATTGGGCGCTGCGGGCATAAAATGCCGCGAAATACGCTTTCTCTGCCTCCCATTGAAGTCAATGGGAGGTCAGAGGCGGAAACGCCCGAAGATAGGGCATGTCGCTTCAATCTCCCGCGAGCCGGTTTTACTGCTCGCGGGAGAAAACCGCCCCCGCCTCCCATTGAAATCGACGGGAGGCATTTTTGGGCCGTTTTTGACTCGTTTTTTGGCGCGGTTTCAGCGTCCAAAAACTCAGTGTGAACCTTAGGCTATGTTCACACGGAGTATTTTGACTAGTTTTTTGACACGAAAACCGCGTCACAAAACTCGTCAAAAACGGGCCGAAAATGCCCCCCATTGATTTGAATGGGAGGAGTCGGCGTCTTTTTCCCGCGAGCAGTAAAACTGCCTCGCGGGAAAAAAAAGCGACATGTCCCATCTTCGGGCGTTTCCGCCTCTGACCTCCCATTGACTTCAATGGGAGGCAGAGAAAGCGTACTTCACGGTGTTTTATGCCCGCGGCGCTCAATGGCCGCGGGTGAAAAACTCTGCGAAAAACTCTGCGAAAATCGGCGTGCAGGGAGAGGAAAATCTGCCTCAAACTTCCAAACGGAATTTTGAGGCAGATATTCCTCCTGCAAAATACTCAGTGTGAACATAGCCATAATTATACTGGCTTCATATGTGCACTGCACGCTTGATAATACTGATACATTTTGTTTTCTAATTATCAAGATTAAAACTAAAACAATCACGTTCATTGGTGAATAAAAAAGAAATCAGTGTGAACCTCTACACAGATACACATAAGCTACGCTCGGAAAGCAATCCCGATTGGAGGAATGAGGAGGCGTAGAATGTCAAATGCCAACAGCTCCGCCCTGTGTTCTGATTGGCTGGCCGCCGGACACCGACGTATATATAATTCTAGTAAACCAATAGTACCTGCGCAAGCAGTGGTCGCACACCGAAGCTCCCCTGGGATGGCTCTTGCACGTAGTGTAAACGAAAGGCTCCGCGCATGTCACTAACTCGTTAACAGGAAAGTCTCTGGTGGCTCGGAGACCGTTACCTTTCCCGGGGCTCAGGAATTTCTCAAAATTTCCCGCCATTCTAAAAGAGAGCTGTCAAGTCTTTCGAATGCGCGCTCCCGCTACGGACTCCTGCGTGCTCGCTTCAGGTCTTGCGTATTCGGAATCGTTCATAAAGGGGCGTGGCCAGGTCCAGTACTGAGCGGAAGCGGCGGCCGTGTAGTTAACACACTTTTGTGCGGTATTTCACTACAGAATCAGGAAGAGTGAACTTGTATTCTTTTCCAGTCACACTTTGGATTAGGTACTGCAGCGGTTTTTTTTTTAGTCACAACATTCTGCTGTTGCTGGTTGCAGTACTGCACGGTCATTATCCGTAAAACGTAAACCGCATCCACTGAGCACTTCAGCTGTTCATACATGTTACTATGTGAGCAAAGAGAGGAATGTATATGCACAGAGTCCCTGCGGCTAAATTCTAAGGTGCCCTATTAGGTTATGGCTACACTGCGACTTTGGCCAAGACGCAGGTTGCACAGCCAATAATCGCAGCGTTGCGCTGGCTGCATGGCGGTAACAAGTGAATGTGGCTGCGTTGTGCCCCGTAGATTGTAACAACCGAAACATGACCGTTCAGGGAGCCGTATTCCTAGCATTAGACACCTAGCATCGTTCATAACTATAATAGTAGGGATACGGCTGCATGTACTGTGTTCCATCCGGGAAATGTGTCCGACATATGGTCTATCTCACGGACCGAACACGGCTGTGTAAATTTCTTGCGACTTTCACTTTTATTACTGTGAATCAGCCAGCGCTACACTGCGATTACACAGCAATCTTTTGCATTTGGCCAAAGTCGCCGTGTAGCCCTAGCCTTGGGTCTTATTCACACGAACGTTGAATACATCCGTGTGACTCCCATTAAAACAACAGCCATCACACGGACCTATGCAATTCCATGGGGCCATTCAGTGTTTTTCACGCAGCCTGTTTCCGTTGCGTTAAACTCACTGCACGTCCTATTGTGCGTTCTTTGGGGATCCTGCACCCATTGAAGTCAATGGGTGCTTGAAAATCACGGACGTATATCCATGTGCTGTCCGTGATTCACGCACCAGTTCCTTAAAATGCAAAGAAATAAAGAAATGTGCACCAACACTGTCATCAACAAGTGATGCCACACGGAACTGCATCTCATGAAAAACGTGTCAGTTTTTTGCATTGTTAGGCTGTGTTCATACCACATTTATTGTGCATTCAGCCTATGCACTGAAAGGGTCCACGTACACAACAGATGATAAAAAAGTATCCATTTGGAAACCACCAGTATTTACAGTGGGAATTTTTCTTTTATCACTCTTGGTAGCTGTGCAGTGTAAATTCTGCTTTCCTTTCTCCAGGCTCACTAACTTCCACTACCAAGGCCACATTTACACCTATTTATTATCATTGCTCTCAACTAAGTATAGTTTCCACCAGGGGCCTAACTAGCAAAGACTGGGCCCCATGGCAAACTCTTGACTGCCCCCCCCCCAGGTGCCACAAGCAGCCCCCCTTATAGAGAGTGCCCCCTGTAGAATGTGCCATACAGCCCGACTGTATATAGCGCTATACAGCTCCTGCTGTATCTAGTGCCACACAGCCCCCCCCCCACTTAGTAGATAGTGCCACACACAGACACCTGTAGATTGCGCCACACTCAGGCCCCTCTAGATAGAGCCACAGTCCTCCCCCTTGTAAATAGTGCCACACAGCTCCCCCATGTGTATAGTGCCACACAGTCCCCCCTTGTGTATAGTGCCACACAGCCCCCCCTTGTGTATAGTGCCACACAGCCCCCCCTTGTGTATAGTGCCACACAGCCCCCCCTTGTGTATAGTGCCACACAGCGCCCCCCCCCCCCTTTGTGTATAGTGCCACAAGGCAATGGCGCATCCGAGAAAGTTGTATCAGCCAGGGAGATATCAATCAAACATGGAAAGGTGGGTTTGGAGGCAGGACTATGTGACTCTTCAGGATAGCGGCACTGCCCCATGACCCTTTAGTGAGTAATTAGCATATAGTGTGCGCCGTTTTAAAAGTGGATTTTTAAAGATTTTGCTGCATCTGAAAAATTGTTTGGAAATATTGTCAGGTCATGTATTACCGCATGGTGGCAGTTCAAGGGGTTAAAACTACCAGACAGGTTCCCATGAAATATACAATGAATTGAGAACAATTCCATCTGCCCTGATATTTTGTTATTATAAATATATCCTATATAGTTACAGCTCCAGAACCAAGCTCTGACATATATACAGCACCAGAACCAGCTCTGACATATATACAGCACCAGAACAAGCTCTGACATATATACAGCACCAGAACCAAGCTCATACATATATACATCACCAGAACAAACCTCAGTACATAAATACAGCATTGGAACCAAGCTCAGTACATATATACATGCCCAGAACCAAGCTCATTACATATATACAGTACCACAACAAATCTCATACGTATATACAGCACCAGAACAAAGATCAGTACATATATACAACACTAGAACCAAGCTCAGCACATATATACAACACCAGAACCAAGCTCAGCACATATATACAACACCAGAACAAATACAGCTCAATTTAGTGCAACCCCTGCCGTATAGGTTTGTACGGAGAAGAAGTTAGGGAAAAATTTGCGTTTTTCTCTGGCGCAGCCGGTATTCGTGAAGATCACTCAACCGAGTCGGCAGACAAGGTGAGTAAAACAAATTTGTAATTCGTACAATAACACAACAATAAATTGTTTCGAGACCGAACAGGTCTCTTCCTCAGGCAGAGTACAAATGGTTAAAAAGAACGCAAACCCTGTTATATAACCGGGAAAGGAGTCGGCAATGCTAACCACTACCAGGTCAAAAGTAATAGGTAATTTTGTCTTTAAAAACAATGTGTGGGTAAATGCAAATAAAATGACATAAAAAACAATTAAAAATGTATTATAGTCAATCTAATATCGGAGTTATTCTTTTATATTAAAATATGAATGAAATTAATTTTAAGAACATATAAACTCTTATAATGACATAAAAACTCATAAGTATACGTATATTTTAGTAACTCTTTATAATTAAGTATGATATTTAATGATTTAATATAAAAAAAATGTACAATTTAATAGTAGCAGAACAAACTGGCAGGTATTGGAAATGGGGGTCTTTGTTATTAGTGTGGTAATCACGGATTATATAGTAGTCTCCATCACTTCATTAAGACCTTCCGGTATTAAGGTCTTTAATTTGTATATCCAATAGTGCTCTCTTCTACAGAGAGACTCAAAACGATTTGTTTTAGATTCAGATATATGTTCGATAGGGGTAATGGTGAAACTATATACAGCACAAGAACAAAGCTCATACATACATACATACAGCACCAGAACCAAGCTCATACATATATACATCACCAGAACAAACCTCAGTACATAAATACAGCATTAGAGCCAAGCTCAGTACATATATACAGTACCACAACAAATCTCAAACGTATATACAGCACAAGAACAAAGTTCAGTACATATATACAACACCAGAACCAAGCTCGGCACATATATACAACACCAGAACAAATACAGCTCAATTTAGTGCAACCCCTGCCGTATAGGTTTGTACGGCGTAAAACGACAGCTCCCAGCATGGCCCGAACAATGGTAAGGATATGCTGGGAGATGCTGTTTCACAAAAAAAATCATACCACCCATCATCTCGCTGCAGATCATACAGTGACTACAGTAATGATTAGAGGCAGAATAAAGTGACTCACCGGTGATGTCTCAGATTCTAGTTCTTTTCTTCTCCCTCCGGTCCAGATCTCTATGATGGATTTCTTCCGGCCACGACCCATTTCTACAGTTTTCCGCTCAGATGTCTTCAGCTTCTTACTTTTAAAACATTTTTGCACCTATAAACGAAGTTAAAATTCTCAACACCTCTAAATATAATAAAGCGCCATACCTCACCACTAACTGTAATAGCACCATACACTGTGTCCCTGATTAGAATAGTACCATAGACTGTGTCACACACACACACACACACACACACACACACACACACACATCGTGCCCCCTGTAGATAGTGCCCCATAGCCTCCTGTAGATAGTGACCCCATAGAGCTTCTATAGATAGTGCCCTACATAGAAGCCCCCGTAGATAGTGCCCACATATGGACTCCAGAGCTGCAAGGCAATAGTGCTAACCACTGAGCATCCGTGCTGCCCTACATATAGCTTCCCCTATAGATAGTGCTCAGCGTATAGCCCACCTCTGTAGATAGTGTCTCACATATAGATCCCCCTGTATATAGTGTCCCACATATAGCCCACCCCTGTAGACAGTGCCCTACATATAGCCCCCCTGTAGCTAGTGCCCCACAGGTAACCCACCCCTGTATATAGTGTCCCACATATAGCCCACCCCTATAGAAAGTGCCCTAAAAATAGCTCCCCTATAAATAGTGATCTACAGTGAAGGAAATAAGTATTTGATCCCTTGCTGATTTTGTAAGTTTGCCCACTGTCAAAGTCATGAACAGTCTAGAATTTTTAGGCTAGGTTAATTTTACCAGTGAGAGATAGATTATATTTAAAAAAAATAAAAAAAATCACATAGTCAAAATTATATATATTTATTTGCATTGTGCACAGAGAAATAAGTATTTGATCCCCTACCAACCATTAAGAGTTCAGCCTCCTCCAGACCAGTTACACGCTCCAAATCAACTTGGTGCCTGCATTAAAGACAGCTGTCTTAAATGGTCACCTGTATAAAAGACTCCTGTCCACAGACTCAATTAATAAGTCTGACTCTAACCTCTACAACATGGGCAAGACCAAAGAGCTTTCTAAGGATGTCAGGGACAAGATCATAGACCTGCACAAGGCTGGAATGGGCTACAAAACCATAAGTAAGACGCTGGGTGAGAAGGAGACAACTGTTGGTGCAATAGTAAGAAAAGGGAAGACATACAAAATGACTGTTAATCGACATCGATCTGGGGCTCCATGCAAAATCTCACCTCGTGGGGTATCTTTGATCCTGAGGAAGGTGAGAGCTCAGCCGAAAACTACACGGGGGGAACTTGTTAATGATCTCAAGGCAGCTGGGACCACAGTCACCAAGAAAACCTTTGGTAACACATTACGTCGTAATGGATTAAAATCCTGCAGTGCCCGCAAGGTCCCCCTGCTCAAGAAGGCACATGTACAGGCCCGTCTGAAGTTTGCAAATCAACATCTGGATGATTCTGAGAGTGATTGGGAGAAGGTGCTGTGGTCAGATGAGACTAAAATTGAGCTCTTTAGCATTAACTCAACTCGCCGTGTTTGGAGGAAGAGAAATGCTGCCTATGACCCAAAGAACACCGTCCCCACTGTCAAGCATGGAGGTGGAAACATTATGTTTTGGGGGTGTTTCTCTGCTAAGGACACAGGACTACTTCACCGCATCAATGGGAGAATGAATAGAGCCATGTACCGTCAAATCCTGAGTGACAACCTCCTTCCCTCCACCAGGACATTAAAAATGGCTCGTGGCTGGGTCTTCCAGCACAACAATGACCCGAAACATACAGCCAAGGCAACAAAGGAGTGGCTCAAAAAGAAGCACATTAAGGTCATGGAGTGGCCTAGCCAGTCTCCAGACCTTAATCCCATCGAAAACTTATGGAGGGAGCTGAAGATCCGAGTTGCCAAGCGACAGCCTCGAAATCTTAATAATTTACAGATGATCTGCAAAGAGGAGTGGGCCAAAATTCCATCTAACATGTGTGCAAACCTCATCATCGACTACAAAAAACGTCTGACTGCTGTGCTTGCCAACAAGGGTTTTGCCACCAAGTATTAAGTCTTGTTTGCCAAAGGGATCAAATACTTATTTCTCTGTGCAAAATGCAAATAAATATATATAATTTTGACTATGTGATTTTTTTATTTTTTTTGAATATAATCTATCTCTCATTGGTAAAATTAACCTAGCCTAAAAATTCTAGACTGTTCATGTCTTTGACAGTGGGCAAACTTACAAAATCAGCAAGGGATCAAATACTTATTTCCTTCACTGTATATATAGCCCACCCCTGTATATAGTGTCTTACATATAGCTCCCCCTGTATATAGTGCCACACATCTAGACCCCCCTGTATTTAGTGTCCCACATATAGACCCCCCTGTAGATAGTGGCCCACATATAGACCCCCCTGTAGATAGTGGCCCACATATAGACCCCCTGTATATAGTGGCCCACATCCCCACTTATAGACCTCCCCCTGTAGATAGTGGCCCACATCCCCACATATAGACCCCCCTGTATATAGTGGCCCACATCCCCGCATATAGACCCCCCTGTAGATAGTGGCCTACTTCCCCACATATAGACACCCCTGTATATAGTGGCCCACATATAGACCCCCCCTGTAGATAGTGGCCCACATATAGAACCCCTGTATATAATGGCCCACATCCCCACATATACACCCCCCCTGTAGATAGTGGCCCACATACCTACATATAGACCCCCCTGTATACAGTGGCCCACATCCCCACATATAGACGACCCTCTCTGTAGATAATGCCACTCACAGTTTCATTAGAAAAAAACTTTACATACTCACATGATTCGTGTGATCCCGTTTCCGTGCCGTCCAATTGCAATGCAGATCTGCTCTCTTCTGAGCAGGTCTGCTGGAGCTGAACGACGCGTCGTTCAAAGGCGCTGATTGGCAGGGCAGAATGACTTGCCCCGTCAATCAGCGCCTTTCAAGCACGGAAGCTGATTGGTGGGGCAAGTCATTTTACCTCGCCAATCAGCGTCGTAAATCTCGCTGTGAATGACAGTAAACAGCGTAATCTCGCGAGACTACGCCTGCTGTGCTGTAAATCACAGAGACGCTACAGAAGTGGTCAGGAGAATGAATACACATGACGTCCTGGCTGGAGGTAATGTATATTGATTGTCATGACAAATGAGTAGCGTTATAGTGTGTTTATGTGACTGCAAATAGCGATCTAGCTATATCGTTATCTGCAGTGTAAATGAATGGAGAGAAGTCTCATACACTCCTCTGTACAACGCTCACTTGGCCATATAGTAAAACACGTCCAGTTGTCCATTGAGAAACTCATTAGCATAAAGCTAATATAGGTCATAACTCAGTCAAAAATGATCGTTTTTCTAAATAAAAAACACTGCTGTAATCTACATTACAGCGCCGATCACATCATGTACAAGATATGGCACTTATAATGTGGTGACAGAGCCTCTTTAACCCCTTCACGACCAGCCCACGTAGATTAACGGGCTGCCGTGCTGGGCTTTTGTCCTGCAGCCCGTTAATCTACGTGCTGTCAGAACAGAGTGCACAGCGCTCTCCCTGTGCTCTGAATCTCTCAGCACACGCTGCTACTAGCAGCCTAAGTGCTGAGAGAAGACATCAGAACCGGATTGGTGTCGGTCCCGATGACGTGATCACCATGATAAAGCTATCATGGTGTTCACAGCAAAGTTTGTTGCAGCAACAAACTTACGTGCTGTTTGTTACAATGTTTCTCCTCCCTCCGTCAGATCGTTCTGTGACAGTGGGGGAGCAGAAGCGCTGTGCTGAGCAGCTGCTGTGTGTCTCGTATAAAGACACACCAACTGTAAAAACACATAAAAACCACCTCCACATAGATAGTTTAGTGTAGGCAGCTAGATATAGTTCAGGTAGTGTGTTAGGTAGATAGTACTCAGACTAGGACAATTAATTAGTTAATTAATAATCAATTAGGGCTTATAATGTTTGTGTGTGTGTGTGTGTGTGTATATATATATATATATATATATATATATATATAAAATCATATAGATATATATATATTTATATACTGTGCGTATATATACACATGTAATATATATTATATATAGACATATATTTGAAATTTGTTAATACTAAAAATTTATAATTAGGGATGTTATATATCTATAACATCATATAGATATATCCGTACATGTAATATATACGTATACACACATATACTTATATAAATCTCTTCATATATTTTACACGTCTGTAAATTCTAAATACATTGATTCATTGTTATGCTGTGTTCACATTGAGTTTTTTGCAGGAGGAAAATTCCTCCTGCAAAAACTGCTCCAGACGTTTTTTGCACAGTGGTTTGACAAAAACTCGTCAAAACACTCGTCGAGGTGTTTTTTTTTACCCTTCTGGGGTTTTGGAGGCGGAAACCGCCTCAAGATAGGTCATGTCGCTTCTTTTTACCGCGATGCGGTTTTTTTTGCTCACGGTAAAAAAGCTTGTCCAACTGTCATTGAAATCAATGGGAGATATTTTCGGCCAGTTTTTGACGAGTTTTGCGGAGCGGTTTCCGCGCCGAAAAACTCAGTGTGAACAGGGCCTTAGGGTTGTTCATAAATTTATTGATCAATGGATTAGTGGACTTTTTCTTTGTTACTTTTATTAAAACTGTTTAAAAAAATAAGTAAAAAAAAAAATATGTAAAAAAAATGGCACGCAGGTTATATACCACTGAAGAGGCATTTGCTCTCTTGGATTCTGATAGTGAATGGGGTCACTTTTGGGGGGTTTTCGCTGTTTTGGTCCCTCCAGGGCGTTGCAATTGGGACATGGCACCGAAAACCATTATAGCAAAATTTGATCTCCAAAACCCAAATGCCGCTCCTTCCTTTCTGAGGTTTGTAATGTGTTCAAATATAAGTTTATGACCACATATGGGGTATTGCCGTAATCAGGATAAATTCCTTTACAAATATTGGGGTGCTTTTTCTCCTTTATTCTTTGCAAAAATTAAAAATGTCTATGTTTCTTCAGAAGAAATGTAGATTTTCATTTTCACAAACTAACGCCAATAAATTCAGCAAAAAAACTGTGGGGTTAAAATGCTCACTATACAACTAGATAAATTCCTTGAGGGGTGTAGTTTCCAAAATGGGGTCACTTTTTGGGAGTTTCCACTGTTTAGGTACCACAAGACCTCTTCAAACCAGAAATGCAGCCGAAAATATATTGTAATAAAAAGGAGGCTTCAAAATCCACTAGGTGCTCCTTTGCTTCGGAGGCTGGTGCTTCAGTCCATTATCGCACTAGTGCCACATGTGGGATATTTCTAAAAACTGCAGAATCTGGGCAATAAATATTGAGTTGCGTTTCTCTGGTAAAACCTTCTGTGGTACAGAAATTTTTCTATTACAAATGAATTTCTGCAAAAAAAATTACATTTGTAAATTACACCTCTACTTTGCTTTAATTCCTGTGAAACGCCTAAAGGGTTAAGAAACTTTCTGAATGCTGTTTTGAATACTTTGAGGGGTGAAGTTTTTAAAATGGGGTGATTTATGGAGACTTTCTAATATATAAGGCCCTCAAAGCCACTTCAGAAATGAACTGGTCAATGAAAAAATAGGTTTTGGAAATTTCTTGAAAATGTGACAAATTGTTGCTAAAGATCTAAGCCTTGTAACGTCCTAGAAAAATAAAAGGACGTTCAAAAAACGATGCGAACATAAAGTAGACATATGGGAAATGTTAACTAGTAACTATTGTGTGTGGTATTACTATCTGTTTTGCAAGCAGATACATTCAAATTTAGAAAAATGCAATTTTTTGCAAATTTTCTCTAAATTTTGGTGTTTTTCACAAGTAAATACTGAATTTATCGACCAAATTTTTTCACAGACGTAAAGTAAAATATGTCACGAGAAAACAGTCTCAGAATCGCTTGGATAGGTAAAAGCATTCCCAAGCTATTACCACATAAACTAACATGTCAGATTTTAAAAAATCGCCTGCGTCCACAAGGCCAAAACAGGCTGTGTCCTGAAGGGGTTAAGTAAGTGTGTCACATACAATACATTCTGTGAACCACATGTGTCTGTACCGTCATAAAGCACGTCATGTGTGTTATAACCAAAGAGAACCAATAAGTAAAACTAACAGTGTCATTTATCATGGTCGTGAAAATGGATGAAAAGCATTCAGATTATTTATCGAACATTGGTTGTCTAGAACAGTACGTATACGTAGCGTCAGTATTCACAGATAGAAGGTCTCAAATAAATCTTATTCCTTTGGATACATTTTCCTAGGCAACATGAACTAAGTTTGGATTCTTGCTCTTATAGTCCAGCCAAGGCTGCCACATCTGCAAAAAAAAACGTCTGGTTTTATCTAAGCCTTTTTTAAAGCCATCTACTGTCCTTGCTGTGACCAGCTCCTGCGGTGACTATTCCATAGATTTACAGTTCTCACAGTAAAGATGGCTTGTCGCCTCTGCAGATTGAACCTTTTTTCTCCAGACTGCCCCAGACTTGTTTTTTGAGGGGGGTTTTACACGGAACAGGATTTCACCATATTTTTTGTATGTGCCATTAATATATTTATATAAAATAATCATGTCTCCCCTTAGTCGTCTTTTTTCAAGGCTAAATAGGTTTAGTTATTTTAATCTTTCCTCATAACTTAGATTCTCCATGCCCCTTATTAGCTTCGTTGCTCTTCTTTGTATTTTTTTCCAACTCCAGGGCATCCTTTCTATGAACTGGAGCCCAGAACTGGACTGCATATTCTAGATGAGGCCTCACTAATGCTTTGTAAAGTGGTAATATTACATCCCTGTCCCGCGAGTCCATGCATCTTTTGATACACGACAATATTTTGCTGGCCTTTGAAGCAGCTGATGTAGGCGAAGCTAAGGCTGTCCCAGCAGAATAAGGTTGATATCTTTTGGCAAGACATAAAAATCAATCTGTTCCGAGTGAAGGATTTTGACTCAGAGGTTTAGTGATGGACAAAATAGGATCAGGCAGTGGTTGCCTATTTACAGAGGCGACTGCCAGAGGTCTCTCAAGAGGAACCGTGGCCAGATGAAGACGATCTACTATGTCCTGCTGAATAAAATTTTCAGCCACTCCGGAGTTCAGATAAGCAGGAACAGAGTGTGATCCCTCACCAGAGACAAAAGTTATGGGAATAGATAATTTGGGGGAGGATTTGGTTGTTGGCGTCGTTCCACCTAGGGTTGTCCTCCTATCAACCCTAGGTGCTGGAGTTTCCCGACCTCAGTGAACATAGACGCACAAAATGACCTTGTGGCAACAATACAGACTCAATTCTGCAGAGCCTCGCTCCTGGTCAGACAATTTGATTCTGTCCTCCTGCATAGGCTCTTCTGGAGGTGCAGCAGAACAGGGCAGTAACGGCCTTTGACATTTTGGTGCCAGTCAACAAGACTTTTTCTCCTGACGAACTTCCAGAGTGCACTCTTGGAACCTCATATCAATCCGCGTTGCCAAAAGTATTAGTGCATCCAAGGTAGCAGGAAGCTCTCTTGCTGCCAGTTCATCCTTTATATGAGGAGCAAGACCCTGACAGAAATTCGCCACTAAGGCCTCATTATTCCAAGCCAGCTCTGCTGCCAGCATACGGAAGGAGATGGCGTACTCCCCTACAGTTGACTCCCCTTGATTGAGGGTCAGCAGTGAGGCAGCTGCCGAGGATGTTCGACCCGGTTCCTCGAACACTGTACGGAATGTCTCATGAAACAGTGGCAGATCTGAGAATTCTGGACCCTCTCGTTCCAAGATGGAGTTTGCCCATGCCAGGAATTTGCCAGTGAGGAGGGAAATAATAAAAGCAGCCTTGGCCTCATCAGAGGGTAAGAGATGGGGGCGTAACTTAAAGTGGATCGTACATCGATTGATACAGCCTCTACTGGTCTTGGGATCCCCGTCATAGCAAGGAGGTAGAAGCAACGAAACTGTAGAACCAGGGCAGGCGGGAGGGGCAGCAGGTAGTGGAACAGCGGAAGCAGCCATAGGAGGTGCAGTAGGAAGATCTAAACAAGTGATTATGGAGTTTACTGCCTGTAGAAGCTGATCCTGACGTGCCCAGAGGTCGCGCATGTCCGCTTACATCATGTGGACCGCCGTTTTAGGTTTGCCAGCAGGATCCATAGCCTGAGCGTACTATCACAGCTATGGGGTATGTCAACCCACTAGGCCGCGCCGCTGTAGCGGAGTAGTAGCTGGCCAAACAACAGTCAATGAAAGTCTTTTAGGGCAAGAGTACCTGTGTAGAAGATAGGCAAACACTTGGCGTGATGACACTTGATGTGAAGACACTTCGCATGGTGACATGACGCAGTTACACTTGATGTGGTGACACTTGGCACAGATGACACTTGGCACAAATAACATACTTGACTCTGACACTATACTTCGTACTGGAAAAAACAATTACTGGATACAAGATATAGGAATACTGGGTACAAGATACAAATAAGGGACCATTTGCAGGAAGGAGGGCAGGACAGATTTAAATAGGACTGGGTTCACAGGGATAGGCTAGGGAAGGATATAGTGTTGTGCGCGATTGCCCTTTAAGAAGTCACCAGGGCACGCGCACGCACCTTACAGGAGCGAGCGGCCGTCGGGAGCAGTACATGCCAGTGTACCCGGGGAGGTGGAGGGGAACGCCGACACAGAGGTAAGAGATGCTGGCGGATAGCAGCGAGCAGCGATCGTTACACTTCAGATGCTGTTTATATGTACTAAACTTGGTTCTGGTGCTGTATTTATGTACTGAGCTTAGTTCTTGTGCTGTATTTATGTAATTGGCTTTGTGCTGGTGCTGTAGCTATGTATTGAGGTTGTTTCTAGTGTTGTATTTATGTATTGAACTTGGTTCTGGTGCTGTATATAAGTGCTGATATTAGTTCTGGTGTTGTATATATCTACTGGTGCTGTATTTGTCACGTAGGGTTCGAGGACCCACTGGGCTGGACCGTCTTGGCAGTAGGGCAGCTGACCAACAGGATGCAGGTAAAAGTCTATAGTTCGTATAGGGTACCTGTGGCAGCTCGGACAGTAGCAAGGCAGGCTTGCCAGGAACTTGGCAGCAGGTGGACATCAGGCATGGAGAAGCTGGACAGGCGTGGTATACAGCACAGCACGACTGTCACAACGCGGGGTGTGGACCCACTGGGCTGTACCGCGTAGCGGGGTAGCAGCTTGCCAACAAGGTACAAAACAATGTCTATAGTTCGGAATGGGTACCTGAGGCAATGTAGACAGTAGCGGAAGCAGGACTTGACTTTCACAGCAGGTGGCACCGCGGATGCAGCGGAAGGCACAACTTGACTCTCACAGTAGATACGATAGCACTGGATACAGTGTATAGGCGGCAGGAACGGGTAACACTGGAAAACACTGGGAGACCATTTGCAAGACAAACTTAGGTATACAAAAACGTTCAGGCAAGGAACCAGTGGGCAGAGCCCCTTTTTATAGTCCAGCAGCCATTTGGGCTAATAATTGATGGGTGACAGCTGGACGCGTACTGGCCCTTTAAGGCCGTGCATGCGTGGACACGCACGCCCTGCGGGAATCAGTACGAGGACCCGGAAGTGAGTGCTGGCATCTCCCTGGAGGGAGCAGACGCTGTGAAGAGAGATGTCCATGGCCGGGGCCGTCAAGGGGTAAGTCTGAACGACGACCCCCTTTTTACGCCCCCTCTTCTTGGGACCAGAGCGGGAAAGAAATTTCTTCACGAGGACAGGAGCATCTATGTTCTCCTCTGGCTCCCAAGACCTCTCCTCTGGACCAAATCCCCTCCAATCCACCAAATAAAACGTCCTTCCTCCTACTTTCTTGGTGGCCAGGATCTCCCTCACTTCGAAAGTTCTGGATGAACCGCCAGGAGTCACTGCGGAAATAGGAGTCCTGGAGTAGCGGTTCAGGACCACGGGTTTTAGCAAAGAGACGTGGAAGGAGTTAGGGATCTTGAGGGTAGGAGGCAGTCGAAGCTTGTACGACACAGGATTGATCTGTAGTAGAATCTCGAAGGGTCCAAGGAACCTGGGAGCAAACTTGCAAGATGGCACCCTCAGCCGGATATTCCTGGAAGGCAGCCAGACTTTTGTACCTGGAAAAAACTGGGGAGGTTCTCGTCTTTTAGTGTCTGCCTTTCTCTTCATGCGGTCCACCGCCAGCAGAAGAGAAGATCGTGTCTGCTGCCATATCTGCAGAAAGTTCCTGAAGGTAGAGTCGGCTGCAGGCACCTGGGACATAGTAGAGCCAGGCAGGGGTATTCGGGGATGTTGGCCGTAAACTATGAAGAACGGGCTGGAGGTAGTGGACTCACTGGTATGGTTATTATAAGAGAACTCCGCCCACGGGAGCAGCTGCACCCAGTCATCATGTCGTCTGGAGACAAAGTGCCGCAGATAGTTCTCCATAATTTGGTTAACCCTTTCAACTTGTCCATTGGACTGAGGATGGTAAGCTGAGGAAAAGTCCAACTTTACACTGAGTAGGCCGCAGAGTGCTCTCCAGAACTTTGAGGTGAACTGGACCCCTCGATCCGAGACAATATGCAGGGGTAATCCGTGCAAACGGAAGATGTGTTGCATGAAGAGATCAGCCACTCGAGCAGCAGAAGGCAGGCCAGTCAGAGGAACAAAATGAGCCATTTTAGAAAAACGATCCACCACCACCCAGATCACACTGCATCCCGCAGAGAGAGGCAGATCTGTGACAAAGTCCATAGCAATATGGAGCAACGGCACAGGCAGTGGTTGGGGCGGACCGGCTTGTCTGGAGTGGGCAACTTTGTTTGCTGCGCACACAGTACAGGAAGAGACAAAGTCCATGACGTCTTTGGGCAGCGTGGGCCACCAGAACTGACGGGCAATTAGGTGTGACCTGCCAGCTTGGAACTGTGACCCCAGCGAAGGATCCTTCCTCTGTCTGCCAGACGTACAAAAGCCCCTTATATACTCTTCTGCCTCTTATATACTCTGCTGCCCCTAATATACTTTGCTGCCCCTATATACCCTGCTGCCCCTATATACCCTGCTGCCCCTATATATGGTAATGAATACAACTTTAACCAATTCATGGCAATTAATTTTTGGAAATAATCTTTTAAAAGTGTATCTCCAGTTTGGAGGTGCACTGCATAATATATATATGGCCGGAGGCTCCGCTAGCAGCAGCCATGGCTGCTACAGCGCGACGCCACTGAACTCTACGGCAGAGCAAGGAGGTATCTCCCCACTCTTAGGGGAAAAGGGGATACATGTATGATTGCTGGGACCACCAGCGATAAGGAGAAAGGGGGACCGAAAGTCCCCCGAAGTTCTCCAAGAGAAACCTCGGACTTTCCAGGGTCTGTGTTGGCAGCTCCATAGAAATGAATGGAGCACCGGTCGCGCATATGCGCATGCGTGACCAGTGCTCCTTTAATTTTTATTGACCTACCAGATGCAGACCCCGGTAGTCCAAGGTTTCTCATAGAGAACTTCGGGAGACTTCTCCTTATCACTGGTGATCCCAGTGATCACACATGTATCCCCTAGGAGTGGGTCGATACCTCTCTGCTCTGCCGTAGTGTTCAGCGGTGTTGCGCTGTAGCAGCCATGAATAGGGATCTGTATGGTTCTATATACAGGCAGGGGGCTGTGTTGAGCTATCTATAGGGGGGCCTGTATGGCACTATATACAGGGAGAGGGCTGTATGGCGCTATCTACAGGGAGGCTGTATGATGCTATTTACAGGGGGGACTGTTTGGCGCTATATACATGGAGGGGGCGGTATGACGCTTTCTACAGGGGGGGCTGTATGGCGCTATCCACAGGGGCTGTATGGCGCTTTATATAGGCAGGGGGCTGTATGGCGCTATCTACAGGGGGCTGTATGGTGCTATATACAGGGGGCTGTGTATGGTGCTATCTACAGGGGGGCGCTGTGTGGCGTGATCTACAGGGAGGCACTATCTACAATGCTTGTGTGGCACCCAGGGGATGGGGAGGCCCAGTCAAAAGTCTGCTATGGGCCCAGTCCTTCCTAGTTACACGGCTGTAAATATATATATATATATATATATATATATATATATATATGTGCCTCTGTGTGTGTATATGTGCCTGTGGGTATAGTTATCAGAGTGTGTTATCTGTGGTGTTACATAGGACTGCAGGTAACATCTACTACATTATCTGTGCTGTGTGTATTGTGAGGGTTTAGCATCAGGAGAGGTTGGTACAGCGGTTTCTTAGTAGCCAGAGACAGGGACACCATGCATTAACCCCTTAATGACCGGGCCATTTTGCACGTTAATGACCAAGGATTATTTTTTGCTTTTTCACGGTTGCATTCCAAGAGTCGTAACTGTTTTTGTATTCCGTCTATATAGCCGTATAAGGGCTTGTTTTTTGCGGGACGAGTTGTATTTTGTAATTGTACCATTTTTAGATGCTTATAATATATCGATTAACTTTTATTAACTTTATTTTGGGAGAGAATTGAATATAAGCAGCTATTCCAGCATTGATTTTCACGTTACAAATTTACGCCGTTTACTATACAGCGTAAATAACATGTTCACTTTATTCTATGGGTCGGCACGATTACGGGGATACCAAATATGTAAAGGTTTTATGTGTTTTCCTACGTTTGCACAATAAAAAGCCTTTTAGAAAAAAATTACTTGTTTTTGCATCGCCGCATTACAAGAGCCGTAACGTTTTTATTTTTCCGTAGATGTGGCTGTATGGGGGCTTGATTTTTGCGGGCCAATGTGTAGTTTTCATTAGTACTATTTTGGGGTACATAGGACTTATAGATTAATTTTTATTTAATTTTTTATGGGGGGAATGGGAGAAAAGAGAGAATTTTGCCGTTGTTTTTTGCGTTTTTTTTGGACGCTGTTCATCCGGCAGTTTAATTAATGTGTTCATTTTATTGTTCAAGTCGTTACGATCGCGGGGATGCCATATATGTGCATGTGTGATTTGTTTTGACACTTTTACTAAATAAAACCACTTTTCGTTTTATTTGATTTTCACTGTAATTATTATTTTATTTTTTTCACCAACTTTATTTAACTGATTGACATTTATTTTTTTAGTCCCACCAGGGGACTTCACTATGCGATCTGCTAATCGCATATATAATGCTTTGGTATACTTAGTATACCAAAGCATTATTGCCTGTCAGTGTAAAACTGACAGGCAATCTGTTAGGTCATGCTTCCGGCATCGCCTAACAGGCAGATGCTGAAGGCAGACCTGGGGGTCTTTGTTAGACCCCCCGCTGCCATGGAAACCCGACGGCGTCCCGCGATTTGCTTGCGGGGGCGCCGATGGGGTGACAGAGGGAGCTCCCTCCCTCTGTCAAACACATTAGATGCCGCTGTCTCTATTGACAGCGGCATTTAATGGGTTAAACTGCCGGAATCGGAGCGCGCTTCGAATCCGGCAGTTGCAGCAGGAGCCAGGCTGTATATAACAGCCGTGCTCCTGCCGCTGATCGCGTGGGTACAGTGTCTGTACACGCGCCATCACATGACGGATATATCCGTCCTCCTGCGCAAACTAGCAGCTGCAGAGGACGGATATATCCGTCCTTCGGCGTGAGGCTGGGTTCACACGACCATGTTACGTCCGTATTGTACGGAGCGTATTTCGGCCGGAGGACCCGGACCGAACACACTGCAGGGGGCCGGGCTCCTAGCATCATAGTGATGTACAATGCTAGGAGTCCCTGCCTCGCTGCAGGACAACTGTCCCGTACTGTAATCATGATTACAGTACGGGACAGTAGTTCCACGCAGAGGCAGGGACTCCTAGCATCGTACATCACTATGATGCTAGGAGCCCGGCCCCCTGCAGTGTGTTCGGTCCTGGTCTTCCGGCCGAAATACGTTCAGTACAATACGGACGTAACATGGTCGTGTGAACCCAGCCTTAAGAGGTTAAAGTTCATAACAGGGCTTTGCCTGTGTTTTATTCTTGTCAAAGAAACAGCCTCTTGTACAACAAGGCAAAATACAAAAATAAATCCTGCTCGGCTGAGCACTAACTAACAAGATATTATCTAACTATACCAAGTGCCCTCCTACCAGGCACTTGACACAAAGTAACACAGGTCTTTACTCACATAGAATACAGGCTACTCCAGACGTAGTAGTCTCCGGTCTGAGTCAGGGGTGAGATTTTCACACACTGTGTCTGCACCTTTTTATACACAGGCTGCAGGTGCAGCTAATTGAGCAGCAGCCTTGTCCTACAAACAGAGATGGACTACGGATTAGGGAACCCGCCCTGCTCTTCCCCAATCCAACTCCAGGCCCTTTTTCCGGCTTTTCCTTAAGCCGAGATTGGAAAGCTAGAGCTTTCTATTGCAAAAAATACTCATTCCCTGGAGCCTAGGATACATATGACAGGATTCTAGGGGAAATGTACCTTCCCTCAATGACTTTACCTGTCACTGTCTCACAGTATATATATATATATATATATATATATATATATATATATATATATATATATATATGCCTCTGTGTGTGTGTGTGCGTGTGCGTGTGTGTGTGTGTTTACATCCACTACATTGATTTATCACTGTGGGTTATCTGTGGTGTTACATAGGACTGCAGGTAACATCTATTATATTATCTGTACTGTGTGTATATATGTGCCTGTGTGGGTATATATGGGTCTGTATGTGAATGTTTTTGTGCTTGTATATATGTGCCTGTTATGTATTTGTTCTTGTGTGTGTGTGTGTGTGTGTGTGTGTGTGTGTGTGTGTGTGTGTGTGTGTATAATATATATTTAACCCCTTAAGGACGCAGCCACTTTTGGACCATATGTAGCTTTGAGGGCCTTATATATTAGGAACCCCCACAAATCACCCCATTTTAAAAACTGTACCCCTTAAAGCATTCAAAACAGCATTTAGAAAGTTTCTTAACCCTTTATGCGTGTCACAGGAATTAAAGCAAAGTGGAAGGGAAATTTGCAAATTTCATTTTTTTTGCAGAAATTCCATTTTAATCCAATTTTCCCTGTAATACAAGAGAAACACAACTGAATATTTATCGCCCTGATTCTGCAGTTTTTAGAAATATCCCACATGTGGCTCTAGTGCGCTACTGGACTGAAACAAAGGCCCCAGAAGCAAAGGAGCACCTAGTGGATTTTTCGGCCTTCCTTTTCTTAAATTATATTTCAGGCACCATGTCAGGTTAGAAGAGATCTTGTGGTGCAAAAACAAAGGAAACCCCCCAAAAGTGACTCCATTTTGGAAACTACACCCCTAGAGGAATTCATCTAGGGGTGTAGTGATCATTTTGACCACACAGGTATTTCATAGATTTCATTGGAATTGGGCAGTGAAAATGAAAAATTACATTATTTTTCAATAAGATGTAGCTTTACCCCAGAATTTTTATTTTTTTCAACCAATAAATGAGGAAAAGCACCCTAACATGTGTAAAGCAACTTCTCCAGAGTACGGAAATACCCCATATGTGGTAATAAACCACTGTATGTATACACATCAGGGCTTAGAAGGGAAGGCATGCCATTTAGCTTTTGGAGTACAGATTTTGCTGGATTCATTTCTCTGCACCATGTCGCATTTGTAAAGCTCCTAAGGTACCAGTACAGTGGTAAACACCCCAAAAGTGACTCCATTTGGGAAACTACACCCCTAGGGGAATTCAACAAGGGGTGTAGTGAGCATTTTGACCCCCCAGGTGTTTCATAGATTTCAATAGAATTGTGCAGTAAAAATGTAAACATTTTCCACTAAGATTGTAGCTTTAGGTCAAAATGTTTCATTTTCTCATCAAATAAAGGGGAAAAAGCACCGTAACATTTGCAAAGCAACTTCTCCAGAGTACGGAAATAACCCATATGTGGTAATAAACCACTGTATGCATACACATCAGGGCTCAGAATGGAAGGAGCGCCATTTGGCGAGCAGATTTTGCTGGATTGGTTTTTCTGCACCATGTCGCTTTTGCAAAGCCCCTTGGGTACCAGTACAGTGGAAACTACCCAAAAGTGACTCAATTTGGCAAACTACACCCATTGAGGAATTCATCTAGGGGGGTAGTGAGCATTTTGACCCCACAGGTGTCTCATAGATTTTATTACAAATGGGCAGTGAAAACATTTGTTCAAAATGTTTCATTTTCTCAACAAATAAAAGAGAAAAAGCACCCCAACATTTGTAAAGCAACTTCTCCGGAGTACGGAAAAACCCATGGTAATAAACTGCTATTTGGACACATAGCAAGGCTCTAAAGGGAAGGAGCGCCATTTAGTATTTGGAGTGGAGATTTTGCAAGATTCGTTTTTTGACACCATGTTGCATTGAGCTATAGTACCAGTACAGTGGTACTCCTGAAAAATTACCCCATTTTGGAAACTAGATCCCTCAAAGAATTGATCTAGGGGTGTAGTGAGCATTTTGACCGCACAAGTGTTTTGCAAAAATGAGTAAACAATAGATGTTGCAGATCGAAAATTGCTGTTTTCCACAGATATTCCATTTCGGTGCCCAGCTTGTACCACCGTAGACACACATCCCATAAATTGTTAAGCGGGTTCTCCAGAATACAGTAATACCCCATATGTGGTCATAAATTGCCGTTTGGGTACACTGCCAGGCTCAGTTGGACCACCATTTGGTTTTTGAAGCGCAGATTTTGCTTTGTGTTTTACTGGTATTTCAGCTTATAATGTGGGGTAATATGTGAGCTGGGCGGAGTACATCAGAGTATATGTAAACTTGGCGGGGTACATCAGGGCATATGTAAACTGGATGGAGTGCATCAGGTCATAATAGCATGATGTAATAATGGGGTGAATGAATAATCCATGGATTGGTGTGGTACGCTTTGAACCAATCCTTTATGCACAGGCCGGGATTATTGGGTATTATACAATATACTGCGCTCCAGTATTGCCTAATCTTTGACTTCTTCACTAACCCTATAAGCCGCACAAGGCCCTAAAGTTTCCTCATCTCCGCTGCATCTACAGGGTCCACCTGTGGGGTCCAGCAAATGATGATGTGGGGTATTTAGTGAAATTTTACTGGACCTAAAAATGAGTCTGGGCCGTCATTTTGCATCATTTTGCATCATTGCGTTTTGAGAGTCATAACGCGTTATTTTTCAGTTGACGGAGCTGTGTGAGGGCGCGTTTTTTGTGGAACGAGCTGTAATTTTTATTAGTTCCATTTTGGGGTACATGCGATTTTTTTTATCACTATTTATTCCATTTTTTGGGAGATGAGGAAACCAAAAAACAGCCATTCTAGCGCATTTCTTTTTTTTTTTTTTTTACAGCGTTCACCGTGCAGTATAAACAACATGTTAACTTTATTCTGCGGGGCGATACAATTACAGCGACACCAAATTTATATTGTTTTTTTTACGTTTCACTACGTTCCCACAATAAAAATACTCTTTTCTAAAAAAAAATCATGTTTTAGTGTCGCCATTTTCTGACAGCCATAACTTTTTTATTTTTTAGTTGATATCGCTGCGGGACGGCTTGTTTTATGCGTGACGAACTTTAGTTTCTATTGGTACCATTTTGCATTACTTGCAACTTTTTGATCACTTTTTATTACATTGTTTTTTATGAAAAATTTTTACGGTGTTCACCGTGCGATAAAAATAATGTGATATTTTTATAGATCAGGCCGTTCCGAACGCGGCGATACCTATTATGTATAGTTTTTTTTTCATATTTTCATTTTTTTTCTAATAATAAAGGAGTTGATCAGGGAAACAGGGCAAGTGTTGTTTTTATTAGTAATTTATTATTTATTAACTTTGATTTATTTATTTTTCTTTAACTTTTTTCTTTAACTTTTTTTTTTTACACGGACCTGGGGACTTGAAGATCTGGTCTTCTGATCCCCGGTACGATGCACTGCACTACTTATGTAGTGCAGTGTATTGTAACTGTCATTCTTCATTTGACAGTTAGCCTATTACGTCCTGCCTCGGGCAGAACCTAATAGGCTACCGTACCTGGGCAACCAGGAAGCCTAGTAACGGCTTCCTGGTTGCCATAGCAACAATCCCCACCCGCGATCCATCGCGGGGGGGCCCGCGGGTACAGAGGGAGCTCCCTCCCTCTGTCAACCACATCAATGCGGCAGACGTCATTGACAGCCGCATTGAAGGGGTTAAATGGCTGCGGTAACAGCCATCGCAGCCATTGCAGCGGGATGTCAGCTGCGTATGACAGCTGACAGCCGCTGAAGATAAAGCGCGCACAGCTCCTGTGCACGCTTTATCTACAGGGCGTGACTGTACGCCCTATTGCGGGAACGCACTTGGAATTTGGACGTTCTGTCAAGCCCACAAGCGGGAAGGGGATATATATATATTAATCTGTATGTCTATATATTTACCTGTATGTATGTATATATTCCAGAATGTGTGTGTGTGTGTGTGTGTATATATATATATTTGCCTGTTTGTCTAAATATTTTTCTGCAGTATATATTTCCGTGTCTATATATCTGGTTAATTTTTGTTTTGTGGAGGACAACAATAGAGAGTCCCGCACAGGGTGCCCTCCAACCTATGGTCGGCCCTGAGTAAGGGAGAACAAAAAGACGATTAATCTCACCCTATAATAGTTTATTCATGGAATTTATAGCTTCCGCCTTTAGAAGGGTGTGAGAATTTGCAGCAAGATGGGAGTGATCTCTCAAAATTTACCAAAAAAGTAGCCTCACCCAAGCGTTTAGCAACAATAGAAAAACTCAAGCACTGTTTATGCATGTTTAAACTTCTCTGTTGTGTAATATAGAGTTAAAGCAAAACATTTTTTAATAGAGTCAATGCATGTCACAGTGAATACAATATAAAGGAAATTCAAACATTATTAAACAAATATGTTACCCCCATTTTAGGTTAAAGAGAGGCTGTCAGCCGTTTTTGACCCTGCAAGACTGCTGACCGTGCTAGATAGGAGGCATAGAAAGCTGGTTAAACTTACTTTTGTTTGTCAGTAGTAGCATGAGTAAAAAACAGAATTTTTAATCCAGCACACTTCGCTTTCGCAAGTGCCATCTGAGCGTTCCCTAAAGCTGAAGTGACCTCCGCTCTCTGCATTAAGTGCTCCACAACCCGTCCCATCTGCTTTTGAGTGAAGGCAGCAGTGGTCTACTGGATGGACGCTACAGTCATCACTCAAAAGCACAGGGGTATGGTTATGGGTCCCTTACTGCAGGGAGCCGAGGGCACTTCAGCTGTAGGGAATACTTGCGTAAGAGGCACTCGTGAATAAAAATTCTGTTTCTCACTCATGCTGCTACTGAAACCCTGCACAAAGGTATTTTTGCAGGGTCAATATTGCTGACAGACTCTCTTTAAATATATGCAGCATTGGGACACTCACAGCCTCAGTCTAGTTATGCAGTATTACCTATTGTTCTTGCTCACTTGTCATACTCCGCAGCCGAGGTTCAACATAGGGTAAACGTATTTATCCTTGACCCATATTGAATATAATAAAGCAGCCTGGGGCTGTATGCAGGTCAAGTATAAAAATGCTAGCCTGGAAGAAGTACTGAAACAAGTTCTAGCTCATAATATTAAAATATATGAGGATGGGGAGAAGCCACATGTCTGGTTGGCCAAACTGAACAGAGGTGTACATGCTGATTCTTCTATTTCTGTAATTAAAAATGAAATAGGTATTATATACAGTATAATGAAACAAAGGATATTACGAGGGAAATGCTCTGCTATTATACAAAACTGTATGCTTTAGAATCTAATAAGTATAGTAATGACACGAATAAGGCACTCGGGAAGCAACATCTTACAAAATTGTCTTTGGATCAAGCTCTGAATCTGGAGTCCCCCTTTTCTTGTGCTGAAATTCTAGAAGCATTATAAGATATGCCAAAAAATAAAGTCTCAGGCCCAGATGGGCTTTCTTTGGAATTCTATATTAAATATGCTGATATACTGGTACCGCAGCTGTTGTAAGTCTATTCCGCAATTGAAAACAGTTCTCTCCCATTTTCTATGAAAGAGTCCACTGAGTCCACTATAACTCTTAGAAAAAAAATAGGATAAAGAGGCAGCCGATCCAGCCTCGTATAGACAAATATCTCTTCTAAATTTGGACTATAAAGTACTGGCAAAAATGCTTGCAAAGGGATTGTTAACTGTTATCAGAACTTTGATCCATAAAGTTCAGGCAGGTTTTTTGTCGGGCTATTCAACTGCCGATAATATTAGAAAACTGTTTTGTGCCCTTCATTGCACCTCAGTGGTTTCTGAGCGGGTGGTGGTCTTACTAGACGCGGTCAAGGCTTTTGACTGCGTCGAGTGGGACTACATTAAGTTCATTTTGGAGCATTTTGGTTTTGGACCGAGGCTGTTGGCGTTAGTAAAGCTGTTGTATCAATCACCCGAAGCAAGACTTAAAATTAATGGTCAACTTTCAGATGCTTTTCCCTTGAAAAGGGGGACCTGGTAGGGCTGTCCTTTGTCACCCCTACTTTTTACCTTAGTGGTTGAGCCGTTGGCGGTCGCAATTCGTTCTAGACCAGACATAACGCACTTCGAATACTTGGGGTATGAACTAAAGGTAATGTTATATGCCGATAATATTGTCTTGTTTTCTAGTCAGGCACAGCAATCTTTGGAAAAGGTTTTAAAGTTAATACGTTTCTTTGGAAAGTTTTTGGGAATCAAGATTAGTTCAAACAAATCTGTGGTTCTTGGGGTAGACAGCAATTTTTTTTAAACAGACTGTGCTCTGTGGTCTGAGTCTGCAGAAAATGGTTGAATACTTGTTGTTGAATAATGATAGCCCATGCCCCACAAGAATATATTTGTCTTAATATTCTACCATTAGTATTAGAACTCCCAATAAATGGTAATATCATATAAAGTGTATCATCATGTCCGGATCTCATATAATTATAATAATATCAATATAATAATATCATCAGAGATGTGCAGGTAATGTCAACTGGAACCAGGCTTGAATATTGAACAGATCCACTAGGATTACAGTCGCCTGACGAAGGTTGACACTATGCTGTTTCCGTAGCTACACTTTTTCCGATAGCTTCCATACCTATTTCTGTTGACCCTGAGTTCACTCCCACTCACTTCTATGGAAGCTACAGAAACAGCACAGCTCAGCAAACTCTGCTGTTTTCATACACCGGGTCACCTCGTAACTCAGTGGCCAGGGACCAGCGACAGCGAGGGAAGGTAGGAGGGGGCCCCATTCTAGAGAGAATCCTGCAGATATGCTATAAATTGTACCCTCTATTCTGCACAATATAAAAAAATTGAACACGGGAGCCTATGGATGACGTAAGCATCTGTATTGAATACATCATAGGCATCCAATAAAAGTATACATCATAAGCTTTTCAATAAGTTTTCATGATGTGTCCATTACATAGACCCCATAATAGGCTGTGGCATCTGTCAGAGACTATGTTTAACATATACATCGTATACGTTAAACGTAGGAAAAAAATCTATGTGAATGGTGCCTTAGCAGGAAGCCTCCACCTTCTGCACTGGTGGAAGAAATGTCAGTTGACAGGCTTTCTACGAATCAGTGCCTCCGCTCAGTAAAAGGGAAGCTCTTATCTGCCGGCTCTGTTTTGTAGAAGCTGCTCGGAGCATGACGTACAGTGTGCGAGTGGCCTCAGGGCAGCTGCATGAGGCATCCCCGTCTCTCCCTTTTGTTGTAAGTCCACAGCTAGGCACCAGCCCCCCATTAGGGAAACCTTGCCCTCATACAGCTTTGTCAACACTGGGAGGAAAAGACTAAAATGAAAAAACGAGGTTGACTTAAGGGGTTAAGTCACGTATGTTTAGAACTCCCGATAAATGGTAATATCACATAAAGTGTGCATCATGTCCTGATCTCATATAATAATAATATCAATATAATAATATCTTCAGAGATGTGCAGGTAATGTCAACTGGAAACAGGCCTGAATATTAATTGAACATATCCACTAGGATTACAGTCACCTGACGAAGGTTGACACTGAAGGGGCTGTGACTAAATTAAGAAGCCGAAAATAGAGGAGAAAAATGCAAGATGTAAAGGATATATAGGCCGTATACAGCTCCCCGACCAAGACAACGAGGTCACATTCTAGAAGAATAGAACCAGCAGACCAGAACTCCAGGTAATCAGTTGCGATATGGTTTACGCAAGTGGCTCACCCACTCATCAGCCTCTTTGGGGGGGGGGTAGTGAAGAATAGAAAGCATTAACCATTCTAAGCTGCGCAGGCTAGGCCAGTGGCTCAACTACCACTGTAGCAGCCATGGTGGCTGCTACGGGGCCAGCGGCATGAGGGGGTCCGTGCCGCCGCCGGGACGGGCCACCCCATGCACGGTGGCGCTGCTACAGCGATAGCGATGGCACATTCAGTAGTATTTGTGTCGGACACAGATACTATTGTACACTATGACAGAGCAGGGAGGTATCTCCCTGCTCTGCCATAGGCTACAGGCCGCATTTGGTCTGCATCCAATCAGGCGGAGGGTCAGGATCCCTGCGCAGGCCAGCGTGATGACCTCACTGGATCACGCCTGCCTACACAAGTAACCCGTTAGCGTTGAGGAGCTGCTCCATTCGTTGGGGGAACGGGGCCTAAGTGAGTAAAATTCCTTTGTGTTTGGGGGTGATATATCGTACTATATACAAGGGAACCTCTACTAAAATCTGATACTCTTATTCCTGCCACCAATATGAATTCCAGGATCTGTCGTGGATAGGAAAAAAGAAAGCACGTCCGAAACTTTCCCTTTTGTTCTCTATTACTGCTTTTATATTTGCATGGGATCCCTTTGTCATTTTGTGAATATATGTGAATTATTTCATTTGGTGTATTCTATATATCGGAGTAGCTTTTTTATTTTTATTTATTATATCTTTGTATGTTGATTTAATATGCACCTTAACACGTGTTTTTTGTTGTGTGTTTTTCTCTTGCTTATTGCCCTAACCACTTTAGTTTTTCAATTAAGTAACGTGATTCCTCAGACTACATTGTTCTGTATTTATTATTTAATCTGAGGACTAAAACTTTTCATAGTCACCTTTGTATATATATGTAGTGTATATGTACTTTATAACTTTACAACTACTCATATTTGCACATAATGTATATTATAAATTTGTTTCTTTATGTTCACATTGACACTATGTTCACAATATGCAACATATATTTAGGTTTTATATTTCTTAATACAATTGTCTATTTCCAAATTTAACCACTAGATGGCGCTAGTACATAGTGACCCAACTAGCTAGCAAATTTCTAGTTTTACATAGAGACAGAATGGTCAGATCCGGAGATTGTAGGTTTAGCTTTTCATATAAATCTTGTTAAATATACTTACATTTCCTGGTTCATTAGATGGGACCTATATGCAATAGGTAGGTAGGGCTTGGATTTCGGCTGCCGGTCGTCTGTTACAGCTCTCTGCGCCTGCGCTGTTTCCCTGGTGACGCGTCCCGGGATTCGCGCATGCGCGGTGAGTCACTGACGTCCGGCGGCGATATCCACGTCTGTCATAGTCAGGCGCCGCTTAGATCGGCTCCTGATTGGCATAGGACAGATCAGATGATCTTATCGACTTACATTTAATCTGGGCACGAACACAACATCCGCACCCCTTGAGAAAGCCACAGGCGAAACGCGCGTCGGGGCGCTCTCCTACACTGCTGGGTCACATTCAAATCTCCCATACATGGGTAAGTGCACATACTGGACTTAAATTTGGCTCTATGCCATTTCTTCTAAGGCACCAATTACTTTCTAGTCACTATAGACCTTTTTTGAGTTGGGCACACTGCTCTTCCTTGCATAGTCTATATTTGATAATTATTCCTGCTTTGATGCACCCTATGTTGGAGCTACATTGAGTTACAGCAATTGTGTATACCTTTAGTGCATTAACAATATATATATATACTCAATGTATACAGTTGTGATCCTCACAAGGATTTATTTTAGATTCTCTATTTTTGTCATTTTATGTATTTTATGTTATCAATAAAGATGTTTAATAATTTTTTCATATGTTGATATGTACGGACTCTTTTTTTCTCTTGTTTATTATATATACAAGGGAGGTGGGAGCGCTAACTACAAGGGGGGGGTCTGTATAGCACTGTCTACGGGGGGGGGGTTGTATTGCACTGTCTACAGAGAGGGCTGTATGGCACTTTCTACAGGGGGGGGCTGTATAGCACTGTCTACAGGGGCGGCTGTATAGAACTTTCTACAGGGGAGGCTGTATAGAACTGTCTGCAGGGGAGGCTGTATAGCACTGCCTACAGGGGGCCAGACTGTATAGCACTGTCTACAGGGGGCTGTATAGCACTGTCTACAGGGGGCTGTATAGCATTGTCTACAGGGCCGGGCTGTATAGCACTGTCTACAGGGGGGCTGTATGGCACAATCTACAGGGGGGCTGTATGGCACAATCTACAGGAGGGGGCTGTATGGGGCTATCTACAGGGGGGCATTATCTATAAAGGGGGGCTGTGTCGCAACCAGGGGAGGGGGGGGTCCAGTTAAAAGTTTGCTATAGGGCCCAGTGTTTCCTAGTTACGCCCATGTGCTAGGCCATTGAGTAGGGGACATTGAGATCCCTCAGATGCCTCTTCACCACCATAAATGTAGCTCTCCTTTTTTTAGCTCAGCTGAAAAGTCAGGAATTATAGAGATTGCTGCACCTTTAAATTTGATGTCAGCCTGCGGGCCAGAAGATTAAGTCCCTATTATTAAAAACCAACAGGCAGGCTAATAGTGGCCTTGGTGAAGCTTCAGGTGCATTCTAGGAGTGCGTTCTATAGCAAAGGCCTGAGAATGACGCATCAGGGAGTTATTATTGAATTTATTTTGCAACAATTCTGGCCTTCAGCTGCTTTGGGTAGGCCTATCAAACTGATATTATTATGGTGGAGCTGGTTTTCCAAATTGTCTTATTTTTGTTTCCACAGTTCAACAGTGGGGTCTAAAGTGGCAAAAGTACCAAGGATAGATTCGGATCCTCAGCTTGTGTCATGCGCTCAAGCAGGACCTGCATATTCTGTCTGATTAGGCCTATATCCATTTTAAACTCCTCCAATTTGCCTGTGAGAGATGTCTTGCATGCATGGATTGTTGCCAGCAACATATGTGTCAACCCTTTCACTGTAGGCACCGTTTCTGTCTTTGCAGTCTGTGGATCAGTGCCAGGCTTACCGGACTTCCATCGGATGCCTGCTGCTGCTATCTTGCCCAATTCCCCTAGCAAACTCCTGCAACCATTCTGTGGTTGATTGTCCTCTTGTAGGGCTTATACTGCTCCACCGTGTAGCCCGTAGCTACTTGAAACCCACGGAAACAAAACTTTCGGAGGTGAGGATGTCCGCAGGATGAGAATAGCGGAGCTACAGACTTATGCGCCAAGCCATGCCCCCAGATCCTGCTTTAAAAGTTTTTCTAGCCGTCTGCCCATTTTTCCCCACAGCTGCATTCAACCCATTTAGACGCAGCGCATCCCTACCATAGAGCCTGTAGCCGGAAGAGAAGTTCCTATGCTAATTTCTTAGCCACTTAGGACCTGTTCACATCACCGTTCATTTCCATTCCGGGGTTCCGTCGGAGGTTTCCGTCAGGTGAACCCCGCAATGAAAGGCGAAATCACAGCTTCCGTTTCAGTCACCATTGATCTCAATGGTGATGGAAACATCGCTAATGGTATCCGTTCGTCACCATTCCGGCAGGTTTCCAGTTTTCTGACAAAATCAATAGCGGGAATGGTGACGAACGGAAACCATTAGCGATGTTTCCGTCACCATTGCTATCAATGGTGACTGAAACGGAAGCTGTGGTTTCAGTTTAACTTTCCGTTGCGCGGTTCACCCGACGGAAACCTCTGACGGAACCCCGGAACGGAAAGCGAACGGTGATGTGAACAGGCCCTTATTTATTTCTCTAAGCTCCTGCTGTTTTTCTAGTGATGCTCGTGGAACTCGTAGTATTTCTGAAAACACTTCATTGGAGATTCTGGATTTGAGCTTCTCTCCTAGTTTTCTGAAATCATTTTTAAAGGTTTTCCATTTTGTAAGTGTTAGGTAACTTATGAGTCATGAGGCATTTCTAATGTACATAGAATAGTGCACTGGTTTTATGTGCTGGAATCGGTAGACACTGCAGGGATGGTCTGTTTGCACTCACTTTCTTATCTACACACATTTGTTGGTTGGAAGCCAGTTCTGTAATTAAAGTGAAAGAAGAGGTTTCACCAACCTCAATGTCCCTGCCATTTTTAACCCCTTAGTGACCACCAATACGCCTTTTCAAGGCGGTCACTAAGGGGCCTTAGGCTAGGCCGTTGTCTTTTTACAACGACCCAGTCTAAGTTCTGCACGGGTGTCCGTGATGACAGCCGGGCTCCTACTCCAACGGCAGCGATCGAAGTTTACTTAGATCGTGGCCGTTTAACATGTTAAATGCCGCGGTCAACAGCGACCGCGGCATTTAACTTGTTTACAGAGGGAGGGAGCTCCCTCTGTCACCCATCGGCAGCCCGCAAATTCAATTGCGGGCCTCCGATGGGGTGCCATGGCAGTCGAGGGCCTGATGAAGACCCCAGGTCTGCCCTGGGCATATGCCTATTAGGATGTACCATAGGCACGTCCTAATAGATTGCCTGTCAGTTTTACACTGACAGGCAATAATGCTTTGGTATACTAAGCATACTAAAGCATTATAGCAATGATCTAAAGATCGCATAGTAAAGTACCCTTGTGGGAATAAAAAAATAAGTAAGTAATGTGAAATAAAAATTATTAATAAAAATTACAGTAAAAAAATAAATAAAACAATTTTTCTCCATAACAAGTGGTTTTATTTAGTAAATGTGTAAAAAATTAATTAAAGTACACATATATGGTATCACCGCGACCGTAATGACCCAAACAATAAGGCGAACACCGTAAAAAAAAAATTCAAAAAACTATGTCGAAATTGCTATTTTTTCCATTGCCCCCCCCCAAAAGTCATAATAAAAGTTAATCAATAAGTCCCATATATCTGAAAACAGTACCAATCAAAACTACGTTGACGGAAAAATAAAAAACTTACTGTAGTGACCGGGGGGTAGGGAAACGGACAAGTGAGCCCTAATCTACCCGCCACTCTGTCCCTGCCTACTTGCAACGACCCGACCTAGGCGACGGGGTACAACTGGGCGGCGGTCCCTGCACTCAGTAAGTGCACGACAAAAATACAAGGGAATACAAGCAAGGGAAAGGGGCAGTTGCCCACGGCAACACCGTGAGCAACCAGAGTGGTGAACGAGCCGAGTCAAGCCAGGAGTGTGCGAGGTACCAAACGAAGAGCAGAAGAGTAGTCAGTAAGCCAGGGTCTGTATGGAGCAGGAACAAAATAGAAGGAGCTGTAGCTGGGCCAGGAAACCACACGAAAAAGAATAACAAGCAAGGAGGAACAGGAAATGCAGGTAGAAATAGACAGAGGGCGGGAGCTAGCTGAGTCTGGCCAGGCTGCGATAGGCTCTCCCACTCCTAAGCCTGCCAGCCTGAGTGGTGGAAGCTGGAGTCAGTCTCAGGGATGTAGATTCAGGTGCTGACTGATTAATTAAGGGAGTTAACCCCGAAGCTGTGCCTGGCAGATCCTTTACAGTACCCCCCCTTTTATGAGGGGCCACCGGACCCTTTCTAAGTGGACCTGGCTTACTGGGGAAACGCAGGTGGAACCTCCTGACCAATACCCCAGCGTGAACATCCCGGGCGGGTACCCAAGTCCTCTCCTCGGGCCCGTAACCTCTCCAATGGACCAGGTACTGGAGGGAGCCTTGGACCATCTTGCTGTCCACAATCCTGGCCACCTCGAATTCCACCCCCTCAGGGGTGAGGACGGGAACAGGAGGTCTCCTCGAGGGAGCCAAGGACGGGGAGCAGCGTTTAAGGAGGGAGGCATGAAACACGTTGTGTATACGAAAAGACGGGGGTAACTCCAGCCGGAAGGAGACAGGATTGAGGACCTCAATGACCTTATACGGCCCAATAAACCGGGGAGCAAACTTCTTGGACGGAACCTTGAGACGCAAGTTCCTAGACGACAACCACACCAGATCCCCGACCATAAACAGGGGGTTAGCAGAACGTTTTCTATCAGCCTGAGTTTTTTGTACGCTCTGGGACGCCTCTAGGTTCTTCTGAACCTGGGCCCAGACTGTGCACAGTTCCCGATGAACGACCTCTACCTCGGGATTGTTGGAACTACCAGGTGAAACGGAGGAGAACCGTGGATTAAACCCAAAATTACAGAAAAAGGGAGAGACCCCTGACGAGTTACTGACCCGGTTATTAAGGGAAAATTCGGCGAGGGGAATGAATGAGACCCAATCATATTGACAGTCAGAGACAAAACACCTTAAGTATTGTTCTAGAGATTGATTAGTCCTCTCCGTTTGACCATTGGTTTCAGGATGGAAGGCAGAGGAGAAGGACAGATCAATCCCCAACTTCATACAGAAGGCTCTCCAAAACAATGAAACAAATTGTACCCCTCTGTCCGAAACAATATTGACAGGGACCCCATGGAGACGCAGGATGTGTTTGACAAACAAGGTAGCCAACGTCTTGGCGTTGGGTAGTTTCTTGAGGGGCACAAAGTGGCACATCTTACTGAAGCGGTCTACCACCACCCACACCACCGACTTGCCTTGGGATGGAGGCAAATCGGTGATAAAATCCATGGAGATATGTGTCCAAGGTCTCTGGGGAATGGGCAACGAACGCAGTAAGCCCGCTGGTCGGGACCTGGGAGTCTTGGACCTAGCACAAACCTCACAAGCGGCGACGTAGGCCTTAACGTCTTTAGGCAACCCAGGCCACCAATAATTTCTGGTAATTAGGTGTTTGGTACCCAGGATGCCTGGATGAGCAGATAGTGCAGAGTCATGATTTTCCCTAAGTACCCTTAGCCGGAATTGCAGGGGAACAAACAGCTTGTTCTCAGGAAGGTTCCCGGGAGCTGAACCTTGATCAGCAGCAATTTCAGAGACTAAATCAGAATCGATCGAGGAAATGATTATACCTGGAGGCAAAATACAAGCAGGATCTTCCTCCGAAGGAGGGCTGGCCATGAAGCTACGCGACAGTGCATCAGCCTTAATATTTTTAGACCCAGCCCCATAGGTAACCCAAAAATTTAATCTGGTAAAAAATAACGCCCATCGAGCTTGTCTCGGGTTTAGCCTCCGGGCAGATTCTAGGAAAACCAGATTCTTGTGGTCGGTAAGGACCGTTACCTGGTGTCTAGCCCCCTCCAGGAAGTGGCGCCACTCTTCAAATGCCCATTTAATGGCTAAGAGTTCGCGGTTGCCAATATCATAGTTACTCTCTGTTGGCGAAAACTTCCTGGAGAAGTAGGCACAGGGGCGGAGATGGGTGAGGGACCTGGTACCCTGGGACAAGACAGCCCCCACTCCCACCTCAGATGCGTCAACTTCCACGATAAATGGCTCCATTTGGTTGGGCTGAACCAGCACCGGGGCCGAGATAAAGCACTTCTTAAGGACCTCAAAAGCCTGGACAGCCTCAGGAGGCCAGTGGAGGAGATCAGCACCTTTGCGAGTGAGGTCCGTAAGAGGCTTAGCGATGACCGAGAAGTTAGCAATAAATCTCCTGTAATAATTAGTGAACCCCAAAAAACACTGTAACGCCTTCAGGGAGGCAGGTTGGACCCATTCCGCCACAGCCTGAACCTTGGCGGGGTCCATGCGGAATTCATGAGGAGTGAGGATTTGACCCAAAAATGGTATCTCCTGTACCCCAAACACACATTTTTCAGTTTTGGCAAACAGTTTGTTTTCCCGAAGGACCTGGAGCACCTTCCTGACATGCTCAATGTGGGAGGACCAGTCCTTGGAAAACACCAGTATGTCATCAAGGTACACTACAATAAATATCCCCAGGTAATTTCTCAAAATCTCATTTATGAAATTCTGGAAGACCGCAGGGGCATTACACAACCCAAAGGGCATGACGAGGTATTCGAAATGGCCTTCGGGCGTGTTAAACGCAGTCTTCCACTCATCCCCCTCTTTGATGCGAATAAGGTTATACGCCCCCCGTAGATCCAATTTAGAGAACCATTGGGCCCCCTGAACCTGATTAAAGAGATCAGGAATCAAAGGAAGGGGATACTGGTTCCTTACCGTGACCTTATTCAGGCTACGGTAGTCAATGCATGGCCTAAGACCACCATCCTTCTTCCCCACGAAGAAGAAGCCAGCACCTACTGGAGAAGAAGAGGGACGAATGTAACCCTTGGCCAGGGATTCCTGGATATACTCTCTCATGGCTTCACGTTCGGGACAAGAAAGATTAAATATCCTACCCTTAGGAAGCTTAGCTCCTGGTACCAATTCGATAGCGCAATCGTATTCTCTATGAGGAGGTAACACTTCGGAGGCCTCCCTAGAGAAAACATCAGCGAAGTCCTGAACAAACTCGGGTAGCGTATTCGCCTCCTCAGGGGGAGAAATAGAATTAACAGAAAAACATGACGTACAACATTCATTACCCCATTTGGTTAGCTCCCCAGTATTCCAGTCAAACGTGGGATTATGCAACTGCAACCAGGGAAGGCCTAGAACCAAATCGTACGATAATCCCTGCATCAACAGTACAGAGCATTGCTCCAAATGCATGGAGCCAACAAGGAGTTCAAAAACAGGGGTATGCTGTGTAAAATAACCATTAGCAAGAGGAGTGGAGTCGATACTAGGCAAATCAATCAGAGGCATAGCAAGAGACATAGCAAATTCCACAGACATAATATTAGTAGAGGACCCTGAATCCACGAAGGCACTGCCGGTAGCAGACCTACCACCAAAAGAGACCTGAAAGGGAAGCAAGATCTTAGTACGTTTCCTATTTACTGGAAATACCTGTGCGCCCAAGTGACCTCCCCGATGATCACTTAGGCGCGGAAGTTCTCTGGCTGCATTCTTACGCTTAGGACAGTTGTTCACTTGATGCTTGTCATCCCCACAGTAGAAGCAGAGACCATTCTTCCTGCGGAATTCTCTACGTTGTTGGGGGGACACGGAGGCCCCGAGTTGCATAGGTATCTCTGAGTCTTTCCTGGAGGAACGAAGGAACGGAACTTCGGGAGGCATCATGGGGGAGTCGGAGGAGAAAACACATAAACGTTCATGTTGTCGTTCCCTGAGACGTCGGTCAAGTCGTACCGCTAAAGCCATAGCCTGGTCTAGGGAGTCAGAAGAGGGATAGCTAACTAGCAGGTCTTTCAGGGCATTCGACAGACCCAACCTAAACTGGCACCTTAAGGCAGGGTCATTCCACCGAGAAGCTACGCACCACTTCCTAAAGTCAGAGCAATACTCCTCAACAGGTCTCTTACCCTGACGTAAGGTCACCAGCTGACTCTCGGCAAAGGCAGTCCTGTCAGTCTCGTCATAAATAAGTCCGAGAGCAGAAAAGAAACAATCAACGGAGGAAAGTTCAGGGGCGTCAGGAGCCAAGGAGAAGGCCCACTCTTGGGGCCCTTCCTGGAGCCGGGACATAATTATACCCACCCGCTGGCTCTCAGAACCTGAGGAATGAGGCTTTAAACGAAAGTAAAGCCTACAACTCTCCCGAAAGGAGAGAAAAGCCCTCCGGTCCCCTGAGAACCGGTCGGGCAACTTGAGGTGGGGTTCAAGAGGTGCGGTGAGGGGAACTACCAAGGTAGCATCAGGCTGGTTGACCCTCTGAGCCAGGGCCTGGACCTGTAGGGAGAGACCCTGCATTTGCTGAGCCAGGGTCTCACGGGGGTCCATAGTGGTGTCAGGGACCAGGGTAGACTAGGGATGGGCTTGTTATTATGTAGTGACCGGGGGGTAGGGAAACGGACAAGTGAGCCCTAATCTACCCGCCACTCTGTCCCTGCCTACTTGCAACGACCCGACCTAGGCGACGGGGTACAACTGGGCGGCGGTCCCTGCACTCAGTAAGTGCACGACAAACACGACAAACATACAAGGGAATACAAGCAAGGGAAAGGGGCAGTTGCCCACGGCAACACCGTGAGCAACCAGAGTGGTGAACGAGCCGAGTCAAGCCAGGAGTGTGCGAGGTACCAAACGAAGAGCAGAAGAGTAGTCAGTAAGCCAGGGTCTGTATGGAGCAGGAACAAAATAGAAGGAGCTGTAGCTGGGCCAGGAAACCACACGAAAAAGAATAACAAGCAAGGAGGAACAGGAAATGCAGGTATAAATAGACAGAGGGCGGGAGCTAGCTGAGTCTGGCCAGGCTGCGATAGGCTCTCCCACTCCTAAGCCTGCCAGCCTGAGTGGTGGAAGCTGGAGTCAGTCTCAGGGATGTAGATTCAGGTGCTGACTGATTAATTAAGGGAGTTAACCCCGAAGCTGTGCCTGGCAGATCCTTTACACTTACGGCTCTTGGAAAGCGACGATGCAAACACAAATAATTTTAGTTCAAAAGTATTTTTACTGTGCAAAAGTCGTAAAAAGCTATTTAAAAAGATATATATTTTTGGTAAAAACATATAAAAGAATGAGTATAGGAAAGCGCTACACAAAGGAAGGATCGGCAGAGTACTAATAATAATAGGTGGATTAGAAGAAAAGGGAGGAATCCTCCAGCTCACCTGATTGTAGACGTCACACTATCTATAGCGCCCGGTCCTCGTGTCGGCACACGTAATGGATAAAGCAATAAGAAGTAAGGAAGGATCCAGCGCTGAGACCAGGAAAATCTGTTAAAATTAGAAACTTCTTACAAGTTTTATTAACGACAAGGGGTGTTAAAAATAGACAATCTGTGTTAGTTCAAAGTCCATATGGCTAGTTTGAAGGGGAGAGGCGGGTGCCTACGCGTTTCAGACGCGGTCTGCGTCCTTAGTCATGGCTTTCTGTTTGACAGAATAGGTGGATTATTTAGCAACGCATTTCAACACGGAACCTGTGTCTTCATCAGGCCAAAAATACGTAAAAGCAAGGTAGAACAAACATCTTAAATACACATGTGGATAAGGGGGAGGAGACCAAAGTAAAAAAACGCCAAACAACAGCAATCAATTGCACTGACCACAACTGATGTAAATTACGTCATCGGGAATACAATACAATTTAAAACAAAAGGGAAAAAACAGCAGTGGGAAAAAACATGTAAACAATGATGATGATGGATCAACTTCCAAGACATAAATACCGGCATACAATGTAACAAGTTCGATAAGATCTATGTCAAACACATATTTTCAGAGCATAGGATAGAAATCTGCTAGCCAAATAAAAGAAAAGAAAAGAGAAACAGAAGAAAAGAAAACCTTACAGATGAAGTAAGGATAGAGGCATTTACCGGAATTAAGAAGAACCTGGCAAGATGAGGATGTCAAACAGCCACCATGTGGCGCTGTGTATGTTTTTTCTTTCCGGACACCAGTAAAATATAATGAACCTCTACATATGTGATTACGACCCATAGAATAAAGGCAACGTGTTATTTACGCCGCACAGTGAATGGTGTGAATTTAAAACACATAGAACAATGGCGGAATTTCAGGTTTTTTTTCTATTCCCCCCCAAAAAATGTTAATAAAAGTTAATCAGGGGGGCGTGGCTTAGCTATGGAGCCGTGAGCACGCGTTCTGGGGAGCTCCGCACCAGCATCTGAATATCAGCCATCCCGGGTAAACCCGGCAGGCGATGCCAGGAAAACGTAGGGGAACCTGCCCTGGAACTTCCCGGTCCTTACCTTGCTCCTCTGGCCGCTGTAAAAGTATGGAGCGCTTCCTCTCCTCCTCACAAACGGCCGCGGACCCACGAGCAGTAATGGCGGACGCATTGCCGCCACTTCCGGCCACAGTCATTTCGGCTCCCTCTCCTCCTGCTCCCCTATTGAAGCCAGCTTATGCGGTCACGACTGCCGACACCGTGCCTTCCTGCTGCAGCACCCAGGATGCGGTAAGCTCTGTCTCTCCCCTCAACATGTCCTCAGTGGGAGATTTGCCCGCCATTATACCACACACATATGCCCCTGAAGTACAGGCTGGGCCATCTGGCTTACATGCTGATCTACAATTACTGAGGGAGATGATACAAGCCCTCCCCACCCGGCAGGATCTTGACACTCTGGTGACCAGGGTTGAGCAGGCACATCAGCAAGATATAGCTGACCTGCGTCAGGATGTGATCAGAATAGACTCTAGGGCTCTTACATCTGAAAATACTGTCTCTGCTATTGACTCCAGAGTATCTGCTTTGGAAAGAGCTGCCACGGACACTAGAACACATTTACAATCCTTGGCGCTTCAATTGGATGATCAGGAGAACAGAGGACGCAGAAACAATGTGCGTCTGAAGGGCCTTCCAGACCTCGGCCCACGAGACGAGCTGGCGACTAGAGTTTCTATTATATTCAACAAGCTCACTAATCGACCGCCAGAAGCTACTTTCCTCCTGGACCGTATTCACAGAGTTTCGCGCCCAGGCCCGCTCGATATGTCTTCTCCTCGTGACGTACTATGTCGCCTACACTATTATACCGACAAAGATGCAATTATTCGGGGTGCTTGGTCACATGGTCCGGTCTCAGTTGAAGGAAGTACGGTTACTATATACCCTGATGTCTCCCCACGGACACTCTATATGAGACGGCTTCTACATCCTATGCTTGAAAAGATCAAGTCTGCAGGCGCCACTTATAGATGGGGTCACCCGTTCCATGTTGTCGTTAAGAACAACTCTGGCCTCTACCTCCTGCGCCACGCCTCGGATCTTGAGGGCCTATTTCGTTTTCTTCAGATTGAGTTTTTCCCGGTTCCGGACTGGTTAGCTCTGGACAGAATTGAACAACCTCAACGTCGTCGCCCCAACAGACCTAGCCAGCCCATCCGAAGCAGATCCATCCCGGGAGCACCACATCTTACGTTGATCGACCTCTCCCGCCGGGTCCCACCGGAGGCCTAAAAGAGGACATTCACATTAATATCCTTTTACTAGTCACTGTTTTACTAGTCCGCCTGCAGCATTGTCGTTCAAGGGACTCAATGTCGCTAAATGTTATTTTGTCCATTTAATGCTTTGCTATGTACCTAACAAGGTTCTCTTGCAACCAAATGTTTTACCCAGCTTTTTCATGAAGATACCCAGGTTTCTTGTATAAATATAGTGGCTGCTGCAAGTATCTACCTAGCCCTCAGGAAATGCGGGCTGTTTATACCGTATTAGTTTAAGTGTCAATTATAGACCGACATAAAATTGGTTAGTGTCCGAAGATGATTACATCTGCCAGGTCCACACCTGTTACATGCCAATTTTTCAAATCCTCTTAACAGCTACGAGGACGGTTTTATGTCTGATATGCGGTTGTAGCAGCCTTTAATATTTATCCAGAAGGGTGCTGCAACTCTATAGGCTGTTCAAAAGAGGCCATGGCTATTAGCACAGGATTTTTATTAACCTGCCTTGGGCTATTAGAAAATGAGAGATACACGTCGGTTTTATCAATGTTTGTGCCTCCGTCGCCTCCCCCTAGGTAGGCGATGGAAGAAATGGTTTACTGTTTGATGATTATGTTTGCGGTCTGGGGCTTCCTTCGCCTTCCCCGTCCCCTCCCCCTCCATTGCACCCTAGGGTAGACATGTCGCAACATATACAAACGGACCTGATAATAGGCTCATTGAATGTCAAGGGGTTACACAGCCCTGGAAAACGATCCATACTTTTCAATTTGCTGATATACAAACATATACAGATGGCGTTCCTTCAAGAGACGCACCTATGCCAGCAAAAACCTTTCAAACTCTCTAACGCATGGTTCCCCAATGCATACCATACTTTTTCTCCTGACACGAAATCCAGGGGGACAAGTATTTTGATCTCCAGATCTCTCCCTTGGGAATTCAAGGGGTCTCACAGTGATGGATTGGGACGGATGCTCTTGATCAAAGGAGCTATTGACTCTCAAGTATACACCTTTGCTTCATTTTATCTACCCAACTCCGGTCAAGGTACAGCCCTTGTTGGCTTTCTGAATGCTCTGGAGGAGTTTGGGGAGGGTAACATTGTTCTGGGAGGAGACTTCAACGTAGCACTAGATCCCTCTCTAGACACTTCCGTAGGTTCTTCATCATTCTCGAGGGCACATTTGAGCCGCATTATGAAATCATTTCACGAACACCAATTAGTGGACACATGGCGGCTCCTACATCCAGCTGATAGGGACTTTTCTTTTTACTCCGCAGTACACGACAAATACTCCAGAATTGATCTTTTTTTCATCAAACATCACTCGCTACACTCTATACGCTCTGCCGACATTTACCCAATTTCATTTTCAGATCACGCTCTAGTCACCTTGACCCTCTCGCTACATTCCCCTCTATACCGCCAATCTCAGTGGAAATTGAACCCAACGCTTCTTTCGGATACAGTTGTTATTGCAGATATTCAGCGCAATATGGCTGACTATTTCGCAACTAATGTCACTGAGACCACCAATCCTCGCATTATCTGGGAGGCTCATAAATGCGTGATCAGGGGTATATTTATCAAGCATGGAGCCCGTCTGAAGAGGGAACGGGCGTTGGCCACGGTCCGCTTGCTGTCCGAGATTGAGATCCTTGAGATCTCACACAAACGTTCCCGTGACCCGGAATGTAGGATTGCCCTCCTCCGCAAAAGAGAGGAACTGCGTACCTTACTGCTGGCCCGAGCCAAGGCTACGCTTTCTAAATGTAAACGTCACTATTATGAATATGGCAACAAAAGTAGTAGATCTCTGGCTAGAGCCTTGCGTATTCAACAAACCCAGACTTATGTACCCTCCATAGTATCCCCCTTACAAACACGGCTTCGTTTACCGTTGGATATAGCCTCTGCATTCCGGGATTTTTACGCTGCTCTTTATAATACGGACTCTACTAATCCGTCCGTGGCGTCCCGTGAATTCAGGTCTAATATCTCAACTTACATCTCAGATTCTGGTCTACCCGCCCTATCGGAAGATAATATCACTAGCCTGGAAGAACCACTTACTACGCAAGAACTCTCATATGCTTTAAAACATTCCCGGATAGGCAAGGCACCTGGCCCAGATGGATTTACAATCCAATATTCTAAAAAGTTTCTAACGACTCTGGGTCCGCATTTCCTAGCCTCCTTCAATTCCTACTCAGCCGCCTCCCCCATCCCTCCCGATGCCCTTAGAGCTCATATTGCGGTGATCCCCAAGCCTGGGAAAGACCCTACACAATGTGCTAGCTACAGACCAATATCCCTCCTCAATACGGATATTAAATTGTTTGCCAAGATTTTGGCGGATTGTCTTGCACCACTGATTGGAGGAGTTGTGCATACAGACCAGGCAGGGTTCATGGCAGGTAGAGAGGCACATGACAATACAACTAGAACCATCAATCTTATCCACAAGGCCAAAATCTCCAATGTACCCCTTATGCTTTTATCTACGGACGCGGAAAAAGCATTTGATAGAGTCAACTGGACTTTTATGGAAGAAACCCTCTCACATCTTGGCCTTGGATCCCATATGATGGGCTGGATAATGTCCCTGTACTCATGCCCATCTGCCCGAGTTCGAGTGAATGGACTTCTCTCAGAGGAATTTTCTATACACAATGGCACCAGACAGGGCTGCCCCCTCTCACCCTTGATTTTGTACTGACACTAGAGCCCTTTTTACGTCATATACGTGCGAACCCGTATGTGATGGGACTAGAAACGAGTACCTCAGCTAACAAGGTGGCTGCTTACGCGGACGACCTGCTTTTTTTTCTGACCAATCCAACCGTCTCCCTTCCTAATCTCATGCGGGAATTCCAACGCTTTTCAAATTTATCCAATTTTAAAATTAATTTTTCTAAGTCCGAAGCCCTGAATGTTTCTCTCCCACCCCACCTTACCGCGGCCCTGAAACAATCTTTCAGTTTTAAATGGAATCCGACAGCTCTGAAATATCTCGGGATTCGCTTATCAGCAGATCTGAGAGATCTCTTTCAATTGAACTTTCTTCCACTCCTTGCTGAACTTAAGGCAGACTGCGCCAGATGGTCCAAAGGCACCTTTACATGGATGGGTCGCTGTACCATCTTCAAAATGAATGCACTTCCCGGGCTACTATATCTATTTCAGACCCTTCCCTTAGCCATCCCAACACAGTTCTTTAAAACAGTCAATTCTCTTCAGATTACGTTTGTTTGGAATGGTAAGACTATTGTGTCGATCCAGGGCATCAGGAGGGCTTGCTCTCCCTGACGTCCGCACCTACTACATTGCATCTCATCTTGCTCGGGTAGATGATTGGTGCAGACATGCGACCTTTAAGTCTTGGGTGACTCTGGAGCAGAGTTTCTTCTCTACTCCACTATCGGCTCTCCCTTGGCTACACCGTAGCCAACTCAGACATCTCCACCATCTCACTACTATAGGCCCAACACTAGTATGCTGCTCTCTCCCTTCGGTAAGGACATCTTGCTTGCCACTCCCTTCCTCAATGTTTCCGATACTGGGCAATCCATCCTTTCCCATTAGCATGACGGATCCAACTTTCCGTACATGGAAGATCTCGGGATGGTATCGTGCAGATCGGTTCTTGACAGACGGTGAATGGCTCTCTGTTGCGGATCTGGCCCAGATTCCAGATCTTCCTCCGCTGGGACACTGGCGTTCTCTGCAACTACGACACTTTTTAGCCTCTATCTCAGCTCCTACGTCCTACCAAGTGGTCAAGTCCCCACTAGAGAACCTATGTACAGGCTCTGATTTGGCTAGACATACATTGTCCGCAATCTATAAAATCCTTATGGATCCCCCCGATATGCCCACCCCTGCATACATTTCAAAATGGGAAGAGGATCTGGAGATGACCTTCTCCCCCACACAGGGGCAGCGTATACTCCTTATGGCTCAAAAAACCTCCATCTGCTCAAGATACCAAGAGGCAAGCTTCAAACTACTCTCTCGCTGGTATAGGACCCCAGCCCGCCTACATAGCATCTTCCCCACTGCGTCCCCTATGTGTTGGAGATGTGGGCAAGACATTGGTACCCTCCTTCACACCTTCTGGTCATGTCCCCTTCTTACCCCATTCTGGGATGGCATAAAACGGGTGATAATTGAAGTCACAGAGACAAGTATAACTTTGGATGCGGCCCTCTTCCTTCTTCATCACTGCGACATCCCAGCGCACAAATATAAGCGCTCTCTGCTCCACTTTCTAGTGATGGCAGCACGTCATTGCATCCCACTACGTTGGAAGGATCCATCTCCCCCCACGCTATCCCTCTGGGTTTCACAGGTTAACGACATCATGCATATGGAGGACTTGACATCCATTATTCACGACTCAAGCTCCAGGTTTTGTCAAACTTGGTCTCAATGGATAGTTTTTCAGGATTCGGACTCCTATAAAGACATCATACGAGAGCCACATTCCTTTAGTCAGCCTGAATAGTACCTCAGCCTTTGGGATGCAGTGGAGGGTCCCCTCCTTCTCCTTTCCGCTTTCACTTCCTTTCTTCATTCTCTTGCTTGGGAATTCAGCTCCAGCCTCATTTTGGAGATTTGAGATCCCCTTTTTCAATCAGAACACTGTTGTATAACAATGTATTTATGCTTTTTGTACATTTGATGTCGGAATATGTACTCTAAATGTGCATTGCCTTGTTGTATGTACCCTTTATGTTACAAAATGGACCTCTTGGGTCAACAAAATAAAAAATATAAAAAAAATAAAATAAAAGATAATCAAAAAATGATATGTACCCCAAAATGGTGGCATTAAAAAGTCCTCATATGACTTCCAGCCCGATTAACAGCGTCTAACAGCACTATTCATCGCACTAATGCGAAGGGGAGCATGCAATAAACTTACCACACCGGCGAGAAGTGATCAAGGGAGGACGAGGAGTGGCATTCCTCATTATTTTGCGGACTCTGGGTCGCCTGCTTCCTTGTCTCAGCAATCCAACATGGCGGTCCGGGCAGAGGTCGCGACTGCAGTGTCTCCAGGGGCGAGGTCGTCTTCGGAGCTGACACAGGATTTTACATCTCTCCTGGTCCGGGGTGAGTCTCCCATGGCCCCTTCACAGGGCACTGAGCTGGGTCCTGACTTATTGGCGCTCACATCGCAGATGGCAGCCATGCCTACTAAAACAGATATGGAGGGATATATTTCCCGCCTCGAAGCAGTGTGCAAAACAGAGATACGTTCTCTGAAAGAGGACATTCATCATATTAATACTGCTGTGGCGGCCATTGAAGTAACTACGCAGACACTTCAACAGCAACAGGTCTCTCAACAAAGTTTATTAGATCAGCATTCTGCTCGCATTCAATTGTTATTTGATATGGCTGAGAATCGCAATAGAAGGAATAACATCAGAGTTAGAGGTATCCCTGAAGCCACAGTACGCCAGGATCTCATTCCTACATTAACTGGGATATTTAACACTTTATTGGAAAAACCGGTTGACTCCCGGTTGGAAATTGATAGAGCGCATCGCACCCTGGGTCTGAAAAGCACAGATTTGGCAAGGCCACGTGATGTAGTGTGCAGGATACACTTCTTTCAACTCAAGGAATCCATTATGCGTCAAGCACATAACAAGGGTGTTCTGGACTTTGACGATGCTCCGGTGCTATTGCTAGCAGATCTTTCCCGTTCTACACTGGCAAAGCGGAGGGCCTTGAGGCCAGTACTACTGCCACATCGTGAGAAGGATATTCCGTATTCGTGGGGGTACCCGTTTCAATTACAAGTTCGACGAGGATCCGCTGTCTACCCGGTGTACTCTCCAGATGACATCCCTGATTTCCTTGCTGCCTTGGATTTGCCTCCTATTTCTATTTCAGATTGGCCGTTTTTCCTGCCACTGCCACAGCGCGTGCCACGTCGTAACTCCAGGATGGAGAATCACTCGGCTCCGGCTCGCCGCAGACGACTTCAGGCTCCGATAGTTCCAGAATCGTCTCGTATGGAACCGTGATATGGCATAAGCCTTTTCCATGGCCTCTTAGGACTTCCTTGATCGAGATGCTGTTTTTTGAGGCTATGGGTAATGTGTTGACACGGACCTGTCCTAAACATAGTGTTTTTCCTGTTGTTGCACCTCTTTTTCTCTGAATGCTGAGTTAAATGTGTATTATTTTTCACGTGGCACTATGGTTTTAGATGCCCTGGTTAGGAGCAGGTAGCTACAGTTTGGGCATGAGCACAATTCTCTCTTATTTGTTGCCGTGCTCTTTGATGAGGCTGCAGGTGGAGCGAGTCTGGGATGTAACGGTTCATCGTTTTGGCTTTACTAATCCCTCTGTCATTCTGCACCCCTAGTCCTGTGTTGGTAGTCCCATTCTATGGTATGGGGGGCTGCCTCTGATATAGTTAAGACGCCCTCCCCCTCGTGATGGGTACATGTGTTTCTCACAGCAGGGTCCCTTCCGTATTGACAGGGGCGGGATAGAGAGAGGGTTCTTCATCTTTAATCCTTACTTCTTATTCCTTTTAGATAAACGGAGTATAGGTTTGGGCTCAAGTCATGGCAGGGGGTCTTACCTTGAGTTCTCTGTGAGGTGTCTAGTTATTTCTACTCCTTCCATCTCTCCGACATGGTTCGGTGTACTGTATTATATCCCGGTCACTTCTATTGAGCGGGATATTGTTTTGTATGGGTGTGGTTCTTTTATAGGTGCCCTTTAAGGGCTAAGTGTACAACTGCCCCGCTTTAATTTTTCCATTTTCTTTTTATTATTGTGGATGTGTATATCAACGTTCTCGGGCTTATGGAAGTTGGTTGGGATCATCCTTCTTCCATAGTTCAGTCAACTCTGTACGTAGGTTGTGTTCTGCTATGCATTGAACACTTTACAAATACTTCTTTCCCCTCAACTTAGTGGTTTTGGGGCTGGAACACCGTCTGTGGTGATTTCCTTAGTGTCAAATGTACGTAGATTTAATACGCCACAAAAACGCTCCCAGATTTTGTATCATATGCATAAGCAGCGTGTCCAGATTTTATTTCTACAGGAGACGCATTTCAGGAGTGACCATGTGCCTTCTCTGACTCATAGGTACTATACACAGTGGTTCCATAGTACCAACCCTGAGGCTAAGTCCAGAGGAGTGAGTATTGCGATACATAGATCTCTTCCGGTTTCTATTGTAGAGACCCAATCTGATGCTCAAGGGCGCTTTTTGTTTGTGAAACATAAAATATGTGGGAAACTGTTCACTGTGGCTAATCTATACCTCCCTAATCACGATCAGGTGCGCATGTGCAGGAGTTACTTAACAGAACTCTCTAACTTTGCAGAGGAACTCTTAATCACAGCTGGTGATTTAAATTTTGTCTTAGACCGAGTCATGGACTCGTCCTCGGGCAGGTCCTCGGTAGCAGCTACACAGTTATCTGCCCTTAAAACTAAACTTTTTGCCATGCAGCTGGTGAATATTTGGAGGATACTTAACCCTCAAACAAAGGACTACACCTTCTATTCTCCGGTCTATGACATGTACAGCAGGATAGACATGTTTTTTGTGAGTCATCACTTATTGTCCTGGTCCCTGTCGTCTCAGATTGGTTCTATGATCTGGGCAGATCATGCGCCAATTTTCTTCTTGCTTAGATCTCCGGATGGGGGGGCGAAGGAATGGAATTGGAAGCTAAATCCTCTTCTTTTGAGGGATTTGGTATGTCAAACAGCTATCACCCGATCGATCTCTGAGTTTTTAGACCATTACGCCTCAGATTCCACCCCCCCTACCGGTACAGTGGGAAGCGATGAAAAGTGTTTTGAGAGGCATATTTATCCAACAAGGTTCCAGACTGAAGAAGGAGAGGGCCTTTAAAATGAAGGAGTTGCTAACGCGTATTCAGACCCTGGAGTCTAATCACAAACAGTCCCAACAGCCTCACACGTTAGCAAAGTTATTAGAGGCTAGGAACTCGTTGAGAGGTTTGCTGGATCAGGCTCATCAGGCGTTTTTATTATCAACACTGCAATAAATGTGGTAGAGCACTTGCTAGAGCACTTAATCCGTGAGTTCCTACCTCTTTTGTTCCGATGATTAAGTCGGGTTCGGGTGACCTTAAACATAAGCCAGAGGAGTATTACCACTCCTTGTATAATCTCAAGGGTCCGTTACACGATATGTCTCCTAGTGCTCTGCAAGGGAAAATTGACCAATATGTGGCAAAGACGGCGTTGCCAGAATTAGAAAGGTCTGAGACTGCTGAGTTGTGTGCGGATTTCTCAGAATCAGAAATTCATGGCATCATCAAGTCTGCCCCGTCAGGCAAGAATCCGGGCCCGGATGTTTTCCCGACGTCCTTCTACAAGGCTTTTCTTCCTCAGCTTCTTCCTTTTATGACTAAGGTATTCAATTCTGTCACATTCACGATACCCTTCACTCCTCAAACGCTAGAGGCTACCATCACGGTTATCCTTAAACCAAGGAAAGACCACTCTGTCTGTGCCAATTATCGCCCGATTTCCCTAATAAATGTGGATGTTAAACATTACTCTAAAGCAATTGCAAACAGGTTAGCTCCTCTTCTTCCGAGAATCATTCATACAGATCAAGCGGGGTTCGTTCTCCGTAGAGAAGCGAGGGACAATACTAATAAAACCCTTCTCTTGATGTCTCATGTGAAGAAAATGTCCATACCCACATGTCTAATTTCTGTAGATGCAGAGAAAGCTTTCGATCGGGTCCATTGGGTATTCTTGAGGTCGGCCCTACAACAAATAGGTATTGGTCCGGTAATGCTAGAGAAGATCCTTTCTCTATATCAGAAACCTACGGCTAGAGTTAGGGCCAATGGCATCTTCTCCGCGTCTTTGCAGATTGCTAATGGAACCAGACAGGGATGCCCTCTGTCCCCACTACTATATGTCATTTCAATGGAACATTTAGCGGTGGCTATACGAAAATCTCCGGATATCTTAGGGATTCGGATAGGCCGCGAACATCATAAACTGGCGTTATACGCAGACGATCTTTTACTATACATTACTAACCCTGTGATTTCCTTTCCGGTGCTCATTCTGGAATTTGAGGAGTTTGGACGAGTCAGTAATTTCAAGGTGAATTATACAAAGACGGAAGCACTGAATGTATCACTTCCACAGGCGTCGATCGATCTCCTAAGATCATCCTTCTCTTTTAAATGGCAAGCGACATCTATCAAATACTTGGGGGTTCAGATTCCTGGTGCTCTGGCGGATCTGTACTCTCTTAATTATCCTCCCTTACTGCAGCGCACGCTAAAGAATTTACAATCTTATGATAGAGCGCAATTGTCATGGTTCGGTCGTATCAATGCTATCTTGTTTTTATTTCAGGCTATCCCTGTTCTGGTTCCTAGGGCGTATTTCAAGACTTTGGAGGCAGCATTTTGTAAGTTTGTCTGGGGCACTCTGAGGCCTCGAATTAGCCTGAGCTCGCTGTCTCGCCCTTAACTCAAAGGTGGAGCGGGACTCCCTGACTTGGGGTTGTATCACCAAGCTGTTGTTCTTTCTAGAGTGATAGATTGGTTTCATAACGGCATCAATAAACAGTGGGTTGGGATTGAGAGGTCCATCGTGGCGCTCTCTTTGAGATCTCTGCCGTGGATTTTACCGGACCATAGACCATCCCTTTCGACCTTCCCTATGCTTACCCATCACTTTCTCACTCTCTGGGACCGATTGATAGTTCGCAAAGGCCTTTCCCATGGACCGGGACTTCTTAGCCCTCTGTTTGATAATTCAGAATTTCCGCCAGCTGTTAACAAATCCGCCTTTTTGGGTTGGTACGCTTCGGAAGATACTAGGCTGTGTCAGGTGATGTCGGACGGGGGTCGCCTCCCTCCTTTATCTGTGTTGAGTGGGACCTGCCCGGAGAGGACTCTTTCCTGGTTGGAATATGCACAATTGTCTACCTTCCTGCATTCGGCCCAGCCGGATGGTGTGTGTATCTCCACGACTACGGCCTTTGAGTCGCTGCTGCTCCTACAAGAGGCACCGACTCGCGTGATTTCCAAGTTATATACCATTCTCTTGGAGACTTCTGTTATTCAGCCACCTGCATATGTTAGCGCCTGGGAAGATGACCTATGCTTCTCAATCTCTTTGCTTGACTGGGATCGTGTTTTCTTCCTGACTCATAAAATGCCTATCGCATGCCATGCCCAGGAGAAAAACTTTAAAATCCTAACTAGGTGGTACCAGTGCCCACAGATTTTGCATAAAATGTACCCGGCAGTGTCAGATGTCTGTTGGCGTTGTAGCAACAAGACTGGAACAATGTTGCACATTTGGTGGTCATGCCCGATGTTGCAGACTTTTTGGAAAGCGGTTTTTGACATCTATGCATTGATGGAGAGTGCTCCTATCATACCTACTCCTCAGTTGGCTCTTTTATCCCTGATTCCTGGTCCTTTGCCGGGCATAAAGAAGGGCCTCCTCAGGCATTTTTTGACTGCAGCGCGGACAGTTATTCCTAGATATTGGAAGACTTCTGCTGTGCCTACGATTAGTGAATGGGTTGCGGAAATGGACCTGCTGTGTAGAATGGAGTCTCTTCTTGCGGAAGACAGGGACTGCTATGATACGGTTCTTTCTCTGTGGAACGCATGGTCCTCCTTCAAATCTGGTCCTCATTTCTCAGACTGGCTGGGCTGAAGAATCCTTCATGGTGGTTTGGCGAGCCAGGTCCCGTTTGTGATTCCCATCAGGGATGGGGACAAGTCTTATACTCATTATGTGGTGATGTCTTCCTTGCTCCTAGTACTCAAGAATATCCCTCATCCTTCTTTCCCCTCTCTTCCCTCGTCTGTTTTGTCTTTTCTTTCTTGTTGTCTTCTTTTGGTCCTATCTCAACTTTTCCTCGTTTTACCTGGTCTGAGAACGGTTGGTCACTTTTTGTAATGTGTTTCCAGTCAGGATTATGTGACTTACAAATTTTGGGTGGCACTCTCTACCTCATATGCCATGTGACTGACTTTTTATTTTTATACTGTATGTGACAGCCGTCTCTGGGAAACAAGGTTATTGCGGTATAAAAGATTTCTCTTTTATTTTTCTTGATATGATATGATGTTATGATTGTTTTCAAGTGTATTCATTCAGTTTTTTTCTTGTGTAATTTTAAACTTTGCAATAAAGATCTAAATTATGAAAAAATAAAAAAGTCCTCATACAGCTATCTCGATGGAAAAAGAAAAAAGTTATAGCTCTTTGAATGCAACTATAGAGAAACGAAAAAAATAGCTTGGTCATTAGGGCCTAAAATAGGCTGGTCACTAAAGGGTTAAGAAGATGTTGTATAATCCAGACCACGTATTCTGCACAACATTATTCTCAAATTATGAATCATAATGTGGCTCAAGTAGCAAATCAATCTCTAAGGGTCAGTTCACAATGAGTTTTTTGGCGCTGATTTTGATGCGGAAACCGCCTCAGAATCAGCGCCAAAAAATGTCCGAAACCACCCCTCATTGATTTTCTGGGCATCTTATGGCCACTCGCAGGAAAAAAAATGTCATTTCTTGCCACGGTTTCTGTCAATGGGAGGCAGAAAAAAACCTTGCAGCACTCGTTTCTGAGCGGTTTTTGCCCACGGTCCTTGCATTAGCTTTAATTCCTGAAGGTAGATTTTTCTCACCTTTTTCCCATTTCCCCCCTAGATCATAGTAAAAAAATAAAATAAATAAACAATAAATAATTGGTATCGCCCGACTCGTTAAAGTCCTGAACTATTACAATATATCATTATTTAACCCGCACGGTGTACACCATAAAAAAAAATTGTAAACGACAGAATCGCTATTTTTCGGTCACCTCATCTCCCACAAAAAATGGAATAAAAAGTGATCAAAACGTCACATGTACCCCAAAATGGTATAATTAAAAACTACAGCTTATCCCGCAAAAAATAAGCCCTCATACCACTTAATCGACAGAAAAATAAAAACGTTTTGGCTCTCAGAATTTGGCGACACAAAATAAATAAAAAATTTTACACTTCGTTTTTTACTTGTAAAAGTAGTAAAATATAGAAAAAACTATATATATTTAGTATCGCCGTAAACGTATTGACCCACAGAATAACGTTAGCATGTTGTTTTAATTGCACAGTGAATTCCATAAAAACTAAGCGCAAAAAATAATGGAGGAATCACTGTTTTTTTCATTTTCTGCCCCACAAATAATTTTTTCCCGCTTCCTAGTACAGTATATGGCACAATAAATGGCGCTACGAAATACTACAACTCACCCCGCGAAATCAAAAAATAGGACTACTTCGACGAAAAAATAAAAAAGTTATGGCTTTTGGAATGTGGGGAGGAAAAAAATGAAAATTTAAATCTGAAAGTTGTTTACAACGGGAAGGGGTTAAACCTACAACATAGCTGCCCCAAGAGCCAGCATACTGCTTAACATGTGGTGTTTAAATTGGTGCAACGTGCGATCATTGCTAGTGAAATAACCAAAGGCAAAAAAGAATTTACTTACGAAGATTAATTAAAGGGGTGCTCCAAGATTTAACCCTTTTTAGTAACCAGCCTATTAATGACTGAGCGATATTTCTTTTTTGCGTTTTTTGATTGTCGCATTTAAAAAACCATAACTTTTTCATTTTTCTGTAGACATAGTCATGTGAGGGCTTGTTTTTTGCAGGACAATTTTTATTTTTTAAAGGCATTATTTTGGGGTACATATAATTTATTTGTTAACTTTTATTATTTTTTGGGGGGGGGGTAATGGAAAAAAACCTGAAAGTTTGCTATATTTTCTTGCGTCTTAAATTTACGCCGTTTATCGTATGTTATAAATAACATAACATAATAACGTTTTGCGGGTTGTTACAATTACAGCGATACCAAATATATATAGTTTTTTAAGTTTTACTACTTTTGCACAATAAAAACACTTTTTTCAAAGTATGTGTTTTTATGTCTCTTTAGTCTAAAAGACATAACTTTTAAATTTTTCCGAGGACATAGCTGTATGAGGGCTTATGTTTTGCAGGACGAGTTGCAGTTTATTTTGGTACCTTTTTTATAGCTTTTTATTGCATTTTTTGGAAGGAAGGATGTACAGAGAACAGCAATTTTGCCATAGTTTTCAATAATAATTTTTTGACAACGTTTACCGTCCTGGTTAAATAACATGATATTTTTATAGATAGGGTCGTTACGGATCTGGGGATACCAATTATGTGTAGGTTTAAAAATAAACTTCGTTTTTTTCATAATAAAGCAAGGTGAAAAGGTGTGTTTTTCATTCATTTTTACTTTGGATTTTTCTTTTAGTTATTGGTAACTTTATTAACCCTTTCATGACCAAGGGTCATTGATGCCCCTGTATCCAGGTCAAATTTTCTATTTCTGATATGCACTTCTTTATACGATAATATTTTTGGAACCGCTTTGAATGTCACAACTATTTTTACTTAGTTTTTTTCAAGACTTATGAGGCTGTAATTTTCTAGATTAGTTTAATTAATTCCATGTTTTACATTTTTATTATGAGCAGACAAATCACAATAAAATTATGGATTCATATATATATATATATATATATACATACACACTGTACAGCTCTGTAACAATTAGTCGTCTTCTCCCTCCATCACCCTGGATCGCTGTGAGCGAAGAGGACTATAAGGCTATATTCACGCAACGTGAAAAAAAGGGCAGTTAACAACGGATCAACTGTCAGTTTTTCATGGCTGTTTTGCATCAATGTGTCTCAAAATTTGAATCCATTTCCCAGTCGTCTGACCATTTTTCACTGCCATTTGCCATCAGTTTTCCATGGACATTAAAAAAAGTGGATGAATTTTATTTGTTAGGGTTTTTTTGTTTTGTCCCAGCCACCTGAAAACACCACAGTGCCCATGTAGATAGTGCCAGTGTCCATAGATATTGCCCACTGTAAATAGTGCCACAGTGCCCACATAGTGCCACAGTTCCCACATAGTGCCACAGTTCCCACTCTAGATAGTGCCCACATAGTGCCACACACAGTGCCCATGTAGATAGCGCCACAGTGTCCCCTGTAGGTAGTGTACATATAATGCCACAGTGCCCATGTAGATAGTGCCACACCTCCTGTAGACAGCACTACACCCCCTGTAGATAGTGCCACCCCCTGCAGATAGCCTCTGGCAGGGCCTAACAGGCATACACTGATTGCAGACCTGGGGGCTCTTGGCTGCCATGGAAACTCTTGGCAACCAGCGATCGCGTCACGGGGGTGCCAATAAGATGACAGAGGTAGACCGTGGCATCTGAGGGGCTAAGCCGGTGGAATTGGAGGTAACTCCGATCCGTTCATTAGAGCAGGAGCCTGGCTGTCGTTAGACAGCCGACACCCGCTCTAGCTGGCGCAGGACACCAATACAAGGCTTATGACACAGTGCCGTCAAAAGGCGGTGCTGTACCATAAATACCCTCGACTGCCGTAAAAAGGTGTATGGACGTATACTTTTTTCGTGACCAATGCAGGTTTCTATTTTTAGGATTTTTATAAACATAATCTGTGCTTTTTTTCAGCATTTTTAGATTTACAGTATAGTGTGAAAAAAATAGTAGTAATATATGCTTTTTTACATATTAGCAAATTTTTTCTTGTAATAATATAGTGTTACCCTAAAATAGACTTTTTTTCTCTGATTGACGTTGTCTACTGTGAGTTTTGATATATTACATGCCTATTTTAGGATAATTGGGTCAGGACTAGCGTTATGACAATGATTGGCGGGCGGAGCGTTTTTTTTTGGGTCATATTGTATATGTCATTTTTATTTACATTTTTATTTATTTATTTGTTTTTTATTATTATTAAAGACAATTGGGGGACTTTATGATTTCATTTATTTTTTTTAAACTATACCATTTCCATTGTAACTGGGGCTGGACCGCAGTCCCAGTTATAGGAGTCATCGACACTAATATAGTGATTATTGTCACTGTTAGGGCTCTGCTGGGTCTAGTTAAACACAGCCACAGCCTCCTACTACTGGCATTCTGCCGATCATGTGACCAGTCACATGATCACCGGGAGAAATAGCTGCCTTTATTCTGTACACAGCGCTCATTAAAGGAACAGTGTCATCACAAATTATTTTTTTATATGTTAAAGATGTTAGTGCTTTATTAAAAACGTTTATATTCATTTGTGTGTTTGTGTTTTACTTTTTCTTATTTTTACACTTTTTCTTCCCTATGGGGGCTGCCATTTTTTGTTCCATTTCTGTCTGTGTCGATTAACGACACATACAGACATGGAATACGGCAGCCACAGTCCCATAGGGACTGCGAACGGCTCCCGTCCCATTGACTTCAGTGTACGGCGTCTGTGTGGGAACTGCGCATGCGCCGCTCCCACACAGTCCAATTCGAAATTGGCGCCGTCCGGCGCCATTTTCCTGTGGACCGGAAGTCGCGGCCGGACAGTAATATTACTACTTCCGGTCGCGGCTTCCGGATTTGTGCACTTGGACCAGCGGCAGCAAACGGAGCGGACGGGCCGGAGGGAGCCGCGGCGGCAGGAGCAGGTAAGAGATTTCAATGTATGTTCGTGTTTGTGTGTGTTTACTACTGTATGTAAACCTACTACGCTGTGTGTTAGCTCAAAAAATGGCGACACACAGTGTAGGAGGTTACACCGTTCAAACCCCTCGTTTATCCCGGCACTAGCCAGGATAAAGGAGGGGGGGGATGCTGAGAGCTCACTAGAGCGAGGGCTTTTAACCCAATGTTGCAATGCTGCAATTTTGGGAAATAGCTCCATCTAGTGACTAAAAATGGGTAGTATTATAAATTAGAAATAATTTATAATATTTCCTGACTCGTGAAAAAAATAAAAAAAATTTGAACAATGTTTAATCACCCATACACTAAATGTTTAATTAAAAAAAAACAAACATGTTTTTCTGGCAACACCATGCCTTTAAGGTCTGTGTACGTGAGTACAGACAAGACAAAAGAGGTGAAAAACACATCTGTCTTCTCTTCAGGGTCCGGCAACCACCATTTAACTGCTCAATCACTTATGAAGCAAGCTTTAACCCGTGCCATTTATATACAGTAGGTGGTCCGTAACTGGTTAAGTGGTTGAAGAATACGGCTAAAATAGCAGAGCACTATTCCAGTTCTTATTTCCTTATATAGGAATATAGTGTAAAAAAATAACATTTTCACTGCATCTAATAAATAGAAATGGTTTACATATTTTTCATTTAAAGGGGGGTTTTGAGGTTACATACTTAAGTGTTACTGAACTGGGATACCAAGTCCATATAATGTTCAAGTGCTGCACGGCTCCAGAGCCTGTGAGTTGTGAAAAAATTGTGGGATTACTGTGTCTCAACCTCAATGTTTCCCTATGGCAAAAAATGTTGCAAGCAATTTTTCAATCATTGCGATTCTACATGATCACTTGTGACTTTTTTACCTGCGGCTTGGTCACAGTATTCAGGCTCTCACAATGGACCCCTAACCTTAAAGAGGCTCTGTCACAAGATTTTGCAACCCCTATCTCCTATTGCAGCAGATCGGCGCTGCAATGTAGATAAGACTAACGTTTGTTTTTTTTAAAAACGAGCATTTTTGGCCAAGTTATGACCATTTTTATATTTATGTAAATGAGGCTTTCTAAAGTACAACTGGGCGTGTTTAAAGTAAAAGTACAACTGGGCGTGTATTGTGTTCGTTACATCGGGGCGTTTTTACTTCTTTTACTATCTGGGCGTTGTGTATAGAAGTATCATCCACTTCTCTTCACAACGCCCAGCTTCTGGCAGTGCAGACACACAGCGTGTTCTCGAGAGATCACGCTGTGACGTCACTCACTTCCTGCCCCAGGTCCTGCATCGTGTCGGACGAGCGAGGACACATCGGCACCAGAGGCTGCAGTTGATTCTGCAGCAGCATCGGCCTTTGCAGGTAAGTCGATGTAGCTACTTATCAGTATTCACAGAAAACAGCAATTTTTCCATAGTTTTTTATTCATTTTTTTACGGCGTTCTCGGTGCGGGTTAAATAATGTAATAGATTTATAGTCGGGGTCGTTACGGACGCGGCGATACCAAATATGTGTAACTTTTTAACTTTATTTTGTTTTTTTAATAGTAAAGCATTTTGTAAGGGGAAAAGCTTGGTTTTTCATTTTTTTTCACATTTTTTTTTTTATTAACTTTATTAAACTTTTTTTTCACTTTTTTACTAGTCCCATTAGGGGACTATAATATGCGATTCTGCAATTGCATTTATAATACATTGCAATACTTTTGTATTGCAGTGTATTACTGCCTGTCCGTTTAACACGGACAGGCATCTGCTAGGTCATGCCTGCGGCATGATCTAGCAGGCATTCACTCCAGGCAGACCTGGGGGCCTTTATTAGACCCCCGGCTGCCATTAAAGACACAGACACTCGGCGATCGTATCGCCGGGTGTCGGTGGGAGAGAGAGGGAGCTCCCTCCCTCTCTCCAAAACCACTCAGATGCGGTGCTCGCTATTGAGCACCGCATCTGAGGGGTTAAACGTGTGAGATCGATACTAATTTCGATCTCACACGGCAGAGCAGGGACGCTCCCAGCCCTCAGCTGCCTCTAGCAGCTGAGAGCAGGGAGATTTGACAGCTCCCTGCTCTGTTTATTTATTCCGATGCCGCGACGTAAAAAGTCTATGGCATCGGAATAAGGCCCGTTAGTGACCGACGTAGAAACACGATGGGTCGGTCACTAACGGGTTAAACCCTGTGGAGGTGCCTTTTGGAGGAAGGGGATGTTGGGGTCGTCTGCACATAGCTCCAAAGTCCTGAGTGGCCTTGGCATGATCCACCTAGGATCCCGGATAGGTACTGTAGTAAGACAGATTTATTTTCAGTTGATACACAAATGATGATCTGGTTATAACAAGGACTGAATTGCTGCATGATTCAAGGGGATCCCAGTATGTGGAGGTCACCCAACCTGAAGCTTATTGCAAAAGTTCTTGCTGCTGGGGTCTTTCTGGTACCGGGGGTCAGCAGTGTTGAGTATTACCACTAAAATAAGTGATTAAATATTGCTAGGATATGCTATCACTTACTGATCAGTGGGGGTCTGACTGCCACAACCCGTAAAAAATTCTCAGAATGAAGGAGCAGTAGCACCGGTTATGCACTGCTGCTCAATCACAGATTTTCCCTGCACCGCGGAACTCCTGTCCACCCGCTGTGCAGGGAACTACAAAACAGCCGTATTCCCTTTATAATGTTATGGCATATTCTTGTGATATGCCATAACATGATCAGATGAGAACCATTTTACAGCTTATATTACCTTTAGTGCCTCCATGCCATCCATTGTTCTTCAGATTTTAGAGTTATTCGATTTATGGCTCTATAATGGGGACCCCCTCTCTTAGCAAATGCAGCATAGCATTAGTTGCTTAGGACAAGGGAAACTGACAAAAGCTAATACCTTTCACAGCGCAACACTCTCACCGAAAACGTATGTACTGAATAACTAAATACACTTTATACATCATTTTCTGAAAGCTTTTTATTGTAAACTGCCAATCAAAACTTAACACATTATTTAGTCAAAAAACAGCTTTGCTCACAGCGCACAGGCAATTCAGGTTTTTATGTCCATTGAACATTGTTAGTTGTGAAGATGAGAGGGATGCATCATGATGGCTTATCTTAAAGATACTTGCTGAAAATAAATTACTCTGAATAGGTGCCATCATAGATGCCGCTGTGGCACAATATTAAAATTCATTTTAATTAATACACTATTGAATAGGAGAAATTTGCATATAAAGAGCATACTAAAAAAATATATACGATATATGGTTTACTTAGATTTACACATGCACTATAAGTACTCCACCTATCATAACTATATTCTGATCCTCATGGGAACACTTATTTTCAGGATTTGCTACCCACTTGCTGTATACTTCTTTAATTCCAGTGCTTTAAAGACCAAGACCATGTCCCTAATGATGTCACCGATTTTCACTGTGCCACAAAACAATAAATTATATTGTGTGCAGATTATACAATAGCTAGGACAAAACCTTGCAGTTATTCCGGAATGCACTTTATCTTCTTCAACTCCCCCCAGATTATTCCTCTATTTTAATTCTAGATTACTACCATGACTGGGTAAGCATACTTTTCCGAGGTTTTTACATCTCACAAGGACTGAGTAGGTAGTAAAGGAATTAAATATTAAGGAATTAAAAATATAGCAACTCCTGAGTATAGCTCTTTAGACAATGTAGACAGCTCATTTGACTGCAGCTTTGCATTTGATTTAGATAAATCATGCAGCTAATATGGGAAATTCCAATAATATACTTTTAGGGATTTGGAAAGGACAGTGATATAGTATCTGTACTGAATTGGGAGCTCTTCCATTAGATGTACTCAGTGGCATGTTAGTAAGTGGCAATAGTCCTATCATATGAATATGTCAAATGCTCTAATATTAGCATTGGGCAGAAACAAAAGCAAAATAAAGTATTTGTCCCTTTATTATGTCTATAGCCCCATAAATATCACCATTCTAATATATTTACTTGTTGCCAGGCTCTGAATAGTTACAATGTGACGTTTAGCTTAGCTGTGATTTCTCTCTAGTCTACAATGGTTGGGAATCCAATATAATTTAATATATTAGAGAAAACAGTGTAAAAAAAAACAACAACAACCTGCCCTATTTAAGAATAGCACAGAATAATAATAATTTGGAAGTCCTGACAATACATTTCTATTTTTATTACATAAGCTGAAGATGGAAAGGTAAGAGCATTAAGTATGGAAAAAAATAAATATAATAATTTCAAACAGAGCATAATACAGTGCTGAACAGTGCTCAAACTAACTAAAATCATGTCATAGTAATACTTTTCATGTAACATTAATGCTATAAATGTATAATGGCATTCTATTAAATATCATAGCCTGGCTTATACTATGAATCAACCAAGCTCATGGACTAGGAGGTATTTACTATGGCCTGGATTCCTTATAAAACAACGGATACACCCCCAGAACTGTTAATACCAAAGAGAACGTGCTCATTTTGCTGTAATATTAACAGAGGTCTAATATAAAGTACAAAAATATACATTCTGAATTCTAGACATTTACACGGGCCATGGCAATGTTAAGAATTGTTAAATATATACTCTAGAATTGATGGGGAAGTTTCAAGTTGTTACCCATAGGAACTATGTAATCCTATCTAATCTGTACATTCACAAAATAATCTATGAGTCCTCTTGGAAGTGTTTAGTGAACGTAGGACTGGAAGCTATGTAGCACATACATCAGCGTTGTCAAGAAAGCAAAGATCTGGAACAAAACATACAGTAAGATATTAGTTTTCATATATTAAATAAATTGTGTATGAACAAAGTATATGCTTAGAAATTGTTCAAAGAATACTTTTTATCCCAATCTTCTCTAACATGAGAATTAGTTTAATATGGAGTCCCTGGTTCTCAATACAAAATTGGTAACAGGGACCCCCACTTACTATGCACCATTTATACACTGCTCAAAAAAGTCAACAAAACACGTAAATCATACATCGGATCCCAATGAACGAAAAAATTTTGAAAATCTTTATTGATATCAATTGTCTAATTCACTTAGTATAAAATGACGTATCAATGATCAATAGCTCTTCCCGTGTAACAGCACGTGTTCTGGTATCTGCTCTATTTTCTTGAAACTGTGCTGGGAGACACAGCAAACCTGGCGATGGCGCTTATGTATGTGCCATCCTGGAGGAGCTGGACTACCTGTGTAACCTGAATGTGCTGCAGGTCCCCCCTCATGCTACCTGTAGCGACAAGGACAATAGCAAAACGCAAAACTAGATAAGAATCAGTCAGGAAGGATAAGGAGAGAGGTATTGTCTGTGGCCACAACCTGCAAAACCATTCCCTTTTTGAGGGTTGTCTTGCTGATACTTCTCCAGTGCACGTGTTGTCACTTTCATTTGCACCAAATCAGGTAAAATTGATCCACAATCGCTTATGCTTCATAACAGGACAGATTGATATCCCTGAAGTTTAATGACTTGGGGTTATACTATGATACTTAAAGAGGCTCTGTCACCAGATTTTGCAACCCCTATCTGCTATTGCAGCAGATCGGCGCTGCAATGTAGATAAGAGTAACTTTTTTATTTTTAAAAAACGAGCATTTTTGGCCAAGTTATGACCATTTTTGTATTTATGCAAATGAGGCTTGCAAAAGTACAACTGGGCGTGTTGAAAAGTAAAAGTACAACTGGGCGTGTATTATGAGCGTACATCGGGGCGTGTTTACTACTTTTACTAGCTGGGCGTTGTGTATAGAAGTATCATCCACTTCTCTTCACAACGCCCAGCTTCTGGCAGTGCAGACACAGCGTGTTCTCGAGAGATCACGCTGTGACGTCACTCACAGGTCCTGCATCGTGTCAGACAAGCGAGGACACATCGGCACCAGAGGCTACAGATGATTCTGCAGCAGCATCGGCGTTTGCAGGTAAGTCGATGTAGCTACTTACCTGCAAATGCTGATGCTGCTGCAGAATCAACTGTAGCCTCTGGTGCCGACACGATGGTGACGTCACAGATCTGCACTGCCAGAAGCTGGGTGTTCTGAAGAGAAGTGGATGATACTTCTCGTCAGAACGCCCAGCTAGTAAAAGTAGTAAACACGCCCCGATGTACGCACATAATACACGCCCAGTTGTACTTTTACTTTTCAACACGCCCAGTTGTACTTTTACTTTTCAACACGCCCAGTTGTACTTTTGCAAGCCTCATTTGCATAAAGAGGCTCTGTCACCAGATTTTGCAACCCCTATCTGCTATTGCAGCAGATAGGCGCTGCAATGTAGATTACAGTAAAGTTTTTATTTTTAAAAAACGAGCATTTTTGGCCAAGTTATGACCATTTTTGTATTTATGCAAATGAGGCTTGCAAAAGTCCAAGTGGGCGTGTTTAAAGTAAAAGTCCAAGTGGGCGTGTATTATGTGCGTACATCGGGACGTTTTTACTACTTTTACTAACTGGGCGTTCTGACGAGAAGTATCATCCACTTCTCTTCAGAACGCCCAGCTTCTGGCAGTGCAGACACAGAGCGTGTTCTCGAGAGATCACGCTGTGACGTCACTCACAGGTCCTGCATTGTGTCGGACGAGCGAGGACACATCGGCACCAGAGGCTACAGTTGATTCTGCAGCAGCATCAGCGTTTGCAGGTAAGTAGCTACATCGACTTACCTGCAAACGCCGATGCTGCTGCAGAATCAACTGTAGCCTCTGGTGCCGATGTGTCCTCGCTCGTCCGACACGATTCAGGACCTGTGAGTGACGTCACAGCGTGATCTCTCGAGAACACGCTCTGTGTCTGCACTGCCAGAAGCTGGGCGTTCTGAAGAGAAGTGGATGATACTTCTCGTCAGAACGCCCAGCTAGTAAAAGTAGTAAAAACGCCCCGATGTACGCACATAATACACGCCCACTTGGACTTTTACTTTAAACACGCCGACTTGGACTTTTGCAAGCCTCATTTGCATAAATACAAAAATGGTCATAACTTGGCCAAAAATGCTCGCTTTTTAAAAATAAAAACGTTACTGTAATCTACATTGCAGCGCCTATCTGCTGCAACAGCAGATAGGGGTTGCAAAATCTGGTGACAGAGCCTCTTTAAAGAGGCTCTGTCACCAGATTATAAGTGCCCTATCTCCTACATAATCTGATCAGCGCTGTAATGTAGATAACAGTGGTTTTATTTTAGATTTATGCTAATTAGTTTATTAATAGGCAACTGGGCGTGTTTTTACTTTTTACCAACTGGGCGTTGTAAAGAGAAGTGTATGACGCTGACCAATCAGCGTCATACACTTCTCATTGTCACTGATTGGTCAGCGTCATACACTCCTCTGTACAACGCCCAGTTGGTAAAAAGTAAGAACACGCCCAGTTGTCTATTAAGAAACTAATTAGCATAAATCTAAAATTGTTCATAACTTTGACAAAAATGATCGGTTTGCCAAATAAAAACCACTGTTATCTACATTACAGCGCCAATCACATTATGTAGGAGATAGGGCACTTACAATCTGGTGACAGAGCCTCTTTAAGTGTTCCTTTTTTTTTCTTTTTAACCATGTAATAAGTGTCTTCTGTAGCAGAGGCACCTTTGGCCCCCTCAGGCATAAGGGCTGTGTGTGACTGCTACCTCTGCACATCTAAAGCTACATCCTCAGTATTTAGTTATCAAGTCTCTGAAACCTTGGTTATTGACAAGGTTCTCCACCTAAATTTGACCTTTGAAAACTCTGACTAAGGAAATTGCATTGTTGCGTTCTCCTTGATGCCAAGTTGCTTTCCTATTTCCTGTAGAGCAGAGTGGCAGCCAAGGTTTGAGCAGTACGTCTGAGATTTTGTGTGGTATGGGCAACAGCTTAAATCAAGTTATCATCACATCTCTAGTAAGTAATCTGGCTAGCAAACAGTCTGTCTAATATTACTCAGTACTTCATTTTTTACTTATCAAAGCTATATGCAGTAAATCATATTTTTGAAAAATAAATTTAGCTGTAGAATCTCTTTAAAGTATGATTGTGTCTTTGTGGAAAAATAAACCCTTGAGGAACCTCAATAATCTGTTCTTTAAAGAAATGTTTATGATCCACGTGGGCATATGTTCCAACATCCCAGGTTCTTGGGAAAAGCAATGACCTCGAAAATGGTCAGGTCTTGAACAAGGTCTGCTTCTGTAGATATGTATGCAAAGTTTGGGCTTTTTTAATAAATAGTAATAATAGTTTCAGAATTAACAACCATAAGCACTGTTGGACCAGGTTTAATGTATTTTCTAAATACAACTTATTCCCACCAGTCAAAAATGATCCTTTCTTTATCTTAGACAAAGCAATTTTTGCTTCTACTGCTTACACAAGCCAAAGTATCATTGGCTATGGCCGTACAGTATTTATAGGCAGATATTACTTAGTGGTTTGTCCCAGGCACATGTTTCTGAGTCCACTCTTAGTTTGATATATAAAAAGATACACCTTAAAGCATACGTACCGTAGCTGCAGCATTTAAGTGATAATATACAGTATTGCAGTGTAGAAGAGCTGGGTAGGTGGATGGTATAGCGTCGTCACAAAATATTGTAGCTCTAGCTTGTAAGACAGCGGCACTGAGATAGAAAATTGCAGAAATTCCATGATAGATAACGTCCTATGAAATAAAGAGGAAATGCAATGTGTTAATTTGTGGCAACTAAATCAGCATAATTTCTATAAGGTCAGTGAGGTTCCAAACCCGATTTACTATACCAACCAATCTAAATTAGCATAAATGCGGTGAAGAAATGTTAATTTTACATATTTCATTGGTTGCTTAAGGTTTTTACTGATACTATCCAGTTGGCAGCAATATTATTTACATAATTGTATATAACATTGTCTTTTAACTACATTTACACTAGTAGCACTTGACAAAGTAACAGCCATAGTAGACTATTTACATTGAATCTTACAAGAAATTCAGATCTGGTAATGCAGATTTCTTACCAAACGGGTAGGAACATAGTTGGCCAATATTTTTTTCAGAACCAGGACAGCAGACTGTACTTACTATATATTCCGCCATACACTATAGAGCATCAGTGCAGCACAAATTGTGCAGAGATAGCTAGGTGATTGCAGGGCTACCTGGCACAGAAGAGGTAATTTGGCAGCAGTAAGTATATTGTAGATGCCCACTGCTGCCATGTTACTACAGTATATAATATATGGGCGTAATGTAAATATAATTAATATGATATAATTTTTGCTAGAACTAAAATTGTTTGTGTTTCAGGACATGGATTTGTGTAATTCATGAATTATCACATCTGACTTTGTGCATTTACAAAACAATATTAGACTTTCTTACCACTAATCTCCATGTACCGCAGTTGTTTCTGTGGAAACCAAACACGTATACCATGAGGAGTATCAGAGAGAAGAAGAATGAAGACACGGAGACATACATGACCCATCCTTGGCTCGTGTAATAATATACTCTTGTAGCAGCAACCAGGATCCAGACCCATGCTCCGAATAACTGCAAGAATATAAATAATGTGATTAAACAACATATATACCAGTGAGTACTATAGATAGTATGTGGTTAATGGCTCATACAATAAGCACCACCAAAGGCCCATAGTAGTTTTATGTCCCCACATTTATTTTTGAACAGTGTTATGAAGTAAGCACTTTATGGTTGTACTTTACTTCTTAAAATCCAGCACTAGAGGATTGTTTTATATTTTTTTATTTGACAACAAACTAAGCATTATCTTCATTTCATGATCAACATAAAACCGATGATGTAAGAATGAAACTTTATCACCCTACAAGAAGTTTCTGAATTCATGTTCTTACTGTTGGGTGTGAGAACTTGTTAAGGTGTGACTATAAGTGTTTCATTTAGGGTGTGCACTCATTAAACTATATGCCAGGTAAGAATAAACAACTAATGCTAAATATAAAGTATAGTACAATAATACCCAGTAATGTACTGTTGTACTGCAGGTTTTCCGTATCGCCCCAAAGTAAAGCAATGAAAGATGATTATTCCTAACTTTTCACCTAGCATGGAACTTTATGTTTGTAAATTAACTTTCTTTCCAAAAATCAGTTGATTGTGTTTAATTTTTTCTCGCAGAATAACTCATTTCGGGACCAATAGAGTCACTTTGTCAGATTCAACATAGACATATGTCTTTGTTGAATCTGACGAAGGAACTTAATTTGCTACAGAAACGCGTTATTCTGTGAGACAAAATAAAACCCAATCAGCCGATGACTGACTGCGAGTGAAAGTACTGTCACTAATTTGGGAACCTGTGCCACAAGTGGTGTTCATCAGTACCACCTCCATCTTCACCTTCATTTGGTTAAATTATATGCTGCAATTCTAATGCTGATATCTCAAGTTAAAAGGATCACAATTTCGGCCATTCACGAAAATGCTTAAAGTGTAACTAAACGTTTAAAAAACTTTTGACATGTCATAGTGACATGTCAGATGTTTTGATCGGCGTGGCTCAGAGCACTGAGATCGTTAAAATGAAGATCGCTAAAATAAAGCAGCAGAAGCGCTCATTTCTTAACGGCTTTCCTCAGAACGTTGTACGGGCTCAATAGAAAGTCTTTGAGTCCATATACTGATCACTCGGCTTTCCGAGGAAAGCTGATCAGAAACTAAACGGCACTGAGCTCATCAGACCCCCACCGATCAAAACTTCTGACATGTTACTATGACATGTCTAAAGTTTTTTTAAAGTTTAGTTACCCTTTTAGTTTGATTATTAACACATTGACCCTTTTACTGTAGTTGGTAAGAGCTGGTATTATTAAGCTTTGTTATTCTGATGTCATAATTATATCCTCTAGGAGTAACAGGATATTGTAATATGAGTGACTACTATAGAGTTACAGTCTATGGGGTCATACTGTACCTCCGTATGCCTCTAATATCAGAATTTTTAGTCATGTTCATTCTAGTGGAGAATACCTTCATAATACGGGATATGGAGGCACCATACGTGGCACACAGAGTGTATACGGCACCATTTAATGGAGCTATAACCGTCTGTCTGCGGTTCTACAGGCACCCTGAAAACAGCTTTGTGGTGTGTATGAGCCCATATACTTGATAACTAATGAATGGGATAGGAACACATGGCTGATCTGAATGGGATAGGAACACATGGCTGATCTATAGACTCCTGCGATTACCTTAAGGCCTGATTCACATGAACGTTGTATACATCCGTGTGCTGTCTGTTAAAACAACGGACAGCACACAGACCTATTCAATTCAATGGGGCTATTCAGAAATGCGTGATTTTTCACACAGTGTGTTTCTGATGCGTGAAACTCGCTGCATGTCCTATTCTAGTCTGTTTTTGCGGACCACACGCCCTTTGAAGTCTATGGGTGCGTGAAAATCACGGACAGCACACAGACGTCATCCGTTTGCTGTCCGTGTTTCATGCGACAGTTGCTAAAGAAAGGCTGAGAAAAAAATAAGTACATAAAAAAATGTGCACCATCACTGACATAAAAAACTGATGCCACACGGAACAAACGCGGATGGCACACGGAACTGCAACGCATGAAAAACTGTGCGTTTTTGTGGACGCAAAACAGACGCGTTTGTGTGAATCTAGCCTAAATGAAACACTAAATACATTTATTATTGACAGTTATGTATAATGTTAAGAACTCTGTGGTTTCTTTACTTGATAGTATGTAGCAATGCCCTGTTTAAATGGCAATTTCACATACAGGTGTGTCTGGTATTTCTGAGTTAATAAATTATCCTTACTTCAGCAGGGTAAAAGAACTAAACAAAATTAAAAAAAATATGCTGATCAACAAAAGGCAAATGAGAGCAGGTTCCTTATCTTTATTTGCGGCCCTTGTTACAGTGACAGTTTATTCATGTGGCAGTAGCATTAAGTGAAGCCTTTTTATAGTCTGCAGAATTCCTGTACTGTTAAAATTGAACAGATTTCTAATTTAACATGTAACAGTATGAATGCCTGGGGTATCGCTGAATGCTGTAATTATACATTATATCGTACACTATCCTAAAGAAATCAATTCATTGGTCATGGAAATTTTAAAAGATAGATACTCTGTAAAAAACTGATCGCAAGTTTTAAGAGGCCTCAAATACATGCCTCATACACATAACAGAGCCAAGGGCACTCCATGTGCTGCTTCTAAGGGACAATACCACTGAATTACAGCATCAAATGGAGCATGGCACAATTTTCTTTCAAATTCCATACAGAATGGTCCCATAGACTCCTGTGTGTGCCTTATTGCAATTTTGTACAACTTGAAGATTGTAAAGAGCCGTAATACACCCGTGTGCATGAGCCCTTAGGGTGTATTCACACAGTGTGATTATGCCGCGCGGTTGAAAACTGCACTGCAAAAATGTGTGTGTTTTCACCGCAATTTGCTGCGGTTTTGCAGTTAGCATGGAAAGCAGTGTAAAAAAAAATGCCGTGGTTGCAGTGCGGTTTATGGCTGTGAGGCAAAAAATGTGCTGAATCTGCACAGTGTGAATGCACCCTTAAGCAGACAAATTATTAACCAAAAGTGATTGATTAAAAATTGAGTGATGTAATTGAGAACGAATGTGCCTTAAAGGGGTTTTCCCACGAGGGACATTTATGACATATCCACAAGATATGTCATAAATGTCAGATAGATGTGGGTCCCACCTCTGGGACCCGCACCTATCTCTAGAACGGGACACCTAAACCCTGTTCTACCTCAGTGTGTGTCGTCTGATTTCCCACTATGAAGGTGAAAATAGCATAGCTCGCTGAGCTACGCTGTTTTCGTAAGCCCCATAGAACTGAATGGTAGTTACGGAAACAGCATAGCTCGCATGCTACGCTGCTTCTGTAACTGCTATTCACTACTAGCAAGCTACGCTGTTTTCGTAACAGTCAGGAAGTAGCCGGGAATCAGCGACAGCAGACAAAGCTAGAACTGGGGTTAAGGGGGCACCATTCTAGAGATAGGTCCGGGTCCCAGAGGTGGGACCCGCATCTATCGGACATTTATGGCATATCCTGTGGATATGTCATAAACGTCCCTCGTGGGAAAACCCCTTTAATTAAAGATAATGCTATTTAAGCTTTAGTAATGTAATTGTCCAAATAAACTCAAAATTATTTTGTATGAGGCACTCTTTCTATTCTATAAAAAATGTTTTTATTGCAAATAGAGACTGAGCTACAATACCAGATGTAGACTATGGACAAGACCATTTTTTCTAATCCTCAACAACCCCTTTAAAGTAAGTGTATATCTGGAAATATGACCTATCCTTGTTGTATTTGGTAAGATTACCAGATATCTTCAATTATTTTTTACAGCATCTGTTATAACATTAGTTAAAATAACACAGAAGTGAAAAGGTCACTCACTCAGCACCACCAATGGGGTTTGGACTCCTGAGGAATGCACAATGAATGGTAAAATGATAATGCACAATGGATGTCAAAAACAAATACAATAATCTGGCAGAGCACAAATCATTTTCAAGGAGAAAAAGGTCAAATATATTAAGCTTGGCATTTCAAATTGCAGTATTAAACTAATTTACTTTGGCGAAAATACGCCATATATATTAAGAGGTGCGCACCTTTTAATATATTTTTACGCATCTTTAGCTGTCCGTGCGAAAGACATGTAAATTTACGCCTGCTATGAGCAGGTGTAGATTTGCACCGTAATTTATGCCAGTTTCTGGCATAAATCATGATAAATCCGTAGTTCTAGTGGAGGTTCTACCACCTTCGGCTAAGTCGGCTAAGCAAGTGGTGTACAGGCTCAATACCGCTGTACACCACTGGACACTGCCTGCTCATCTTTCTGAAGAAAGCTGTTCAGAAACGAAGTGGCACAGCACTCACCCGTGTGTTTCTGCCTCATCGTTTTAGCGATCAGTGGGGGTCTCAGTGCTCGGGCCCCCATCGATCAAATCTTCTGACATGTCACTGTGACATGTCAAACTTTTTTTGAAAGTTTAGCTACCTGTTTATTTGGCTATCCAGATGTCTGCAGTTAGCAACAAAACAATGGAGATTTCCACAATCCAACATAAATTCAAGAAAGTCTTTAACCCTATGTGCAAAAGGATGTATCTGTTGGTTTGGAGTCTAAATGTATGTTTTTTGCACAAAAGGGGTTAAATTAGCTCAAAAGTGCAAAGTATCCTGGTTATAGTAACAGGAATGCAGAGCAGATTTGAGAATTTGACCAAATTTGTCATCAAAATGACGTGTGGCTTTAAACTTTTTAACTCATGCATTCTGCATACCTGCATATCAATTACATTGTCATTGCATGATTCCCCAATATTCCCCAAATTGTCATTGACTAGGTCTACAAGTTTGTACATATAGGTTTCTGTTTGTTTCAGTCAGGGTTCCGTTCATGGGTTCCCCTGACCGAAAGCTTTGACGGAACCCCTGAACGGAGCCCTGACGCAGATGTGAACGAAGCCTAACATCCCAATTGTATTTATTTATCTCTTCAAACTTTTATTCCAAAACTATTTATTCCAAACTTACCAAATAAAAAACCAATGTAGAAAATGTACATTTAAATACTTTCAAGACGAACCATTCAAATTGTGTAATGATATCCTGAACCACTTCTAACCGCTTCAGTTATTATAATGTGAACTAAAAGTAAAATGGAGTTATCCATTGTAAGTACTGATTAGAAAATCTTATTATATTTAAAGGGGTTGCCTGGTTTAGAAACCAATTTTCAAATACCATACTAGGAAATTCTGAGTACATAGTGGCATACACCATTTAGGATCAAAATCATTAGACATGAGAAAGTGGCTACAAACAGCGTCTCTAACTGAGGAAGACCCGGCACATTGACTCCTTTCATGGACAGTCCATTGGTTTCTAATGGCACTGTGTCATGCATCATTTCCACTGCAGGGGACTTATTAAACACTTCCTACTGGGTGCCTAAGGCCCCATGCCCACTTCAGTTTTTTCCTTCAGGGTGCTAGCCGTTTTTCTGACGGCTAGCACACTGACCCATTCATTTCAATGGGGCCATGCACACTTCAGTTTTTTTGACGGTCCCGTTGCTCCGTTCCGATCCAAAGTAGAGCATGTCCTACTTTGGTCCGGGATTCCGTGACCGTGAGGCCCATGAAAGTCAATGGGGCCGTCAAAAAAACTGAAGGCACACGGAAGGAATCCGTGTGCCATCCCTGTGCCGTCCGTGTGTGATGGAGCCGTTGCGGGCAGAAAAACATAACAGAAATATGACACTAATCAGCAGCCACTTGTCTCTATCAATCACTGATAGAGAAAAGAGGCTGCTGATTAAAAATAAAATAAAAATCAGTTCATACTTACCCGGTTGTTGTCTTGGTGACGAGTCCCTCTTCTTCCTCCAGTCCGACCTTCCAGAATAACGCGGCAGCCTGTGATTGGCTGCAGAGGCCGCTGCAGCCTGTGATCGGCTGCAGAGGCCGCTGCAGCCTGTGATTGGCTGCAGAGGCGGTCACGTGGGATGAAGCGTCATCCTGACGTGCGTGACCGCCACTACAGCCTGTGATTGGCTGCAGTGGCGACATGGATGAAACCTCATCGCTGGAGGCCGGACAGGAGGAAAGTAAGTATGACATTTTTTTTTTATTATTACATTCAAATTGTATTTTCCGAGCGCTGAGAAAGGTACTGTCCAGGGTGCTGAAAGAGTTACCGCCGATCAGTGCAGCCCATTAACTCTTTCAGCACCCTGGACAGTACCATGCTCGGCGCACGGAAACGGAAACACGGAGTGCACATGGGAGTGCACACGGCCGCTAAAACGGACACACGGATCCGTCAAAAACGGCCGTGAAAACCGTGTCGGAAGTGTGCACGAGGCCTTAACAGAATACAACTGATCACTAATGATCCAAGCAGCAGGACAACCTGTGATAAGCTTATGGACAATCTCTTTAATCTGTATTCTACATCTGTTTTACATCAATTTATTAATAATAAATTAGTTGTCATGTTTGCTTATGTCAATGAACTTAATCAATAAAATCTTTTAGAACTGCAAGTATGTGGGAAAAGGAGGATAGGATTGACTAATCAGATCACTGCATTGCAGAAAAGGGGGTGTTACACCCATAACACTACTGATCTGTACTAGACAAGACACATTCTTTAAATAAATGTATTTCTGACATTACCAATTGACTTGATGGAAAGGATATGGCATAATGACAAAGAGGTATACAAAAGGGTGGATACGATACTCATTGTACAAACATGAAATAAGACTTGAGTCACCCTCATCACCATTGTGCAACCAGTTTTGTATAAAAAGATGGGACATTCCTTTAATATGTTACTAATTGACTTGTATTTAATCAGCTAAGACTTCAGAGCACATAGTAAAGTTTGCTGATTCCCTTGAATGTTATGAATTCATACATTACCTTACATGATTTGTGATTTACTTATAACCAACATAATAAAAACTGGCTTAACAATAATTTTTAGTATATAACTGGTAACAAGCCTGTAGAAACAGGAAAAACTATGCAGTATGACGAGTAAGAGGCTACAACCTTGCCTTAGGAAGAGAAAAAAAATGATAAATTATGAACATATAAAGCCATGTTTGGAAATTATAAATAATAAGATCAGCTAATAAAATACGCAAGAATGTATCTAACTCCAGCTTAGTTCCTTTAGGGGTTTTCCAGTCCTTAAAAATTGATGGCCTATCCTTAATTTCTACTTTCTCACTGTGAATCATCGACACACATGTAGCGGTGATACACAGTATTGCTGTCTCGTCCAATTGAAATGAATGGCAGAAGGCTGCAATACTGTGAATCGCCGCTACATCCGTGTCAACAATTTAGAGTGAGCAAGTAGAAATTAAGGGAAAACAGCGCTCGAAGTAGCGCTCCACCCAAAACATCTGATCGGCGGGGGTCCCGGGAGTTGGACCCAGACCGATCAGCTATTGATGGGCTATCCTGAGGGACTGGAAAACCCGTTTAAATGCTCCCTTCAATTCATAGTCAGCAAGTCATATTCATCGTCCATGATTGTAAATAGAAAGTTGCTAATATTTAGCGATAATCAACCCCATTCTCTATTTTACTGAGTGTGATTGCTGTGGTGGTGTTGATCTCAGAGTCTCAGGGGCAAAATACAATGTCTGGGATGATCAACAATTTCATCATTGTAGTTTTCGGATGGCAGTATCAAAGTAGTATTGTCTCTCCATGTTCATGTTGGAAAATATGGCTCACATATTATCCTGGTTATATGTATTTATTGGTCAACTGCAGCTAAGTCAGGAGAGGTTGGGTGTATTTAAACAAAAGCTCCTATTGTACCCCACGTCATGCCCACACAGACCTGGTAACTTAATATCGAGTGTGCTCTTTGTGGCAGTGAACTGTTTTAACTGTCTCTTTGAGAAGGTAACAAAGTGATACACAATGAATTTAACAAAGTTGTAACTGCTATATCAAATAATCAGAGAAAGACCACCATGTACAATATATGTTCTATGGACAAAAGGAAAGGTAAGGCATGTGTTAAGCTGAAGAGCACGCCAGATCTCTGGTATCTGGACCCCTGTGAGTATGATTTACGGAGTAGGTGATTATGTTTATTTCCAGTCAAGCCTGAATTTTTGCCCCTTACCAGTGCAACCATACAAGACACTGAACAAGCAAATCTAGCGATAAGAAGGATCACACTTGTTGCTACATAGAAAGAATATTTGTCAAGATATAAAAACAAATGTAATGCAAGAAACATCCAAAAGTCATACAATGATTAAGATACAAAATACATAAAAAACAACAGTAAATGATGGGTTCATTCCATGCAAAAATTATTATTTGATGTTCATGTCTTTAAATATAGGTTACCATCAGATAAATAATCTTTTCTTTGTCCATTTTTAGAAATCCCCTGTGGTTCTATATATACAGTTTTTAGGAGTTTATAAGTCAAACCATATACCATAAAAAATATACTCATAAGGAATCTGCCTTCTGATGGTTTGGAAGCATTTAAAATGGTGTCGATGTTCATCAAGTGTTTCGGCAAGTAACTAATGCGCACTAAGCAATAACTGGTTCTTCAGGTTCTACAGGATCTTCTGTACTGAGTAAAAAGATATTGAAAATGCAAATATGAAGCTAACCATACACATTCAGATGTCCCACCCCAACGGTTGGTGAGAAATCTCCCATTTTCATGTCTTGTCTAGTGATGGTGGCACCATAACTGCTGCAGGGGGTCATTCGTGGGAAGTGTTGCATAAGTTCTAAACTGTTCTACAATTTATCACACAATTTCCACTTATTTCCCCGATCATCTCTTGGGCCGAAATATTGCACCATGTATTGTCAGCTTGTCCAATAAACTTTATCATCTATATAAATGTCTATATTTTTATGAACCATGAATTCCTGAAGAACAAGTACACAAAATACTATATCTGCTTGTGAATAGTCTGGATGACCACTAACACTGCCACATGGCAGCTCCAACAGTGATGGTCACCCAGCAGCCTTGTGATGCAGTGATGTAGGAGTGGGTGTCTTAACTTTTCAGATTTGCTATCTTTATTAGTGCACTGATAAAAGTGGAAAAGCTTAGTGACAACCTCAAGCTCCATACTGGTTGTCACCCAACTTTTCAAGAAACAGATACAGTTAAGAAATAGCTGAATATAATTGTAATACCCAGAAAGAAATGCAAGGGCTTATATTTACTGATGAGGTTTTAGTTTTTAGATATTCCTAAAGAAAACAAGGGATCAATGCTAAAAAATACTTCAGATACTTTTCTTTCTAGCTGAAATGTAATGCAATGATGCCACAAGCCTGCCAATAATTACACCCTAAATTCCAGCGACACACGCCTTATTGCAATGTTACTAGTTCATGCTCCTATTCATGACAAACTGGCTAAGAATATATGAAACTAACTTCTAAACAACTCACAAGGATGATACAATACCACAAATATCCAAATGAATTACAATCATTGTAAAGAAAATAAAAATGAGAACAAAATCTTCAAAGAGAACGCAGGCAAATGCAGAGATGAACATTGAGCTGAACTTTTAGAATGTCTAGTAAAAAGAAGATTTACCATTTTAAGATCAAGTGCCATACTCTAGCATATTTTACCTGCACTCTCATTTTCTTCAGTTTTAGGTGCATAGAACATGCACCTACAGACACACAAAACATGCAAAGCCCTACAGACGCACAAGGGCCCTGTAGGCAAGGGGTCTACTGCCATCAAAATTCAGAGTAAAGCCAACAGACTAGACCTTCTCAAGGGCTCGCTGCTCTCTATGCCTGACCCTGAATCTCGCGAAGCATTGACTTATGGAACTAGATACTATATCACGAAAAAAGTCACTAATACATAAAATACCACAATGTTGGAAGCATACTATTGTCCAAAATGTCTTGGTATGCTGAAGCATTAGGATTTTCCTCCACTGGAACTAAGGAGCTTAGGCCAACTACTGACAAGCAACCCCATAGCATATTATCCCTCCTCCGCCAAACTATACAGTTGGCACAATGCAGTCAGCCAGAAAAAGTTCTCCTGGCATTTGCCAAACCCAGACTCATCCATCAGATGGCCAGATAGAGAAGCGTGATTCCTCACTCCACAGAACACATTTCCACGGCTCCAGAGTCCACTCCATCCGATGCTTGGCATTGTGCTTGGTGATATAAGGCTGGCATTCAGCTGCTCGCCCAAGGAAACTCATGCCAAACCAAGATGTTGTTCGCTTATTGGTCTGTTTTGTGTCATTGTCGTGTTGAAACACCCATTTCAAGGGCATTTCTTCTTCGGCATAGGGCAATATGATCTCCTCAAGTATGAACCATGATCCACTGTATACGATAAATAGGCCCAACACCATGGTATGAGAAACATCCCCATATTATGATTTTGCGGCACCATGCTTTACTGTCTTCACAGTGTACTGTAGTTTGAATTCAGTGCTTGGGGGTCGTCTGACATATTTTCTGCGGCCGCTAAACCCAAAAACCACAATTTTGCTTTCATCAGTCCACAAAATGTTGCGCCATTTCTCTTTGGGCCAGTCAATGTGTTCCTTGGCAAATTTTAACCTATTCAGGATAATTTTTTTTTTTTTAAAATGGGACTTTGTAGGGAGTTCTTGCTGGTAACTTGGCTTCACTTAACCGTCTTCTGATTGTAGCAGTACTCACTGGTAACTTCAGAACTTCTTTGATCTTTCTGTAGGTGATCATTGGCCTTTGACATTTTGGCTCTTCTTTGATCCATTCCCCGCTTCCTTCCACATCTTTCAGTTTTTGGTTGCCACTTCAAGGCATTTGAGATCAGTTTAGCTCAGCAGCCTATAATTTACCACATTTCTCTATATGTTTTTAGCTCTCCAATAAACCTTTTAATGAAAGTAGGTTTTACATCATAACTAGAGATGAGCGAACCGGAACAACCGTGCCCGGTTTCGGTCCGAACATCGTGAAAAGTTCGGTTCGCAGAGAATCCGAACTTCACCGGGTTCGGCCGAACACGTTTTGACCGAACCCGGGCGGGCAGAAAAAACATTACAAAAATATTATACTAATCGGCAGCCACTTGTCTCTATCAATCACTGATAGAGAAAAGAGGCTGCTGATGAAAAATAAAATAAAAAGCATTTCATACGTACCCGGTCGTTGTCTTGGTGACGAGTCCCTCTTCTTCCTCCAGTCCAACCTTCTTTCCTGACTCGGCAGCCTGTGATTGGCTGCAGAGGCCGCGGCAGCCTGTGATTGGCTGCAGAGGCGGTCACGTGACGTGCGTGACCGCCACTACAGCCTGTGATTGGCTGCAGCGGCGACATGGATGAAACGTCATCGCTGGAGGCCGGACAGGAGGAATGTAAGTATGAACGTATTTTTAAAAAAAAAATTTTTATTACATTAAAATTGTATTTTCCGCGCGCCGAGCATGGTACTGTCAAGGTTGCTGAAAGAGTTAGTGCAGCCCATTAACTCTTTCTGCACCCTGGACAGTACCATGCTCGGCACACGGAAATTACAGGTTCGGTCAGAACTAGTTCGGTCCGAATCAAACTTTTTCGTGAAATTCGGCAAACCAGCCGAACCGAACTTTTCATAAGTTTGCTCATCTCTAATCATATCAATTTCTGGAACGACCCATTTTCCTCAATATTTAAGAAGGAAATGCAATATAATCAACATGTGCAACATTTGCCACCCTCCTACCTTATATAAGGGCCAAAATTGACACCTGTTATTCCACAGAAAGAATGACTTCACCAATTTAACTTCTCACTGCTATTACTTTGAACAAGCCCCTATAATTAATGATTCTATTACTCAGAATGAGCGGCATGTCCTAATTGTTGGCTCTGTTTTTTTCTGCTACTCTAACAAGTAAATTATTTGCTATGTAGAAATATCACTTCTACCAAAACCATTAATTTATCAGGTTAATGATGTTGGACTGCTATTTTTTTTAAACACTACTGTAGATAATGTGCATAAATGCTATTACATAGAAGGGAAGCGCGTTAATTCATAAACAGTATCAACGCAGTAAAAATCAAGGGAACACACCATCCTCCTGAACGGTATGAGGTAATATGATCAATATGGAACGCCTAAATACAGAACATTGTGGCAAAAGTGTAAATGATACAGACCAAGCTGGTGACTGCACCCAATGTATGTTTCTTTGTCACTTTCCCAGAGGGTACCCTTTGCATTACATTTCAGCAAGAAATGAAATTATCGAAAGTATTTTTAGCATTGATAACTTGTTTTATTTAAGAATATCTAAAAACTAAAACTTTATCAGTAAATATAAGCCCTTGCTTTTCTTTCTGGGAATTTAAATTATATTTAGCCATTTATTTAGCTGTATCTGTATTTTGACAAGTTTGGTGACAACCAGTATGGACCTTGGGGTTGTCACTAAGCTTTTTCACTTGTATCAGTGCATAACTAATACAAATTAATACATCAAGATTGTATCCCTGAAGTGACGATTATTTAAAGGTAATAAAAGGATTTTATGTTACATTTTAGATCTAAGATTGCCAGGAAAATCAGTTTTCCAATTTGCTGGCCTGTACCCTTAGCAATAAACCTTTAAGATTTTTTCTAAATCACAAATCAAATACGGGGAATTGGTGCGTCTCCAGTGTATTTATAAGATGTCTTGTAATCTATGAAATTATTAGACTTTGATTGTCGAAACCAGAAGTTAAAAGTGTCCCTAAGTGATGTCACTAGACGGTATGTACAGTATGCTAATAAACCTGCTAGGCCGATCATTAGTAACACTTCATAAATCTAAATGTAACAGTGTCCTTTCCCTTGGGGGTGAGACACAAGGTGTGTCACAAAAAGGCTCAAATAAGGTGTGCTCATCTTGCTGGGGAGCACAAAATATGGAATAGCCCAAATATATAAATACAAATAAATGTGAACAAATCAATCATATGTTTATTATCATATTTTGTTAACTTCAATTTTGAATTTTTCTTTTTCCAGAAAATTAGATATGTAACTGGGATATTATTTTGTTATATGTGTCAATGCAACATTTTTATGTTGCCATACAAAAATCTTTGAAAAACACTGAGAGAAACAGGGCAAAGTGCAAAGTACTTGGCAAAGTTGCAGCCCACTTCAAAGTAGTTTAAGATCCCCTCAATCAATAAAACTTTTCACCATAGACGCAGTTGCCATCTTGAACTACGAAAAGATGCCATGCCCCTTCTGCAAGTTATCTGTAGAAGATAGTAGCAGTATTAGGGGGTATGGTGTCTCCTAGTAGCCCACTGATCCTGTAAAAAAGAGGTTTCAGAGATCAGAGGAATCTTAAATAGTCCTAAGGAGGCAGCAACATAACCAAGACAATAAAATACTTCTATTGTCTATTATTGATTGAGAAAACTTTTTAAACACCTTCCCATGCTAGATGAACGAGGAGTTCATGAGGGATGGGTATTGACAAATATATTACATGCTTCAACATATTAAGGAGTAAATGTGGGGCTGATACAGTAAACAGGACCCTAGGAGCCTGGGAAACAAATAGTTATTTTTCCCTGTTTTGTTTTTAACTACATTGAGCAGTTGACTAAGCTATTGGTTCCGTCAAGAACAACGAAACCCTGTCGCAACGGTGACAAGCGGAAACCATTAGCTAGGTTTCTGTCACCATTGATATCAATGATGAGGGTAACGGAGGCTTAGGTTTCCGTTTGCCTCTCCGTTGAGGGGTTAACCTGACAGAAACCTCCAACGGAACCCCTCAATGGAAGGGCAACGGTGATGTGAACAGGCCCTTACAGAACTAGACATGCAAACAGTTATTTGTTATAGTTCAATAGCAAACAATAACACTAAAGCTAAAGATAATATCTCTATACAGTATTTAGCAATCTAGTCTTTATTGCCGGGGTCATGGCCTGTTGTCTTCATTCAGCCCTGTCAAGAACACCATTATGATGCCATCTTAAATACACAACCTAGCTGGCACTATTCAAGACAGGGTTTGTACAGTTATGTGTGATCTTGAGGCTATTTTTTCGCCAACACTGAATCAACAGTTAAAACAAAAGGAAATGTTATAATTGGAAGTCAAATTACAGTGGTCATTACATAAAGGATAAAGAGATTAGGTGTTATACTGTAATGTGGTATCATGGTATCTTTGATTTTCTTTCATAATTTGGGAGTTGCCCTATAAAAAGCATTGCCACTTATTTACTATTTTTATGTTGATGCTATCAAAATCTATGTATTACATACAACATAAGTTGCTGCATTCAAACTTCTTCTAGATTGGGCAAAATGTATTTTTCTCCTAGTCTAGAGAAAATGCAGTTTAGGAGAAAGGGATGTGAAACTGCGCAGTCCTATAGTTCAGAGAACAGGCATGCAGCATACATACATTATCCTGCGTTATAAGACTCTGAAGACCAAAAGGAAAGCAACACAAAAGAAACTAGTGAACAAAAGGCATAATAGCCGTATAAAACATTCAATTATATTAAATAAAAAAGAGCAAAAAGTGATTTAAATGCTTATAGGAATTTTCTGATTGTGTTGGGGATCGATATAATGACATGATCACAGGGTGGATTAGGTAAGTAAATCACATCTATATATGCACCAATTGTCTGGACCTCTAGTTGAGCACCTGGTTGAGAGACCCATGTAGGGGCCAGGGACCAAGGAAAAAAAATCTATGAATGTATTCTCCAAGACCTTTGTATAACTTATGTCTGATCATTTTCTAATATGACAAGATAATATAATTATTTTACTAATGTTCTATATTTACTATAGCTAACATTTCTAGCTAAAACACCAATTAAATCTGCTTGATAAATATATAAATATAAAAAAAATACATAAATAACATTGTTAACATATGTGCCATGTCCTGGTCCAGTACGCAGCAATTCTGTTGTAAAGTTTTCAAGTAAAAAGTAAGCAATGGTCTTTTTATGAGTTTATAGCTATGATCTTGGTCATTTGAAGGCTCGATATCTGAAGATTTTATAGCTATGGCTTCTATGATTTGATATTTAGTATTAAACCCCAAAAAATATGTAATTATGAAATATGTATCGCATTCTACTCATTTTCCATTATAAGTACATTTACTTCTGTATACATTTCATGGACTCTGTAAGAATTACAAAAAACACATTTAAGACTACATTTAAGGAAGACTCTACCATAGAAAACCTCAGACTATGTTGCAGTATTAACAAATCAAGGTTTACTAACCCCAGCCAAAACAACATTCTGTATTCATCAAAAACCTCAGCAAAAGCTAAAATCAAGTTTCCTTGTGCCATCTAGGTTAAATATTTAATGACCTCCCTGTCGAATCTGGGGTGGGTCAAAAACGCTCTTTCGGTAGGAGGGCAATTTCAAAACGTGTTAGCCTTGGATCTAGGATTTGTAGAGCACTTCACAGAATTTACCCCTAACACAATGCAGAGTGCAGAATGGTATTTCGAGCTTTTAAAAAAGCACCTACTATATTTGCTTGTTCCGTGGAACAATACATATACAGCTACTTCACAGTGAGGGGTTATTGCTAGTTTTCAAGTCATTGTAAAGACTGGTTGATGCCCTTGGATTTAAAATATTAGGTCAAAAATGTAAATACTCTATAATACTAGAAGAAGTGGCAGTAGGCCATCTTTAAAGTAAGAGACATATGATGATAATAATATCAAGATAAAAATGCATACTACCTCCGCATGTTATCTGTATAGATTGGATATGTCCATAAATAGCAAGAAACATATCACATCCATACAGATGATCTATATGTGTAGTCATGCAAGGAGTGGCAATACCAGGCAGCCCTAGAGGTCAATTATTGGAAACCAAGTTTTAATACAATATAAGGTAGTAACTGAGAGCTCTCCTATATATATATATATTTTTTTTTAAAGTATAGGACCTCCTTAAATGACATGTTAACAAATGATTCGATTTTAGATATAACCAAGAATATTTTTAAGCTAAGGAAAAAAGAGTTTCGAATTAAAAAAAAATGCTACAAACCACAAATACTATGTGTTAATACACAATTTTCAAGCAACAGGGTTAGTGGAGGCAAATGAGATACTTTTCAAAGTACATCAGTCTATAAATTAAAAACACCAATTCAGCTCATAGACTATGTACACTTTTGAAGGCAATTTTTTCTTTTAAATAAATTTCATTTTCAACATCTTTTTGAATTAGATTTTGTTTAAAGAAAAAAATTACTTTTTGAACGCTATTCTTGCGTGCCTCTGACATGCAGGATCCAGCTATGATCTATCACATCTAAGTTCATGAGTATTGTTGATACTCATAAGCTGGTCATTATCATTATTATTTATGCCAAGGTTCAAAAGGTGTGGCATTATTTACAATACTGTGTTTTATTTCATAACTTTTATTTCATCCATACAGTGATAAAACGAACATACTTCTGTCATATTCAGTGTTTTTGTAATAACATGTACTGTATTTTGTAACAACTTAGTGCATTGATCTTGACCAAGAGGTTTTGTATATGCAAAGCTTCAAAAAGTAGCATAGTCATTATCACCAATGCTAACCATAGACTGGGCAGAGAAAAGAGGAGCTATGAAATATTGACCATGTCTGAAGTTCACAATATTACAGAAGAGATTTTCCAGCAATCGGGCAGGTGAATGTCGGGTGTCTTGCAGTCAGAGACTGCCAGGGACCCCGGAGAGAACACAGAAGTGGTTTTCACCACTTTTGTCTTCTGCGTACTCACATACACAACGCTCAAATGATCGCTGGGATGCCAGTAGTAGGAGGCTGCTGCTGGGTCTAAGGCCTCATGCACACGACCGTAGTGGTGTGCATGGCCGTGATTTGCGGCTCGGACGTGTCACCCGCGGGCTGCCCCCGCAAATGGCGGGCTGTGCATTCATTTCTATGAGCCTGGACTGCAAAATATGGCCGTAATAAGACATGTCCTATCTTTTTGCGGTCCAGGCTCCTGGGCTATGCACGGACCGTGGAAACGGTCATGTGCATGGGCCCATTGAAATGAATGGGGCCGCAATTCACCCGCACATTTGCGGGTGAATTGCGGCCGCAAAAATACATTCGTGTGCATGGGGCCTAACTAAACCCAGCACAACCCTATAAATGGGGCTGCTGTTAAAGTGGAAAAGCAAAGTGGGAAAAAAATAAAATTATGAAATAATAAAGTCCCCCAAAGTTCTTTCTTCACCTTTGAGGAACAGGCTGTAATAATAAACAAATAAAAGTAAAAAATAAAATTATATAAAAACTAAACATAAAATACCTAACAAAAAACGCTCTCCCCACCAAATATTGTTGTAATGCTGGCCCTTACCCAATTACCCTAAAATAGACATTTCATATCTCGAAATTTACGGTAAACAATGATGGCCACAAATAAAAAGTCTATTTTATTACCAGGAAAAAAATCAGCTAAAAGGTAAAAAAGCTTTTTTTTTTTTACTATTTTTTTCAAACTATAGGCAAAATATGCTAAAAAAGCAAAAATGTTGTGTAGAAAAATGATAAGGAAAGAAACCTGCATTGAAAAAATATCCCAAAAATAACGTCACTAGCCCAACAAATAAATCCGTTAACTAATGCGTTCAAAAAATGGCTAAACGTTGCCTGGTTCTGAACTGGTTAAGAAAGTAATAAAGAAAATATTAGATTTACTTTCAAATCAAGACCGCTAAATACACAGTGTGCAAATACCAAGCTGCTTGCTTGCTTTAAATAACGTGTGAGTAATTCCTGTCCAGTTAATGCCACCCATTGCCAAAAAACAATAATGACATTTAGATAAAGAAATAAACCTTGCAGTCACTGCATCCAATCTGAGAGAGCGCACAATGGTGTGTGTAACCCGATGACATGTAGACATCTCAAACCTAACCAAGCAGCTGAGGTCTTCAACCAGCATTCTTCCATTGATATTCCCTATTATTTATCTGTGTTGTGAACAATATGTCCGCTTAATTGTTATAGAAATCTGTAGCCACTTTAGTAATTAAAATATCTAGCAGCCTCCATTCTCCAAACTCAATCTCCACATTTACAGCTGCTTTCTAGGACTAATGTATATTTTTTAGACATCCTCAGATCATTTTTGGACCAATCATTATGCCTTCACCACCATCTGATCGCCACCCTTCTTTATCCAGGAATAGGGCACTTAATATCGTCCCAACCCAACTCATATGATCAAGAACTCCTTGGTAACTTTACTTGATTTTAAATTTTTGTTTTTGCCCTTCATACCCCTCCGTTTCCCATGCCCATCCATATGTCTTCTCCATTTAATATTGTCAATATTCCACCAATACCTCTAGACCAGAATTGTTAAGCAGGCAAAATCCTCCCTCAGTATATTATCATTAGACGTATTGAGCCGCCATAATGTTGTATACTCTATCTTACTAATCCATACCAAGTTCTATCTTTTTCTTTTCTTTTATGGGTCTACTGTCAATGCTTGTCTATTAAGAACTTCTGGATTGTACTGCATGTGACATTAGATCTCTATGAATAAAAAAAAAACACCTCTTATATGGACCTTTTGTATATTGCCTTAATATCGCAAAACACCTGGTTCCATTTTTTTATCCTGTAAGAAAAGTAGACATATATATGGATGACAGGCAGCCACGTCAGCATGTTCAACACATTGCAACAAAAATTAAAGCTTTTCAGTGTATATACATATATATATATATGCCTATATGTGTGTGGGGAAATGTGAATATGACATTGGGAACCCCAATTTGACCAAATGCTGGTATTAACTTTGGAATAATAGCAGTTGTAATAATTGACCATGCAAGCCAACAAGTGCAATATGTTTGACTGTCATATATATATATATATATATATATATATATATATATATATATAAAGAAAGAAGATTTGCAGCACTCCAATGTGAAAAAAGTGGTGGTTTATTCAATCCAAGAACAACAGCAACGTTTCAATCCTACAATAGGATCTTTATCAAGCCTTGATAAAGATCCTATTGTAGGATTGAAACGTTGCTGTTGTTCTTGGATTGAATAAACCACCACTTTTTTCACATTGGAGTGCTGCAAATCTTCTTTCTTTATATATCAATACACGTCCGAGGATCGGGACGTTTTGCTGGGCACCTGATCGATTGATTCCGTGTGAGTGCTACTGCTTTCTTGTTTGCTATATATATATATATATATATATATATATATATATATATATTTATATTTATATGTCTGTTATGGGCTAGTAAAGTTTGAATAGAAATGTTCAGCTTAGACTTGTTAAGACTTGCTAAGTATTCTTCAGTTCTTCCTAAGAATTTGGAAGTAAATTGAAGTCACATTAATACTTTAAGGATAAATAACTTACCAGTTCAGGAACTATAAATGCATATGGAAGTGTTCTGAAAACCCCAAGTCCATAGGGAATATCCGGAACTTCACAGTTGCCTGGTATCTGAATTCCTTGTGATGCCATTTTTGCCCCTTAGATCACTGTGCTACGTGCAGAGGTGTCTGCTGTGTTTCTCACCTTGCTATCTGTACACCAAACATATCAATCAGAAAGGTTTAAGATGTTATACGACCAGGGACACACCTACACCTACGTACTAGATTGAAAAACCTGTTTTGTTCCTCTCAGGCCCATCGAGATAACAAGGGCAAGGTGATCCCTGTTTAATCTGTCAGGCAAAAACTTATTATGAAATATGCAATTAAATGATGACTTTCTCAAGTGGCTCTTCTATGGTGCAAATATTTAAGGAATGATTTTGAGTATCTAGCAATACAATGGTAGAAAAAAGACATACTTTTTCTATTTGACATTTGAATGTAGTGGTAATTTATTATTGTTATTATTAGGTAATACTAGATATATTATATTTCGCACAAATATATGAGCAAATTAACTAATAATTGCAGGAATTACATAAAAAATAATTTTAGTTTTGAAAATTAAAGGGTTATTCCCATTATTTAATATGATGGCAAATCGCTATGAAATTTCATAACATCATGATCGTGGGGGTTCAATCTCGGAGAATGAAGGGACGAACGTCCCTTCGGCATTTCTTCTGAAAAGCGGTTCTCTCAGCCACTGCACCGCAGCTCCTTTCAAGTGAATGGCGCTATGTTATAGTTCCCTGTATAGCGGGTGGCCGGAGCATCACTGTGCAGGGAAAATCATTCTAAGGATTAAACCCCCATTAATCAGTAAGTGATGGAATATCCTAACTATACATTAATATTTTTTTTTATAAAAGTTAAAGGGCTTTTCCTGCCAGTAAAAATTGATGGCCTATCCTCAGGATAGGCCATCAATAGCCGATCGTTTGGGGTTCGACTCCCGGGACCCCCACCGATCAGCTGTTTTGAAGTAGGTGCTGCACTCCTATGAGCACTGCTTCCCCTTCATTTCTACTTGCTCACTGTGAATCGTCAACACACATGTAGCGTCGATTCACATATATTGCAGCCTTCTACTCCCATTGAAGTGAATGGGAGAAGTAGGCTGCAATACCTGTGAATCGACCGCTACATCCGTGATGACGATTCACAGTGAGCAAGTAGAAATGAAGGGAAAGCAGCGCTCGTGCAAGCACTGCACCGCCTTCAGAACAGCTGATCAGCGGGGGTCCCGGGAGTAGGACCCCTACCGTTCTGCTATTCATGACCTATCCATGGGCATAGGCCAACAATTTTAACTGGCTAGAAAACTCCTTTAACCCCTCCACGACTGCCATATGGCTATATACGTTCTAACTGCCGATGCCCCGTGCAGTTAGCACATGTATAGACGTCGGCAGCCTGGAAGGGGTTTAATGAGTGCAGTGCTGCTTCAGTGTGAGCAGCACTGCACTCTCATGTGTGCTGGGGCTTTGAGAGCCCCGGAATACACCCTCCACTGTAGATGTAGTGCCACCCACAACCCCCGCAAAACCCTCTGTAGATAGCGCCACCTAAACTCCCTCCATCATCGGAATCCGTGGCCAACTCTCTGGTGGAGGATTCCCTTCCTAGAGGGAGCCCCCTTTCCATCCCCGCTGTAGATAGTGCCACCCCCCCTGCAGATAGCCCCCCCCCGGCTGCATTGCACCACCCACTGTAAATAGCGCCACCTGATCTGAATCTAGGGGCGGAATCCCCGGTGTTAGATCGCACTGGCCGGGGATTACGCTCCTAGATAGAGCCACTAACGTTACTGTCCACGTCAGGGGCTCTGTCTAGCAGCAGAATCCCCGGCCACTGAGATCTGACACCAAGGATTCCGCTCCTAGACCCAGTTCAGTTGGCGTTATTTACAGTGGGGGGTGCGATGCTATCTACAGCGGAGGGTTGCTATCTAGCATCGCAACCCCCACTGTAAATAGTGCCACCTGAACTGACTCTGGGAGCGGAATCCCCTGTGTCAGATCGCACTGGCCGGGGATTCCGCTTCTAGACAGAGCCCCTGACGTCACTGTCCATTTGCACAGTGACGTTAGTGGCTCTCCCTAAGAGCGGAATCCCCGGCCAGTGCGATTTGACACCGGGGATTCCGCTCCTAGACTCAGTTCAGGTGGCGCTATTTACAGTGTGTGTGTGTGGGGGGGGGGTGATGCTATCTAGCATCGCACCCCCCACTGTAAATAGCGCCACCTGAAATGACTCTAGGAGTGGAATCCCCTGTGTCAGACCGCACTGGCCGGGGATTCCACTTCTAGACAGAGCCCCTGATGTCACTGTCCATTTGCACAGTGACGTTAGTGGCTCTCTCTAGGAGCGGAATCCCCGGCCGACACTCTGGCCAGGGATTCCGCTACTGGAGAAGCCCCTGGTTTCACTATCCATTTATGGACAATGACATCAGCGCCCCTCTCAAGGAGCGGAATCCCCAGTGTCAGATCGCTCTGTGTCGGGGATTCCACTACTGGAGAAGCCCCTGGTGTCACTATCCATACATGGAAAGTGAGGTCAGGGGCTACTCCTGGAGCGGAATCCCCACTCTGGCAAGGGATTCTGCTTTTAGAGTTAAACCCTGACGTCACTGTCCATATATGGCCAGAGACATCAGGGGCTTCCTGTAGCAGTGCAATCTTCGGGCAGAGGGATTCCGCTCCTACAGGGAGCTACAGTGGTACTATTTACAGGAAGGGGTGCCATATAGGGGGGTGGCACTGTCTGCAGCAGGGATATTGCTAAATACAGGGGCTGATGATGCTATTTACAGGGGGTGTGGTGCTATCTACAGGGGGGTGCTATATACAGGGGTCTAACGTAAAAACACGCCCACTTGGGCATTAAGAAACTCATTAGCATAAAGCTTAAAATCGCTCATAAAGTTGTTTCAAATAGATCGTTTTTCTAAATAAAAAGCATTACAGTCACCTACATTACAGCGCCCATCTCCTTATGTAGGAGATAGGGCACTTATAATGTGGTGACAGAGTCTCTTTAAATTACATTTTCAAGGCTTTATTCCAAACATAACATGCAGAAAAATGCAATGTTTCGGACCAATCAATGGTCCTTCATCTGGCAAAGTGGTGCAACGCTGTGATAGCGCATTGCACTGCATGTATATACAGAAGGAAACTACTGTGATATTTAATCTCAAGGCAAATGAGATGTGACGTGCATACAGCATAAACCTACCAAGACGGAGGAAGTGTTGCCTTCTCTATTAACTGAGTTTCCGTTATAATTGCCTTGTGTGAATAACTATACAGGCATGGCCGTATTGTTGGTGCATTGTGGAAATTCTAGGAATAGGTCTCTACAGGTTTTTAGCCTCAGTGAGGACTTGAAACATAAAGTATATTAGAAAGTTGGATATATTTTCATTATGTAAGGATTAAGCTTTATTTAAAAAAAAACAAAAACTAGACAACAACTTTAAGATATCTCAGTTGTCCTATAAAAAAAACTACGGGGAACACAACAGGTTAATAGGGGTGGAAGGAGCTCTACAGCAGCCATAATTGTTGCTTTGAGGAGTGGGGAAAACAACTTCACTCTGCACAAATACTTTACATATGTTGAGATCAAACTGTAACGAGCCCCATCTTAGGGCCGGTTTACATCAGCGTTGGCTATCCAATGACGGAACCCCTCAACGGGAAGCCAACGCTGATGTGAACAGGGCCTAACTAGTGTGCAGGATTTGAGGTGGGTGGAGCCAGAAATGGTAGTCTAGATTTAGGGGAGGAATTAGGATTTAGAGGGGGAGGAAGGGTGCCAGTGCAAAGTTAGGGAAGGACTTGCTATTTAATGGAGTGAGGACAAAAGCCTTTTAGTATTCTGTAAAGATGAGCACAACGCTCTACTTGTTAACCCCTTGCCGCATCATGCCATAAAAGTACAGTATCACAAGTAGCGTGGTCGCACACCATGGCATACTATTACGGCATGGCTTTAAACCATTACTGTGTCAAATGACATGTGACACAGTAGTGATGGCTGCTGTTACCGACAGCAGTCAATCACTACTAACGGCCGAAGGACCAATCATGTTGGCCCCTGTCCAGCGATTGCTCTGATTGGTCTGTCAATGCGACTGACCAATCACAGCATTATGACACGAGGGGGGGTTATTTTTACCGGAGCCAATGCTCTAACCACCTCATTTCCTTTAGTGAGACGGTTAGAGTAAGCTCCGTCATAAAACTAGAAGAATTAGGCCCTAAAATTACTTTTAACCCCTTGATCACCGGTAAAAAGGTGAATGACCCCTGCATCACCCCATCTGTGCCCCCCCCCCCATCTTTGCACCCATCCTCTTCACTGGTGGTGGTCCTTGGATAACCCCCACCAATATACACACTTTAACTACTAATTGCTGTAGGCCAAGTTATACCATCTAATTGTTGTGCCATGAATTTTACTCTCAATTGGTGCATGCCAAGTTATACAATCTAACTTCTGCACCATAAATTTTACTGCTAATTTGTGCATGCCAAGTTATACCACCTAATTGCTGCGCCATAAGTTTTGCTTTTAATTGGTGCACCACAAATTTCATTAACTAAATTGTCCACAAAATGTATTCCTAATTTGTCCATGAAAATGTATGCAAATTTATCCACCAAATTTATCCTAATTTGTAAACTGTAATGATGGGGTAGGGAGACAGACAGGTGAGACCTAATCTACCCGCCACTCAGTCCCTGCCTACTTGCAACGACCCGCCCTAGGCGACGGGGTACAACTGGGCGACGGTCCCTACACTCAATAGGTGCATGACAGACAAACAGACAGGGGTACACAGAAGCCGGGGAAATGGGGAAGTTGCCCACGGGAACACCGTGAGCAACAAGCGAGGTAAACGAGCCGAGTCAAACCAGGAGATGAGCGAGGTACAAAACGCAGAGCAGAAGAGTGGTCAGTAAAGCCAAGGTCAATAACAAGCAGAGGGTCAGTAGTACAAGAAGCTGCAGCAGGGCCAGGAAACCAGCAGAGAAGAATCACAAGCAAAGGAGGAACAGGAAAGGCAGGTATAAATAGACAAAGGGCGGGAGCTAGCTCCGTCTGGCCAGGCTGAGATAGGCTCTCCCACTCCTAAGCCTGCCATCCTGAGTGGTGGAAGATGGAGTCAGACTCACAGACATAGAAGCAGGTGCAGACTGATTAACTATGGGCGTTGACACAGAAGCTGTGTCTGGCAGATCCCTTACAGTACCCCCCCTTTTATGAGGGGACCCTTTCTAGGTGGACCTGGTTTATTGGGGAAACGAAGGTGGAACCTCCTGACCAATACCCCAGCGTGAACATCCCGGGCGGGTACCCAAGTCCTCTCCTCCGGCCCGTATCCTCTCCAATGGACCAGTTACTTGAGGGAGCCTTGGACCATCCTGCTGTCCACAATCTTGGCCACCTCGAATTCTACCCCCTCAGGGGTGAGAACAGGGACCGGAGGTTTCCTCGAGGGAGCCAAGGACGGGGAGCAGCGTTTAAGGAGGGAGGCATGAAACACGTCGTGTACTCGAAAAGACGGGGGAAACTCCAGTCGGAAGGGGACAGGGTTGAGGACTTCAATGACCTTGTACGGCCCTATAAACCGGGGAGCAAACTTCTTGGAGGGACTTTAAGGCGCAAATTTTTGGACGATAGCCACACCAGATCCCCGACCACAAACAAGGGGTGAGCAGAACGTCTTCTATCTGCCTGAGTCTTTTGTATGCTCTGGGACGCCTCTAGGTTCTTCTGAACCTGGGCCCAGACTGTGCACAGTTCCCGATGAACGACCTCTACCTCGGGATTGTTGGAACTACCAGGTGAAACGGAGGAGAACCGTGGATTAAATCCAAAATTACAGAAAAATGGGGAGACCCCTGACGAGTTACTGACCCGGTTATTAAGGGAAAATTCGGCGAGGGGAATGAATGAGACCCAATCATATTGACAGTCAGAGATAAAACACCTTAAATATTGTTCTAGAGACTGATTAGTCCTCTCAGTTTGGCCATTAGTTTCAGGATGGAAGGCAGAGGAGAAGGACAGATCAATCTCCAACTTTTTACAGAAGGCTCTCCAAAACAATGAAACAAATTGTACCCCTCTGTCAGAAACAATATTGACAGGGACCCCATTAAGATGCAGGATGTGTTTGACAAACAAGGTAGCTAACGTCTTAGCATTGGGTAGTTTCTTGAGGGGCACAAAGTGGCACATCTTACTGAAGCGGTCTACTACAACCCACACCACCGACTTGCCTTGAGATGGAGGCAAATCGGTGATAAAATCCATGGAGATATGGGTCCAAGGTCTCTGGGGAATGGCTAAAGAACATAATAAGCCCGCTGGTTTGGACCTGGGAGTCTTGGACCTAGCACAAACTTCACAAGCGGCGACGTAGGCCTTAACGTCTTTAGGCAACCCATGCCACCAATAGTTTCTGGCAATGAGGTGCTTGGTACCCAGGATGCCTGGATGACCACATAGTGTGGAGTCATGATTTTCCCTAAGTACCCTTAGCTGGAATTGCAGGGGAACAAACAACTTGTACTCAGGAAGGTTCCCGGGAGCTGAACCTTGATCAGCCGCAATTTCAGAGACTAAATCAGAATCAATAGAGGAAATGATTATACCTGGAGGCAAAACACAAGCAGGATCTTCCTCCAAAGGAGGGCTGGCCATGAAGCTACGCAATAGTGCATCATCCTTAATATTTTTAGACCCAGCCCTACCCTTAGGGAGCTTAGCTCCTGGTACCAAATCAATTGCGCAATCGTATTCTCTATGAGGAGGTAACACTTCGGAGGCCTCTTTAGAGAAAACATCAGCGAAGTCCTGAACAAACTCAGGTAGAGTTTCTCCTCAGGGGGAGAAATAGAATTAACAGAAAAACATGACGTCATGCATTCATTACCCCATTTGGTAAGATCCCCAGTATTCCAGTCAAACGTGGGATTATGCAACTGTAACCAGGGAAGGCCTAAAACCAAATCGGACGATAATCCCTGCCTCACCAGTACAGAGCACTGCTCCAAATGCATGGAGCCAACAAGGAGTTCAAAAGCAGGGGTATGGTGTGTAAAATAACCATTAGCAAGAGGAGTGGAGTCGATACCCACTACCGGGACAGGTTTAGGAAAATCAATCAATGGCATAGCTAGAGACATAGCAAATTCCACAGACATAATATTAGCAGAAGAGTGGTCAGTAAAGCCAAGGTCAATAACAAGCAGAGGGTCAGTAGTTCAAGAAGCTGCAGCAGGGCCAAGAAACCAGCAGAGAAGAAACACAAGCAAAGGAGGAACAGGAAAGGCAGGTATAAATAGACAGAGGGCGGGAGCTAGCTCCGTCTGGCCAGGCTGTGATAGGCTCCCCCACTCCTAAGCCTGCCATCCTGAGTGGTGGAAGATGGAGTCAGTCTCACAGACATAGAAGCAGGTGCAGACTGATTACCTATGGGCGTTGACACAGAAGCTGTGTCTGGCAGATCCTTTACATAAACAATAATTTTATGACGAAATTCTTACACAACAATTTTTATTAACAAATTTGTCCGCAAAATGTTTTCCACATTTTTAAAACTTTTTTTTTTAAAAGGGGTGCAGTTTTCAAAATTGGGTTACCTCTTGGGGTTCTCTAATATTTCAACACCTCTGAGCCTTTGTTTTGATGTTACAATTTAGTAAATATCACTAAAGAAGGAATTATAGCGTCTATGTCCGTGGTCCGTCGGGATTACTCACCCCCCGATGGCTGCAGCCATGGATCTGTGAGTGCTGGCCCGCATCTCCTCCCCAGGAGACACCAGCGCTCACTTCCGCTCCATTCTGCTGTGTCCCGTAGGGTGCGTGTGCATGCTCATGCCCTGCCTTAAAGGGCCAGCGCATGCACACGAAAATAATCATCAATTTACCCATGATCACCCTGGACTATATAAAGGGCTCTGCCCTTTTCTCATTGCCTGAGCGTTGTGTTTACCCGTGTTAGTTTTGCAAATGGTCCCTTAGTGTTATCCTGTTTTCTGAGTGTTCCCATACCTGCTACCTGTATCCTGTATCCCGTGCTACCGTTGTTCTTGTGCCTTAGAAAGTTGGAGTCGTGTTGTGCCATCGGTCACGCCTGCTGTGTTACACCACGCCTGGTGTCTGCTGCCAAGTTCCCATCTGAGCCTAGCCGTTACTACTGTCTGAACTGCTACAGGTACCCTTGTGCTTGAACTATATAGACATTGACTTGGTACACTGTTTGGCCAGCTGTTATCCCGCTACAGCGGAACGGCCCAGTGGGTCCACATACCCACAGATCATGACAGTACGCTCAGGCCATGGACTCCGCTGGTCAAACCAAGACCATGACGTCATCACAAGACGTGTGCGGGCGGATATGCTACACCTTCGGTTACGACAGGACCAACTCCTCCAGGCAGTGAACATAATTGCACATCGGCTGGATACGCAAACTGCAGCCATGGCACCTACTCCTATTGCTCCTGCTATTCCTCCTATTACACCTCCTGGCAGCACCAATTCCCGATTCTCTCTGACACTACCTCCTCGCTACGGGGATTTCGGAACTAATGTCAGATCCACTTCAGTCTACATGCCAGAGCATTTCCTTCCGATGGCACAAGGATCGCATTCATAGTCTCTCTACTTACTGGCAAGGGCGAACCCCATCTGGGAAGTCAGGCACCAGAGATCCGTGACTTACAGTGTTTTCTACAGACTTTCCGCACTGTATTTGAGGAACCTGGACGAGTCTCTTCAGCAGCTGCATCCCTGCTGACCCTTCACCAAGGAGACACCTCTGTGGGCGAGTACGCCATTCAATTCCGTACCCTGGCGGCAGAGCTGACCTGGAACAACGAAGCCTTGGTGGCCACCTTCTGGCAGGGTTTATCCTCCGATATCAAAGACGAGCTTGCCGCTCGAGATCTGCCTTCTACCCTAGATGACCTCATTTTTCTAGCCACCTGGATTGACATGAGGATCAAGGAACGGTCTCAAGAGGTTCGCCGGGCCAGAGGACTTCCTAGGCTGGCTCCTACATTCCAGCAACCCCTGCTGCCCTCATCAGCGCTTCCACCAGAGGAGCCTATACAAGTAGACCATCTCAAGCTGTCTGTCCAAGAGAAACAACGCAGACGCACTTCAGGACTCTTTCTGTATTGCGGCCTCGGAGGCCATTTTGTGCGTCTGTGTCCCCAAAAGCCAAAAATACTCCAGCGCCTAGGATTGGTTGGAGAGACAACTCTAGGTGGAAAATAACTAAATAATAAATTGTCCATTCCCGTGACCATAGCGTCCGGTGAGAAGATGCACTGTGTCTCTGCCTACCTGGACTCCGGGTCTGCGGCAAACTTCATCCAACAGGACCTAGTGGATCAGCTCCAGATGACGACTGTTCCATTGGAGACACCACTGGCTGTTGCCTCGGTGAATGGACTTCCTCTGCCTGACCCCATCGTGTCTGAGACCAAGCCACTGAAGCTCCAAGTGGGAGCTCTTCATACGGAGCAGATTACTTTTCTCACCTTGCCCAAAGCCGTCAATCGGGTGTTGCTGGGTCTGCATTGGCTCCAGCTTCATGCCCCGGTTCTGGACTGGAATTCTGGAGAAGTTCTCCAATGGGGCTCTAAATGTCTCCACCGCTGCCTGTCACAGATTCAGCCTGTCCTGCCTCCTATGTCTCAGTCGTTGATAGGATTACCCACTCATTTTTCACAGTTTGTGGACGTCTTTTGCAAGAAGGAGGCCGAGGTGCTTCCCCCACACCGGGCGTACGACTACTCGATTGAACTGGTTCCTAATGCTTCACCGCCCCGAGGACTGGTATACCCCATCTCCTTGCCAGAGACTCAGTTCATGTCGGCCTATAGCAAGGAGAATCCGGAGAGAGGTTTTATACGAAAATCCTCCTCCCCGGCTGATGCCGGGTACTTCTTTGTAAAAAAGAAAGACGGATCTCTTCAACCCTTCATTGATTTCCGCAGTTTCAACCAGATCACGGTCAAAAACAAACACCCTTTGCCACTGATCTTGGAACTATTTGATCGCATATGAGGAGCCAAGATCTAAACTAGACTTGCGTGGGGCCGACAACTTAATCCGAATTCATAAAGGTGATGAGTGGAAGATGGCATTTAACACTCTGGACGGGCACTACAAATACCTGGTGATGCTCTTCGGCCTGTGTATTGCCCCAGCGGACTTCCAAGAATTTGTCAATGATATATTCCAAGATCTCTGTCTGTGTTGTGGTTTATCTAGATAACATTTTGATCCGATGACACATCGGAGGCATGTCCTGCTGCAATTAAGGGAGAATCGCCTGTATGCCAAGTTGGAGAAATGCACTTTTGAAAATAAATCTCTGCCCTTCCTGGGCTACATCATCTCGGATCAGGGTCTCAAGATGGATCCTGAGAAAGTAAAGTCCGTTCCTGAGTGGCCACGTCCTCAGGGCCTGCAGTTCATACAGCGTTTTTTGGGATTTGCCAACTACTACCGGCAGTTTATTCCAAACTTCTCATCATTGACGGCTCCCATCTCTACCCTGATCAAGAAGGGTGTGAATGCCAATGTGTGGACTCCAGAGCCAGAATCTGCATTTAATAGCCTCAAGAATGCCTTCAGCTCAGCCTCAATCCTCCATCATCCTGACATTTCTCGACAGTTCTCGTTGGAGGTGGACACTTCCTCTGTTGGTGCAGGTGCACTTCTGTTCAAGAGAGGCCTCAAAGGAAAGGCAGTGATATGTGGCTATTACTTGAGACTTTTTTCCTCCGCAGAGAGCAATTACTCTATTGGGGATCGGGAGTTACTGACCATTAAATTTGCTCTGCAAGAGTGGAGACATCTCCTAGAGGGCGCAGCCCACCCCATCCTGATATACACTGACCACAAGAACCTTACATATCTCTAGTCGGCTCAACGGCTGAACCCCCATCAAGCCAGGTGGTCGCTGTTCTTCGCCCAGTTCCAGTTTGTGCTCCACTACCAGCCCGCAGACCAAAATGTGAGGGCCGATGCCCTGTCCAGGTCATTTGAAACAGAGGACACCGTGGAGCCTCCACAAAGTATCATTGACCCATCCTGTATTATTTCTGCTAATCCTTTGCAAGTTAGAGACATCCCTCCAGGGAGGACTTTTGTGCAGTTGGCAGACAGGAGGAGAATCCTTCCCTGGGGGCACAGCTCCAAACTGGCTGGGCACACGGGTGTTCGTAAGACCGGAGATCTGATTGCCCGTCATTTCTGGTGGCCCACGCTGCCCAAAGATATTGTGGACTTTGTCTCGTCCTGCATTGTGTGTGCTTCCAACAAAGTTGCTCACTCCAAGCCTGCCGGTTTGCTCCAACCTCTGCCTGTGCCCAATGCTCCCTGACAGCATGTAGCAATGGACTCTGTCACTGACCTTTCTTCCTCTGCAGGATGCAATACGGTCTGGGTGGTGGTGGACCGGTTGTCGAATATGGCTCATTTTATCCCGCTGACCGGCCTACCTTCTGCTCCTCGGCTGGCAAATCTCTTCATCCAGCACATCTTCCGTATGCATGGTTTGTCTCTTCATATAGTGTCTGATCGGTGGAGTTCAGTTCACCTTGAAATTCTGGAGAGCCCTCTGTAAACTTCTAGACGTGAAGTTGGACTTTTCTTCAGTCTATCATCCCCAGTCTAATGGCCAAGTCGAGAGAATTAACCAAATCATAGAGAATTATCTTCGCCTCTTCATCTCCATGCAGCATGATGATTGGGTACAGCTTCTTCCATGTGCTGAGTTCTCGTACAACAACCACACAATTGAGTCCACCACCTCCACACCATTCTACATTGGGCCAACATCCACAAATTCCTCTTCCTGTTCTGGCTACATCCCTGGTACCCGCAGCTGACTCTGCATTTGGAGATTTTCTACAGGTCTGGCAGCAAACCCGTTCCTCTATTCTGCAGGCAGTCGATCGCATGAAGCGAAAAGCAGATGCTTACGACCACATATGGGGTATTGCCGTATTCAGGAGAAATTGCGTAAGAATTTGTGGAGTACTTTTTCTCCTATTACCCCTTGTATAAATGAAAAATTTGGGGCTAAAGCGATGTTTTATTGGAAAATATTACATTTTTCATTTTCACGGCCCAGTGTTTATAACTTCTATGAAACACCTGTGGAGTCCAAATGCTCACTACACCCCTAAATAAATTTCTCAAGGGGTGTAGTTTCCAAAATGGGATCGCTTTTTGGGGGTTTTCATTGTACTGGTACTTTAGGGGCTCTGCAAATGCGACATGGTACCTGAAAAACATCCTAATAAAATCAGGGCCCTGAAATCTATAAGGTGTTCCTTCATTTCAGAGTACTGTGTTTAAGTCGAGTGGTGCACTAGGGCCATATACGGGACATTTCTACAGAATCAGGGAAATAAATATTGAGGTTTTGTTTTGCTGTGAAACCTTGCTTTGTTACAGGAAAAATGGATTAAAATAGAAAATCTGTAAAAAAAAAAAAAAAAGACGTTTTCATATTTCTCCTCCATATAGTTTTAAGTTATGATCATTCTGACATCCTAAAAAAAATAAAAGGATTTTTAAAAAAATGATGCCGACATAAAGTATCAATTATTAACTCTTTTGTGTGGTTTGACTGTATGTCTTAAAAGCAGAAAAATTAAAATGTTGAAAATTGCTAATTTTCTGTAAATGTTGGATTTTTTAATAAATAAACGTAAAACACTGCGACCCAAATTTATCAATAACATAAAGTACAATGTGTACCGAAAAAACAATCTCAGAATCACTTGGATAAGTAAAAGCATTCCAAAATTACCACATAAAGTGACATGTCATATTTGGAAAATTGGGCTGTGTCCTTAAGAGGTTAAAGTGACAAGTAATATACATATTGACTGACACATGTGGAATGTATCCTTGCTTTTCAGTGTGTGTTTACATTTTTACAGCATTAACCCCACATTGTTTTTATATCTGTAGAAGCAGAAAAGCGTTGAAACAGAAAAACAGGAAATACATCAAAAATATTTTTTCCTATCCATTTTGATTACAGTGAGCCAGATAGGTGATATTTGACATCTAACTGTAGGTTGCACAATCTTGTTACCCACTCCCCCCCCCCCCCCCCTACCTTTTTCCTTCCCTACCATGCCATGGTTTTTCTCATTTTGATTATGTATCTCTTTATTTCTGAAATGCTTGTTATTTGACAATGTACGGCTATTAAAAGCCATTGGCCTTCCTGTATATGTATTACCCATGTTGCAAATGGGCTGTTTTATGTTCATATCTCTGTATATTTGTACTTTTGGTTTTGAAAATAAAAAACAGATTTGAAAAAAGAAAAAATATATATATTTTTTTCCTATCCACAAACCCCTAGATACCAAAATGGCGAGCAAAGTAAAAAGTCGCAAATTTTAGCACAACTATGATGTACATTTTTTTACGCTAGAAAACCGTCGAAAACCTTTTGATATATTCTCCCTGTATTTGCTCCAACACAGAGATCTGTTATTTGTAATTTATTGCAACCATTTGCATTTGACTATATGAATACAAAAAATTATGTAAGTTTGCAAATAGTCTTGATTAAAAATCTCCTGCCTTTTTGTATTTATAGCTCCTATGCAGACCTGTGTGTCTTTATAGCTACAGACTACAATCAAACCATTTGTATAGTCTGATCCTGCATTCATATTCCCTTCTTCAACTATCTGTAGGTTGGCAACGAGAGGACACAGGGGAAGTGGAGTACCATTTGGAAAAACTAACTGTCCCACTGCATATCTGCATAATAGAATCTCAGCTAAGTTGTTATGAGGGTTGTTTGTTGGGAAGGTTACGGTCCATTTGCAATAGCAACCAACATAAATCAGGGGTCCTCAACTGGCGGACCGCGGGTGCCAGTTGTCTGGACCAATGGTATCGCTAGCAGCAGGCATTTGGGGCAAAAGCCCGAATTTTTGACCTGGTGGCCCGGACAGAGATACTATGAACACTCTGGCGAAATAGGGAAATATCCTATCAGAACCAACAAAGCATTTCCGCACCATCACATTATCAGATTTTAAAAGCTATTTAATAGCATTACTGTTGAATGCTGTATTTGCTTTAGGGTATGTGCACACGTTAACAACCATTACGGCTGAAATTACGGAGCTGTTTTCAGGAGAAAACAGCTCCGTCATTTCAGACGTAAATGCTCGTAATACGCCTCGTTTACGCCTGAAAATAGGTCGTGTGAACGCAGCCTTAGGATTAAGGCCAGAGTTTATACTTTTGTATTTTCCAATTGTAAAGCAGTGCATAATATTTTAGTGCTTTATACAAAAAGAATAATATTAATATATTGACAGTGGTTTCAACTTGCTACTCTCCCATGAATCTAATTTTTGCCCAATTTTATTCTTAGGTCAGTTTCATATAGTTGTAATAAGGTCTCATTTTAATGTCTACATTATGGTCACCTACCCTGACTCCCTGTTCTACTGATTCGAACTTAGATCACCCTAAAACTCTATGGTTATCTATGTAGAACCATGTGGTTCAGATGTTGCAGCCATAATATGGATGTTAAAATGCGGCATCAAAAACTAATCTTAGTTGTGGGTAGACAGATCTATAGTGCTTTGGACTTTTTTTTAATGTTCTATAACTTCCTGAATAAGGCCTCATGCACACAACTGTAGCCATTTGCATGGCCGTGATTTTCGAGTCGGCCGGCCACGGAGTGTCAGCCGCGAACCGCACGCAAATCGCGGCCATTATTTTCAATGAGCCCGGACTGCAGAAAGAGCGGGCAAGCCTTATTACGGCCGTGTTCTGTAGGCTCCGGGGCCATGCACGGACCGTGGAAACCACAGTCGTGTGCATGGCCCCATAGGAATGAATGGGGCCGCATTCTCCCGTGGATTTTCGTTGCAATTGCGGCCGCAAAAGCACATTCGTGTGCATGGGGCCTAAGTTATCATTGCACCGTTGGTGCTCATTTGACATATTTTCCAACCTTGGGAGTATTAACCTCTTGTCTTCCTCTGTTTGAAGTAATGGCAAGAACTGCGGTTCATTGACATCTCAGAGCCTCACAAATTCACTTCAAACCCTTTACCCATTGATATCTTCTCATTTCAGATTTTTTTCCTCATACAATATCTTCTGTTTTCATTGTTTTTGTAAAAACTTCAGGATGACTACTAATCTCTTGTTTCAATATAAAATGAAGATCAGAGCCTTACAGTGGGAGATGGAGGCGTATTTTTTTTCTGCGAGCGGAAAAAAATCGCTCATGGGAGAAAAAACCGACAAGCTCTTTCTTACTGCGGTTCCGTCTCTGACCACCCATTGAAATCAATGGGAGGCAGAGAAAGCTTTTTTTGCTGCATTTTTTGCCCGCGACACTTAATGGCCGCGTCTGAAAAACAATCAAAAGATCTATCTGCCACTGTGTAGCCTACTGAATATTATCACGGCAGGGTGGTACTATTCAGACACAGTATGGCGCTATTATTTAGGCAGTATTATGGCAGTATGCGTCTTTATTTCCCTCCGTAATAATATGTTTCTTTTTAAATCCGTACTATGGCTTCTGTTCAAAACGGAAGCCATAGTGGGCCCTAGATCCATCGCATTGTGGATTCTAACAGCGTCTCACACACTCTCTTTTGCAGTTTATCAGTTTCTGTCCTTTTTACAGCTGCATGCTAAGCTCTTTTTGCCATCAAAAGTGACAGGGCCACCAAATGCAGATGTGTACAAGGCCTTAAACTTGTTATTTTAATTATATCAGACTCAAATTGATGTAGCAGAGCTAATTTAGAAATTTTTGTGCGATAAGATACCTCCACAGATAACATTTGTCATATCACAATGAGTTATATTAAATTAAAAACTCAGCTTTGCTGCATTGACTTACTCATCACAAATTTCTAAAGTTTAGATTGTCCTCTTTTGAATCTGAAGTAAAGATTAGTGAATCTATTTACTGACATAAAATATCATCATATCCCAGCATTGCAAATGAACCCACAATGCATGTAGAGGGCAACTGGGTGCATATGAAATGGCCGAAATTACCTGGCTTATAAATAGAAATTAATGCAGATCGTAGTTAAAAAATGGATAATGTTCCTTTCTTTTTGCTTCCAGGGATTGCTGTTATGAAGCAACATCTTATTACAGTATTATCTAGACCCATACTTCACACGCTACACTTTTAGTAGAATGTTATTGGTATATATAGTCATCCATTCTAGTATCTGAGCTCATTTGTAAACCTGTCTCTTAACAAACACATTGAGCTACACATTTCAATCCTCTAAGGAATTGGAGAGGAAACACCCAGAAACTTGTTTGCAACCCTGAATATAGAAAACCTGACGATCAGGCAAGACACTCCTCCACTTATAATCGAGTCCTCCTTTACTTCAAACATTCCTTTCACCTGACGGCTGTGGCATTTGGAACACCCATTCTATTTTTGACCTACTGTGACATTACACTGATAACAAACAGTCGTAACCAAGAGACCGGTCATTTTTTTTTTTTTTTTAAATTGTATGTTTTTTATTTTCATTTATCATAACATAAATATACAAAACCGTAGTAAATTCAGACAAGTAGATACATCTTATTCGAATAAAGGCGACAACATTTTGCATAGTATATTGGTCATTTTTACAGACGTCAACATCTTATTACCCCAGTGTAGCATATGGATTCCATATGCAAATTGCCCTCTATCCGTTTATATATCCGAGAAACATTAAAGAGGTTATTGTCTGTTCTGAGTATGAAATAAAGGATATGAAGTTTTAACTCGTTCCTCAATTCACAATTGTATCTCTCGCCTACACAAAATAAAGATTAATTCCAACAATACTAACACGACAATCGACAGACACATTAGGATAGGGAAGGGATAAGGTAAGAGTTGTAGCTTTAGGAGATATCTTAATCTCTATATTAAACCTGGATGTACTTTAAGAACAGTGGTCTTTCTCTCTCATGGAGGTCTAGAGGAGTCGTACATGTCCCAAAACCTCCACACACTTGTAAAGCGATCTACGCAATTATTCAGTGAGGCCGTCAATGATTCCAATCTCTTGACCTCCTTTATTCTGTTGTAAAGGGCCTCTAGTGTAGGAGGCGTTTTACGTTTCCAATTGGCCGCAATAAGACATTTCGCTGCTGTCAGTATATGTAGAAGTAACCGGGACTGAACTTTCCCCCAACCCTTCGGAGGCACATTTAAAAGATAAGTCAATGCTTGGTTCGCAGGTCTATTCCCAAATACTTCTTGAATGAGATTTTCTACTTCCCCCCAAAAGGGTCGCACTAGTTTGCAGTCCCAAAAAATATGAGGAAGTGTCCCCACGTCGCTGTGGCATCTCCAGCACCTATCCGATACCAACGGGTAAATGCGATGGAGGAATTCCGGGGTGTGATACCAATGCATTAGAATTTTATACTGGTTCTCCTTATAAGCCGCACATAAAGATGACTTCGCTGCCTGGGACCAGATGATTTGCCACAGCGACCTGGGTATCTCCCTACCCAAATATGCCTCCCACCTGGCCATATATCTATGTCTGGCTGGCTCTTGAAGAGGGGAGTCGGCCAGAATAGCATACATCTCCGATATTAACCCTCTAGTTGAAACAGTTGTTTTGCAGAGCCTTTCAAAGGCTGTGGGCTTAGAGAAACCCTGTTCTGTTCGTATAGAGCTAGCAAAGTGTGTGATTTGAATGTAACTGTAGTATGAGTTGTTGGGCAAATTGTATTTAGCTTGCAACGTTGAAAACGGTAGAATTGTGCGTTGACACGGGTCTACTATATCAGCAAAGTAAAATAATCCTGCTCTCGACCATGGCTGTGACATCTTTGTAGTGAGGCTCTCTGGTAGGGAGGGATTATATAGGAAAGGTGTCATTAGAGACTTTAAGGAAGATAATGCATATTTCGCCTTCGATACCCTCCAGATATTCCTAGTGAATGTCATTGTGTGTAGGAGGGGGGTCGCTAAAGTGTCCGTCGTCCCCGACCATAATAATGCATTTGGGTGTGTAGGTGCTATCCACAGTTTCTCAATCTCAGTCCATTTATTATATGCCCTTAGAGAGGTCCAACATGGTATCCTTCTCAAATGTACCGCTAAATAGTACCGGTAAACGTCTGGAACCGCCAATCCACCTGCCCCCACCGATGTAAGCATGACTGATACTGGGATTCTATGTCTTTTACCCGCCCAAATGTATTTCAGTAGTGCTGTTTGAAATCTGCAGATGTCTTTTCGTGGTATAGGGACCGGGAGGGTTTCCAGAAGGTATAAGTATTTTGGTAGGATATTCATTTTAACCGCCGATATCCTGCCAAAAAACGACAGGGGTAGGACAGACCATCTAGCTATGAGTTTGCTTATATCCTGAAAGAAGGGGACATAATTATGTTTGTACAGAGAGGTATATGAGCTAGAGATCCGAGTGCCCAAGTATTTTATTGTATCTGTCTTCCAAGTATATTTAAAGGAAGACTGCAGGGTTGTTATGAGCGCTGGGGCTAGATTGATCGGCAAGGCTTCTGTTTTAGAGTTGTTAATTTTATAACCTGAGTATCGACTATATTCCTTTAGAACCAAGTGCAGATTAGGCAGGGATATTTGCGGATTGCGTAGAGTCAGGAGAACATCATCCGCGAAGAGGGATATCTTAAATTCCCTGTCTCTTACCATGATACCCTGTATGTCTGGATTTTTCCTGATATATGAAGCCAGTGGCTCTACGCAAAGTACAAAAAGGAGGGGAGAGAGCGGGCAGCCCTGGCGGGTACCATTGAATATAGAAAAGGTTTGGGATGTAGCATGTGGCAATTTTACCGCCGCGTTTGGAGAAGAGTATAGTGCTCGTATCGCTTGGAGGAAAGGGCCAGAAATGCCTATTGTCTCTAGGGTGGCGAAGAGGAAGGACCAATCTAATCGGTCAAAAGCTTTCTCAGCATCTAAGCTCAGGAGTAAGCCCGATGTTTCTGTTTGATTAACCACATCTATCAGGTCTATAGTTCTTCTAGTATTATCCCCTGCCTGTCTATGCATGACAAATCCCACCTGGTCTTTGTGGACTAGTCCAGGTAGTAGGGAGCTCAGTCTATTGGCTAAAATCTTAGTAAATATTTTTAAATCCGCGTTCAGCAGCGATATCGGTCTATAGTTAGAGCAATCAGTATGATCCTTTTCTGGTTTGGGAATAACCGTAATAAAAGAGTGGAGCATTGAGGGAGGTATCTGTTCCCCCATCAGGAAAGAGTTAAAGAGATCTATCATGTGTGGAGTTAGTGAGTCCTGAAAAATTTTGTAATAAAGATAAGAGAAACCATCAGGCCCTGGTGATTTGCCGCTAGGGAGCTCCTTGATCGTATCTTGCATTTCTTCTAACGAAATGGGTGCATTAAGCATGTTAATGTCTGATGCTGTGAGAGTAGGTAGAGAGCTGGGTTTTAAATATTCCAAGAGACATTGGGTTCGGGTTGTGGGATCTGTAGGGAGTTGGGACGGTAGTGAATATAGCTTTGTATAATATTGGTGGAATAGGTCAGCCTGTTGTTTAGGGTCAAAGAGTAACTGTCCTTGTGAGTTTTTAAGTACCGCTGGGGTCGAATTTAATTGTTTAGTACGTAACTGTGCTGCTAATAGTGAGTGTGCCTTGTTTCCCCGTTCGTAATATTTCTGCTTAGTATATAATAATAACCGTTCCACCTTGGCTATGGAGAGATCTTTCAATTTTCCTCTCGTCTCAATAATGCGACGGAGAGTAACTGTAGAAGGCGATATAGCCATTTTACGCTCCAGGGAAGCAAGTGTCACTGTCAGATCTTTCTGCTGTTGTTTTGTGTCTCGCTTAATACGTGAAGAAATAGAGATACAGTGCCCCCGAAGAACTGCTTTATGAGCTTCCCATATTGTAGACAGCGTAGGGACTGAGTTTTTGTTAAGGATGAAATATGTGTCAATGTGATTCCTAAGAGCCTCTCGGTGTATCAGATTTTTAATCAGTCTTTCGTTTAGTCTCCAGTGGCATTGTCTTGTAGTCCGCAAGTCCGAACTGAGGTCAAGTATGATCGGTGCGTGGTCCGACCACGTGATAGGGCCAATATCTGTCGAGGACGTAGAGCGTAAGCCCAGTACATTACCTAAAAAGAGGTCTATCCTTGTATGAGTGTTGTGTGGGTGGGAGTAAAAAGTGTATTGTTTAGCCGAAGGATTAGTTACCCTCCACAGGTCATAAAGATTATGTTTACGGATCAGTCGACGAAAGGCTAGGGTATGTCTGCGTAAGTTTGCTGGTGGTGTGGGTACAGTGAGGGACTGTCTATCCCTTATGTCCGATACTGGAAGGTTAAAGTCTCCCCCTATGTAAAGAGTGTTAGGCGGAAGACGTGCGAGTTTTGCAAACACTTTCTCTAGGAAAGGGACCTGCAGGGTATTTGGTACATAAATATTACATAACGTGAGTGGGACTCCTCTCAATGTCCCTACCAGGATAACATATCGCCCCATTGGGTCTATAATGGACTTATTAACTTGCAGGGGGCAATCTCTAGATACCAGAATCGCGACTCCCGCTTTTTTCTTATTTTGTGTCGCCGTGTATACCATAGGAAAGTGGGACTGTGCAAATTTAAAGGAGCCCGATCTGTCATGGTGCGTTTCCTGGAGAAAAGCAATATCTGCTTTCAAATCCTTTAATTCTTTGAGCGCTAATCTCCGTTTCACATTAGAGTTTAGGCCTTTAACATTTAATGAAACTATACGCGCCATGACAGATCCAATGTCTGTTGATCAAACACAAATATTAACCCCTGTAAGGGGCCCAACCTGTATCCATGGTATGGTGGCAAGAGACCGCAGTTCCTCCTTTTTTCTTTTGAGCCATGTTCTCGAGGATAACTCCTAATATATGTTTCACTACCAGAGAAAGAAGGGGGTGGATAGGGGAGACATAGACATAAAAACACATAAAATATTAGCCATAAACTTATACAGCACCGGTACGTTATCAAGTCATACAATTGACTGTGAATGGAAAATGCTTTCCATATGGAGACATAATAATTCAACCGAGTATTATGCATAAAAATCAATGAAAACACTAGGTGCATATAATGCCCTAGGAAAGTGACTCGTCTCCCTAGGGGATACATTTCCCCAGAAGTCGATACAGCCAGGACCCGTCCTAGCATCCTTTCCTCGAAGATCAGCCAAATCTGGTGACTTGGCCTGAGAGTCCTCCACCCCCACCCATTCGAGTATAATACAATTTTTGAACAGAAAGTAAAAAGATAGAGAATTAACACATAACAATTGCATCAAGAAAACATTCAATGCGGCTTGTGCACTAGGAAGTGCATATTCGAGTAATAGCCTCCCGCAACAGTTTCCTTTATCTCCGGATTGGAGATCTGCGACCCCTGTTAACACTAGGGTTCTCCCGTGTATCAGGTTTCTTCTTTTGTAGGACTTTATGCCAGATGGGTGGAGGAGGTGGAGGGGGTAAGACTAGATCCCAACTGGGCAACTTCGGTGCAGAGATATCCAATGTGGCGCAGAAGTCCTGAACATCTATAGGCGACCGTAAAACTGCAGAGCGTCCATCTTTTCTAGCTGTAAGACTAAAGGGGAAGCCCCATCGATACAGGATATTAGCATCTTTCAGGATGGAGAGCAGCGGGCGCAGTTGGCGCCGCTTATGTAGGGTTATCCAAGAGAGATCCGGCAAAAATTGGATTGTAGCATTTCCATATTCAATGGTTCGCTGGGTTCTAGCCTTGGCCATTATGGTTTCCTTCAACTCAAAATCCGTGACACAGCAAATTATATCTCGTGGCAGGGTGCTGGCTCCTTTAGGTCGTAAGGCTCTGTGAGCTCTGTCTAATTTAATAGGTTGGTCCGCGGCTGCACCTATGACTTTGTTAAAAATGGTAGTCAGGATCTGTTTCACATTTTCGTCTTGTTTCGGTTCAGGCACACCCCTTACTCTGATGTTGTGGCGTCTACCCCGATTATCTAGGTCTTCCAGGTGGTTATGGTAATCACTGAGAGCCATATTTTGGGCCACTACCGTGGATTGTAGCTGGGAAATATATTGGCGGGTGGAGTCGTGGTCATCTTCCAGCGTTTCCACTCTATTTGCTACATATCTTATGTCTTGTCTTACAGCTGCAATGGCGGCGTTACAGGTATCTTTTACCTCCGCTATAAGCACTTTAAAATCCTCTCTGGTAGGAAGCTGACTTAGGATGGCATGCCAGTCTGCCCTTTTAGGTGCAGGGTACTCAGAATCTGAGGATGAGAGATCCGCCTGAAGATCTAGGGTTCGGTCACATGAGGATGGACGCACTAAGATGGAGGAAGCTTCTCGCTCCGTATCACATACCTCCCTTCCCCTGTCCCTAAGGCGTTTCGAGGAGGAGGAGGAGGAGGGGGAGGGGGTCTCATCTCTCGGAGGTCTCGGAGCCCTGGGCAAAAGTGGGAAATCTTCCAAGGTATGAGGTAAGTCACTAACCTGTAGGTTCTTGTGTTTTGGGAAGACTCCCTTCGAGAAAATAGGCAGAGTCTCTGCATGTTGCACTAAAGCATCCAAAGATGGCGGACTGATCTCCACGTGGCTGCCCTCCTTCCTCTGGTAATATCTCTGGTCGGCAATTGTCAAACTAGGTGGCTGCGGTATCTGGGTCTGTACTTGCCCTGTGAGCGGTTCTGTATGCGGGTCTCCCTCCAGGGCTTCCGACGGGCACCATGAAGCCTGCGATGCTGTGTCCGAGGAGGGTGCCAGTAATGGCGCCTGCTCTGTCTGCGCGTCTGCACGGAGGAATGCCTCCAGGGTTCCGGGAGTTGGCGCTCCGGAGGGTGCCAGCTTATTCTCCGGTTTCTTAGGACCACGTTTCACCATCTTGCGGGCTTATCGGGAGGCTAAATCCGAAATTAACCGCTGCTAAAAGGGTGGTTAGTAGAGGAGCTCCGGATCGTGCGTCCTACTCCATCGACATCCGGTCACGCCCCCCCGAGACCGGTCATTTTTAATGTATTACTGCAAATCATTTAGTAATTTTCCCATTGAAAAAGAGAAAAATAGCAAAAAGATTGAATTTATGAATCATGAGGTCACTGGCCGCTGATTTCTAAGATGTAATGAACTTCCTGCAATAGGGAAGAGGACAGGACAAAATCCTATACTGCTGAGGATCATTACGCACCCATTTGAGGCACAAAAGTTAATGTTTAACATAAAAAAAATATATTGACTATATATACTGGAGGCTTTTTTAGGTTGACCAATGACCAATTACTTTTTTGGCAGACATGGGTCGGTCATCGGCCATTGCAAACCATTTCAGGTCAACTCTTAATACAATTTCGGATGACTGTCATCAAATGTGTATGGCTAGTATAACATATGTAGGGGGGCATCAAATGAAAATGCTGCCTTGGTTAGATACTTAATCTGGTATTTTTTTTTCCCCCAGTAGTAGATGAATACAATTGAACTGTAAATCAGCAAAGTTTGCCCATTGTTATTATCCATTAGGGCATCCTTTACATTACATGCATTTCTAAGTTCTCATTTTGGCAGAAAGTTCCTGCAGTCAACAATAATGAACGTGCAAAATCTTTATTACTGTGTAACTAATATAGTCTTTTGCCCATTTGTAGAATTGTTTATTTTGTACATGGGTAGTTTAAAGCAGTTTTCTGGGACCCTGGCACCCCACTTTTTTGCCTGATAAAGCACCATCCATATCCGTGCAGCTGTGAATGGGGCTTTGTTGTAGTACCAGAAACAGCTGCATCAACTAGCGTGGCGCTGTTTTGGGTACTGAAGTGTAGGAGCTGTGGCACTCCAGCTTCGTTCTGCTGATAAGTAGAGGTACTGGGGGTCAGATGCAAATGGTTCACATGTTTAATGGTCTTTCCTAAAAATAGACTATCAATATAAACTCCTAAAACACCCCTTTGATCTGGCCATACGTGTTAGATAAATATCAGTCGAACTTGACAATGTAATATTTATGGAATCAACACAACTGTTTTGCCAACCTCTCCTATTAGGGGAAAGTAAGATCAAGCAGGTTGGATAGAGGTGTCCAGCAGCGGATTATCTCCTTCTCCCTACTGAAATAAATATACATTCTTGGCAGATCGGTCTAATCTGGCTGATCTGTTTAAAGGGGTTTTCCAGCCACTTAAAATTGATTGTCTATCCCCAGGATAGGCCATCAATAGCTGATGGGTCAGGGTCCGACTTTCGGGACCCCCGCCCATCAGCTGTTTTGAAGGGGCCGCAGTGCTCGTACGAGCGCTGCTTCCCATTCATTTCTTCTTGCTCACTGTGAGTCGTCGACTCGCATTTAGCGGTGACTCACAGGTATTGCAGCCTTTCTCCCATTCACTTCATCGTGAATCACAGCTAAATGCATGTCGACGACTCACAGTGAGCAAGAAGAAGTGAAGGGGAAGCAGTGCACCTACAATGGCGGATCATCATATGGGCGGTTCGGGCGGCCGCCCGAGGCCCGTGGCTCCGCACATAATTTTAAAAAACGATGGTCCCGCTTCCAACTGAACCTGCGTCCGCAGGACGCAGATTCAGTTGGGTTGAATGCTGGAGCCTCGCTCCAGCATTCACTCTGCCGTGAGCGGCTCGGCGCAGGCAGGCAGATGTAGTGACATCATCGCGCCTCTCTGCACTGAGTCACTCACGGAACAGTGCAGAGGAGGAGAAGGATCTCATCCACCCGTTGTGGGAACGGGAATAGGTAAGTAATTATGTTATTATTTTACTATTAGGTACATACATAGGGGGGCATTATACTGTATAGGACAGCTAAGGGGAACATATACTGTATGGGGCAGCTATGGAGGGCATTATATTGTATGGGGCAGCTATGGAGGGCATTATACTGTGTGGCAGTGATGGGGGGCATTATACTGTATGGGGCAGCTATGGAAGGCATTATACTGTGTGGCAGCTATGGAGAGCTTTATACAGTATGAGACAGCTATGGAGAGCATTATACAGTATGGGGCAGCTATGGGGGCATTATATTGTATGGGGGGGCATTATACTGTATGGTGCAGCTATGTGTAAAGGATCTGCCAGGCACAGCTTCGGGGTTAACTTCCATAGGTAATCAGTCTTCACCTGAGTCTATGTCTCTGAGACTGACTCCAGCTTCCACCACTCAGGCTGGCAGGCTTAGGAGTGGGAGAGCCTATCGCAGCCTGGCCAGACTCAGCTAGCTCCCGCCCTCTGTCTATTTATACCTGCCTTTCCTGTTCCTCCTTGCTTGTGATTCTTCCCGTGTGGTTTCCTGGCCCAGCTACAGCTTCTGACTTTTGATCCTGCTCCATACTGACCCTGGCTTACTGACTACTCTCCTGCTCTGCGTTTGGTACCTCGTGCACTCCTGGTTTGACTCGGCTCGTTCACCACTCTTGTTGCTCATGGTGTTGTCGTGGGCAACTGCCCCATTTCCCTTAGCTTTGTGTACCCTTGTCTGTTTGTCTCGTGCACTTACTGAGCGTAGGGACCGCCGCCCAGTTGTACCCCGTCGCCTAGGGTGGGTCGTTGCAAGTAGGCAGGGACAGAGTGGCGGGTAGATTAGGGCTCACTTGTCCGTTTCCCTACCCCTATCATTACATAATCACAAGCCCATATACCTAGTCTACCCTGGTCCCTGACACTACTATGGACCCCCTTGAGACCCTGGCCCAGCAAATGCAGGGTCTCTCCCTACAGGTCCAGACCCTGGCTCAGAGGGTCAACCAGCCTGACGCTACCATGGTAGTCCCCCTCACCTCACCTCTTGAATCCCACCTCAAGTTGCCTGACCGGTTCTCAGGGGACCGGAGGACTTTTCTCTCCTTTCGGGAGAGTTGTAGGCTCTGCTTTCGTTTAAAGCCTCACTCCTCAGGTTCTGAGAGCCAGCGGGTGGGTATTATTATGTCCCGGCTCCAGGAAGGGCCCCAAGATTGGGCCTTCTCCTTGGCTCCTGACGCCCCTGAACTTTCCTCCGTTGATCATTTCTTTTCTGCTCTCTGACTCATTTATGACGAGACTGACAGGACTGCCTTTGCTGAGAGTCAGCTGGTGACCTTACGTCAGGGTAAGAGACCTGTTGAGGAGTATTGTTCTGACTTTAGGAAGTGGTGCGTAGCTTCTCGGTGGAATGACCCTGCCTTAAGGTGCCAGTTTAGGTTGGGTCTGTCGAACGCCCTGAAAGACCTGCTAGTTAGCTATCCCTCTTCTGACTCCCTTGACCAGGCTATGGCTTTAGCGGCACGACTTGACCGACGTCTCAGGGAACGACAACTTGAACGTTTTTGTGTTTTCCCCTCTGACTCCCCCATGATGCCTCCCGAGGTCCCGTTGCTTCGCTCTTCCACGGAAGACTCGGAGGTACCCATGCAACTCGGGGCCTCCGTGTCCCCCCGACAACGTAGAGAGTTCCGCAGGAAGAATGGTCTCTGCTTCTATTGTGGGGATGACAAGCATCAAGTGAACACCTGCCCTAGGCGTAAGAATAAAGCAGCCGGAAAACTTCCGCGCCTAAGTGATCATCGGGGAGGTCACTTGGGCGCACAGGTATTTCCCGTAAATATGAAACGTAATAAAATCTTGCTTCCCTTTCAGGTCTCTTTTGGGGGTAGGTCTGCTACCGGCAGTGCCTTCGTGGATTCAGGGTCTTCTACTAATATCAGTGGGTATCGACTCCACTCCTCTTGCTAATGGTTATTTTACACAGCATACCCCTGTTTTTGAACTCCTTGTTGGCTCCATGCATTTGGAGCAGTGCTCTGTACTGTTGATGCAGGGATTATCGTCCGATTTGCTTTTAGGCCTTCCCTGGTTGCAGTTGCATAATCCCACGTTTGACTGGAATACTGGGGAGCTTACCAAATGGGGTAATGAATGCTTGACGTCATGTTTTTATGTTAATTCTATTTCTCCCCCTGAGGAGGTGAACACGCTACCTGAGTTTGTTCAGGACTTCGCTGATGTTTTCTCTAAGGAGGCCTCCGAAGTGTTACCTCCTCATAGAGAATACGATTGCGCTATCGAATTGGTACCAGGAACTAAGCTCCCTAAGGGTAGGATATTTAATCTTTCTAGTCCCGAACGTGAAGTCATGAGAGAGTATATCCAGGGATGCCTGGCCAAGGGTTACATTCGCCCCTCTACTTCTCCGGTAGGTGCTGGCTTCTTCTTCGTAGGGAAGAAGGATGGTGGTCTTAGGCCATGCATTGACTACCGTAACTTGAATAAAGTCACTGTAAGGAACCAGTATCCCCTTCCTTTGATTCCTGATCTCTTTAATCAGGTTCAGGGGGCCCAATGGTTCTCTAAGTTTGATCTACGGGGGGCGTATAACCTTATCCGCATCAAAGAGGGGGATGAGTGGAAGACTGCGTTTAACACGCCCGAAGGTCATTTCGAATACCTCGTCATGCCCTTTGGGTTGTGTAATGCTCCTGCGGTCTTCCAGAATTTCATAAATGAGATTTTAAGAGATTACCTGCGGGTATTTCTTGTAGTGTACCTTGATGACATACTGGTGTTTTCCAAGGACTGGTCCTCCCACATTGAGCATGTCAGGAAGGTGCTCCAGGTCCTTCGGGAAAACAAACTGTTTGCGAAAACCGAAAAATGTGTGTTTGGGGTACAGGAGATACCATTTTTGGGTCAAATCCTCACTCCTCATGAATTCCGCATGGTCCCCGCCAAGGTTCAGGCAGTGGCGGAATGGGTCCAACCTGCCTCCCTGAAGGCGTTACAGTGTTTCTTGGGGTTCGCTAATTATTACAGGAGATTTATTGCTAACTTCTCGGTCATCGCTAAGCCTCTTACGGACCTCACTCGCAAAGGTGCTGATCTCCTCCACTGGCCCCCTGAGGCTGTCCAGGCTTTTGAGGTCCTTAAGAAGTGCTTTATCTTGGCCCCGGTGCTGGTTTAGCTCCCGGGAACCTTCCTGAGGACAAGCTGTTTGTTCCCCTGCAATACCGGCTAAGGCTACTAAGGGAAAATCATGACTCCGCACTATCTGGTCATCCAGGCGTCCTGGGTACCAAACACCTCATTGCCAGAAACTATTGGTGGCCTGGGTTGCCTAAAGACGTTAAGGCCTACGTCGCCGCTTGTGAGGTTTGTGCTAGGTCCAAGACTCCCAGGTCCCGACCAGCGGGCTTACTACGTTCTTTGCCCATTCCCCAGAGACCTTGGACCCATATCTCCATGGATTTTATCACCGATTTGCCTCCATCTCAAGGCAAGTCGGTGGTGTGGGTGGTAGTAGACCGCTTCAGTAAGATGTGCCACTTTGTGCCCCTCAAGAGACTACCCAATGCTAAGACGTTAGCTACCTTGTTTGTCAAACACATCCTGCATCTCCATGGGGTCCCTGTCAATATTGTTTCTGACAGAGGGGTACAATTTGTTTCATTGTTTTGGAGAGCCTTCTGTAAAAAGTTGGAGATTGATCTGTCCTTCTCCTCTGCCTTCCATCCTGAAACTAATGGTCAAACTGAGAGGACTAATCAATCTCTAGAACAATATTTAAGGTGTTTTATCTCTGACTGTCAATATGATTGGGTCTCATTCATTCCCCTCGCCGAATTTTCCCTTAATAACCGGGTCATTAACTCGTCAGGGGCCTCCCCCTTTTTCTGTAATTTTGAGTTTAATCCACGGTTCTCCTCTGTCTCACCTGGTAGTTCCAACAATCCCGAGGTAGAGGTCGTTCATCGGGAACTGTGCACAGTCTGGGCCCAGGTTCAGAAGAACCTAGAGGCGTCCCAGAGCGTACTAAAAACTCAGGCAGATAGAAGACGTTCTGCTAACCCCTTGTTTATGGTCGGGGATCTGGTGTGGTTATCGTCTAGGAACTTGCTACTTAAGGTCCCGTCCAAGAAGTTTGCTCCCCGGTTTATTGGGCCGTACAAGGTCATTGAAGTCCTCAATCCTGTCTCCTTCCGACTGGAGTTGCCCCCATCTTTTCGAATACACGACGTGTTTCATGCCTCCCTCCTTAAACGCTGCTCCCCGTCCTTGGCTCCCTCGAGGAAACCTCCTGTTCCCGTTCTCACCCCTGAGGGGGTGGAATTCGAGGTGGCCAAGATTGTGGACAGCAAGATGGTCCAAGGCTCCCTCCAGTACCTGGTCCATTGGAGGGGATACGGGCCTGAGGAGAGGACTTGGGTACCTGCCCGGGATGTTCACGCTGGGGTATTGGTCAGGAGGTTCCACCTTCGTTTCCCCAATAAACCAGGTCCACTTAGAAAGGGTCCGGTGGCCCCTCATAAAAGGGGGGGTACTGTAAAGGATCTGCCAGGCACAGCTTCGGGGTTAACTTCCATAGGTAATCAGTCTTCACCTGAGTCTATGTCTCTGAGACTGACTCCAGCTTCCACCACTCAGGCTGGCAGGCTTAGGAGTGGGAGAGCCTATCGCAGCCTGGTCAGACTCAGCTAGCTCCCGCCCTCTGTCTATTTATACCTGCCTTTCCTGTTCCTCCTTGCTTGTGATTCTTCCCGTGTGGTTTCGTGGCCCAGCTACAGCTTCTGACTTTTGATCCTGCTCCATACTGACCCTGGCTTACTGACTACTCTCCTGCTCTGCGTTTGGTACCTCGTGCACTCCTGGTTTGACTCGGCTCGTTCACCACTGTTGTTGCTCACGGTGTTGCCGTGGGCAACTGCCCCATTTCCCTTAGCTTTGTGTACCCTTGTCTGTTTGTCTCGTGCACTTACTGAGCGTAGGGACCGCCGCCCAGTTGTACCCCGTCGCCTAGGGTGGGTCGTTGAAAGTAGGCAGGGACAGAGTGGCGGGTAGATTAGGGCTCACTTGTCCGTTTCCCTACCCCTATCATTACACTATGGGTGGCAATATACTGTGGGGCAGCTATGGGGGACATTATACTGTGGGCGCAACTATGGGGGACATTATACTGAGCAATTACAAGAGCTGCAGGTACAAGGGGGGGGAGGCACTGTGTAGCACTTTATACAAGGGGTTGGTGCTGTGTGGCACTATATAAAAGGGGGATTGCTGTATAGCACTATATAGAAGGGGGAGCGCTGTGTATCACTATATCTAAGGGGGGATTGTTGTGTAGCACTATATACAACGGGGGTTGTGGCACTATATACAAGAGGGGGAGGGCTGTGTGATGCTTTTACAGCGGTCTGTGTGTAGAGCTATCTACAGGGGGCAGTGTGGCGCTATTTAAAGAGGGGGAGGGCTGTGTAGCGCTATTTACAGGGGGCAGCGTGTGTCTCTATCTACAGGGGTCTGTGTGTGAAGCTATCTACAGGGGGTCTGTATGGCGCTATCTATATGGGACTGTGTGTGACGCTATCTAAAGGGGCTGCGTGTGGCACTATCTGCAGGTGGGGTGTGGCACTATCTGCAGGGGGGGGGCGCTATCTACAGGGGGTTGTGTATGGCACTGTCTATAGGTAGGGCTGTGTGTAATTCTATCTACAGGGGTATGTGTGTGGCACTACCCACAGGGGGGGTGGCGCTATCCACAGGGGGATGTGTGTGTCACTCTCTACAGGGGGGGTGTGGCACTATCTACAGGGGGGTGCTATCCACAGGGGGTGGCGCTATCTATAGGGGGGGTGTGTGTGGCGCGATCTACAGGTGGATGTGTGTGTGATGCTATCTACAGGGGCTGTGTGTGGCGCTAAGTTTAGTGGGCTGTTTGTATGTGGTGCTTTACTTTACAGTGTTTGACACAATTATATTCAGGGGCGCAGCCTATGGTGCTATAATATTTAGAGGCACAGCGTTTGGTACTATTTTATTCAGGGGTGCAGTGTTTGGTGCTATTATATTTAGGGGCACAGTGTGTGGCACCATGATAATTTTATCTTTGTTTATAGATGTGGAAATGTTGGAAAAGTGAGGCGCCAAAGACATCTGAGTGCCAAATTGTGCAGAAATGGGTCATGGCCGGGAGAAGTCGTCATGAAGTCTGGACTGGATGGAGTAGTAAAGAGGGAAAAAACTACGTCGTCACCTGTGAGTCGCTAGATTTATAGAGAATCTGTCATCTCTCCAGACATGTTTATTATAGGAAATCCTTGTATTTCACAAAAAGACTTTGTGCAGTCCAGGACTGATAGACAAATAAGTGTTACTATTCCCCTTGTCAGGAGAATGTGTCCCTACATGGTGCGATACTGTCAGCGATGGTTGGAGACTGTCAGTATGTAGGGACACAGCCTCTTGACTTGACAAGTCGTAACACCCATTTCTTAATGCCTGGACAAAAAGGAAGTTTTAACAATAGTTACAGGGCGGCGGTGGAGAAGGGGGGCCCAACTTTGGGTAACAGCCCAGGGCCTATGGTCTACTTAATCCGCCACTGCGCACCTATGGGCGCTGCGGTTCTTTCAAAACAGCTGATTGGCCGGGGTCCCGAAAGTCGGCTATTGATGGCCTATCCTGAGGGTAAGCCATGAAATTTTAGTGGCTGGAAAACCCCTTTAAAGGGAGTCTGTCACCAGAACTTAGTTTTGAACTAGCAGTATGCTAATATAGATCATGCTAACCTGATTTTAAATGTGTTTTCCTTGTTCCCCAGGGTGCCTGCTTTTGCATTAAAAACACTTTTATTAAGTTTATGCAAATTAGCAATTCGGTGCAATGAGGACGTCTCCGTTGCACCAAAATGCTACCGTGTCATTGCCCTGTTCAACCCCCCGTCCCTCCCTGCTTGATGTGATTGACATGGGCCAATCAGCGTACTCGGCGAGTTCACGACTGGCCCCGTAGTGTAGTGAATGCGCGCGCGATCCTGCATCTTAGTCAGCACATGCTCAGTATAAACAATATATCCGCCGTTGTAATCGGCACTACTGCGCATGCGCCGATGCAGGGACGCGTGCACGTTCACTAAACTTTGGGGCCAGGGAGTGATAGCTAAACTGACAACTATTTTATGTTTATGGTCAGAAGAAGAGAACACAGTGGGCAACTGGTACACTGACAGGGCACAGGAAACAAAGCAGCACATCCTAAAATAATAAGGAACTTTATTTACCAATGAAACTTTCAGCTCCACTAAGCCTTCTTCAAGCATGACTGAGAAAGGCTCACTGGAGCTGAAACGCTGCATGGGTGAATAAAGTTCCTTATTATATTTGGATGTGCTGTCTTGTTTCCTGTGACATATAGCAAGGGACTGTTGGATGAAGTCCTGTAAGGTTTGCACTCGATAATTCTTCAGGGTGGCTCAGTGGTTAGCACTGTTGCCTTGCAGCACAAGGGTCCTAGGTTCACTTCTAAAGACAACATCAGCATGGAGTTTGTGTATTCTCCCTGTGTTTGTGTGGGTTTCCTCCGGGTACTCTGGTTTCCCCCACACTCCAAAAACATACTGATAGGGAATTTAGATTGTGAGCACCAATGGGGACAGTAAGTGTGGACCTCTGTCCAGTGGTGTTGAAAAAAACTCTGTGTGAACAAGAGTCTCCTGTAAAGGTCTCCTGTCAGTGCACCAACCAGAGGTCAACGGCACCAGAGTTTTAAAATTATTTATTTATTTTTGCCACTTATATAGTGCAAACATATTCATGTTGGCGCTATATAAGTAGCCGTATTAATATTGGGCGTATTAATATTATAAAAATCTCACTCCTCCCCAGATTGCTGTACCTCCTGCAGACAATCCCTATCTCCATCCCATCCTCTTATTGGCTACGTATCCAGCAATATTTTGGATCCTTCATATGACCAACGGGTCTTCCCCGCCTGAGCAGGACAATGCTTACTGAGGGACTCCAGGGATGCAGGTGGGGTTGGTTTGCCGGACTGTCATCTCTATTACCTTGCATCGACTCATGCTCGTGTTCTTGACTTCTTTCACAACCACGATTCAAAACTCTGGGTTAGTTTAGCCCAACAATGCTGTACTTGTACCCTATCTACCCTGCCGTGGACCCGGCCTGGGAACAGACCGACTCCAGCCTCCTTTGTTGTTTCCCATACCGTCCTGGCACTATGGTCTTCGGGGATAGGGGGTTCACTCATTGACCCACTGGGCCCATTGACCCCTATTACTGACAAACCAGCCTTTCCAGCTGGGGAGTGTCACGGTACGAGGTGTGAACCCACTGGGCCGTACCGCGTAGCGGGATGGCAGCTGGCCAAACCGGTAAGTACACAGTTCGATAGTTCAGCGAGAGTACCTGAGGCAATCGTAGGCAGTGGCGAGACGGGCACGTCCAGGACCAGGCGGCGGGAAGTCGTCCGGTGAGGCGTAGCAGGGCAGCATAGGCTGTAGCACAGCACGCCAAGTAGCACAGCACGGCAATAGCACTAGGAAGCACGGAAGCAAGATACGGGATACAGGAGCAAGGTAGACTGGGAAGCTGGAAGACACTGGGAGACCATAAGCAAGACGAACAATGGGAAAACTAACAACGCTCTGGCAAGAGGGCAGAGCCCTTTTTATAGCCCAGGGCATCCTGGGCCAGATTGCAGGTTTTCTGCAAAAACGCGCGCACTGACCCTTTAAGGCCGTGCACGCGCGTGTGCGCGCCCCCGTCGGAGACACACAGAATCCGGAAGTGAGTGCTGGCGCCTGCCTGGAGGATGACGCTGCAGAGAGGTAAACTGTCCATGGCCACGGCCGTCGGGGTTAACGAGCGAACGACGGGCCGTGGCCATAGACGTTACAGGGAGGCTCGTCTCTCCATCCTAGGCAGGTCTTCCACCAACCCCATGTACTTCACTCAGGTCCTCTCGATTCCTCTCTACTCCCATTAGCCACTATCTGCCCAGCTGATGTGCATTCACCACGCCACATGTTTGAATATTCCCAATTAAAACACTTTTATAGTGTTACTTATCACCAAGCCCACTTTCACCGGCCGCTTACTGACTTTGAATGCTTATGTGTTTCCACCCTGTCCCCTACACATGCCATCTCCACACTATATAAACTGCTCCTCTCCCAACGATCCCCTTCCCCTGATCTCCCACCCTACTGCAAGGCTTGGGAGAAAGAATTGAAAAAGGAAGAGAGCCTCCTATTATATTATTTGAATTATCAATTCTTGCCCGGGTGTACACCACCAATATAAATCATAGAAATTATGGGTATGGGAAAAAAGGAGAGAAAAGGTGCAAGAATAATAGATGTTAAGTCGCCTTCAATTGTTATATATATTGATACCGACAATTATAGGGAAGGAAATATCCAGTGCAGTGTCCCGTTTAAGTTGCACTGGCAGCGTCATTTTCTTTATACTTTTTATTTTTGTTTTTGCTTTTTTTGTTTATTTTTATTAGTATTAGTGTATTATGTTTTTCTTATTTCAATTCCCATTGATTTGAGACACCATCCTGTATAAATGGTTGTGTCCACATCAATGGGACTAAAGAGGAAGTGCTCTTAGAGCTATGATAGTGTAACTTTAATGTTCTCACATAGAGATTCTCATAAATTAACCTTGATCCATAGGATCATATGGACATATCTACTAACAGCACGGAAGAAGCTGACCTGACTTCTTTCCCATAACCATAATTGAACAAAACATTCTCTGACGCATAATGGGAATAGTGTTTTTCCCTTTCCCAAAAAGCCTCGATAGCCATACGGGCTCAGGAAACTATCTATAAAATTATTTGTAGGTGGTATCGGTTCTCCACTACTCTACATAAATGGTACCCGTCTGTACCAGACACTTGTTTTTGGGAGGCGGTACTTAAAATCATATTAGAAGTTACTGGGGTCTCGGTCCCCAATTCTCTCTCGAGAAGCTGCAAAATCGGTTATCCCATGCAGGTGAAAAACGGCGGTTCCTCCACTGTTGAATGAGTAGTTCTAGGAGGTTGCCTTGATACAGAGAATGGAACAGCTACTGGCCCATTCCCCAGCTGCTTCTACATGATACACAGATACATGGTCTCAATGTATTATGTTCCTCTCTTCTTCCACCTACCATAATGCAGAGACTTGAGTCACAACCCTCCACCCTTCCTATCAGACTTCATCTGAAAAGAGGACTCTTGCGGTTGCTTGCTCCAACCACGCCTCTGCCATGTACATAGCTGCTCTTGCTTCTTCTTTTTATTTACCAATGATAATCCGGAACTGGAGTCCAGGTTCACCATGACTTGAGCCCACCATGTCCCTCCTTTGCCCTTGTTCGTATCCCATTCTATTTTTCCCTTCCCTTCCTGTGTCTAGTTGAGTGGTCACTTGCTTCCTGTGATTGCGTTTGCCTGCTGTCGTTACATTTTAAGTTGTATAGGAGTCTGAATTATTGTATCTCTACTTCATTTTTATGCAATGCTCATTTCCATTATGTGTTTATTCAGGCTGCTGACGTATAATGTGTATATCATGGGCTGTGATGTCCACCTTCCTGTTTAGGCTGTGCTGCTATTTAGAATTTTCTTTCTATTATGGGGACACATCCCCTCGAAATGTGTTTGTATTAAAACCAATAGCAATTTTGAATATGAAAAAAAACTCAGTGTGGACAGGGCCTTAGTCTCACTCCAGCATTTTTTTTATTCCGACATAAAAAAAATAACATTGTCTACTGTCAGTAAAATGATGGGGCAAATAATGCTATATAAAAATGCCACAAAATATGGTAATTCATAAATCCTCAAATGATGTGGGAATATCAAACTGGTGAAGTCTTTGATGAGACTGATGCCACGGATTTCCAAAATGAAAGGGCTCTACAGAGTGCTTACAATATTTTTTTGTCAGATTTTCAGTATCAGAAATCCCTAAAGGATTCTAAGTAAAAACCCTTCAAATTATAGATTATAGTTAGACTGTCGTGTTAGATTTTGAGAAACAGAAATCTCTGAGCAGTGCCAAGGAGTTTGAGTACTAATAGAGTCTTTCTTCTGCAAATCAATAGTGGCCTTAGATTACAGACTTCATCAATACGATCATCTCATATCTATCTCTTACATATTAGAAAATAATTTTGACTGGATTTTCTCTTTAACCCCTTCCCGACCACCCCACGTAGATTAACGGGCTACAGCACTGGTCCTTGTGCCTGCAGCCCGTTAATCTACGTGTACTCCTAACAGAGCACACAGGCGCTCTCCACAGCCACATCCTCCAGTTACTAGCAGCCTTAGTACTGGGGGAAAACATTGGGTTGGATCACAACGGTGAACCGAGCCGATTAACCCCTTAAATGCGGCAGTCAATAGCGACCACCGCATTTAAGTGTTATAGCAACATCAGCACCCCGCTACGCGATTGCAGGGGCCGATTGCTGCGGGGGCGATTGCTATGGCAACCGGAAGCCTAATTCCGGTCTGCCATCTATGGAAGGCGATTAGGTCCTGCCAGAGGCAGGACCTAATATGCCTCCTGTCAGTGTGTAACTGACAGGTATAATACCCTGCAATACATAAGTATTGCAGGATATTATAACAACAATCCAACAATTGGATCTTCAAGTCCCTAGTGGTACTAAAAAAAAAAAGTTAAAAAAGTTACAATAAAATGTACAAAAGTAAAATGGAAAAATAATAACATTTTAAAAATCGCCCTTTTTCCCTTATAAAGTCCTTTATTATTAGAAAAAAATAAAAAAAAATAAATAAACTATGCATAATTGGTATCGCCGCGTCCGTAATGGCCTGAACTATGAAAATATAATGTCATTTATCCTGCATGGTGACCGCCATAAAAAAAATTATAAAAAGACTATACCGGAATTGCTATTTTTAGTCACTTCAGCTCCCAAAAAATTGCATGAATAGGGATCAAAAAGTCGCATGTACCCAAAAATTGTACCAATAAAATCGACAGTTTGTTCCGCAAAAAACAAGCCCTCACACAGCTTTCCTGATAGAAAAATAAGTTGTGGCTCTTAGAATATGGTGACACAAAATCAAAATAATTTTTTTGAAACCGTGTTTTTATCGTGCAAACATCGTAAAACATAAAAACCTATATACATATGGAATCACCGGAATCGCATCGACCCACAGAATAAATAAAATATGTCATATATAGTGCACGGTGAACACCGTAAAAAAAAGAATAAAAAACAATAGAAGTTTTTACCGCCTACTTACACTAAATTCAGCAAAAAACTTATGGGATCAAAATGCTCACTATACCCCTAGACAAATTTTTTTTAAGGGCTGTAGTCACTTCTGTGGGGTGTCCACTGTTTTGGTCCCTCAGGGGCTTTGCAAATGCGATATTACACCCGAAAACAAATTGAGTAAACTTGAGCTCCAAAAGCCAAATAGTGCTCCTTCCCTTCTGAGCCCCGCTGTGTGTACAAACAGCCGTTTATTACCACATATGGGGTATTGCCATTATCAGTAGAAATTGCTTTACAAATCTTGGGGTGCTTTTTCATCTTTCTTCCTTGTAAAAATTTATGTTTTATTGAAAAAAATTTAGATTTTCATTTTTACGGACTAATTCCACTAAATTCAGCAAAAAACCTGTGGGGTTAAAATGCTCACTATACCCCTTGATGAATTCCTTGAGGGGTATAGTTTGCCAAATGGTGTCTTTTTGGGGGTGTTTCCACTGTTTTGGCACTACAAGACCTCTTCAAACCTGACCTGCCTAAAATATATTCTAATAAAAAGGGGACCCCAAAATCCTCTAGGTGCTCCTCTGCTTCTGAGGCCGGTGTTTCAGTCCATTAGCACACTAGGGCCACATGTGGGATATTTCTAAAAACTCCAGAATCTGGGCAATAAATAATGAGTTGCATTTCTCTGGTAAAACCTTTTGTGTTAGGCTGGGTTCACACGACCTATTTTCAGGCATAAACGAGGCGTATTATGCCTCGTTTTACGCCTGAAAATAGGGCTGCAATACGTCGGCAAACATCTGCCCATTCATTTGAATGGGTTTGCCGACGTATTGTGCAGACGACCTGTAATTTACGCGTCGTCGTTTGACAGCTGTCAAACGACGACGCGTAAATGGACTGCCTCGGCAAAGAAGTGCAGGGCACTTCTTTGCCACGTAATTTGAGCTGTTCTTCATTGAACTCAATGAAGCACAGCTCAAGATTTACGAGCGTCTCAGAGCGTCTCAGACGCCTCGTAAATTACGAGGAGCATTTACGTGTGAAACGAGGCAGCTGTTAACAGTCTGTCTTTTCACACGTAAATGCCTCTCATCGTGTGAACATACCCTAACAGAAAAAAATGGATTAATAAGGATTTTCCAACAAAAAAAATAAATTTGAAAATTTCCCCTCTACTTTGCTTTAATTCCTGTGAAACACCTAAAGGGTTAATAAACTTTCTAAATGCTGTATTGAATACTTTGAGGGTTGCAGTTTTTAAAATTGGGTGACATGAGGGTTTCTAATATATAAGGCCAGTGGCGTAGCTATAGGGGTCGCAGCGGTCGCAATTGCGACCGGGCCCCGAAGCCTGCGGGGCCCACGACCCCCCCACCACATTTTCGTGAGGGTACTTATGTAAAAACGCTGCATAAGCAGCATTAAAGCTGGACAGATGCCGTTTTCTAAAGGACCTTTAATGACGTCATGCCCATGTGACCTGATTCGCCTTTGAGGAACAGAAGCCATGCCCACCAATCAGGTCCTTCTACCAGAGTATAGCAGCAGCAGAGTCGGGAGAAGAGAAGGCACGTCCACCTCTCAAGTCCTGGTGAGCGCTTCCTTAACCCCCTCTCTCCCTGCATCCCTCATTGTCTTTTCTTTACTTGTCTCTCCTGACCCCAACTCCTGTAGGGTTTGTTAAGTTTTTTAATTCACCATGCGTTTTGCTGCGATTTTCGTAATCGCACCAAAAATGGCGCGGTTTTGCCGCGATTATGAATCTTGCAGCAAACCACACCATTCATATCACAAATTCGAATATTGCTTAAAAGTAGTACAAGATGCATAAAAACATTAGGCTTAGGGCTTAATCAGACGAACGGGATATACGTCCATGCAACGCGCGTGATTTTCATGCGCGTCGCACGGACCTATATTAGTCTATGGGGCCGTGCAGACAGGTGCGTGATTTTTACACAGCGTGAGTCCGCTGCGAAAAACTCACAACATGTCCGTTCTTTGTGCGTATTTCGCGCATCATGCACCCATTGAAGTCAATGGGTGCGTGAAAATAACGTGCACCACACGGAAGCACTTCCGTGGGACGCGCGTGATTCGCGCAACAGCAGTGAAAAGTATGAATGAAAACAGAAAAGCACCATGTGCTTTTCTGTTTACAAACATCCAAACGGAGTGTCATAATGATGGCCACTGGCGTAGCTATAGGGGTCGCAGCGGTCGCAATTGCGACCGGGCCCCGAAGCCAGGGGGCCCACAGCCCCCCGCACCACATCAATAAAAAGTTACTGTAGTAACTCGGGCCGCGGGCCCCTGTTACTATAGTAAAAGACTTTACTTACCTTCCTGGTTCCGGATCGCAGCGGAGGTCCTGACGTCAAGCGCTGTGCGCAGTGTATGACGTCACAGCGCTATGCGCCGCGCACAACATCGAGACGACAGAACTACCGCCGCGGCTGAAGAGGAAGGTAAGATTAGCCCTGACTGGCAGGGTCCGACTCCCGGGACCCGCCAATCAGCTGTTTTGAAGGGGCCGCAGCACTCGTACGAGAGCTGCTCCCCTTCATTCCGGTCGCACTGTGAATCGGTGTCGGCGATTCACAGTGTGAGCGAGTAGTGAAATGAAGGGGAAGCAGCTGTCGTACGAGTGCTGCGGCCCCTTCAAAACAGCTGATTGGCGGGTCCCGGGAGACAGACCCCGACACATCAGCTATTGATGGCCTATCCTGAGGATAGGCCATCAATGTTTAGGGACTGCACAACCCCTTTAAGCCTACGATGTAGCAGGCTTAGGGGGCCCATGAGACAGGATCACAGATTGTGTGATCCTGTCTGCTGGGCCCTGTATCTAAGCCTACCACACTGTAGGTTTAGATACATGTCCCATGCGTGATCCTGTCTGATGGGCCCTGTATATAAGCCTACCGCACTATAGGTGTTAGGGATCTGCCAGGTACTTCATCTAGGTATACTCCTGGGATTAATCAATCCACACCTGAGGCCAGACCTGTTCGACTGACACCATCTCCCACCAACCAGGGTGGCAGGCTCAGGAGTGGGAGAGCCTATCGCGGCCTGGTCTGTCGGAGTTAGCTCCGCCCCCTGTCCTTTATTACCTGCCCTGTTCTCTCCCTCAGTGCTTGTAATTCTTTTGGATTCCTGGCCCCACTGCTGCTTGCTCCAGCCTGCTTCTGCCGTGCTTCTGTCTTGCTGCAGTTCTGCTTGACCTGCTTTGCCCCTGGCTTGCTTCTGTCTCCTTGCCCGCTTGGGTGTACTCACTTCGTCCTGGTCCTGACTGTCCGTTCGCCGCTCCGTTTCCTCGTGGCGTTCCGTGGCTACTGCCCCTTCCCTTGCATGTTCCCTGTTTGTTTCCCTGTGCACTTAGACAGCGTAGGGACCGCCGCCCAGTTGTACCTCGTCGCCTAGGGCGGGTCGTTGCAAGTAGGCAGGGACAGGGCGGTGGGTAGATTAGGGCTCACTTTCCCTTCACCTCCTTCCGGCCATTACATAATTACAAGCCCTTACCTAGTCTACCATTTCTCCTACGCTGACGCTATCATGGACCCCCTTGAGACCCTGGCCCAGCAGATGCAGGGCCTCTCCCTACAGGTCCAGGCCCTGGCCCAAAGGGTCAATCAGGGTGACGCTGCTTTAGTAGTACCCCTCACCTCACCTCTAGAACCCGACCTCAAGTTACCTGACCGGTTCTCAGGGGACCGTAAGACGTTTCTCTCCTTCCGGGAGAGTTGCAGACTGTATTTCCGCCTAAAGCCCCACTCCTCAGGTTCCGAGAACCAGCGGGTGGGTATCATCATATCCCGACTCCAGGAAGGGCCCCAAGAGTGGGCCTTCTCCTTGGCTCCTGACGCCGCTGAACTTTCCTCTGTTGATCGCTTTTTCTCTGCCCTCGGCCTCATTTACGACGAGACTGACAGGACTGCCTTAGCCGAGAGTCAGCTGGTGACCTTACGTCAGGGTAGGAGACCGGTTGAGGAATACTGTTCTGATTTTAGGAAGTGGTGCGTAGCTTCTCAGTGGAACGATCCGGCCCTAAGGTGCCAGTTTAGGTTAGGATTATCTGACGCCCTGAAGGATCTGCTGGTTAACTACCCCTCGTCTGACTCCCTTGACCAGGTTATGGCCCTAGCAGTACGACTTGACCGACGTCTCAGGGAACGTCAGCTAGAACGCTTCAGTGTGCTCCCCTCTGACTTTTCTGCGATCCCCCCCGAGGTCCCGTCTCCTCGCCCCTCCACGGAGGACTCGGAGGTACCTATGCAACTCGGGGCCTCCATGTCCCCTCGACAACGTAGGGAGTTTCGCAGAATGAATGGTCTCTGCTTCTACTGTGGGGACGACAAGCATCTACTGAACACCTGTCCCAGGCGCAAGAATAAGAAGCCGGAAAACTTCCGCGCCTAAGTGATCATCGGGGAGGTCACTTGGGCGCACAGGTATTTCCCGTTAATGTGAAACGCAATAAAATTTTGCTTCCCTTTCAGGTCTCGTTTGGTGGTCGGTCTGCCACGGGCAGTGCTTTCGTGGATTCAGGGTCATCTGCTAATATCATGTCTGCGGAATTTGCTATGTCTCTAAAGATGCCTTGTATTGATTTACCTTATCCTATCCCTGTAGTAGGAATCGACTCAACTCCTCTTGCTAATGGTTATTTTACTCAGCATACTCCTGTTTTTGAACTCCTTGTTGGCTCCATGCATTTGGAGCAGTGCTCTGTACTGGTGATGCAGGGATTATCGTCTGATCTGGTTTTAGGCCTTCCCTGGTTGCAGTTGCATAATCCCACGTTTGATTGGAATACTGGGGATCTCACCAAATGGGGTAATGAATGTCTTATGTCTTGTCTTTCTGTTAACTCTATTTCTCCCCGGGAGGAGGTAAACACGCTTCCTGAGTTTGTTCAGGACTTCGCCGATGTGTTTTCTAAGGAGGCCTCCGAGGTGTTGCCCCCCCATAGAGATTACGATTGCGCTATCGATTTGGTGCCCGGTGCCAAGCTTCCTAAGGGTAGGATATTTAATCTTTCATGTCCTGAACGTGAAGCCATGAGGGTGTATATCCAAGAATGCCTGGCCAAGGGTTTCATTCGCCCCTCGACTTCTCCTGTAGGTGCTGGCTTCTTCTTCGTGGGGAAGAAGGATGGTGGTCTTAGGCCGTGCATTGATTATCGTAACCTGAATAAGGTCACCGTAAGGAACCAGTACCCACTTCCTTTGATTCCGGATCTTTTTAATCAGGTTCAGGGAGCCCAATGGTTTTCTAAGTTCGATCTACGGGGGGCATATAACCTTATCCGCATCAAAGAGGGGGATGAGTGGAAAACTGCGTTCAACACACCCGAGGGTCATTTCGAATACCTGGTCATGCCCTTTGGGTTGTGTAATGCCCCTGCTGTCTTCCAGAATTTTATTAATGAAATCCTGAGAGAGTACCTGGGTAATTTTCTTGTTGTGTACCTTGATGACATACTGGTGTTTTCCAAGGACTGGTCCTCCCACGTGGAGCATGTCAGGAAGGTGCTCCAGGTCCTTCGGGAGAATAATCTGTTTGCTAAGACTGAAAAATGTGTCTTTGGGGTACAGGAGATACCATTTTTAGGGCAAATCCTCACTCCTCATGAATTCCGCATGGACCCTGCCAAGGTTCAGGCTGTGGCGGAATGGGTCCAACCTGCCTCCCTTAAGGCGTTACAGTGTTTTTTAGGGTTCGCCAACTATTACAGGAGATTTATTGCCAACTTCTCGGTCGTCGCTAAGCCTCTTACGGACCTTACCCGCAAGGGTGCTGATGTCCTCCATTGGCCCCCTGAGGCCGTCCTGGCCTTTGAGACCCTCAAGAAGTGCTTTATCTCGGCCCCCGTGCTGATTCAGCCCAACCAAGAGGAGCCATTTATTGTGGAGGTTGACGCATCCGAGGTGGGAGTGGGGGCCGTCTTGTCCCAGGGTACCAGCTCCCTCACCCATCTCCGCCCCTGTGCTTACTTCTCTAGGAAGTTTTCGCCCACGGAGAGTAACTATGATATTGGCAACCGCGAACTTCTAGCCATTAAATGGGCTTTTGAGGAGTGGCGGCACTTCCTGGAGGGGGCCAGACACCAGGTAACGGTCCTTACGGATCACAAGAATCTGGTTTTCCTAGAATCGGCCCGGAGGCTTAATCCTAGACAAGCTCGGTGGGCACTATTCTTTACGAGATTTAATTTCTTGGTTACCTATAGGGCTGGGTCCAAGAATATTAAGGCTGATGCTCTGTCACGTAGTTTCATGGCCAATCCTCCTTCTGAGAAGGATCCTGCTTGTATTTTACCCCCTGGTATAATCGTCTCTGCCACGGATTCTGATTTAGCTTCTGATATCGCGGCTGATCAGGGTGCAGCTCCCGGGAACGTCCCTGGGGACAAACTGTTTGTTCCCCTGCAATACCGGCTGAGGGTACTCAGGGAAAACCATGACTCCGCTCTATCTGGTCATCCTGGCATCTTGGGCACCAAACACCTCATTACCAGAAACTATTGGTGGCCTGGGTTGCCTAAAGACGTTAGAGCTTACGTCGCCGCTTGTGAGGTTTGCGCTAGGTCCAAAACCCCTAGGTCCCGACCTGCGGGCCTACTACGTTCCTTGCCCATTCCCCAGAGACCTTGGACCCATATCTCCATGGATTTTATCACCGATTTGCCTCCATCTCAGGGCAAGTCGGTGGTGTGGGTGGTAGTCGACCGCTTCAGCAAGATGTGCCACTTTGTGCCCCTTAAGAAGCTACCTAACGCCAAGACGTTAGCTTCTTTGTTTGTGAAACACATCCTGCGTCTCCATGGGGCCCCAGTCAATATCGTTTCTGACAGAGGGGTACAATTTGTTTCCTTATTTTGGAGAGCTTTTTGTAAAAAGTTGGAGATTGATCTGTCCTTCTCCTCCGCCTTCCATCCCGAAACTAATGGCCAAACGGAAAGGACCAACCAATCCCTGGAACAATATTTAAGATGTTTCATCTCTGACTGTCAATTCGATTGGGTCTCATTCCTTCCCCTTGCTGAATTTTCCTTGAATAACCGGGTCAGTAACTCGTCAGGGGTCTCCCCGTTTTTCTTTAATTTCGGGTTTAACCCAAGATTCTCCTCCGTCTCCCCTGGTTGTTCCAATAATCCTGAGGTAGAGGATGTTCATCGGGAACTGTGCACTGTCTGGGCCCAGGTTCAGAAGAACCTAGAGGCGTCCCAGAGCGCACAAAAGATTCAGGCGGATAGTAGACGTTCTGCTAACCCCCGGTTTGTCGTCGGGGATTTGGTCTGGTTGTCGTCCAGGAACTTGCGCCTTAAGGTCCCGTCCAGGAAGTTTGCTCCCCGATTTATTGGACCTTATAAGATCATTGAAGTCCTCAACCCTGTATCCTTCCGTCTGGAGCTCCCCCCATCATTTCGCATACATGACGTCTTCCATGCCTCCCTCCTTAAACGCTGCTCCCCGTCCTGGTCCCCCTCGAGGATACCTCCTGTTCCCGTTCTCACCCCTGAGGGGGTGGAATTCGAGGTGGCCAAGATTATGGACAGTAGGATGGTCCAGGGCTCCCTCCAGTACCTGGTCCATTGGAGAGGATACGGGCCGGAGGAGAGGACTTGGGTACCTGCCCGTGATGTTCACGCTGGGGTATTGATCAGGAGGTTCCACCTTCTCTTCCCCACTAAACCGGGTCCCCTTAGTAAGGGTCCGGTGGCCCCTCATAAAAGGGGGAGTACTGTTAGGGATCTGCCAGGTACTTCATCTAGGTATACTCCTGGGATTAATCAATCCACACCTGAGGCCAGACCTGTTCGACTGACACCATCTCCCACCAACCAGGGTGGCAGGCTCAGGAGTGGGAGAGCCTATCGCGGCCTGGTCTGTCAGAGTTAGCTCCGCCCCCTGTCCTTTATTACCTGCCCTGTTCTCTCCCTCAGTGCTTGTAATTCTTTTGGATTCCTGGCCCCACTGCTGCTTGCTCCAGCCTGCTTCTGCCGTGCTTCTGTCTTGCTGCAGTTCTGCTTGACCTGCTTTGCCCCTGGCTTGCTTCTGTCTCCTTGCCCGCTTGGGTGTACTCACTTCGTCCTGGTCCTGACTGTCCGTTCGCCGCTCCGTTTCCTCGTGGCGTTCCGTGGCTACTGCCCCTTCCCTTGCATGTTCCCTGTTTGTTTCCCTGTGCACTTAGACAGCGTAGGGACCGCCGCCCAGTTGTACCTCGTCGCCTAGGGCGGGTCGTTGCAAGTAGGCAGGGACAGGGCGGTGGGTAGATTAGGGCTCACTTTCCCTTCACCTCCTTCCGGCCATTACAATAGGTTTAGATACAGGGCCCAGCACACAGTAATCTTATACTGTATAAGATTACTGTCTGCTGGACCCTGTATCTAAGCCTACGTTGTGGTAGGCTTAGATACAGGGTCCCACAGACAGTATCACACATGGGCCCTGTATCTAAGCCTAACACGTGTTACTAATCGTTTTTTTTTGTGTGTTTTCTTACAGGTTCGGTCGTTGGACTACGTCAGATTCCAGGACTACTTCGATGATTGCTTTTTTTTTATTATCAATAAAATGGTTAATGAGGGTTGTGTGGTTTTTTTTTTTATTTCAATAAAATATTTTTTCTATGTCTTTGTGGTTTTTTTTTAAACTATATTACTACCGCCTTAGTAATGGCCGCCGGCTGATTGACAGCGTCCATTGCTAAGGCGTGGCTGTGTTAGCCGGTGCAGAGGCCAACACTAACCCCCATTATTACCCCGGTACCAACCGCCACCAGGGGTGCTGGGAAGAGCCGGGTACCATCCAGTACTTGACCATCTGTAGTGATGGTCGGCCACTGGGGTGGCCGCAGGCTGGTATTATCAGGAGGGGAAAGGCCAAAAACAGTGGCCCTTCCCACCCTGGTAATGCTAGGCTGCTGCTGCTTTATTGTATCTGGCTGGTTATGAAAAATGGGGGGGACCCCACGTAATTTAACCGGTTAAGGACTAGGCTGTTTTACAGCTAAATGACCAGAGCAAATTTTACAATTTTGCTATGTGCTTCTTTAGATGACTATAACTCTGCAGGTGAATAAAGTTCATCTTTGAATTTTACACTCTTTTTAAAGGACAGATAGGGCTTTGTTTTAGTGGTATTTGTCAGTATATATCATTTTTATTTTTTTCTCTAAAGTGGGCAAAATTGGAAAAAAATGCAAGAATTTAGCAATTGCGTCAGTTTATGCTAGCATTTTTCACACACAGTATGGACCACGGACAAAATTAATCTCCTTTCACATTCTTCCACTTCTCCCGTGCATGGAGATACCAAATATGGGTGCCTTATTCACTGTGCGGGCATGTGCCAGGGCTTGGCATAAAAGGAGGATTTTTGGCCTTTTCGGTTCAGGAATTTTGCATTTGATTTTATAGCCGCATACTGTTTACTTGGGGGCCTAATGCTGCTGAAACATTGGAAACACCCCATAAATGACTTCATTCACACAAGTAGACCCCACAAGGTTTCCTTCAAGGGGTTTATAATATTTTTAGCATGTCCAGTTTTCTTCTGAAAGTTTCTTGAATAAGATGGAACAAAATAAAATCAGCGCTTTTTTAGCAATGCATCAGTTTAGGCTAGTATTTTTCACACACGGTATAGACCACGGACAAAATTCATCTCCTTTCACATTCTTCCACTTCTCCCGTGCATGGGGATACCAAATATGTGTGCCTTATTCACTGTGTGGGCATGTGCCAGGGCTTGGCATAAAAGGAGGCTTTTTGGCCTTTTCGGTCCAGGAATTTTGCATTTGATTTTATAGCCGCATACTGTTTTCTGGGGGGCCTAATGCAGCTGAAAGATTAGAATCACCCCATAAATGACTTAATTCACACAAGTAGACCCCACAAGGTTTCGCTTCCACATTAAATGCTGTGGAAAACCAATTCGGTTTTTGCGCATGGTACCACATGCCCCAGTCCTTGCAGCATGCAAATGCCTAAACAGGGGCACACTGGAATAAAAATTGTCGCAGTACAGGTGGTACCCCTTGTGAAGCAGAGGCTGCATTATCTCCCACAAAATTTTGCTGCTGGTGGAAAGATCAGGGGGGCATCCAGGAACATTTATTGAGCGGTCCCGCCCTTCATAAATCCTGAAGGCGGTGGTATATCCTGACCCGCTTTCGCACAGTTTATAAAGCTTAACGCCATATCTTGCCCTTTTGGAAGGTAGATATTGGCGAAAACTAAGTCTGCCATGGAAGTTGAGGAGGGATTCGTCCACACTTACATTCTGCTCAGGGGTGTAGAGTTGCAGAAATAAATTATTCAGGGAATTTATTAGCGGTCTTATTTTGAACATCCGATCCCGGTTTGCATCGGTACTTGGGGGGGCCTGTGCGTTGTCGTTGAAGTGGAGGAACCTCATTATTGTCTCATAACGAGACCTGGGCATTACTGCAGAATATACTGGGGTGGCTTGGGCGGGTCTTGTTGACCAGTAAGACCTAATGGAGGGCTTTTTGACAATACCCATATTTAGGGTGAGCCCCAAATTTTTTTTAAATTCCTGCAAATTGGTGGACGTCCAATCTCTGGCATGGGTGGATGAAGGTTTCTGCCTTATATATTGAGCGGCATATAAATTTGTTTCGTGGACAATCTGATTTAGGATGTCGTCCGTTATAAATAAATGGAAGTAATCCATTTGGACAAAATTTGTATTGTCCACGGTTATGCCAGGAGTGGCAGTAAATCCGTGGATTCTAGGCCCAAAAGATGGGGCAGGTGCCCATACAAGAGCCTGGACTGGAGGGACCAGGCTGTCCCGTGCTACAGCGCTACTTGGCCCTGCGCTTTCATGTTCTGCAGTTTCAACTGCATCAGGGACAACGTCCCCTGAAGATGAACCTGAAGTGACGCTGTCATCGTCACTGCCCAAAACAGGTTCCATCTCTGACGCCATCTCTGATGCGGTCTCCGACTCAGACCACAGCATGGCGTATGCCTCCTCGGCGCTAAACAACTTCCTCGCCATAACGTCACGAACACTAACTAAACCTATTTTTTTTATTTTTTTTTTATAAAACACACAAACTAACTGGTATATAGATCTACACTACCGCTAACAAAAAAATAAACCGCTATTGCTATATATATTATATATATGTGGATATATATATAATTAAATACTCCCTACCGCCTATTCTAATAGAATAAAAGAAAGAAAGGCAGATAGATAGAAAAAAAGATAGATGGATAGATAGATTGTATAGATAGATAGAAATCTATCTATACAGAGAATGTTTTATAGTGTAACTGTATTTTTTTTCACTGTATTCTTCTGGCAGCAATTCTCTCGAGTCTCTTCTCCTCAAACTGAAACAATGTTTGAGGAGAAGAAAAGAGGCAGGAGATTTACTGCCAGAAAAGTAAAAATAAAACAAATGTGGTCGCTGTGATAGGTTTTCACAGCGACCACATGTTCAGGGACCATCAGATTGGTCCCTGATACTCTGCCCAGTGCCCAGAGCTGTTGGTAACAGCGTGGGCACAGGGCTGTGTGCACGCGATCGCGTGCACACTGTTTTATACGCAGAAATGCATGTGATCGCTGTGATTGGTTGTCACAGCGATCACATGTTCAGGGGCCAAAAGATTGGCCCCTGACATTCTGCCCAGTGCCCATGGCTGTTAGCAACAGCCAGGGCATAGAGCTGTGTGCACGCGATCGCGCGTGCACAGTCTCTGAAGTGCCGCCGTAATTAGTCTATACGGCGGACTTCAGAGACCCTGACCGCTGGCCGTATATATACAACCAGCGGTCGGGAACCTGTTAAAAAAATAAAATAAAATAATTGGAAAGAACGATGTCGGGAGCCCATGAGCCTTTAGCTACGCCCCTGTATAAGGCCCTCAATGCCACTTCAGAACTGAACGGGTACCTATAAATATAGGTTTTGGAAATTTTCTTGAAAATGTGAGAAATTGCTGCTAAAGTTCTAAGCCTTGTAACATCCTAGAAAAATAAAAGGATGTTCAAAAAACGATGCCAACATAAAGTAGACATGTGGGAAATGTTAATTAGTAACTATTGTGTATGGTATTACTATCTGTCTTACAAGCAGATACATTTAAATTTAGAAAAATGCTAATTTTTGCAAATTTTCTCTAAAGTTTGGTGATTTTCACAAACAAATACTGAATTTATTGATCACATTTTTCCACTAACATACAGTACAATATGTCAGCGGAAAAGCCTTTGTCCGAAACGCGCGTCGGGTGTGACGCCAGGCAGCAGGGTTACACATTATGGGTAAGCTGCCAATACAAAGCTGTATGCATCTTCTCACACAGTGATATGTGTGTGGGATAGGTGCTAAGCTGTACAATAGTTCGGAATCGTATACTATGACCTGGGACTCTATATAGGATTTAGAATAATGAATATTTTCTGAAGTTTTTCCAGTTGTCATTTACGGATTCATTATACCCAGTGGCGGATTAAGTAGACCATGGGCCCTGGGCTGTTACCCAAACTTGGGCCCCCCTTCCTCACCGCCGCCCTGCCGCGCCGTAACTATTTTTGACACTACTTTTTTGGGCAAGCATTAACAGTGTTACGATTTCCCTTGTCACAGGGCTGTGTCCCTACATACTGAGAGTATCACACTGTGCAGGGACACAACCTCCTGACAAGGGGAATTGTCTATCAGTCCTGGACTGCAGAAAGACTTTTTGTGAAATACAATACATATAATAAACATGTCAGGAGAGGTGACAGATTCTCTATAAATCTAGTGACTCACAGGTGACGACGTCTAAGATTCTAGTAGTTTTTTTCCTCTTTTCTTCTCCATCCGGTCCAGCGCTCATGACGACTTCTCCCGGCCATGACTCATTTCTGCAGAATTTGCCACTCAGACATCTCCTCACTTTTCCAACATTTCCACACCTATAAACGAAAATAAAGTTATCATGGTGCCACATACCGTACCCCTAAATATAATAGCACCAAACACTGCGCGCCTGAATATAATACCACACACTGTAAAACACCACATACACACAGCCCCCTGTACATAGTGCCACACACAGCTCCCTGTATATAGTGCCACACACAGCCCCTGTAGATATTACACACCCCCATAGATATCGCCATACACAGCCCCCTCTATATATCACACATCCTCCCCGTAGAGAGCGTTACACACAGCCCCATATAGATAGTGCCATACAGCCCCCTGTAGAGAGCGCCACACAGCCCTCCCCCTCTTGTAAATAGCACCAAAAAGCCCCCCCTATAAAGAGCGCCACACACATACCACTGTGGATAGCACTACACAGCCCCCCCTTGTATATAGTGGCACACAGCGCTCCCCTTGTATATAGTGCCACACAGCGCTCCCCCTTGTATATAGTGGCACACAGCGCTCCCCTTGTATATAGTGCCACACAGCGCTTCCCCTTGTATATAGTGCCACACAGCGCTCCCCTTGTATATAGTGCCACACAGCGCTCCCCCTTGTATATAGTGGCACACAGCGCTCCCCCTTGTATATAGTGGCAAACAGCGCTCCCCCTTGTATATAGTGGCACACAGCGCTCCCCCTTGTATATAGTGGCACACAGCGCTCCCCCTTGTATATAGTGGCACACAGCGCTCCCCCTTGTATATAGTGCCACAAGGTTATGTACACATTTAAAAACTTTATATCATAATTTTATATATAAATATATATATATATATATATTACCCAATTACCCTAATATAGACATGTAATATATTACAATTTACGGTAAACAATGACGATTACAAATAAAAGGTCTATTTTAGGGTAAAACTATGTTATTACCAAAAAAAATAGCTGAAACGTAAAAAAGCTTATTTGTTTACTATTATTTTCAAACTTTATGAATAAAAATTGTAAAATAGCAAAAAAGGTGTGTATAAAAACGATAAAAAACGAAACCTGCATTGTCTACGGAAAAAACGTCGCAAAAATCACGTCGTTTTTATTTATTTTTTATAAAAATGTGTGTTTGGTGCAACTTTGTGATTACGTTTTATTAAAAAATATTTTCGCTTTTTGAGATACAGCTGCTTTGTATCCTGTATCCGTCAGGTCAGCAGGACTGACGGGATCAGTGAAACGGGCCCTGCGCTAAATTATAATCTTAGATGTGATAGATTTGAGCTGGATCCTGCGTGTCACTGATCCTGTCAGTCCTGCTGACCTGACGGATACAGGATACAAAGCAGCTGTATCTCAAAAAGTAAAAATATTTTTTAATAAAATGTAATTACAAAGTTGCACCAAACACACATTTTTATAAAAAATAAATAAAAACGACGTGATTTTTGCGACGTTTTTTCCGTAGACAATGCAGGTTTCGTTTTTTATCGTTTTTATACACACCTTTTTTTGCTATTTTACAATTTTTATTCATAAAGTTTCAGCTATTTTTTTTTGGTAATAACATAGTTTTACCCTAAAATAGACCTTTTATTTGTAATCGTCATTGTTTACCGTAAATGTTAATATATTACATGTCTATATTAGGGTAATTGGGTCAGCGCTAGCGTTACAGCAATGATTGGCGGGGGGGACGACGTTTTTTATTGGGGGTGGGTATTTTATGTGTATTTATTATTTCATTTTTTTTTTTGCACTTTATTATTTTTTTATCACTGTGGTCTGTTCCTCAAAGGTCAAAAAATACCTTTTTGGAACTTTTTTTTTTTTTTTCTTTCTTTTACACCATGTTTTTCCACTGTAACTGGAGCTGTACAACAGCCCCAGTTACAGGGGAAATCAGCCCTCTTATAGTGACGATTGTCACTAATAGGGCTGTGCTGGGTCTAGTTAGACCCAGCAGCAGCCTGCCACTAACGGCACCCGGCGATCATGTGACCAGTCACATGATCACCGGGAGGAATAGAGACAGCGCCGCTGCTGCTGTCTCTATTCCTATACACAGCGTTCATTGAACGCTGTGTAAGAAGACATCGGAGAAGACAGAAGCAGCGAAAGCTGCTTCTGTCTTCTCCTCAGGGTCCCCGGCAGTCACTGACAGCCGGAGACCCGACATTCAGCTGCCCGATCGCGCGGGCAGCAAGTTAAAACCCGAGCCGTAGAAAGTCTATGGCTCGGGTTTTAAGGACCCGTCCCTGACCGCTGGCCGTAAAAATACAGCCAGCGGTCGGGAACCAGTTGGGCAGGAGGATAAGCCTGCTGTACTGACCTCAGCGCCGGTGACCGACCGCCCGGCTCTTGTCTTGCAGATTCGGAGTAACAGAACAGCCGTCCGTCGCTGTTCTGTTACTCAATGGCGGCGGCCAGCACTTTTTAGGGAGGCGTGTCCTACCCCTTTCCCGGCCAATTCCCTGCTCCTCCCCTCCTCATCTTCGTTAGTTAGCAGCGCTAGCGCGCTGAATAGGTACCTTTGCCAGATGATGTGCGGTTCGGGCTGCCATGGGCCCCCTGGGAGCCTCGGGCCCCGGGCGGCCGCCCGAATCGCCCATATGATAATCCGCCACTGATTATACCCCCAATGTACATGCTACTACTTATCCTGTTACGTATAGCTGTCTGGCTTCCATTTTTCTTCCACACTGTGGTAGTCATCTTTGATTTTAAATATGTGTGTTTTTACGTTTTGTACTAATAAAAATTATGTTTTTATCAGCAATAGCTTTGTTCTGACTACAATTCTTTAGGTTGTTGTTCTAATATTTCAGGAGTCACTGCTGATGTTATCAGTAGCCATGGGCATTACTTTTACTACATGCCCTTCCCCCATATATGATATATCATTAGATGAAACTCATCTTAATTAAAAGGGGTATTTAGGTTGTCCTCCACATTGGTTATGTCAGTCCTGAAGGGGTTAAAGAGCAATTCCACTATGGGAAACTACAGAAGTGGTCCAGAGGCTAAAACATTCATTAGGAATCAAGTGAATTGTCTCCACCACACATGGAGGACTGTTAGTAGGTATAACCCCTAGTTCTACTGAAGACCTGACCAGGCTAGGAGTTATTTTAATTTGTCCATTTGGTGGATATGGGCAGTTTCTTTCTATCATTAATTATCATATAATTACAAGACGCAGATTTTTTTTTTTTTGTTCCTAAATGGAAAGGGAGTAACTAGAGGGAGAGAAGTTTTGACTCCAGGGTCAAGTTCCAGTCGTGTTATAACATCCTTGATGTCACCAGTGGCGGATTAAGAAGACCATGGGCCCTGGGCTGTTACCCAAACTTGGGCCCCCCTTCTCCACCACCACCCTGCCGCGCCGTAACTATTGCTAACACTACCTAAACACTAGTACACAAAGTAGGCACATTATGCACAAAGTACACACAGTACGCACATTATGCACAAAGTACGCACATTATGCACAAAGTACGCACATTATGCACAAAGTACACACAGTACACAAAGTAGGCACATTATGCACAAAGTATGCACATTATGCACATTATGCACAAAGTACGCACAGTACACAAAGTACCACATTATGCACAAAGTACACAAAGTAGGCACATTATGCACAAAGTACGCACAGTACACAAAGTACCACATTATGCACAAAGTACGCAAATTATGCACAAAGTACGCACATTATGCACAAAGTACGCACATTATGCACATTATGCACAAAGTACGCACATTATGCACAAAGTACACAAAGTAGGCACATTATGCACAAAGTACGCACATTATGCACAAAGTACACAAAGTACCACATTATGCACAAAGTACACAAAGTAGGCACATTATGCACAAAGTACGCACATTATGCACAAAGTACACAAAGTACGCACATTATGCACAAAGTAGGCACATTATGCACAAAGTACGCACATTATGCACAAAGTACGCACATTATGCACAAAGTATGCACAGTACACAAAGTACCACATTATGCACAAAGTACGCACATTATGCACAAAGTACACACATTATGCACAAAGTACACAAAGTACGCACATTATGCACAAAGTAGGCACATTATGCACAAAGTACGCACATTATGCACAAAGTAGGCACATTATGCACAAAGTACGCACATTATGCACAAAGTACGCACATTATGCACAAAGTATGCACATTATGCACAAAGTATGCACAGTACACAAAGTACCACATTATGCACAAAGTACGCACATTATGCACAAAGTAGGCACATTATGCACAAAGTACGCACATTATGCACAAAGTACACAAAGTAGGCACATTATGCACAAAGTACGCACATTATGCACAAAGTACACAAGGTACCACATTATGCACAAAGTACACAAAGTAGGCACATTATGCACAAAGTACGCACATTATGCACAAAGTACACAAAGTACGCACATTATGCACAAAGTAGGCACATTATGCACAAAGTACGCACATTATGCACAAAGTACACAAAGTACGCACATTATGCACAAAGTATGCACAGTACACAAAGTACCACATTATGCACAAAGTACGCACATTATGCACAAAGTACACACATTATGCACAAAGTACACAAAGTACGCACATTATGCACAAAGTACGCACATTATGCACAAAGTACGCACATTATGCACAAAGTAGGCACATTATGCACAAAGTATGCACAGTACACAAAGTACCACATTATGCACAAAGTACGCACATTATGCACAAAGTACGCACATTATGCACAAAGTACGCACAAAGTACGCACATTATGCACAAAGTACGCACAAAGTACGCACATTATGCACAAAGTACGCACAGTACAAAGTACGCACATTATGCACAAAGTACGCACAGTACACAAAGTACACACATTATGCACAAAGTACACAAAGTAGGCACATTATACACAAAGTATGCATAGTACACAAAGTACACACGAGTATGCACATTATACACTAAGTAGGCACATTATATACGAGTATGCACATTATACACAAAGTACACCTTGTAAACACATGAATATGGACATTAAACATACATGAATATGGACATTAAACATACATGAATATGGACATTAAACATACATGAATATGGACATTAAACATACATGAATATGGACATTAAACATACATGAATATGGACATTAAACACACATGAATATGGATATTAAACACACATGCACTTACCTTTTATGTCTTCACTGCAGCTCTTCTCCTGCTCACAGCACAGAGCCCGCCGACAGTCTCCCCTCCCCCATGTCCCGACAGCTAGCAGCAGAGATGTTTAGAGCAGGGAAGGGGGGCTGGAGGGGGAGCTTCTAAAGCAGCACAGACCACGGCTGCTAAGTAGAAGCAAAGCTCCCCTCGCCTGACAGGTGCGGTCCTGGCACCGGGGCTCCCTCCAGTGCTAGCGACGCCACTGGGCATGAGGGGGTTCGGGCGGTCATAGGCTCCTTGGGCCCCCTGGCAGTCTTGGGCCCCGGGCGACCGCCCGAAACGCCCTAATGATAATCCGCCACTGGATGTCACTGGCACATAATAGTACCCACAGCTGCCAATAGCTAAAAAGCTGACCCGAGGGCCACATGTGGTTCTTGAGTCAGTAGTTGGGAATACTGCACTGATCAAAGTGCTGTTATCAGTCAACTAAGGGATCAGAACATACCCTAAAAGATGGACAGTGTACATCAAACGGGGCAGTTTATCCTTGAAAAATGATACTAGCAAAACACCAAGTTAGAAGTATATTATTTACGCAAATGAAGAAAGTGAAAACTTGGTATCTGCAAGTGCCATTCTACAAATATTATCAGAGAATTTAATGAAAACACATTTATTTACCAATCTAACACATATTATCAATATTTGTAGCATACATTGTGAAAGAAGAGAAAGTATGTGAGAGAGTTTATGCTGCCTGATCTGCTGAAAGCATCAGATGAGGAGACGCTGCTGAGTAAATGGGTTTATAAATTCATAGTAACTTAAGCAGAAACATAAGACTGCAAGGAAGATGGGTGACACCACCTAAAGTGGCTGTAATGGGTGACGCCCCGTATATATGAGCTGTTCTTTGTCCATATTAGTTGCCTAGCTTTTGCAAAAATAGAACTAAGAGGAGGCCGTTATAATTTCTGGTGCATGGCTCTAAATATATAAATATAAAATGGAATATGGAAGTGATTGTTTGAAAATACATTCTGTTCTAGTAAGCCGATACGGTACCCAACAATATGTAAAACTCAAATGTTGAAAATCATGTGCAGTAAAATGACTAATGGATGTAACAGGGATTGAATACGAAATACGATTGCAATGTTAACCAGTGGAATTCAGAGAGTAACTTAAAGCATCTGGGCCTCAATGCAAAATCTTTAACAGGAGCCCCCCCATCTATCATATGCTATTAAAATAGTGGTTCCTTTTATGTGGCAGATGGCCCTTTGGGTAGGGCCAGCCTTAGAGGTGTGTGACCTTAGCGAGTGCACATGGCGCTGCACCCTCCCAGCATGTAGGGGGCGTCACTGGGCTTTGCCTCTGCTCTGTCCTCTGCACTTTTTTACACACATGGAGTAAACAAGAGCCGAGGCAAAGGAGAGGAGGCTCCGCCCACAGCTCACCTTGCAAGAAACCTGTGAGCCTTTCAGCAAGGAGATGGTAAATGCCTGTGTGTGTGTGTCTATGTGTCTGTGTTTGTATGTGTATATGTTCCAGTACGTGTGTATATGTGCCTGTGTCTATATATGTGTCTGCATGTGTATATATGTCTCTTTGTAAGTGTGTGTTCAGTATTAAAGTAGAACAAATAAAACGAAGACATCTGTGCTGCCCCCTATATATACACACTATGCTGCCCCTTAAGGGAAACACCACATTTTCATTTAGGGTATGTGCACACACACTAATTACGTCCGTAATTGACGGACGTATTTCGGCCGCAAGTACCGGACCGAACACAGTGCAGGGAGCCGGGCTCCTAGCATCTTAGTTATGTACGATGCTAGGAGTCCCTGCCTCTCTGCAGGACTACTGTCCCGTACTGTAATCATGTTTTCAGTACGGGACAGTTGTCCTGCAGCGAGGCAGGGACTCCTAGCATCGTACATAAGTATGATGCTAGGAGCCCGACTCCCTGCACTGTGTTCGGTCCGGTACTTGCAGGCCGAAATACGTCCGTCCATTACGGACGTAATTAGTGTGTGTGCACATACCCTAATGGTAATCTATAAAACTACCAAATTCATGGCAATTAATATAATATGCATGCGTGTGTGTGGGTATACTTATCTTAGTTTATTATCTGTGATGTTACATAGGCCTGCATGTAACATCTATTATATAAAACATCTAAACACCCCTGTTAAAATGCCAAGTTTTTGTCATGTTACAAAATCAGTCTCAAGATTAATCATTTCAGAACTTTTTCCACCTTTAATGTTACCTGTAATCTGTACAATTGTATTTAAAAACAAACTGAAATCTTTTAGAGTTTGTTGAATTACCCTTTGATTTTATGACACAATTCAGTTTTTTTGGGTAGAAATCTATCAGCATGGCATATTTTGACTTGGCAATTGTTTCGGGTCTGAACCATTCCAAAACTTTGATCTTCTTCTGGTGAAGCCATTCTTTTGTTGATTTGGAGGTATGCGTTGGGTCATTGTCGTGCTGAAAGGTGAAATTCCTCTTCAGCTTTTTAGCAGAGGCCTGCAGGTTTTGTGACAATATTGCCTGCTATTTGGAACTGTTCATAATTCCCTCCACCTTGACTAAAGCCCCAGTTCCAGCTGCAGAAAAACAGCCCCAAAGCATAATGCTGCCTCCACCATGCTTCACTGTGGGTATGGTGTTCTTTTGGTGATGTGCAGTGTTGACTTTGCGGCAAACATACCTTTTGGAATTATGGCCAAAAAGTTCAACCTTAGTCTCATCAGACCAGAACACGTTTTCCTTTTTCTTTGCAAACCATAGCCGGGCTTGGATGTTTTTCTTTGTTAGAAAAGGCTTCCGTCTTGCCTTCCTACCCTACAGCCCAGACATATGAAGAATATGGGAGATTGTTGTCACATGCACTACATAACCAGTACCTGCCAGAAAGTCCTTAAGCTCCTTTAATGTTGCTGTAGGCCTCTTGGTAGCCTCCCAGACCAATTTTCATCTTGTCTTTTCATCAAATTTTGAGGGACGTCCAGTTCTTGGCAATGTCACTGTTGTGCCAAATGTATCCATTTCTTGATGACCGTCTTCACTGTGTTCCATGGTGTCACGGTCACAGGGTATGTGGACCCACCGTAGCGGAGAGGCAGCTGACCAGGTCTCAGTCTATACAAAAGTCTATAGCAGTTCGTAACACTCGGGTACCTGAACTAGTCCAGACAGTGGCTGTGGCTTCAGCATGGATGGAGGTCAGTGCAGCAGGTTGCGCCAGACGTGGCGGGCAGTACAAGATGTGGCAGAAGACACGACGTGGCAGAAGACACTGGACGTGGCAGAAGACACTGGATGTGGCAAACGACAGAAGGTGCAGTAGGACACGACTCCAATACTAGTAGACACAGGAACAAGAACACAGCATGGGATACAAGAACAGGTAACAGGGCACAGGTAACAACTGGAACGGGAAACACTAAGGGACCATTTGCAAGACAGACTTGGGATATACTAACAACGCTCAGGCAAGGATCAGAAGGGTTGGGGCCCTCTTATAGACTAGTAAATCATCTGGATTGATGATGATTCTTTTCATGTGCGTGCGCAAGCCCTTTAAGAGTGCGCGCGCACTCTACGGGACACAGCGGATCGGAAGTGAGTGCTGGTGTCTCCTAGGAAGGAGACAGGGACCAGCGCTCACAGATCCATGGCCGCGGGCATCGGGAGGTGAGTAAACCTGACGGCCCGCGGCCATGGACGCTACACATGGTATATCTAATAACTTGGAAATTCTTTGGTACCCTTCTCCTGACTGATGCCTTTCAACAACCTTTGATGTGTTGTAAGCTCTTTATGGACCATGGCTTTTGCTGTCACATGCAACAAAGAAAATGTCAGGAAAATCCTAATAGAACAGTTGAACTTTATATGGGGTTACTCAGAATCACTTTAAATAATGGCAGCTGTTGTACTGACTACTATTTAACATGAGTTTAAATATGATTGGCTAATTCTGAACACAACCACATCCCCAATTATAAGAAGGTGTTCACACTTATGCAACCACATTATTGTAGTTTTTTGGTTTGTTTTTTTCCATTCTAAATTATTTCAGTTTGTTTTTCAATGGAATTATACAGATTGTGGGTCACATAAAAGGTGGAAAAAGTTCTGAAATGATTAGTCTTGTACTGATTTTTTGACACGACAAAAACCTAGCATTTTAGCAGGGGTGTGTAGACTTTTTATATCCACTGTATGCCACTGTGTGGTTATGTATGGATCTGTATGTGAATGTGTCTTTGTGCTTGTACATATCTGTGTGTCTATATATGTGCCTTTATGTATTTGTATATGTTCCTGTCTCTGTATTTATGTGCCTGTGTGTGTGTCTGTATATATGTGTCTGTATGTCTAAATATCTGTCTTTATGTATGTACAGTATATATGTTCCAGTATGTGCGTGTCTATATATGTGTGGTTCATTTTTGGTTTGTGGAGGGCAGCAATAAAGAGTCCCGCACAGGGCGCCATACAACCTAAGTCCGCTCCTGCCTTCGGGTCCCTCAGGGCATGGCTGCAACAGCAACCTATGCACCCACTATGGCTACGCCCCTGCTGAAATGAAATATGCTCAATAAATGTCACCAACATAAGTAAATACATGAAAATGTCTCTTGACTTTTAATGTCGGTTGCATGTTTGAGTTGTTTTTCAAATAGTGACATTAATTTGTGGGATTAAGTAATCTTACATTTCTAAAACATTAGAACTGCCTAAGCTTAAAATAACTGATGACTTTCTACATTGTTTGCTTATAAGTGGTGCAGCTATAATAGAAAGTGAAATCATGACATGGTGCCTGCTATACCCACCCTTTCCTCAGCAAGAAGCTTTACTCTCTTAATAGCCCCCGCATATCTATTCCCTTGTTTTTGCCACCCCCTTCATCTTATGCGTGTATATATAACCTATGTTGAGATATATATATATACAGTGGAGGAAATAAGTATTTGATCCCTTGCTGATTTTGTAAGTTTGTCAAAGTCATGAACAGTCTAGAATTTTTAGGCTAGGTTACTTTTACCAGTGAGAGATAGATTATATAAAAAAAAAAAAAAGAAAATCACATAGTCAAAGTTATATATATTTATTTGCATTGTGCAAAGAGAAATAAGTATTTGATCCCCTACCAACCATTAAAAGTTCAGCCTCCTCCAGACCAGTTACACGCTCCAAATCAACTGGGTGCCTGCATTAAAGACAGCTGTCTTATATGGTCACCTGTATAAAAGACTCCTGTCCACAGACTCAATTAATCAGTCTGACTCTAACCTCTACAACATGGGCAAGACCAAAGAGCTTTCTAAGGATGTCTGGGACAAGATCATAGACCTGCACAAGGCTGGAATGGGCTACAAAACCATAAGTAAGACGCTGGGTGAGAAGGAGACAACTGTTCGTGCAATAGTAAGAAAATGGAAGACATACAAAATGACTGTCAATCGACATCGATCTGGGGCTCCATGCAAAATCTCACCTCGTGTGGTATCCTTGATCATGAGGAAGGTGAGAGCTCAGCCGAAAACTACACGGGGGGAACTTGTTAATAATCTCAAGGCAGCTGGGACCACAGTCACCAAGAAAACCATTGGTAACACATCACGCCGTAATGGATTAAAATCCTGCAGTGCCCGCAAGGTCCCCCTGCTCAACAAGGCACATGTACAGGCCCGTCTGAAGTTTGCAAATGAACATCTGGATGATTCTGAGAGTGATTGGGAGAAGGTGCTGTGGTCAATTGAGCTCTTTGGCATTAACTCTACTCGCCGTGTTTGGAGGAAGAGAAATGCTGCCTATGACCCAAAGAACACCATCCCCACTGTCAAGAATGGAGGTGGAAACATTATGTTTTGGGGGTGTTTCTCTGCTAAGGGCACAGGACTACTTCACCGCATCAATGGGAGAATGGATGGAGTGATGTACCGTCAAATCCTGAGTGACAACCTCCTTCCCTCCACCAGGACATTAAGAATGGCTCGTGGCTGGGTCTTCCAGCACGACAATGACCCGAAACATACAGCCAAGGCAACAAAGGAGTGGCTCAAAAAGAAGCACATTAAGGTCATGGAGTGGCCTAGCCAGTCTCCAGACCTTAATCCCATTGAAAATTTATGGAGGGAGCTGAAGATCCGAGTTGCCAAGCGACAGCCTCGAAATCTTAATGATTTACAGATGATCTGCAAAGAGGAGTGGGCCAAAATTCCATCTAACATGTGTGCAAACCTCATCATCAACTACTAAAAACGTCTGACTGCTGTGCTTGCCAACAAGGGTTTTGCCACCAAGTATTAAGTCTTGTTTGCCAAAGGGATCAAATACTTATTTCTGTGCACAATGCAAATAAATATATATAATTTTGACAATGTGATTTTCAGTTTTTTTTTAAATATAATCTATCTCTCACTGGTAAAATTAACCTAGCCTAAAAATTGTAGACTGTTCATGTCTTTGACAGTGGGCAAATTTACAAAATCAGCAAGGGATCAAATACTTATTTCCTTCACTGTATATATATATATATATATGTATATATATATATATATATATATATATATATATATATATATATATATATATATATATATATATATATATATGTACTCATTTCCCTGCTAACAGGTGTATTTCAATTGCTTGTCTAATGTTTTTGGATTGGATCTGCTGTTGCAAGGTTAAATAGTCATGTCTTCTTGTAGTATTGCAAAACGAAATAATATAAAAATTCAATCATCATATGGTTCACCTTAAACTGGCTGTGTGGCCATTCATAGTAATAGGACAGGGTAGGAGGCATCAGACAACTCCTTGATATATAATTTGTTAGGGCTTCATGAGTGAGTGGAGAAGGGGTAAAAAATAGAAAAGAGATCCACCCTCTGATTAATCCAGGATCTAATGCAACCAAAAGAGTCAAAAGTGAACCTTATATATCTCCTGAAAAGGGCTGCTGACTAATATTTTTCAAGTGCATCTTTTAAGCATCTTCTCAAATGTCCAATATATGTGTTGCTTAACCACAAAGTATATGGATGTCTGTAAGGTGCCCCCAACAGAGACTACCAGGCCCTGGTAATGGTTGTTTTTCTACATGAACAGCTCCCGGGGGAGATTTGATTATACCAACCACCGCATCAGAATCTGTTCTATTAATTGACTCTGCAACCTCCAGTTTTTCATTGTCTGTCACTACATTTGCCTATACCACCATATACAATGATAGATTTTACACCCTTCAATGAAAACTGTGTGGAGACTGCGGCCAGTACCACTGTAAACCGGACCTGTAAACCTGACATACGGTCACTATAAAGAGAAGCAGCACTTCATGTGCTAAAATGCACCCACTTGTCCACCTAAGTCCACTTTGCTCTCATAATGCCGTATCCATTAAACCTTTCCCCCCAGTATTTACCCAGAATTGCAATCAATAGAATCCTGCCTAGCGGAATGGCTAAGGCCTCACACACACAAACGTGTTTTTGCGGCCGCAATTCACCCACAAATCTGAGGGTGAATTGCGGTCCCATTCATTTCTATGGGCCCATGCACAAGACCATGGTTTCCACGGTCCGTGCATTGCCCGGGAGTCTGGACCGCAAAAAGTTAGGACATGTCTTATTACGGACGCAATTTTGCGGTCCGGGCTCATTGAAATGAATGTACACGGCCATGTGCATTACTACGGTCATGTGCATGAGGCCTTGCTCAAAAGTGGGTTTCTCTCTTTTACTCAAAACCCAACCACGAGACTCTTTACACTAAGCTTGGAGCTATGTACTGCACAAAAATTGTACATGACAAGAATGATATAAGCGTAACCATCACAAGTGTGTATCAAGTAGAGCTGGGTAATGATATTACGTTGGGTTATACCATTGCTGTGATAGCCACCTCTGGTGGTAAGACAGTGTCAGTCTATTCTTGATGGGTTCTTCCAAATTTTCTCAAACAACCGCATTCCTTTTAATGACCCCGTAGACAAAGACAATGTCGGCATGGTTACTCCGGTGGTTTTTGCCACATAACTTTTGCAGCTGTTACCTAACTGTTCAGTGCACAGTTCCATTGCTTTATGGTTGCTGTAGTTTTTTTCTCACCTCTCATACCATTTGACATTTTAGCCCCATTAGAAAGGAGGCGGCTTTATGATCAGTCTCTATTACTGTTTATAGGTCTTTAACAACTCCCTACAAAATTATAAAATATTCTATTTGGCCTGAGTGAGGACATGACCCAGAAGTTTCTCTGTTTTGTCTACTGACTGCTAAACCTTCCTTTTTGTATACAGTGTATGTTGGTTATCTTGATTAGTTTTTTTAATATGTTTCCACACTTAACCCATGTGAATCAGCACTACTTAACCTAAAGAAAGTGCATCGCTTTAAAGCTTGTCCTTGGAAATACTGCTAGTGCAAACTTAAAAAAATCATCAGATACGGTACTCATTTTTTAGCCACATATTGTAAATAGTATCTTCAAATCATAAATTGGCAGCAGTGTCTTCGGTCAATGAAAACCACATCTTTCCTTCTTATTGTTTTCTGACTGTATTACACAGCCGCAGCCCCTCTCTCATACATTCATGTGTTACTACACTGAGCTGTGCGGCCGCACAGCTTAGTATCGAAATACATGAAACAATGGTATCAAACCGTTTGGGGATGCAGAGTATCGAAACAGTATTGAAGTTTTGATGCATCGTGCATCCCTAATACACAGTACAGATAAGGCTCTATATGCAGCCACTCCCTGGTCTCTGGGAGAGGAGCTGTACTCCATCATAAACTGTAATAATCTATGACATTTCTCTCTCATTCAGTTCAGCTGCTATAAAGCACACACACCCTGCTGTACTTTCTATACAGAAACAACAGGAAGGAAGTATTTATCTCCAGTATGGCCACCGAGGGACGTTTTTATCAATAAAAAAAATGAACAAAAGGTTTTATTTCTCTTCTACATACTTACATATAATTAAACTAAAATTACATACATGATACATTTCTATTAGGTCGTTTTGCTTGTGTATGAGACTTCTGTTGTACACGTTAAATACATAAGTTTTATTTTTTTATTGTGTGGGGGCAGGTTTAAAACATGAAATAAGCAACTTTACCTTCTATATAGCTGAACACCAACAATATGATACTTTTGATCAAATTGATTTCCCTTGATCCTTGGAAGCTGTTTACTGTGCAATCATAGGACTTTATTAAAGTATTCTGCTAAATACTGTATATAAAAGGACATGAATAAGTTAGTCAGGTATTAAGAATTGTATTTATATTAAAAAAGAAAACTAATTATAATGTTCAACTCTTTACAAATACAAGATAAAACCAAAAACATTTTATAATAAAATAATCTGTTGTATAAAAAAAGGATCATATAATATTGGGTCTTATTTCAGTGAATAATAATAATAAAATGCATATGCAAAATTCTGAAAAAAAAACACTTATCAACATGTAAAAAACTTGACAATCAGGGGGCACTATTTTTTATTTGAAAATGTCTTAGCATACCTGCCTAACATCTTTTATAGAAAAATGTCACAGCATACTTGTGTAATATGAAAGAGCACACTGTATATGAACTAGAATGGTCCAGCATTCGCTTAAGGCAGATGGGCAGTATTTCTCCGGAGCTATATAGTAAGGTACGATCAATTATTCGAAAGAAGAAAAGGAGGGACTAGCGACCTAACAACAGAATCCAGACTCAAATTAGTTTCCCTGCAGAGCATACTTTCTGCCCATATGTACTATGAAGGTATCTGGCACAATTTGAAATAAAAATGACTGCATGACACTATTTACAACTATATGAGGATGCCCCCAGATAATCATGTGTTTTTTGCATTACAGGATACTCTTTAAGTGAAGTTACAATGTGACAAGAGATGTCCTTGCTGCTTCAAGAAAATCATATGTTATCTCCGATGTATCAAACGGCTTGTGAAGACTATCAGGTGACAGCAGGAAATGAATGGCTCCTTCTTTCTCCCGGTTTTGTTTTAGAAAATCAGCAATTGCTTTCCAGCGTGTAGCTTCTGTCTCGTCCTCTGCCCATCTAGGTGTCTGAAGGAATGTTGATTCTAAAAGAGGGTATGCAGTATCATGGTACACTTGGATGAATGTATTCTTCATGAATTCCACATCTCTCTATAGAAAAAGATAAAAGATGTAGAGTAAGCACATGGAAATGCTTTAGAAAACCATGGAAATTTGCTATAAAACCCCATGTGGTTTTGCAGCGCGGATCTTGGATGCGCGGCACACTGGGTGTATGGGCTCCCTAATGGACTTCGGCCTTCATTGATTTTGTAATGGCGGGGTAGGGAGACAGACAGGTGAGCCCTAATCTACCCGCCACTCAGTCCCTGCCTACTTGCAACGGCCCGTCCTAAGCGACGGCGTACAACTGGGCGACGGTCCGTACGCTCATTAAGTGCACGACAGACAAACAGACAAGGGTACACAGAAGCTAAGGGAAATGGGGCTGTTGCCCACGGCAACCCCGTGAGCAACAATAGTGAACGAGCCGAGTCAACCCAGGAATGGACGAGGTACAAAACGCAGAGCAGGAGAATAGTGAACGAGCCGAGTAAAACCAGGAAGGAGAATAGTCAGTCAAGCCAGGGTCAATATAAAGCAGAAGACAAGTAGTAAGTAGCAGCAGCAGAGCCAGGAAACAGACTGAAAGAATCACAGGCAAAGGAGGAGCAGGAAGTGAAGGTATAAATAGACAGAGGGCGGGAGCTAGCTCCGTCTGGCCAGGCTGTGATAGGCTCTCCCACTCCTCAGCCTCCCAGGCTGATTGGTGTTAGAAGGGGTCACTCGACCAGACTTAGGAGCAGGTGCAGAGTGAGTAACCACGGGCGTCGACACAGAAGCTGTGTCAGGCAGATCCTTTACAGATTTATATTCAATTGCTACTTTTTCATTCTACATATACGAAATGTTATGAAACTCAAAAGAGATTTAGGAGAAAATGTACGCATTGGAATAGGCTTGAAGGAACATATGGATGAATATTTTGCTTCTTTGGTTTCTCCTTACCATAAAATAAGAACAAGATATTAAAAAGTTTGAGATGAGGATGTAGGAATTGTGACACTAAACTATGATGCAACAGCTGGCAGGATTCTTTACATTTTGAAGGAATACATGAGTGCACTGAAAACTTTGTACGTTTTCCGCGACTACTTTAACGTTATCATAAAATAAAAATATGTTGAAATGAGATGACACGTACAGTACACACTCCAAAACACGACAATAACAATCCATTACCACAAACACCACTATTTCCTAAATAACAATGAGTCTAACCCAACTATGCAGTTCTAAGCATCCCCAGTAGGGTCCATGCAAACATAAACCTAACACATCCGAAGAGCTCAATGACAACATACCGCAAATCTTTAAATATTACCTTCTCCGATCTCCTCAAAGAGTTTTCTTTTTCTGCCCATCCACTCTAAAATTTACAGGGAAATAAATATATAAATGTATTCTATTGTACATGTGTATATTTATGTACATATAGTTCTATGCATGCATATATACAGTATAGACCTATAAATACATTTGTGAGAGGTAATGCTTGAACAACTATAGATAAGAAGTGCCCAGGAAGACCCATGTTCTGCAATCCAGAGAATTTCAGGTTAATGGTAACTGCTTAATTGTTTTGTACAAGTTTCTATTATTACGATTATTACGTAGTCTGGCCACTGCTTTTATGTCATAAGTGGCATTAAAGAGGCTCTGTCACCAGATTTTGCAACCCCTATCTGCTATTGCAGCAGATCGGCGCTGCAATGTAGATAAGAGTAACGTTTTTATTTTTAAAAAACTAACATTTTTGGCCAAGTTATGACCATTTTTGTATTTATGCAAATGAGGCTTGCTAAAGTCCAATTGGGCGTGTTTAAAGTAAAAGTCCAACTGGGCGTGTATTATGTGTGTTACAACTGGGCGTGTTTAATTCTTTTACTAGCTGGGCGTTCTGACGAGAAGTATCATCCACTTCTCTTCAGAACGCCCAGCTTCTGGCAGTGCAGACACAGCGTGTTCTCGAGACCTCACGCTGTGACGTCACTCACTTCCTGCCCCAGGTCCTGCATCGTGTCGGACGAGCGAGGACACATCGGCACCAGAGGCTACAGTTGATTCTGCAGCAGCATCGGCGTTTGCAGGTAAGTCGATGTAGCTACTTACCTGCAAACGCTGATGCTGCTGCAGAATCAACTGTAGCCTCTGGTGCCGATGTGGCCGACACGATGCAGGACCTGGAGCAGGAAGTGAGTGACGTCACAGCGTGATCTCTCGAGAACACGCTGTGTGTCTGCACTGCCAGAAGCTGGGCGTTCTGAAGAGAAGTGGATCATACTTCTCGTCAGAACGCCCAGCTAGTAAAAGAAGTAAACACGCCCAGATGTAACACACATAATACACGCCCAGTTGGACTTTTGCAAGCCTCATTTGCATAAATACAAAAATGGTCATAACTTGGCCAAAAATGCTCGTTTTTTAAAAATAAAAACGTTACTGTAATCTACATTGCAGCGCCGATCTGCTGCAATAGCAGATAGGGGTTGCAAAATCTGGTGACAGAGCCTCTTTAAGAAATGTAGTCTGTTTGGTTTGGTTCCTATAGAGAAGACCTGCCCTTTTTCTGGTTCAATAATATATCCTGAGGCACATAAGGCGATACACAATAAGGGTATGTTCACACGCAGTGTTTTCAGACGTAATTCAAGCGTTTTACTCCTCGAATTATGCCATTACGCCTACAAACATCTGCCTATTGATTTCGATGGGTTTTATGGTATTCTGTTCCCACGAGGTGTAAGTTTACGCGTTGCTGTCAAAATACGTCACGTAAAAAGACGCCCGCGAAAAAGTAGTGTATGTCACTAATTGGGACGTTTTTGGAGCAGTTTTTCATTGACTCCATTGAAAAACAGCTCCAATAACGTCCGTAAAATACGCCGCGAAAAACGCGAGTTGCTACAAAAATGTCTGAAAATCAGAAGCTGTTTTCACCCGTTTTTGGTCACTGCGTGTGAACATACCCTAAGAATGATAGTCAGATACTTAGTAATGTATGTAGACTATCATGCACTTTTATGTTATATGAATACAAAAGAATGGATGGATCACAAACCGTCATAAAAAGAAAAACAATCCATTGAAGATTTTTTAACATTTTAGTGCAAACGTGCAAAAATGTAACAAAAACTATACATATTTGGTATCGCCGCATTCATACCGACCCTTAAAATAAAGTCAAGTAAATTTAAAAAGCGCAAAGGACAATGTTGAAATTGCGGTTTTATTTAGTATTCTCCCCCAGAGCAACATCAAAGGAAATATACAAAGTTATGGCTCTTTGAATGCCACGATGAAAAAAATGAAAAATAGTTTGGTCATTAACCCCGTCCTGCATTATCATGTACATGTACGCCACAGGAAGGGTCCCCTCCCCGCATTCCGACATGCATTTAGGTGATGATGATCGTGCGAGCACAGCTTCTGTGCGGGAGCCCGGTTGAGACAGTCTATAGCGAACACGGGGCTCCCTCTTTCTCCCATCGGCAGCCCGTGTACACAATCACCAGCCATCGATAGGTTGCCATGTCATTTGGGGGCCTAACAAAGTCCCCCAAGGCCTCCTATGGCTATATGATTAGTAGGTCGTGCTGTCTGTAAGTTTCACACTGAAACTTATACAAAGTATACCAAAGCATTCTAGCAGCGATCAGAAGATCGCTTTGTGAAGTCCCCTAATTGAACTAAAAAAATAATCAAAGACAGCTACATAAAGTTTTTACAACTTTTCATAAATTTTGTCCATAAAGTGCTTTTATTTTGTAGAAGTGTAAAAAAATCAATAAATATACATACATGGCATCGCGATCCTAACGACCCAAACAATAAAGTTAACATGTTATTTAAATTGCATGCATGGTGAATGCCGTACAAAAACGCAAAAAAACAAAAGGTGGTATTGCTTATTTTTCTATTCCCCTAAAATAATGATAAACGTTAATCAATAAGTCCCATCTACCCCATAATTGTACCAATAAATTATAGTCATGGGAGATATCCCTGACAGGGCCTACTTTGAATCTAGAATTGTAAAGAAAATAAAATAAAAAAGAGGGATACTGTAGGCACTGCTTGGTTGATAAAAGTTGGTTTATTGCATAAAGCAAGGTAAACAGATTGCTACGCGTTTCAACGCCGGACTGGCGTCTTCCTCAGGCAGTCCGGCGTTGAAACGCGTAGCAATCTGTTTACCTTGCTTTATGCAATAAACCAACTTTTATCAACCAAGCAGCGCCTACAGTATCCCTCTTTTTTATTTTATTTTCTTTACAATTTTCATCAAGGCAACTCCTTTAGGTGTTTGCGTTTGGGGATCGGCAGCAGCTTGCACCTCTTTGCATTTACCTCTTTGCATTTACCTGCCAGTATTTGCAATTTGGAAAAGGAAGCACATATTTTGTTTCCCTGGAAAAACAAACCTCTTCTGGCGCCGTGTCCTTTTTTCTTTTATCTATCATACTTTGAATCTATGATGGCAAGGCTGGAGGCCCTGCACTGACATGACCTGGTGGAGATGCAGGGTGAAGTGGTCGAATTGGGCACACGGATTCACACTCTGGAATCATGTTCCTCCTCACTTGATTCCTGTGTTAATGAAGTGATCAGTAGGCAGACCTCTATGAACCCATGCCCAATACCACCATTTTTTACCTTAAGGGTATGTTCACACGCAAACGCAAAATACGTCTGAAATTACGGAGCTGTTTTCAGGCGAAAACAGCTCCTGAATGTCAGACGTTTTTTCAAGTACTCGCGTTTTTCGCGGCGTCCATTACGGACGTAATTGGAGCTGTTTTTCAATGGAGTCAATGAAAACCGGCTCCAAAAACGTCCAAAGAAGTGACATGCACTTCTTTGATGCAGGCGTCTTTTTACGTGCCGTCTTTTGACAGCGACGCGTAAAATTACACCTCGTCTGAACAGAACATCGTAATACCCATTGCAAGCAATGGGCAGATGTTTGCAGGCGTAATGGAGCCGTCTTTTCAGGCGTAATTTGAGGCGTAAAATGTCCGAATTACGTCTGAAAATAGGTCGTGTGAACATACCCTAACAATGAAAATTGGACTAAGTGCAATAATGTCTGCATATGGGGAGTGCCAGAAGCACTCACCTAGAAGTGATAGTCCTCTTCTACTTTCTCCTTGGCAGTAATACCCACTAATGAAATTTAGCTAAACAGGGTCCATAGGGCCCTAGGAACCTGCCCTCCTGACGTAGGTCGTCCACAAGACATTATTTGCCGTGTGCGTTGCGTTTTTGCATCGGTGTGCTTTGCGTGTGACATGTGTTTTCATGCATTTGCAAACACTTCTTTTTTTGTTTTTTTCAGTGTAATTGATGCGTGAAATACGGACAGCACACGGATGTGCGTCCGTGTGCTGTCCGTGGTTTTCACGCACCCATTGACTTCAATGGGCGACTAGGCGCATGAAAACGCACCAATATAGGACATGAAGTGAGTTTCACGCAACGGACACTCGCTGCTTGAAAACTCACGCATGAGTGAATAGCCCCATTGAAATCAATGGGGCCGTGTCCTGTGCGTTGTTTCAACGCACAGCACACGGATGAGAATCACGCTCGTCTGAATGAGTCCTAACACATGCATGCTTAGCTGAGCCGAGAGTGGATGTGTATGGGGTCGGGAGTTATAGCTTTTGGCTAAACAAGCGTTTGGCCAACGACTATCTAAAGTGTATGGCCAGCTTAACACTTAAAGAGGCTCTGTCACCAGATTATAAGTGCCCTATCTCCTACATAATCTGATCGGCGCTGTAATGTAGATAAGAGCAGTGGTTTTTATTTTGAAAAACGATCATTTTTGAGCAAGTTATGAGAAATTTTAGATTAGTTTCTTAAAGACCAACTGGGCGTGTTTTTACTTTTGACCAAGTGGGTGTTGTAAAGAAGTGTATGAGGCTGACCAATCAGTGACCAATCAGCGTCATACACTTCTTATTGTTCCAGCCCAGCATGATCCACAGCACAGTGTGATTGTGCAGTGAAAGAAGCTGGGCTGGAACAATGAGAAGTGTATAACGCTGATTGGTCACTGATTGGTCAGCATCATACACTTCTTTACAACACCCACTTGGTCAAAAGTAAAAACACGCCCAGTTGGTCTTTAAGAAACTAATCTAAAATTTCTCATAACTTGCTCAAAAATGATCGTTTTTCAAAATAAAAACCACTGCTCTTATCTACATTACAGCGCCGATCAGATTATGTAGGAGATAGGGCATTTATAATCTGGTGACAGAGCCTCTTTAACAGGGCTGCCCCTTATCTCCCTAATTTGTCCTGTTACTTCGACCCCTTCTTCTGAAACAACCTAGATATCACAGGCTTACAGACGGGCCTTTTGCAACAACAAAAAATAGCAGCATATGCACTTATTTTAGTATTTTTCCTAAGTCCTAAATTTATTAGCAGAATTTGAATGTTACGGGACTCTGGCTAACTTTAACACCTTCCCGCTTTGGCCACTTTTGACCTTCCTGACAGAGCCTCAATTTTCACATCTGACATGTTTCACTTTATGTGGTAATAACTTCGGAATGCTTTTACCTATCCAAGTGATTCTGAGAGTGTTTTCTCGTGACACATTGGACTTTGTTACTGGCAAAATTTGCTCGATACATTCAGTAATTAATTGTGAAAAACACCAACATTTTGCGAATTGCAAAAATTAGTTTTTTTCTAAATTTAAATGTATCTGCTCGTAAGACCGGCAGTTATAACACACAAAATTGTTGCTAATTAACATCCCCCATATGTCTACTTATCGTTTTTTGAATATCGTTTTATTTTTCTAGGACGTTACAAGGCTTAGAATTTTAGCAGCAATTTCTCACATTTTCAAGAAAATTTCAAAAGGCTATTTTTACAGGGGCCACTTCAGTTGTGAAGTGGCTTTGAGGGCCTTATATATTAGAAACCCCCAATAAGTCACCCCATTTGAAAAACTTCACCCCTCAAAGTATTCAAAACAGCATATTAATTGCGGAGATTCTGCAGTTTTTAGAAAGATCCCACATGTGGTCCTAGTTTGGTAATAGACAGAAGCACCGGCCTCAGAAGCAAAGGAGCACCTAGAGGATTTTGGGCATCCTTTTTATTAGAAAATATTTTAGGCACCATGTCAGGTTTGAAGGGTACTTGCGGTGCAAAAACAGTGGAAATCCCCCAAAATTTACCCCATTTGGTAAACTAGTCACCTCAAGAAAATTATCTAGGGGTATAGTGAGCATTTTGACCTGACAGGTTTATTGCAGAAATTATTGGAAGTAGGCAGTGAAAATTAAAATCTACATTCTTTCAAAGAAAATGTAGGTTTAGCTAATTTTTTCTTATTTCCACAAGGACTAAAAGACAAAAAGCACAACCACATTTGTAAAGCAATTTCTCCTGATTATAACAGTACCCCACATGTGGTCCTAAATGGCTATTTGGACACACGGCAGGGCTTAGAAGAGAAAGAGCGCCATTTGGCTTTTGGAGCTCAAATTTAGCAGTAATGGTTTGCAGAGGCCAGGTCGCATTTGCAAAGCCCCTGAGGGAACAAAACAGTGGAAACCTCCCACAAGTGACCTCATTTTTGAAACGACACCCCTTGAGGAAATTATCTAGGGGTATAGTGAGCATTTTGACCCCACAGCTTTTTTGCAGAAATTATAGGATGTAGGCAGTGAAATCGAAAATCTACGTTCTTTCAAAGAAAATGTAGGCTTAGCTAATGTTTTCTCATTTCCACAAGGAGTAAAGGAGAAAAAGCACAACAATATTTGTAAAGCAATTTATCCCGAGTAAAACAATACCCCACATGTGGTCATAAACAGCTGTTTGGACACACGGCAGGGCTTAGAAAAGAAAGAGAGCCATTTGGCTTTTGGAGCTCAAATTTAGCAGGAATGGTTTGCGGAGGCAATGTCGCATTTGCAAAGCCCCTGAAGGACCAAAACAGAGAAAACGCCCAAAAAGTTACTCCATTTAGGAATCTACACCCCTTGAGGAATTAATCTACGGTTGTATTGAGCATTTTGACCCCACAGGGGTTTCATAGATTTTATTAGAATTGGGCAATGAAAATAAAAACAATCCTTTTTCTTCAATAAGACGTTGCTTTAGCTCAAAATTTTTCATTTTCCCAGCAAATTAAACAAAAAAAGAACCCAAACATTTGTAAAGCAAAGTCTCTGGAGTACAGAAATACCCCATATGTGGTCAGAAACTGCTGTTTGGGCACACGGCAGGGATCAGAAGAGAAAGAGCACCATTTGGCTTTTGGTGGAGTCTTGCTGGATTGATTTCTTGGCACCATGTCGCTTTTGCAAAGCCCCTAAGGTACCAGAATAGTGGAAACCACCCAAAAGTAACTCCATTCACTGAACTACACCCCTTGAAGAATTCATCTATGGGTGTAGTGAGCATGTTTCATAGATTTTATTAGAATTGGGCAGTGAAAAAAAAACAAAACCTTTTTCTTCAATAAGTCGTAGCTTTAGCTCAAACGTTTTCATTTTCTCAACAAATAAAGTAAAAAAAGAACCACAACGTTTGTAAAGCAATTTTTCCTGAATACGGCAATTCCCCATATGTGGTCATAAACTGCTGTTTGGGCACACGGCAGGGCTCAGAATTGGAAGGACTGCCATTTGGTTTATAGAGTACAGATTTTGCTGGATTAGTTTCTGGTCGCTATGTAGCATTTGCAAAGCCCCTGTGGGACCAAAACAGTAGAAACCCCCAGAAGTGACCCCATTTTGGAAACTACACCCTCAGGGTATTCACCTAGGGGTGTAGTGAGCATGTTAGCTCCGCAGGTGTTTTGCAGAAATTAGTGTGCACTTTATGTTGCAGAGTGAAAATGGGATTTTTTTTCCATAGATATGCCAATATGTAGTGCCTAGCTTGTGCCACCATAACCAGACAGCTCCCTAATTATTATGTTGTGTTTCCCGGTTTTAGAAACACCATACATGTGGCCCTAATATTTTGCCTGGGCTATCGACAGTGCTCAGGAGTGAAAGAGTACCATGCGAAGTTGAGGCCTAATTTGGCAACTTACACAGTATTGGTTCAAAATTGCAGAGGCTCTGATGTGAAATAATAAAAGAAACCCCTGAGAAGTGACCCCATTTTGGAAACTACACCTCTCAAGGCATTTATTAAGGGGTGTAGTGAGCATTTTCAACCCACAGGTCTTTTCCATAAATTATTGCGCTGCAGATGGTGCAAAGTAAAATTATAAATTTTTCCCTAGATATGCCATTTCAGTGGCAAATATGTTGTGCCCAGCTTGTGCCACTGGAGACACACATCCCAAAAATTGTTAAAAGGGTTCTCCCGGGTATAGCGATGCCATATATGTGGAAGTAAACTGCTGTTTGGGCACACTGTAGGGCTCAGAAGGGAGGGAGCGCCATTTGGCTTTGGAGCGTGGATTTTGATTGGTAGTAGTTTTGTATAAGTATTACTGGTATTTCAGTTTATAATGTGAGGGTACATGTAAGCTGTGCGTAGTACATCAGGGGCATAGTTAGGTGGCATAATAATGGGGTAAACAATAAAATAATCCATAAATATTTGTTACGCCGTGAAGCAATCCTTTCTGCACAGGCCAGTGTCGCACTGATAAATGGTGTCCTTTCTTATCCCCTTTTGGTCCACACTCCGCACCTTTGCAGTTTGGGGAATTTTGCTGGGAGGTTTTGTCCTGGTATAATACGGGCTCCCTCGTTTGGGCCGTCCCCTTCCTGGTTCCCTAATTTTAGGGCCTTGATAAATGTTGTAAGTGCAATAACTTTTAAAAAATTTTATCGACGGAGCTGTAGGAAGGCTTGTTTTTTGCGAGACGAGCTATAGTTTATATAGGTACCATTTTTGGATACATGCGACTTTTTGATCACTTTTTACTTCAATGTTTGGAAGACAAAGTGACCAAAAAAACAGCAATTCTGGCAGTATTTTTTAGGGTTTTTTTACGCCAATTTCACTTTGTGGGACAAATAACATAATATTTTTATAGTTCAGGTTGTTACGGACGTGGTGATACCAAATATGTATGGTTTTATTTTATTTTTTGAATAATAAATGACTTGATAAGGGAAAAAGGGCAATTGTGTTTTATTTTATTACTTGAAACTTTTATTTTTACACTTTTTTTTACACTTTTCTTTAGTCCTATTAGGGGACTTGAAGGTCGAACTGTTTGATTGATGTTCTAACATATTGCACTACCTATGTAGTTCAATGTATTAGAACTGTCAGTTGTTCACTGACAGCAAGCCGATCAGGCTCCGCCTCCGGTCGGGGCCTAATCGGCTTCCGTAATGGCAGACAGGGGGCCATTGTTAGGCCTCCTGTTGCCATAGTAGCAGTCAGCAGCCTTGCCATCGCATGGCAGTGCTGGTGATTTGCTACAAACCACTAAGATGCAGCAATCACTTTGGATCGTTGCATCTTAAGGCGTTAATGGCAGGAATAGGAGCTAGCACCGGTTCCTGCCATTACAGCGGGGTGTCCGCTGTAATATACAGCAGGAACCCACTGCTGATGACGCCAGCTCAGCTTCTGAGCCGGTAGCTGAGCCGGCGCCATATTGCCGATGGTACCGGAAGCCTCTTAGGCCCCGCCTCGGAGTGGGGCATAGGAGGCTTCCGTTACTGGCAGAACGGAAGGCCAGTATTAGGCCTCCATTTGCCATTGCAGCCACCGGCAAATCAGCGATCACGTTGCTGGGGTGCTGGTGGCTAATAACCCCTCACATGCTGCAGATCGCAGCATCTGAGGGGTTAATCGGCCGGATTGGAGGGTAGCTCCGGTCCTGGCCGTTACATCAGGGTGCCAGCTGTAACATACAGCTGGCACCTGGCGGTGATGGTGCGGGCTCACCGTGACGTAATAGTACTGCGCTTTGCGGGAAGCCCGACAGCGCCATATATATATGCGGCATCAGACCACAACCCAAAGGAAGAGGCAGCACTACAGTAATATAGAAAACCCCAAAAATTTATTCACCCAACATACAGGCAGCCTGTATGTTGGGTGAATACATTTTTTAATTTTTCTATATTACTGGAGTGCTGCCTCTTCTTTTGGGTTGTGGTCTAATGCTTGCTTGAGGTTTTTTGTCAAGATTCCTCTGAGGATAGCACCCACCATTTTTTATGGTATATGCTATAGTGCAGCTCCCATATTTTGTTTGTTCCATACATATACAGATGTCGGGAAGGGGTTAAGATTAATATGCAAAAATATGAAGACCTGTCGATTAATCTTTTTACTCATCTTCTCACAACAATGCGTGGTAATTTTTCATATGGGCTGACACCACAATTAAATTCCTGGGCATTATGATCCCTACTGATTTGAGCCAGGATTTGACCTCGACTTTGCCTCTATCCTAAAAAAAAGTACATAAAGCTTTAGCCTCCTGGCGCAGTGGACCGTTTTTAGGGTTCAGACGCTGTAATATTTTTACAATTAAAGTCCTGCCTCGTCTCCTATACCTAGTCCAGGCTCTCCCGATATACATCCCGCAATCCTTCTTCCGCTCCTTGCATAGCCTGTGGACAAGTTTTGTTTGGTATCCTAGTTCTCCACGTATTGTCCGCTAAATTTTGGGTATGTGTAAAAACTAAGGAGGAGTAGCCTTCCCAGATCCTTACCGATACCAGTTTACAAAGCACCTGGCTGGGGTGGCGGACTGGTGTAGAAATGCCTCACAGAAGAGATTAGTCGCAATGTAATAGACTTTCACCATGGTCCCGCTTAATAAAATACCTTGGAAACCATCAGGAAATCAATTAAAACCTGTAGACCTGGTGGTACAGAGTTTCGACAGTGCTACACATTTTCCGTTACTCCTCAACATTATGCTACAGTTGTGGCTCAGAGAAAGGCACTATACTGCCTATTTTCTGCATATATTGCAGTCTTCTCACTCTCTTCTGGCGTGAAGTACGCAGAATCTTATCTGGTCCCGGGCTCTTCCTTCTCCATAATAGAGATATCCCCCTACAAAACTACCGGCGTTCCCTATTGCACACTTTACACAATGCCTCCAAGGCTTGCATACCTTCTCTTTGGAAGCCCTCGGATCCCCCATCCGCTGTTCAATAGTTTGCCCGCATTAACAATATCTATCACATTGAACTACTGGCCTCTCTGAAAAAGAGAAAACTGTCTACGGTTAATAAAGTGTGGTACTACTGAGCACTAGAACAGAGGTCCCGTGGATATGCCATAAATATCTAAGGTTGGAATAATAATATGGGTAGAGAAAAAGTGGATAATTCATAAAAAACAAGATGCAATGTAGAAAAAATAATAATAATCAGCTCCTAGCTGTTGTGGATTTGCAAATTACATTCTTGTACATTTGGCCATTGAGTGACCAACCTGGACAGATCTTATTTTGTTCAATACTCAGCTGACATTGAGCTGAGATCCAGCTTGCTTGACCTCAAACTGACAAACTAAAGTCACTTGATAAATGTGACCCCGCTGATCACTATAATTTTGAATAACTTCCCCTCTACCATTAAGTTAACCATAGCAATAATATGATTCAGGTGGCAGTAATAGCACCAGAGTTTTGTATGCTATATTACACTTTTTACTTGCATTTTACTGCAATAAAGAAAGGGGCACACTCAAATTACTTCAAGGATGCCCGACTTTTTCTCTGACTTGAGATCTTATTTTGGAGACCAGCATAAACCCTGAGCTCCTATCAAATGCAGATTGCCAGAAAGTATTCTGAGGACATATCCTGTTAAGGCTTCATTCACATCTGCGTCGGGACTCCGTTCATGTGTCGGGACTGGGTTCCATCTGAGCTTTCAGTCAGGGGAACCCATGAATCAAAACTGAAACAAATTGATTTCAATGATTTCCATTTGCCACCGTTGTGTAAGTGTTCTGTCGTTTTGACGGAATCAATACCTTAGTTGACTGTGTTATTCATTCCGTCAAAATGACGGAACCCTTACACAACGGTGATAAACGGACACCATTTGCACCAGATCCGTCACCATTGAAATCAATAGTGACGCAAACGGAAATCTATGGTTTCCATTTGTATCAGTTTAGATTCCGTTCATGGGGTTCCTTGACAGAAAGTCTGCATGGAAAATCTGCAGCATTTCGGTAGAGTATGCAGGCAGGGGCCTTACTCCTCCATTTACTAACATAGGCAGGACTACGACAACCAGATTTATTTATTTTTTCAATTAAAAAAATGGAGGTCATCAACATCACTATAACAAAGGAGACTTAAACTGGTATGTCAGCACAAAGTGACTGATCAATGATTGTATCAGTGATAAACTAACAAAGAAATTGTAGAATTCTGCTGAAATTTGCAATGAAACCTGAATTATAACTTTGTGCGCTATGCTTTGTCAGTATGAAGGCAATACTTATAAATCACTTCATCTTGGCACATCAGGGTGCATTGGAGACATTGATTATGACAAGATATGGAACAATTGTTAGTTCACAAATAATGTGTTTAACTTGATCTATGCTTTAATCAACCTATATTATTTACTAAAATGATGACTCATGGGAAGTAACAACTGTCATGGGGATTTATAATAGCTCTTTCTGTGAAAGTTTAACTAAACTTTTAAAAAACTTTTGACATGTCATAGTGAAATGTCAGAAGTTTTGATTGGTGGTGTCTGAGCACTGAGACCCCCACCGATCACTAAAACGAAGCGGCAGATAGCAGACACATAGACTATTAAGTACAGGCTTCTATTAACCCCGTACACTGCTCCAAGGAAAAATGGCCAAGAAATGGCAACTTACCTTTATGTGCATATTGAATCACACACAATAAGTGTAGCTTTACCATTTTATAGACTCATCCAAATTCTGCTATTGGACCCATGATAACTTATTATGATGCACACATGTATAACAGTTGTATCTACCCAGTATTTTGTTGCCTAAGCTGGTCACAGACGATGGAAACGTTGTGCACTTTGTCTTGTGTCCATAGCTAGAATTTCTCAGTCTGGAACACGTTTCTCAGTCTGGCTCAAGAAGATTTCCCGCAGCAAAAGTGATGCCACTGGGCCCAAATCTGACTTATAGGAAACTATGGAATCTGTTCTGTTATTAGTTTCCCTCCGGTTAGTAGAAAAAGAACAAGAGGGTCGGACTTAAAGCATGACTGATGGCAAGTAATACATTTTGTATTGTAACTTGTTGCCGTGTCTTCTGGCGGATAGGTTCACCTAAGCAAGCCACTGAAATGCTTGCTTAGCTCCCTTCCCACCTTGTCGGCACAGAGTTATCAGAATGAGCCGTACACAGCAATAATAATAAAGACGGCTCACACTGAAAACAGATAACTCCATGCTAACGGTCAAAGGGGGGGGGGGCTAACAGATAATAAGAGGAGCAGGAGCAAAAGGAACAATTGCAGACTGGACATAAAGCTACTGTGTATTAGCTGTGACAACAAAGAGGCTGTTATTTAATGAACTGAGCCAGGCAGCCAGCCCCTTCATGACATCACTGACACACAGAGGTGGGGGGGGACTCCCTTCATCCTGAGACTGTGTCGGGACGCCACTGCTAAGGGGAGAAGCTTGACTTCCGGGACCACATCCCAGGACAGGGAAATCTGGACATCCTTGCAGTTTCGAAAGTGAAAGTATATTAGTAAGTGTCTCCATTTTACATTTCCTAACCATCTAGAAACATTTTCTGTCATCGGAAAACTCCTTAACAAGAATAAGGCTAGAACAAGAACCCACAATGACTTGTTCAGTCTGACCGCCAAGTAGCTATATATGGTAATAGTCAAGGTATAGGAATAAATTGACACATCGAGCTCCAATATGATCCACTGCCCGGGGGACGTGCAATAGGTCCCCATGACAATGTATTAAAAACAAATACAGGAGATGGGAGACTGGTCAGCTGATTAGCAGGGGACAAGCCACTTTGCTGATTGGCTGCATGCTCCGGTGACATCACCTCTGAGAGAGGTCCTTAGGTTTTATAGGCTCAGCATCTCCAAGCACACGTGGCCACTGCTAATACCTGCATAAGAATGTTAAACTAGACAGCCTTACTCTCCCTGATGAGCTCTAAATATAAAGTGAAACATGTTGGAGAGGTTGTGTGTGATTAGATCTAAATGACTGCAGGGACTGAATAGGGCTAGGTAGCGGCTCCAGGATGCTCTTTTGAGAGCGATAAGGGTATCCAGGCTGCATTAAGGGACAGAAATATGACTTGGTGAACTGATCCAGGAGCATACTGTTACTGACTATTGGTGAACTGACAGAAATAATAAAAGTGCCAACTGTTACCCACACCTAGCTATACCCATTTATTTAGCATACAGTGAATAAAAAGAAAAAAAAAAAAAACATTTATCTGGGATATAATGAATTAGAAAAACAGAAAATTATTTTTGACACACTTAGAGAAATGTAATACTTTTTTTGCTTTTTAACATACCGTATATTGAAAAAAAAATTATGTCTTATTTTACTAGTGGATACCTTTTCCAGTGATACAAAGACGTAACTTGCGGCTTCTAGTCACTGATACAAAATCTGTTAGGGCCTCCCAACGATTACTTACCATTTATCGAACTTCTATATTCTTATGTGGCCTTTGGGTGTGACTCTAACTTCTGCACCCGCTGTAGCCACACGGACTGACAATATACAACTTAATTATAGTGAATGTCGCTTTATGAATACATCAAGTCTCCAAAAACAAGTCCTGCAAGAGCTTCTAATTCCATGATGCAATAAATATTAGAATCTTAGCTGCAGATCGGTCTTCCAGGGTGGACTGAATCTATGACAGACCTTTCATAATCATGCTACCTACTCCTTCCCATCAGCATACATTAACTATGCAGAAGTTTTTCCTCTAAGATCACCTATTTCAAGGTGAATACCATTAACTTCATGAAATTTTCTGTTGCTGAATATTTTTGGATGTTGCAATGTTAGCCCTGAGTAATGACGGACAACACACAGTAAGTGATTCTACCAATATGCCATCACTTACGAAGATGGTAAAACCCTTAAATGGGGTTGTCCAGACCTACTAAATTTATGGCCTTTCCCCTGCTGCCCCTTCAAAACAGCTGATTGGCGAGGGTGTTGGGAGTCGGACCCTTCAAAACAGCTGATCGTCAGTGGTGTCGGAATTTGGACCCCGACCGATAAGATATTGATGACCTATCCTGAGGATAGGCCATCAGTTTTTAGGGCTGGACAACCCCTTTAAGGTCATTATGTGCAAGCGCATATTTGTTACTATTTGATATTGGACAGTGCAATTTAAAAGGAAACAATCACTAATTGATAATATATTGACATTAGTTTCTTATAATAAGCTATGGAACTTTCGAATGTCATGTAAAAGGAAATAAGAAAAATAATAAAAAAAATATAACGTATTTCCCAAAATGTAAGAATATTCTAAGATTTTTATAGATTCACCTAAACTAACTGAACATTTGGGATGCTGGTTAGGTTTTGGCAGAACTTCCTTCAATGAACTTAATATAATAGTGATCGCAGAACAGGCATTGGTAGTGACCGCAAGTAAAAATTGCAGCAATAAGTGGATAGAAGGCAAATTAATTTACTCATTGTATTCTATGCACTTGTGAATCTGTGAAACAGCAAATCAGATGACAATAAATCACTCATCTCTAGTTGTAACAATTTTGGGAATCGGTTATTGCTAATGGGTTATAAAAAAAATTGTAATGTGCAAAGGGCTTTTTTTCTTTTACACTTTTAATGACCTGCCTGGGATCCCCACAGCAACCGAGAGAGAGGGAGCCCAGGTGGCCGTTCTCACCCAGAGTTGGTGATGCATGTGCAGCCAGCCTCAACAGAAATGTATGGGGCTATTGGAAACCACTGAACACTTAGGCTGGGTTCACACGACCATGTTACGTCCGTAATTTACGGAACGTATTTCGGCCGGAAGACCCGGACCGAACACACTGCAGGGGGCCGGGCTCCTAGCATCATAGTGATGTACGACGCTAGGAGTCCCTGCCTCTGCGTGGAACTACTGTCCCGTACTGTAATCATGATTACAGTACGGGACAGTTGTCCTGCAGCGAGGCAGGGACTCCTAGCATCGTACATCACTATGATGCTAGGAGCCCGGCTCCCTGCACTGTGTTCGGTCCGGGTCTTCCGGCCGAAATACGTTCCGTTTATTACGGACGTAACATGGTCGTGTGAACCCAGCCTTCCTGTGGTCCCATTCATTTCTATGATGAGAGACTGTACATGCAAGACCAACTCTCCAGCCAAAAACAGATACTTTGTGCCCCTCATTCTTTGTAGCATTTGGGGTCCCAGACAGGTCATAAGAGTAAAAAAAAAAAAGTATTTTGCTCTTGGTAACGGTGGGAGTCCCAGAGGTCAGATGACCAACTTTCATACTTTTATCATGATATTACAGTTTTATCATTTAATGTTATTTATTGTGTAATAAAAAAGCATGCAATTTTTCAATATACTTTTTATATCAAATCCTCGTGGTTTTCAACATCTCTGCTAGCTGTCAGTCAATAGGAACTTCAATATTTACTTTCAAGGAATAAAAATAATGTGATAGACACACAAGTGCAGACCTGATCACAGCTACAGTACAGTTATCAGAGATGTGTCTTATAACAAGCCATCCACCTGTGTGAGCAGCACGTGACCGATGGCTGATTTGTATACACTGAAACTAAACAATAAAGGTTCCTATTGAATGACTGCTACAGCAATTTGGAAAACTGTAAGGAATCGATACAGAAAATGTATTGGACGACTGTAACTTTTCATTATACAAAGAATAATCTTTATTCACTGATACCATAATACCCATTTAAAGGACAAGTGGACACCAGGATATGTCCATCAAAAAAAATAATCAGTGTACTTGGTGCAACTTTCTAAATACTTTTTAGCAAAAAAGAATTTTACTTTTTGAGATACAGCTGCTTTGTATCTTGTACACAGAGCAGCTGTATCTAGCGCTGAGACCTGAATCTGTCATGTCAGCGGGACTGACAGGTTCTGTGTCAGCGGGTCCAGCGTGTGTCTCTGACTCACAGGATCCACCAGTCATCGATCACATCTAACTTATGAACTTAGATGCGATCGGTAACAGTGCCGCTCACCTGACAGATACAGGTTTCAGCGCTAGATACTACTGCCCTGTATACAGGATACAAAGCAGCTGTATCTCAAAAAGTAAAAATTATTATTAATAAAAAGTATTTAGAAAGTTGCACCAATCCCACTGATAGACATTTTTATTTGAAAAACAAACGATTTCAAAGGTGTACATAGCCTTTAGTATACCAATAATAATATTAATAACTAAACCGTATGTCACATATGGTAATAAATATACTGTATGTAGGCATCAAAGAACAGAGGATCGAAAGTGGCAATCACAAAACATGCACACAAAAGGAATAACTGTGGAATTGGAACAACCCTCTCGAAGAAAAAAATGCAAAACCCAATGTAAAAACATTTTACGTCAAGACATGTATTCTGGTACAAGAAGAGCACCTTAAATAAAAAAGTTAAATAAAAAGGATAAGATTCTGATAGTAAAAATTATTACTTCACTTAAAAAATAAAAAAAAGCACCTAGCAGTATGATACTGCTCTACGGTTGACTGATCATAAAACGGAAATGTTGCGTTATGATTAAATTATTACTCACTGACCCTTAAAGCATCCATGACATCAGGTTGCTTCATGAGCCTGGGAAATGTTGCTAACACAGGATTGCAAATCAAATCTGAAATAAAAAAAAAACACACTTTGATAATGAATCAGGAGGCGTGTTGGAAATAAATCCAACAATTATTTATCAAAGCCCCAAATAGGAAATGATCTGCCAATTACATACAATGAGCAACATTATAAATGTTAGAACCAGTTGTCTTGTTTCCCCCGATTATATCAACAAACATATGTTCTCAATTGTATGGGTGCTAACAAACGTTAAAAAAAGGGATAACAAGAACTAAGACCACAAACACTAAGAAATAACATCTGGCAATGACAACACAAGACCGGACTTACCAGACATAAAATACACGGTTATGTTGTACAGAATATACAGAATATACAGGAAATTAGATGTCCTACACAGGCGAAATGCTAAATTTGAATGCCTGGAATGATTATTCCTTAGACGTTCCTGGATGTTAGCACCAAAATAAAAACATAAGGGTACTTGCATAAAATTGACTTCTATCAGGTCAACCATCTAATGTATATGGGGATGTGCTGCCTCTACCCCATGTAGGCAGCTGTTAATAGAGGCAATGTCTGTGAGAGGAAAGAGGAATTATGGAAACTGTAGTCCGATATATAATAATTCCGCCTATAGCGAACCCTAATAACATCAAAACAAAAGGTGATATACAAGAACTGGATACAATAATTAAAAATAACTACTACAGGTGGCATTCACATATAGGTACTTTTCAGAATTTTTTTGGGGGAAAACACCTTTAACCACACAAAAATGTCCCTTAAATATAAAAACGTGTATTAGGTTAATAAGGACCGAATTGTCCTATTCCAGGTGTGTAGGTGCAGCGGCAGCATGCTAATATAAAAAAGACAGATAAGGGCAAAAAAAAAAACCTGATTTGTACCTGTGCTCTGTATACTTGTTCTTTCTTTTAGAAGCACATCACCGAGGATTTGACGGTAGAATACCAACAAAGGAATATGGCACATGTTGCCAACCAATGTCTCTGGAAGCAGGCTGCAATAAACATACAATATAGATCACGTTTAAGGAAATTATTATTTTAAAATGTTATGACATACTTTAGGAGTCTGTAGTATTTCTTATTTCTATTCACTATCTTTCCTTTCACAATTAAAAAATAAAATCTGAAAATTTTTATTTCACTTCTGGAACAATCAGTATGTTTCCAGATTATGAATCAAGAATCAAGGCTAATTTAAGGGGGTATTTAATTTTAACAAATACTGCATGTGCTTGAATTTGGCTTATGGACCAGCACTCGCAGACATATTAATAATTGTATTTATTAATATTATATGAACGTTAAATGAGTGTGAAATATGAGGTCTATGTGTTGTTCAATCATTTGTCCCCTGAGGACAGATCTTAGTGGATGTCTGTACGGACATGATACGAGTCGTGGGCGCACTATATGTAAACAAGCAATGCGGTCTCAGTAACCACATTGCTATCTCTACCCAATTTCCTCCCAAGGTGTTATGCACTTACTTTAACATTTCTCTTCTTCTATTCAGTGACCTAATTTTCACGAGAAGCCGGGGTTGTTTTCTTTGTGTTATTATTTGATGGAAGATGCCACTGGTTGCTACGAAATACAATATAAATTACACGTTGTGTTGATTTTAAGAAATGAATACAGTGCGCCATTACTGTTTATTTGCTAAATTCGTGGAAAAGTATAACCTCTGCACATATGGCCTATTTGACAATATAAAAGTTATAGAACGACACTCTATGAGCAAGAAAAAAGAGCTGTTCCGGCAGACCCGTTTTGAGCCTACGTAGCAGACTCCGTCAGGTTTGATGGGAAAATTATAGATGCATACATCGCTATACTTACCGTCAAACCTACAAACACCACGATGGAACCCATTATAAGTCTGGCGCCAGTGGTATGCAACGTACAACGGATCCGGCACTGCATCATGTTTTTCCGTAATAAACCGAAACCACAACGCAGTTGTGAACACAGCCTAACAGTTGTCTGCAATTTTGCAGAAATATGTCATATTTATGTTTGTTCCCTATTAATTATTTATTTCTTTATTTTATCTAACTGATAGAATAAGAAATTCTGGTAATTTTGTCAGTGCAGACCTCGTCTTGAAATAGATGGATCAACTTCTACTCCTCGCTCATATGGAGTGCCACCATTTAAGGTCAGTTCATATGTCCTAAACAGAAATCAAGAAAGAATAATAAACTCCTGTTAAAAATAACACGTCATCTCCCGCAAAATAACAGGTGCTAAGAACTAGAGAAAGCAGACAGAAAGTTTCCAGGATTGTCGCATCATGAGACTCCAGTCAAGTAAGGACATGGTGGCATCACAATGGTCCAATTGCTTTTGCAAAGGTTCACTGTGAATGTTACACTGAATATTCTGTTTATATGTAAAAGTCTTTATTTTATGATCATACTCCTCTAATCTCCAGCACATTCCATGTCAGTTAATGGGTTGTTAAACACTCATAAAATATAATGGCTAGAGTACGATATAGTATATACTGAAGGCACATTAACTTTGCGTCACCAGTAATAAATGAGTAGTCAGAAATGGAGAGGGTTTGCACTTGGCTTCCGAGCAATGAGCTACTTAGAATTTTTCTAGTTTGTATATTGTACTTTACAATCAAATAAAATAATTTGACAGGATTATGAGCCATGTTAGGATTAGTCATAAATTTGTGAATCACCACCTTCAGATATGAATTGCACGTTTCCTCATTGCTTTATGTCCCTGGCCACTTTCAATAATTACAGTAAAGTTGATGAACGGACTCAATAGAAAGTCTATGAGTCCCTACAACGCTACATCGGCTTTCTGAAAAAAGCAGAACAGAAACTAAGCGGCTCAGCGCTCACACGAGCGCATCTGCCGCTTTGCTTTAGCGACCAGTGGGGGTCTCAGTGCTCAGACCCCCACCGATCAAAACTTCTGATATGTCACTATGACATGTCAGAAGTTTGTTGAACGTTTAGTTACCCATTAAGACGGTAATATTTATTTCAAATAACATAATATGTATATCTAATAATATTGGAGAGCATTTTCTCCACAAAATGAAAAAAGACACCAGTAGATACAAGTTCTGAATTTGACCTCTTCTGTCCAGTTATGTGGGTTTTAAGGAAACTAGTGTAACATCTAATATGGCTGCCATTTCAGTTCCCAAAAGGGTCGTCCCCCTACTCAACCAGACTCCTGGATGTCAAATTGACCAAATTATGCAGCAATACAAGAATGTGGGATGTTTCACATCATAACTAAACTGCAGTGAAAAGTAGTTTGGGAGAGTTAATGTTAATGGAAACGACAGAGAAAGGGGTCGAATCGGGGAACTGTGGGGACATGTGAGAGCAAATAAACAGAATTTTAACAGTATGACAGAAAGAGACTTATCAGTGACTTTTCTGGTGATTTTCCATTTTTGTAAGAATTAAAACCATATGTAAATAGAGAAAGTTTACAAATTCTTTGTGTTAAAGGGATATTCCCGGCTCAAGTATTTATGACATATCCACAGCAAATGTAATAAATTCTTGATAGGTACAGGAGGGCGTGACCAATAACCTGCTAGCCATCATGGTCCACTACACGTAACCGTGTGACTGGCACCTTTAGAACACCTAACTGTATGCAATTGTAATACTAGGCAGCCACCCCCTTATATATGGGAGGTGTAAGAGTGGATGCTCAATATTTTACACCTATGCGACCTCCCTCATATAGCATTGTGGCTTGTCTGCATCCTCCTGGGAATTGGTATTTTGACCTACCCCTGTATCAGTAAGTATAGCCTTTTTCTGTGATATGATAAGTGGGGGTCCCTCAACTATCAGGGAAACAGAGATCCCTAACCTCTGTTTGATGAAGCATTGCGGGTTGCTTATTGCATCGACTTCAATGTAGAGGTGGCCATGCTTGAGGGCAGTTCTCTCCATTAAAGTCTATGTGAGTTACGGAAAGAGATGAGCTCTGATCGTCAACTTCATAATTGGTCATAATGGTATAAGTGACCGCAGACAACTGCATTCAAATAGTGGACAGGGGTTACAGGACCCCCATTGTCCCAATATGTTAAGGTACCAGAGGTGGGACCCCAACCTATTAGACATTTATGGCACATCTAGTGAATTTGTTATAATTTCTAAGGTCAGAAAACTCATACAGACATTAATATTCTCATCTGATCCAATGAGTACTCTGTGCCTTGACCCATATGTATTTTTCGGAGTAATAGTGACATTTATATGATTTATTACTAAACACCGAGAACATTTTTAAAGAAAAACCAATTATTTAAAGTAATGTTAATCTTTACGTCTATGGCCAGCTTTAGCAGGAAGATTCTCTATACATTCGTGTATGTAATATACATATAAAATTAAAAAATAGACAAACATGAACCTTGTGATGAGCCACATGCCCAATTTCTCAGTGGGAAAGACACATTCAACTTAATTTCAAAGACATAAAGATCTTTAACTTACTTGGTAGGTAATGGAATTCCATTCCCATCAAAGAGCTTTAAAAAAGTCCAACCACAGCTCAATTCTCCCCTCTCTCCAGTTGACTGCAAAGGAAAAAATGAACAAAATCACCTGTCATATTCTACCCAAGTAATTCTGCTGTATTTTGACATTTGGTAACATATAGAAACAGCTACTTGTTTACATTGAAACTATAATAGCGAGAATCTATGTTCTTTGTTCAGCTTACTTCCCAGGGGAACAAAGGTTTAGGTATGGTCAAAGCCAACATCCATGAGGACAGACCGTCAATCAGCATAAACATTAGATTACCGGCTGTTCTCCCAATATTAGTGGGTTCAGACAAAATGTATCCAATGTTTATGGGCAGCTTAACACTTTGATACTAATGTATTCCACAAAGCAGATTACGGAAGCAGGAATCTATAAGTGTCCTCACCACTGCGGATCAGTCTGTGTGAGCGATGGTCATAGTATGGCATTAAAAGGGCTAGAATGTCTGGACAGTTTGCTGATGCTTTGCAACCCACATGTCCCCTAGATCCAATAAGGGCCAACAGTGTAGTTCCAAAGAAAGGGAGGTTTCAGGGTTTTGTAGGTAAGCACATGTCTTTTTTTTTCAGTTAGACACAAACTGCAAACATGAATCAGTATGAGAATAAAACGTTTTTGAAGGTATCATAATGGTGGCTTTGATACCTGCACAAACTCCTGACAGCAGAAGACTACTGACATGGATACTGTCAGCAAGCACTGACCCACCATCAGTAGGTACTTGTAAATTCAGCGTCATACACTTTTCATTGTTCCAGCCTATGCCAGCACAATCACACTGTGTGCAGTGAAAGAAGCTGGGCTGGAACAATGAGAAGTGTATGACGCTGATTGGTCACTGATTGGTCAGCGTCATACACTTCTCTTTACAACGCCCAGTCGGTCTAAAGTAAAAACACGCCCAGTTGTCTCTTAAGAAACGAATTAGCATAAATCTAAAATTGCTCAGAACTTGCTAAAAAATTATTGTTTTTCCAAATAAAAACCACTGCTGTTATCTACATTACAGCGCCAATCACATTATGTAGGAGATAGGGCACTTATAATCTGGTGACAGAGCCTCTTTAACCCGCACAGTGAAGGCTATAAAAAAAAAAAGTGCTTTTTTTTTTGGTGATTTTAGCTCCCAAAAAATGGGATAATAAGTGATCAAAGGGTCAGAACAAGGAAATGGGTGTGATCCAGCGCAAGAAAAAAGTTGTTCAGAGGTATATTAAAATGGAAACTTGTTCCGATTTTATTGGATATAAAAATAAAAACAGGGAGAACTTACTCCCACAAAGGAAAGGTGGAAAGAATTTCTTTCTCAGCCATGACTAAGGACGAGGAGATCGTCTGAAACGCGTAGGCTATACACACCTATCTTCTTTTCATACATCCACCTTTCCTTTGTGGGAGTAAGTTCTCCCTGTTTTTATTTTTATATCCAATAAAATCGGAACAAGTTTCCATTTTAATATACCTCTGAACAACTTTTTTCTTGCGCTGGATCACACCCATTTCCTTGTTCTATCTCTATCAACGTTTGCCGACGCGAGGATCCGGGCGCAATAGGCATTGGAAATTTTTTGCCCTAAGGTGAGCTGGAGGTTCCCTCCCATATTTTCTCTACTCTGATCAAAGGGTCATATGTATGGGTCAAAAATGGTACCAATAAAAACTACAACTCGCACCATAAAAATACAAGCCCTCACAACCGCTCAATCGAAAGAAAAATAAAAAAGATACGGTTCTCAGAATATGGCGACAAAACCAATAATAAAAAAAAATTATTGGTTTATACTCTGTAAAAATTGTAAAAACACAAGAAAAAAATGTAACAATTTGGTATCGTCGCAATCGTATTGACCCACAGAATAAAGCGAATAAGTCACTTTCCCTGCATGGTGAAAGCTATACCTGCATGGTGAAAGCTGTACAAAGCGAAACGCAAAAATAATGAAGGAAGCGCTGTTTTTATCAATTCCAGCCCAAAAATAATATTTTTTTCACAGTACATTATATGGTACATTAAATAATGCCATTGAAAGCGACAACTCTTAATGCAAAAAAACAAGTCCTCATATGGGTATGTCGACGAAAAAATTTAAAAGTTATGACTTTTTGGAATGCAGGGAGGAAACAATTAAAACCAGAAAAAAGGGGTAAAATCAATCTACACAAAAACAGGATCATAAAAATGTTTACAGAAATATACAATACGTGGATGAGTGGGAGAGCCTCGATGGGATTATCCATTCTTTCCAATAACATGGATCACTTACATTTCGCATATAGGTAACTCCAACTTCAAAGAGGATTCCTATTTCGGGGGACTGGCTGCCGGACCTCACAAAACAATCACCATCCAGCAGACTTGGAAGAATACCTGTGACCTAAATACATAAAGTCGGAACAATCTTAAACATACATTCATACAATTCATTGCATCAAATGTATTTATATGTTTCAGGAACCTCTAGTTTGTCTGGAATAAGGATATTTTTCAAAGATCATGCTTTCTCTCACTCAAGTGCAAAAAAAGTGACATGGTTTAAAAAAATTACACTAAGGATGCAGTTCATCGCAAGCCCTCTCCAAAAGGGGAAGGGCTCGTGACTTATTCCCCAACCCTTCAAGCCAGAAGGCTTCGCAATGGTCAGGGACAACTTAGAGAGACCCGTTTCTGCCTAGGCTGCCGCCCAAGCATCAGGCAGAACTCAATAATCTAGATTAGGACATAAGGTGCATTAAAAAGACATTGGCTACATTTTAAGATTTTTTTTTTTATAAATGAATATTAGAATTTGCCAAAAACAGCCAATTAGATCGCAGTTATCTTTCAACCTGCCTTTGCACTATTTATGAGAGTGTCCCCTATTGATTTTTAAAAAGAATCTTACATGAAGTATTACATCTTGCCTGCACTTAATGTTTTCTACCAGAGTGCAGCTTAAAATTCTCCTGTGACTTGCATGACCATTTAAGACCATCACCATAAAATTGACAGATTATAATAACATTGCTCAATTTTACACAATCGTAATTACATCATTCTCGAACATTGTTATTAATCACGTCCAGCAAAAGTCAGACTTGGTGCTGCTGCCTGGACTCAAAAGAAGGTAATTAGCCTACAACATGGCAATCTTCTGTATGAAATTCACCACACAGCATTATACTAATATAAACTGTAAAAAGAATGGATAACATAATTACCCGTGGAGAAAATGTCCACATTCTTGAATTTTTCGGCAGCCATGTAGCCCTTACAGTATGAATGTTGCTTAAGATCTGAAAATATGAAAACACACTTGTAATAGTTTCTACTAAGTTTGTACTATGCAATCATATACAGGGAATAAAGATAGATAGATAGATAGATAGATAGATAGATAGATAGATAGATAGATAGATAGATAGATAGATAGATAGATAGATAGATAGATAGCTTACGTTAATGATGGCTCTTAATATTCAAGGTAGACAAGCGCTATCTGTTTTAGGGCTAGTTCACACAGTATTTTGGTGCTGTTTTTGACACGGAAACGGTGTCGGAAACCGCGCCGAATAACGCCTGAAATCGCCTCCCATTGGGAACCCATGAACGGAAGGCCAAGCAGAAACCATAACTTCCGTTTGCATTACCATTGATTTCAAATGGCTTCCGTTTGTCTCCGTTCCATAAGGTTTACATTTTTTGAGCAGAAACAATAGCGTAGTCGAATGGTAATGGGGATTTTAATGATAATGTTTCCATTGCAAATGGCTTCCATTTGTCTCCGTTCCGTAAGTCTCAGTTTTTTAGGGGAAACAATAGCATCATAATCAATGGTAATGCAAAGGGAAGATATGCTTTCCGTTTGGCTTTCCGTTAATGGGTTCCCCTGACGGAAAGGTCTAATGAAACCCATGAACGGAAGCCCGACGCAGATGTGAACGAGGCCTTACAGTATCTAATATCCATCAAGTCCAACCCAGTGTTTTATATTAATAAAGTTGCCCAGACACGTAATCATTTCTGATCAAAAGATCTTTAGTCGACAATAAAAATAAATGCCCCTTGTTTGGCTCACATTAATTTTTATGGAGACAGCAGGGCGGCAAGGCCTTCATGCCACGGCTAAATAAAGCTGCGACCCTTCCTGAGACAGAGAGCAGTTTAGTTAATATGAGCAGGATGACCACAGCTTATTATGCCATGTTATTCTGACATAGGTATACTCTGAATTGTCCTGAATGCTTGCAACGTCTGATAAGTAATACAGCACATTTTACAATCTAAAAACAAGAAACTGATATGTTTACAATTAATGTTATGCCCCCTTCATATTTAAAGCAAAAGTGTTACCTATATTTTTTTTTCAGAATTAAAACCAGATAGGGAAACATAATTTTTTTTCTGACTGTTTTTATTTTTTGATTGTACATTTTTTTATTCTATTTTCTGTAGATGATTATTGGGGCAGCCATATTGTCTGAGCTGCTGTTAACAGCATTTAGGGATATGCTTTACAGCAGCCACAAGGACCATAGGAAACAATAGTCTGGAGCTGACCCATTGACTACTATGGGAGAGTATTGTTCTGTGACCCGTGCAGAGGTCATTGTGCAGAAAGGCATAGGAGGGGAACTGTGTCTATCGCCTATTGTCAATGGTGAATCCTGTGTTATCTATTTATATGTATATATATATATATTTAAAAAAAAAAAAAAATATATATATATATATATATATATATATATATATATATATAGAGGTGTTACTTTTCATTGTAATCCTACCTGTGATGATAATGAGATGACTGCTGAGAAGTGATCTCTACAGAACAGGAAGTGTCAGTCTATTGTAAGACTCAGTAGGCAGAGTAAAAACTGCAAGATTTTGGGATTTTTTTTTATATAGATAATGACAAAGAAAATAATTTTTTTAAAAATCACCCAAAATTCCTAAAAAGTATGTTTAACATAAAAACTTGATTTAAACAATAAGTAATTTTTTTTTAATGACACATTCCCTTTACTAGTACGTGACAGACGTTAAGGGGAATTATGACCGCGGCATTTAAATCGTTAGAATCAGGGGGGCGCCCCCTCAAACATGCCATCGCGCCACCCGCGACGCCATCGGCCAGTGACAATGGTTGTCATGGCAGCCTGGGGGCCTAATGAAGGCCCCCAGGTCTGCCATCTTTGTACTCCTTTGAAGCCCTGCCGGAGACTTTCAGAATCACGATATACTGCAATACATTAGTATAGCAGTATATCATGCATCGTTGGATTGCTGGTTCAAGTCTCCTAGGGGGACAAATAAAAAAAGTAAAAAACAGTTAAATAAAGTTTTTTAAGTTCAAACAAACCCCCCTTTTTCCAATTTTTCCTAAAAGCAATGTTAATTTTTTTTTTAAAGTTAACATAACTGGTATCGCCGCGCCTGTAAAAGTCTAAACTATCACAATGGAGCGTTGTTTAACCTGCACGGTGACCGCCGTAAAAAAAAAAATATATATATAAATAAAACATGCACATTGCTGCTTTTTTTTGGTCACCTTAGCTCTCCAAAAAAATTAAATAAAAAGAGATCAAAAAGTCACATATACCCCAAAATCGTTGAAAACTACAGCTCGCCCTGCAAAATTTAAGCCCTCACACTGCAAAATTGATGGAAAAATAAAAAAGTTATGCCTCTCAGAATATGGCGACACAAAATATATTTTTTTTAGCAAATAGTTTTATTTTTTGTTTAAGTGGTAAAACCTAAAACAAAAAATATAAATTTGATATCACCGTAATCGTATCAACCTGTAGAATAAGGTGAATATGTCGTTTTTACTGACTGATGGACGCCGTAAAAACAAAACCCCCAAAAATATGGCGTAATCGCTGTTTTTTGCCAATTTCATCCCACAAATAATTTTTTTCAGCTTTCTAGTACATTATACAGTACAATAAATGGTGCCATGAAAAACTACAACTTGTCCCACAAAAAACAAGCCCTAATATGGCTATGTCGACGGTTTAAGAGCACCTTCCCCCAAATAATAAGAATAAATCACCAGTGGACATAGGCATGACTTAGTTATATCTGTATCAGAGAAAGCTAGGTCGCAACTGATTTCGAGTCTGGGAAATAAACTTTATGCTAGGTGGCCTTATTGGTTGTCAATCAACTTTCCCATAAATAAATACAACAAAGAAACAGCTCAAAAAAAGTTTTACCAATGTTAGAGAATGCGTCCAATATTTACGGGCTTTTTTTTATTTATTTCAATGGAAAATGTATTTTTACATAAACACAGCCATAAAAATTAACATTCATACTATAACTAAGCTTCTTACCAATGACTGCAACTACAAAAAATTTTTTACCTTATAGCCATCAAATAGACAGAGTCGTACGTGTCTGCTGAGGATCTGAATGTTAGCCCCAGGCAGAGGTATCATCTTACAGCTCCATAATGTCAAAAACACAGAGACTCGAGTCGGCAGAGGCAGAATCTACAATTAAAAATGAATTATATGTCGCTGAAATTTACCTGTATCAATGAATTACATTTCCTTAGCACAACACTACAATTATATCCTTACTGAACTTGGATTACCATAAATGAATAAAACTGAGAGTATGAGAAAAGAAAAAACAAGCGTCAAGCACGCATGGACTACAAATTATATATATATATATATATATATATATATATATATATATATATATATATATTTACTAAAATGGGAAATACTTTCAGACAATGAAGGTGTGAATATACAGTATATTGATAAGTCACATCAAACAAACATAGCAGGTGATTCTTTCATGTGAAAAAGATGAACCAAACATTCATTCATTCATTCATTCATCTATATATTTCTGAATGGTTAGTTGTATTTGTGTCTCTCTTTATATTTATAAATACACTTCACTTTTATTGTATTTGTGAGTAACCAGAATGCAGCTATAGAAGGATATTTTTCAGCAATACTTTTATTGCGTCAAAGTACAATGTATTCGGCAAGTCTTCAGACCCTTTAAATTTTTTCACGTTATGTTGAGGACTTGTGCAAAAATAAAGAAACCGTTTTGCCTCACCATTCTGCACTCAATACCCCACAATGACAAACTGAAAACAGAATGTTACTAAAAGGAAATTATTATTCCAATAAGAGGCACAGCCCATGGACAACAATTCGGTACAAATAGGAAGCCAGCTGTGGCATTGTAAGTTTAATGTGGTTTCACTTGAGGGCCAGGATTATTGTTTTTAAATCTTGTACCCGGAGGGACCACAGTACTGCCTGCTATGGGTAGATGTGCCCAGCTCCAGGTCACTGCAGAATCTGAAATATGCCCAGAGAAAATTCTTAGTCTTTCAGAGGGTGCGTACACTAAATAAGAGGAAGGACTACAGCGCTGTCAAACATCACCCCAGCCTGTCTATCTCATGAGATAGTGGTATTTTAATTGTGAATATTGTCAGTCAACTTTAGAAAACATTATAGTCGATGCATTAATATTTGTCTTCAGCATTTAATTGTGAAATGTTAGTTTTGAGCATTCATAATACATTTTTCAAATATACTATAACTTACCCCTCCTTTCTCTGAGTCCCACAACAGATCCTTAAAACCAAGCTGTGAAGAGGTGAGTTCCGGCTGAAGATATCTACCGGCTCTGTATTGATCTCCTATATGAGAAAAATAGTCCAGTTGGCAATTTGTTTATGATTTTAATACATTGGCTAGATCATAAAAACAATTGTAACAATAATACTAATAATAGACCATGCAGCATTGAAGGTTAAAAAACAGCATTGGTAGAAGATTTCTAAAATATTTTAGATTTTCCAAGAGAAATAAATAAACACATACAAGTCATTGAACAACCTGCCTTTCCCCTCAAGAAAGAAAGAAAGAAAAATACTAATTCCCAAATTCATGATCTAATGTGGGGTCCCATTTACCATCTTCCCTTCCCTGGCAGCTCTTCATTTAAATGTCAAATATCAATAACAATTTTTAGTATCCACAAGACCACAGAGATCTGGAGTAGTCACCTGCACGTTGCATCCTTTGTTGCTAAGTAACGGTCTCATAATATTTAGGCCGCTGCTTAGTTAACGACTACTAAGGCTTGTGCGCGATAGAGTTGCAATGTATTCATATGGCAGAGAGAACTTCCTGTGATGACTTTGTTTTTAATCTACTTTTAGCTACATGAACCAAACAAACATGAATTCTGCAAAAGTATGTGTTTGCATTTACTACAATGGAGTTTACCTGCATCAGACAATCCCTTAGCAAATCTCCTGTTAGACATATGAAGGTAATAGAGGGGATACCTGTCTCAAAATTCCCTTCTATTATCCATAGCAGAGAGCTGCTATAAAGAGAGTCTTTCCACCTGGAGGGCCTGTCTCATACGTGCATTACAAGGACGGTCCATTGACTTTAATGGGCACCGGGTAATAGGCTTAATTTTATCAGCAGCCTTGCTGCAGACAACACGAACAGACTCCAGCCGCTTATTTTAACAATACCAGATGATTGTGCAGGACGATTCATGTCAACTGGTGTTGTCCAAACTGGAAATCCCCTTTAAGCTCAAGCCATACACATAGTATAAAAACAGTTACAGAACAATTAAATCATTCCTACCATTTTCTAAAAGTGGTGATAGTGTTGATGTTCGGAATCCAGTAGGGATTGTGCCCATTGTAGCCAATGCTTCTGCAGTACCCATCTTCAATGTAATAATTATAAGTTAATTCTTTTTAGTAAAAAAAAATGTGGATATCTTGTTGTGGTGTCACTAACAATAACTGAATACAAATGTTAAGTCACTATAAAGTTACATTGCCTACCTCTTGAGTTTTCTTAGAAGTGCTCATCTGAGATATTGTGTCTTCTGCAAGTCTATTAATTAAATTTAAATAATCAATTACATTCGTCTAAAAATAGAAATATAAAATCCAAACATACAAAGGTAAACACCATTCCAAATAAAATGTAAGAAAGTACATTTGTGATTGACTGTTATTTATTTGTGATTGCTTATTTGGAAGTAGTGGTACTTTTGATTTTGCATGCATAGCATTTTACAGTTAATATGTAGATATAATCTTCATATAGAGTTCGGTAATTTGCACTGATCTTGAGAATTAATCCAGAACTGCATTCACAATTCTGTAGACTTCAGAGCTGACATCTTCAATTTATTTCTTGTTAGCTCTGTATCTTTATGGAGCTTGTTCTGGTGATTTAAATTCTGGAAGGTGTCGATATTATATAGTAATAACTATCCCACTGAAATATAGGCGCTCAGCTAAACTTGTATGGGAGTGTTTGTTGGCAACCAGCAGAATTGTGAATGCAGCTCTGGGCTATAATACAGGATCTGTGCAAGACACTATTGTTTGTAATAAATGATGCACCCTAACAAGGAATGATGATTGCAAGCCATTTTGAACTCTGTACCCTCTAAAAAAGATTTAATCTTCTGGCCTGGTTTTTTTAACTAATAAGAAAGTCTGACAGAGACTTATGTCACTTAGTTTTAACAGGAGATACTCAGGCATTAAGATGTGGCTAAAGAACCCAACCTAAGCTACCTAGTCCCATGACACTAGAATCATTGAATTTCTAGTATGTACTGGACCTATTAACCTACTAACTTCCTGGAAGACAGGGTCTACCAGCACAGGAAGAGGAGGTCACTGATTGGCCACTGAAAGTAAATTCCTGTTTGAAGAGCACAGTAGCCGGTAAATGAAGAGGTATGGCTTGTACTGTTCTGGGGGCTTTGAGGAGCAATGTCGCTATCTCTGATGGGCAGTACTGTGATAAGGGAATGTTAAAATCCAAAATTTGCAGTGGTGACCAATGGACTATGGTTACACCTGTTAAATAATGCACTTTACAGTCAGGTCCAGAAGTATTTGCTATCTGCTAAAATCTCGTCAATGCTGCAAAACTGATAGGATGGCGCTTCACAGTACACATGGATAATGATCCAAAACATACTGCAAAAGCAACCCAAGAGCTTTAAAAAAAAAAAGAAATAGAATTTTCTTTGATGGCCGAGTCAGACGCCTGACCTCATCCTGATGAGCATGCTTTTTACTTACTGAAGACAACATTGAAGGCAGAAAAATCCATAAACAAGCAGCAACTCAAAGCAGCTACAGTAAAGGCCTGGCAAAGAATCTCAAGGGAGGAAACTCAGTATTTTGTGATGTTCATGGGTTCCAAACTTCAGGCAGTCATTGACTGCAAAGGATTAGTATCTAAGTATTAAAAATAATCCTTATATTTATCAGTGTTAGTTTTTCCAATTACTTTTGAGCCTGTGCCAAATGAAGGGACTATGTAAAAAATGGCTGTAATTCCTAACGGGTAATGCATTATTTTTCTGAAATCAAGTGTTAAATTGTACCTCTGATTACAAAAAACTTTCCATAAATCAATAGTACAAGTGATGATAACAAACTTTGCAATATATGTTATTACAGGAAAAAAGGAGGGAGCAGCTGCAAAAAGAGAGAGACACACACACACACACACACACACACACACACACACACACACACACACACACACAGGCTGCTGCTGCTTCTAGTAAATGTTACATTTCACCATGCTGAATTCACAGATAGACTGCTAATTATTGCTGTTTAATGGATTCTCTCTATGCTGTGTATAGGAGACTGTTCGCTTATCTCCTGCTTCTCATTTCTCCTCCAACTCCCCTCTCCATAGTCTTCTATGAGCAGCTATAAAATGATCCCTCAATGAAGCGGAGAATCCCCCTCCTCTCTGTTCTACGGATGTGAATGTGAAAAGTTAAGAAGGCAGGTAGGAGGAGGAAAGGTTTCTGATAACTAGAAAGGCATTTTTCTGTAATAAGATACAAATTTTCTTATCTTCGCTTGTACTATTGATCTATGAAAAGTTTTTTTATTTAAGAGGTACACTTTACAGATGAAAGTCTACACTTCAATTAAATCTTGATTGCTTTGTTTAAAATCCATTGTGGTGGTGTACAGAGGCTAAAATTGTGTCATTGTCCAAACACTTCTGGACCCGACTGTTTGTAAATCTAGAGGGTTCAAAAATATAATGGTATTTGCACAAGAAAAATTTTTTATATTACCTCTTCGTACTGACAATCTTGTCTTCTGTTGACTCTTCATCTTCAGATTCTTCTTCACCGGAACCTGGACTTTGGTCACCTCCTTTGTATACCTGTGAAATTAAAAATTAAAATAAAAAATACCTTCATTTAGTAACCAAAATTAGCCATCTGTCTTGCTAAAGAAAAAATAGTGGATAGGGGATACATGTGTGATCGCTGGCATTGATAGGGACAACGGGGGACTGAAAGTCCCACGAAGTTCTCCATGACTAACCTCTGACTTCCGGCGTCTGCGCAGCTCAATAAAAATGAAAGGAGAACAAGCGCGACCGGCGCTCCATTAATTTCTACGGAGCTGCCGACACAGACCCTGGAAGTCCGAGGTTTGTGATGGAGAACTTCAGGGGACTTTCGGTCCCCCGTTCTCCCTATCGCTGCCAGCGATCACACATGTATCCCCTATCCTGTGGATAGGGGATACATGTCTTTTGTTTAATGGCAGAGCGGGGAGATACCTCCCTGCTCTGCCGTAGTGTTCAGTGGCGTCGCGCTATATCAGCCATAGCGGCTGCTAGCGGAGCCTCCGGCCATGGTGGGGGCCCGTGCCGGCGGGCGACACGGGCCCCCTCATGCCGCGGGCCCCGTAGCAGCCGCTACGGCGGTAGTTACGCCACTGTATATATATATATATATATATATATATATATATATATATATATATATTATATATGCATATAGCCAGTATTTTTACATTGTGGATGGAAACCCTCTTTAAATATGACTGATAAAATGGCTTGTTTCATACAAATAGGTACAAGACATCTAATTTGGGACTCACTTGCAAGTAGGTTTTGGGTACTAGACCTTGAACTCCTTTAGAGTTTTTGGCCACCCACCAACCATCAGGTTTATTGTCAAGAATCTGCAGAACTTCTCCTTTCTAAAAAGAAAATACAAACAAAAGATATAAAAATACTTGTCTAGTGACTTTACCTTACTCCACAAAGCAGAAATGAAAAAGGTCAACAAAAACATTATAGCTCATTTCACACTTTTTTTTTTAATTATTTATATACGATTTCTCTGACCAAGAAGACATAAGTATATAACAAGATTTTTTTTCTCACCATAAAAAAAATTCTCGTTGAATCCATTGAGGGAGACAGGACATTGGGTATATGCTCCTGACACCAGGAGGCAAGACTAGGTAGGAGAGAGTTTTGGCTTTGTCCAGGAAGGCTATACCCTCCTCAAAGACATTGCGATATGATGACTGACCTTAGGAATTCCATATGAAACCGTCGAACTTGAACGAAGCGGTACATCCTCAAGTCCAGGATTGGACGAAGAGACTTGTCCTTCTTGGGAACAGTAAAAAGGTTTGAGTAAACCCTTGAAATTGAACCAGCTGAGCAACTGGGACAATAACTTTCCACAAGAGAAAGGAACAAACTGCCTGGGAAAAATCAAAAACCCAGAACATGAGGCAGGGTAGAAAGAAAGAATCTTCCAGGATTTTAAAAACTCTTGTATCCCGTAGACACCACCTCTTAAACTTAGGCGTAATCTACATTAGCGAGTCATGTCTCCTGAAAATAAAGAAGTCCCCCCCCCCCACTCGGACATCCACTGTAAGCGGGAAAACACCTTCATGCTGAAGGTGACTTGTTAAAGGGGGGCCTCAGGTGACTGTGCTGCGGCTGCCGAGTTAGTCTGGGCTTGAAAGATGGCAGACTGGAGTCGTTGGTCTTGTTTCTTCTCCTGTCTGGTCTGTAAATGGTCTTTAAAATGATCTCACCAAGAAGACATTAGGAAATGAGCGAAAACGGTGCGACTGGAGAGAAGAGAGCTCTTAATGCCTGTAGCCTCAAAAATAATCTCATCCAGACGTATACCAAAAAGTCTGCCACCCACGAAAGGAAGGCCCATCAGGACCGTCTTGGACACTTTTTCTGCTGCCCAAGGTCTCAGCCAAACCGAGTGCCGGATCACAATAGAATTAAGAGAGGCTTGGGCATTAAAGCGGGCTGCCTCAAAAATTAATTTTAAAGCATTAAAAGCGAGTTCAGTTAACTCCTACACATTAAACAGCAAATGCAAATTTGCAAATGCACATTTTTTGAAAAAGCCCAACTGGGTGGTTTTTTTTCGTTTCACCAAGTGGGCGTTGTAAAGAAAAGTGTATGACGCTGACCAATCGGCGTCATTCACTTCTCTTCATTCATGCCCAGCTTTATTCGCAGCTGTGATGTCACTTACCCGCAGGTCCTTCAGTGTAAAGTTCCTTTACAACGCCCACTTGGTGAAACAAAACAAAAACGTCCAGTTGGGCTTTTACAAAAAATTTGCATAAATGTAAAAATTATCAGAACTTTATCACTAATAAACATGTTTAAAAAAAACAAACAAAAAAAAACCAGTAGTTATCTACAACAAAGCGTTTATTAGATTAGGCGGGAGATAAAGTATTAAACTGGTGACAGAGCCTCTTTAAATAGAACATCTATTCTTCTCTGCAAGCCATATAGTTTTTAGCTGTCTAACCTTTAAATCACATTCACACATAATGAAGCAATATTAAAAATATCTTTGACAAAAGGAAACAAAGTATCTCCATGTTAAGAAACAACAAGACAACAACATCCAGATGTTTCCACTACGTGACTATTAACTTCTCAAATTTATTATGGTCTGGGGAAGATAGCTAGTTGTACACCTGGTGCTGTAATGGTGCTTTCTCCTGAGAAGAGGAGATGGGATCATCCCTTACATGCAAAATGTGTCATACAGCACATATTAACACCTGCACAGCAGCTGACAACTGCAATTCCTGTTCTGACTCTGAATCAGTAGACACCTGAGAAAAAAAAGAGACTGATCCACATTGGAGGCAACCTGATCATTAAAGACTGCAATAGGTTCCCCATGAAAAAAGCTTGACAAGGAACAAGACCTGTCCGAGGCACCCCTACACCACTCATGGGATCTACTGCGAGAAGTAAACTGAGTATTATCCAAAGGAAAAGAAGCAAGGCCCCTGAGCTAAGCCGCAATCTGGGAGGGCAAACACTCCAAAGACTGCACCGTGGACTGGAATAGTCTGGAAATGTCCCCTAGGGTTTAAGCAAAAGACATCACCCATTTAGGGGGTGCCTATAAATTATATATCACAACCGCCACAGGTATAAAAAGTAGCCATGCCTACCTGTATGGGCTGCTTGCTAAAATCCTCCCGAGGAAAAGACATGATAGAAGGGGGAAAATAAACAAATAGTAATGCCTGGAAAAGAAAATGAGCCCCTGGGAAAGCACAAGAAACAAACAATGCAGATCCCTGGAGCTGTGTGCCCCTATCGATTAAGAAAGGAGTAGGATGACACCAGAAAATGATTTTCTGCAGAGCTGGAGACCTCATGTCCGTTGGAAAATAAAGTCGATCAGGAGACCTAAGCCCTCCCCCAAACTCCGCTTCCCGAGAAGGTCTTCCCCCAATCAAGAGCAGACTCGAGGAGAAAGGCAGTAGGTTGAAAAGGAACAACTGATAGGCAGGGGGTTGAGCCAAAACAGAAAAAAAAAAATGTGGCCTAGGCCAGACATAAGCCGGAGGCTAGATTAGAAAGTCAGTCCACAACAATGCAGCGAGAAAGGCCAGCGTCCCGCATAAAACCGGAAACTGACTTCTTTTGGTGCACGCAGAGTCACCTCCTAAGTAACCTCGCACATATAGTGGGAAACTGTCCGAAGGAGAAAATATAAGTTAAGAGACTGGCGGTGAGGGAGAAACAAAGAAGAGGACTGCATGGTTTCCCGACAACCGCAGGGGGTTGACATAGGCTGTAAACCCATCTGCAGCTAAGGAAAGAAAATAAATAAATACAACTAAAAGAAAAAATATCAGTAGACCTGGGTATTGTGTTTGCCTCCTACAATACCAGGCTAAAAACTGAATTAACCAGTGTGTATGGCCTGCCTAGACAGAGCCAAGACTCTTTCCTTCTAGTGTCGGCTTCTAGTGGCAGGGGCATATACCCATGATGCTGTGTTCTCCAATGATTAACGAGAAAGAAGGATTTTAATGGGAATTTATTTGGCATTTTTTCACACCTCAAAGGGTGTGACAAGAGATGTTTTTGAAGACATAGACATACGTGAAATAATATATGTGATGGCTAAGAAGTAATGTCATCCTCTGCATCTATTTCTTTCCTCTAGCGCTCCGTTGTCTAGATATAATAGTTAAAGACAATGGACGACAACTGAAGACAAAACAGATCTATAACAGCAGATAATAAAAACTGATGACAACTCAATAAATAAACTAAACTGAGCGAGACACAATTACTATAATTTCTATTATTTCCTAAATGGAAAAGTCAAAATTTATAAACTGTGATTTTATTATCACAGTTGCATAAAAAAAATAACCCATGTAGCCTTAGCCAGATTTTTAAGTGGAGGATTTTATGTACCCTACATTAATGCAATTTAAAGAAATGAGAAAAGCCTTACTTGAAATGTTAAATCTTCTTTCTGCTGCGCTTGAAAATCTCCAAGAGTGATAAAATATTTTGCAGTTATATCTAAGGCATCTTCCTCTTCCTCCTCTTCCTCCTCCTCCTCCTCCTCTTCACCCTCTTCCTCCTCTTCATCCTCTTCAACCTCATCCTCGTCCTCATCTTCCTCTACTTCACTTGTTTTTCTAGTAGTGAAAAGAAGAGAACACCGTGGTTTTTCCAAATGCTCTAAGAACATAAGAATAATACACTTGATTGACAGCCAAGCACTGAAATACATACTGTGGGATATCTCCTGGACATTAAAGACATTCCCAATATATCCTTTCATAAGTTGATGCAGGTTGTGCCGAAAGACAACACAGATAACTTTATAGTTAAAGAGGTATTCCCATCTCAGACATTTATCACATATCCCCAGGATATGCCATAAATGTCCAATAGACATGGCTATGCACACTAATGAAAGGGTTTTTTTTTGTATCAATGTTTTAGGTGATTCTAAAAAAAAAATCAATTTGTCAAAAAAAATTGTTTCGTTTTTTCGATACAGCTTCTATGTATCCTCTATAGAAGCTGTATCATTCGCTATGAGCTGATACCGTCAGTTCAGCTGAAATTGACGGCTTGGCTGAGAGCGGGTGCTGTGTGTCTCTAAGCTGTATCGGAAAAACTAAACAACATTTTTATTAAAAGATATTTAAAAATGTTTAGAGTCCCCTAAAACATTGATTTAATAATAATAATAATAATAATAATAATAATAATAAGTTTAAAAAAAAGCTTTCCAAAAGTGTACATAGCCTTCAAGCTATCATTGATTTTGAGGGGAAAACTGGTATTAAGTATTTATAATAACATTTACTTGATATCTTCTTCTCCATGTGCTAAAGTCTTTGCAAGATTCTGCAACTGGTGAGACAACTGCACCAATCTCCGATCTTCATCCTCTTTTCTCTGGTCATAATTCCCAACAGGCCCTGGTTCATCAGTCTAAAGGTAGAGAAAGATACAAAAATATATTTCGCTTTTAAAAAGCAGAACTTAAAATTACTATAACATTGAAGATATAGGTGTAAGTACTGGTCATAAACTTAATACTACTATAATGTAATTTAGCTGCACCTAGAACTAAAAGTATATGGTAGAAGGGGCCACCAGTTCATAAAAAAGACATCATGGAACGAGGAAAGTGCAGAGAAAAGCAACTAAATGAATAAGCCATTTGGAATAGAATAAATCTCAGTTATGTGGAAAAGTTGACCAAAATAAAGATATTTACTTTTGGAGAAGAGATGATATTATTAAGTATGTAATTGGTCCCAAACAAATCCTAGTATTGTCTACACTGGATACACGGTTTTATTATATAATGATTAAGATTTATTTTCATAAATCCAGAAAACCCATTTAAAAATAAAGAGTGTTGATCCAGGGATCTGTTCGATTGCCAGTACGAGGTCAGGTAGGAGGTTTTTTTTTCCACGGTCCCATGCACAAGACCGTGCATTTGCGTCCGCATACAACCCGCAATTGCGGAGCCACAGTTGCAGATAGTATAGGCCACATTATATCCTATGGGCCAATGCACATGACCGTGGTTTCCATGGCCGTGCATTGCCCGTAGTGCAAAACAAAATAGGACATGTCATTTTACAGGCCGCATTTGCGGATGACACTCTTCAGGCTGTTCGTGCCATAATCAAGAACCGTGCACACAGCTACAGTCATGTGCATTAGGCCTAAGGCAAATTGTACTATGTCTTACATAGTTGAACTGAACTTTTGTCTTTCCCCCGGATCAACTGGGGATATAAGAGCTGAACTTAAAGCACAGATGACTTTTTTTAAACCACAAACTGTGAAACTAGGTTATTTAAAATGACCCACTGTCAGGTCCAAACGATATGTGTGTATACGTTCAAAATATGATTATTCACTGCCTGAAAGAACAATTAAAATCTCTTTTATTATAAATTCTTAAAAATGGCCACTGTAGCCAATAGGTCTGATAACAGTCGAGAGCAGAAAGATCAGTCGGCTACAATTATGCGACTAGAGGGGCGGGACTTAGCCTATATATACTTGGCATTCTCCCGACACGCTCGCGGCCAAATACTAGTGTCGTATGCACGTCGGGAGAGACTGACAGCACTGCAATGTGCTGAACGGCAATACAAATTAATTAATGTGTTACCCCTGAGGATGCTCCCCTATGTATATGGGGTGCAGAAAAGCGTAGGGAAACCTACTGAATTTGTGTCAAAAGAGAAAATAAATATTTGGTTGAAATAGAACAGCCATTTATAAACAAACAGGAATATTGAGTCAACACTCTCCTGACACTTTGTTTCAATAACCTGGTCTTTCTGCTTGCGCCTGTTATCAGACCTATTGGCTACAGGGCCCATTTTTAATAATTTATAATTAAAGAGATTTTAATCGTTCCTTCAGGCAGTTTAAAATGACCCAGCTGCAAGATTAGAAGTCTGTAAGTATTCCTCATTCATATCCCCCTCCATTCCCGTTAACTTAGATGCAGTTGTGAACTACGAGACAATACTTTATACATAATTATGTATGATACACACATGTTTTTAGTACAGAATAATATATAAATTATCTACTTACCTTTTTCAACCCCTGAAGGAACTCTCTGTTTTTTTGGACCAAATTCTTAAGATGAACACATCTATACAAATGAGAGATGTATTAAACCATTATTTAACAACCCATCAGAGTAAGGCTACATTCACACGACAGTAAAAAACGGCTGTGCGACAGCCGTTTTTGTAACTGCCGTCACACAGCCATTTTCAGAACAATAGAGTTCTATGGGTGTATTTACACGGGTATTTTTTTTTTAACGGCCCCACGGCTCCCATAGAAGCCAATGGATCAGTTTTTACCGGCCGCTTTTTAGGAAACAATCCTTGTAACGGCCGGTAAAAACTGATCCTGGCCGAGGTTTCCCCATAAACAGCACTACTTTGAGCGCTGAGCCCGGGCAAGCCCTTGAAATTACTATCCATATATGGACAGTAATGTCGGGCTTTCAACTGTGGAGTCTCCGACCCCCCCCCCCTGTAAATAGCGCCACCCCCCCATAGATGGCATCCCCCATAGCGCCGCTGTAGCTCCTTGTAGGAGCGGAATCCCAGGCCGACGCTCTGGCCAGGCAATTCCACTACTGGAGAAGCCCCTGGCGTTACTGTCCAGAATCCTTGCCAGAGCGGAATCCCCGGCTGACGCTCTGGCCAGGGGATTTCGCTACTGGAGAAGCCAGGTGCTTTCTACAATGAGGGGTGCTATCTACAGTGGGGGGTGGTGCTATCTACAGTGGTGGGTGGTGCTATCTACAGGGGAGGTGGTGCTATCTATAAAGGGGGGTTGATGCTATCCACATGGGCACTGTGACACTATGAGGGCACTGGCACATTATATGTGGTCACTATGGCACTTTATATGTGGGCACTGTGTGGGGTCATTGCAGCACTATCTACATGCGAACTGTGGTGTTTTCAGGGGATTTGGACAATAAAACCAACAAATTAAATTCATCCTTTTTTTTAATGGTCATGAAAAACGGATGGCAAATGGATGGAAAACGGCCATTAAAAACGGCCTAAAACATTAAACAGGATTTCCCACGGTTACACTAGGTCTGACTACAAGGACCACCATTGATTTCAAGAAAACGGGTGCCAGGTCCCCAATTTTTGGTGTAGGGGTGAAGTCTATAGGAAATGCAGAAACAGCTCAGTAAGCATGCTTGGCTATTTTAATTTTTCCCATAGGCCTTGCAACTCTCCACTGGGAACGGCTACAGGGCACACCCTTCTAGGAATCGTGGGGTCCCAGTAATCAGACTCGCCAATCAATCAGCCATTTATGGCACATGAAATTAATATGCCATAAATGTCAGTAGTGGCAAATATTGACTGGAGAAGACAGGACAAGAGCAAATATTTGCTTTGTTTTTGTTTTATTTTGCGGAGGATGCTAGTTAAAGGGGTTGTCCACTTTGGACACTTTTAGTCAGAAGGGTGCTACTACAATAAAGTGGTCTCCCAATTGCCGGGACCCCCAACAATCAGCCTTAACCTGTGGAGGAAAACGGCAGCAAGTTCAATTACAAAAAATAATAAAAAAAAAAGAAAAGAGCTGTCACCTCTCCTGACATGTCTGATATAGTATTACCCATAAAATAACAATTCTGGAGCATCTTAACTTAGAACTCTGTGTTGTGACGTTCCTCTGTTATTCCTCCTGGAAATGTATTGATTAGGCCTGGCCTAAATGGAGACGTTTTGCAACAAAACAAATACATTTTAACCATAGAGCTACAACTATCTGCTGAACTGCATTGACATTCAATAGTTAAAATCAATCAGTAGTGCCACAAAAAGTCTCTGTGTAGTCCAGGCCTAATTTACCTAAGTGTCACCATTGTCCTTATCAAGAGGATGTTTCCCTACAGTCTGATACCGTCAGCGATGATTGGAGACTGTCAGACTGTGTAGGGACGCAGCCCTATGAAACGTGAATGGTAACAGCCAGTTGTCAATTTCTTCAAACATTTCTAGGGCGAAAAACAGAGGAACGGCACAATACAGTTCTAAGAAAAGGTGCTCCAGAATTGTTATTTCATGAGGAATAGTAAAACAGAAATGTCAGGAGAGGTGACAAGTGCTGTTGAATTGCTATGTATTCCACCTGTAACTGCGTCTGATCAGTGCTGGATTCACCGGTGTAGAAATGGTATTGGTGTTTGTATAGTGGTAGCATACACTTGTCCATGACTGAAAAAGCGAGTGTAGGTCTGTCCTTGACCGTATTTTTAGGTGCTTCTATGTTCCACTTTGATTTTCCTATTTGTGTTGATGGTGTGGCTTCCATTTTTAAGTGGGTGGCAACAAGAGTGACTAAACACAACAAAATTTTCCCTGGCACATGCTGCCATTTTTCCACCCCCCAGGCTTCAATCCTGGATCTGCCCCTATGGCTATTATGTAATGGGTATTAATAAGGTGTGGGGTGGCAACTGTAAATTATAGACATATACCTTTTTTTGACATTACAATACCTGTGATAGACATCTTTCCCGACTGTGGGTTCCAAAACATCCTTTTCTAAGGTCTCCTGAAGTAAATCATCAAACTAAAACACAAACGATAATAATATAAAGGAAAGGGAATGTGGGAACAGAAAAAAGAGGGCAAGAAGTTAGGATATTAAATCTCTTATTGTAAGACCGGCTGTGGTAATATTTAATCACCATATAGGGATAGGGTGAACGGTCCCTTGTAGAACCTCCTATATAGTATCAGATCCCACTTAGCATATAATGTAATGTAAAGCCTTATAAAAAGCCAAGTGGGAATAGAGAGGGATAGTGAATTAATATGACTGAATGGAGTACTATGTATTCAACCAGCAACAGATAGTGTATTGCAGTGTGGGCAGGTGCTGGAGTGAATATTGAGTAACCTGAAAGTCAAATTGTATCAATTCAGACTCTCCCAAAAGACACAGCGAGCGCAAGATAGACACACACATGTGTCTCTTAGGAGAATGTAATAGCTCTAGAACACTGAACCCAGCAGTAATTAATGGGTTAACCTAACAAGAACTGATACATAAATGTTCAGCTGTAGTAATGGTAAAGTATTATAATCCGTAAATCACAACGAGCAAGCGGATAGACAGCAGACCAAAATGCAGTAATGTTAGAAGTCGCTCTCACTTATTTCTAGGGGGAGCTTCTCAAGACTGCGGATCTAACAGGGGTCGTGCTATCAGCTGCTAGTGTGTGGGGAGCGGAGGTTTTATGTGTCGCTCTCCCTCAACACCATCACCCCGAGTGGGCAGGCAGCTGAATATGTACAACTTCACAGAGCAGCGTACATTCTCACCAGTCTGTCAAGCCCGCGTGTCCAGCAGACATCATGGCAAACAGCCATTATTTGTGTGTGGGGTGCGGAGGCTATATCACCGCAGGCAGCTCAATATGCACTGCACCGCTTTAACAGACTAGCGTCAATTCTCACTAGTCTGTATTAGATTGCTCCTGCTATGCAAGCACCACTTTTATAGGGGCAAAAGAATTCAAAGCTACAAGAATAACTCGCATATCCCAAGATTAATCCCTCGCATTACCTGCTAGACATGCAGGCTTACAACAGGTCTGCAAGGGGGGGTGCGAGTGTTGCGGGGGGGGCGCGAACGTTGCGAGGAGGGGCGACAGTCCGGGGAGGGGGGGGGCGACAGTCCGGGGAGGGGGGGGCGACAGTCCGGGGAGGGGGGGGGGCGACAGTCCGGGGAGGGGGGGGGGGCGACAGTCCGGGGAGGGGGGGGGGGCGACAGTCCGGGGAGGGGGGGGGGGCGACGACAGCCCGGCAGGCCCCTTTTCTTCAGCCATGTGGCCGGGCCCCTGATGGAAGTACCACTAGTACTGCCCTGATGGCGGCCCTGGAGGTACTGCATAGGAGCAATGAGATCCATGCTACCCTGCATTCCTCTATAAAAAGTATAATAATGTCCTATTATATACATAGCACCAACATATTCCTTAATGGCATTTCATACACAAATAAAAGATGGCATATCCCTAGGATATGACATTAATAAGTAATCGGTGCAAGTCCAATCGTTGGGACCCCAATGACTCATAAGAAATAATAACTGCGACAACTCCATGAACAGTCCCTGTACGTGTTACATTTTTTATTAACTGTATTTTCACGATTTTTTTTACATTTCTAGTTTAATCCTATTAAGCGATTAAAGCTTTTGATGTTGATCTGCTGCTCTCATCCATGTGGCTGTATTGGGTACTGCAGCTCAGGCACAGCTCATGAGTGCCCAATGTCCATGGTGGTAGGCAATATGTTACCGCCGTTGCTATGGTACGGTTCCTAGGCAGGATGTAATGTTCACTTCCTTTGATTATGCTTTGTGTTTAACCCCTTAATGACGTGGCATATTTCGGACTTCAGGACGTAGCCCCATTTATTAAATCTGACGTGTTACTTTATAAGGTAAAACTTTGTAATGCTTTTATTTATCCAAGTGATTCTGAGATTGTTTTCTCGTGACACAGTGACACATTGTACTATCATTTGTTGGTAAATTTTGGTCGATTTGTTTATTTAAAGTCGTATACAAGTTACAAACAATCAAAGGGTAGAACAGACCCCGGCAGCAAGGAATAACAATAATACACCAAAAAATACACATAACAGTAATCTCAGCTACAACAAATGCATACCAAAGCAAGTCATTAGAAAAGTCATGTGGTCAACTGTATCTTGCTCTGAGACCTGAATCCGTCAGGTCAGCGGCACAGACGAGTCCAGTGTCAACAGGTCCTGCGTTAACCTGACACGCAGAATCGAGCTGTTACCGATCATATCTAAGTTCATAACTTAGATGTGATTGAGAACAGGTTGATTCTCCGTATCAGAGACACACAGGACCTGTTGACACTGGACTCGTCTGTATATTTTCAAAGGTGTACATAGCCTTTAAGTACTGCACAATCGCCCTTGTCTTGCTTGTAGGGGTTAATTCCTTCAGACTGAGCCGTTCTTCTCTATGCAGCAAATCCAATGCAGGGAACAAGAAACATTCCTGTTCTTTTAGGATCGTTTTAACAGTTACGCCTCAAATTACGCCTGAAAAAACGGCTCCATGACGCCTACAAACATCTGGCCATTGCATTCAATGGGTTTTACGATGTTCTGTTCCCACGAGGTGTAATTTTACTCGTCGCTGTCAAAAGACAGCGCGTAAAAAGACGCCCGCGTCAAAGAAGTGCATGTCACTTCTTGGGACGTTTTTGGAGCCGTTTTCCATTGACTCCATTGAAAAACAGCTCCAATAACGTTCGTAAAATACGCCACGAAAAACACGAGTTGTTAAAAAAACTTCTGAAAATCTGGAGCTGTTTTCAGGCGAAAACAGCTCCGTAATTTCAGACGTATTTTGCTACTGCATGTGAACATACCCTTAAAGACAGAGAATATCGGGACAAAAAGACAAATGCTGGCTGGAACCTGAAGGTCACCCCTGACGAAGTCGGCAGGTGAAACTGGTCGGGTACCAGTGAATTTCCTGTGAGTTTTTAGATTGAGATGTGCGGACAAAAAATGTTTTTATCCTTTAAGTTAACATTAATAGAAGGGAAAGTGCTTTACCATCGCAGTATTTGTCTAATAGGATTTATCAGCATATTTCCCCTACAGTATGGAGCTCACAGACACGACACTACCTGAAGTAAAGCTCCGAGTCTACCTTTTATAATTATATTCGATTAGTGTTGTTTAAAAAAAGCATCAGAGACTTGTTAGAGCTGTTTTAGTTATTTTTTACTGTGGAGTTTGCATTGTCTAGTTATCTTTGTGTATCTACAGTACTATTGTTGTTGCGCCGGAATTGTGGCCTAAAAGTTGCGCCTTTTTTGGGCGCAAATCAATTTAGACAAATGTATTATTGATTGTACCGAAAAGAACTGATATTTGGGCCTCGCTAGATGATTTTCTAAAGTGTCTAGAAAAAAAGGCATGGCTTAGCGGAAAGGGGACATGGCTTAAAATGCACCAAAGTGTGCCATACTGTCTAGAGATATTTATTATACCACGTGCGCCACTGTGATAAATTTGGCTATGTTCACACTGGGCGGATACGATACGCTGCGCTGCGTAAAAGCAAACAGCGTATCCGCCCTAGGTGCCGGAGGGAATTCCAGCCGAAAAACCGCACCAAATTGTAGTGCAGTTTTTCAGCCGAAATGTCTGCTGCGGAAAACTGCACATAAAAAAAAAGTTTACACACTTACGTAGCCATGGCGACGCATCCCTCTTATGTCCTGCAGGCTGGCCTCCTGGGTTGACGTTTCATCCCATGTGAGCGGTGCAGCCTGTGATGCTGCAGCGGTCAACTGGCATGAAACGTCATCCCAGGAGGCCGGCCTGGATGAGGAAGCACAGAATTCTGGGTAAGTATAAGATTATTTTTTTTCCTGAGTTGCGATTTTTGCGGCGGAATCCCAAATATTTGTTGCGAGTTTTAACTCCCTATTGAACTCAATAAGGAAAACCTGCAACAAAAAAGCTGCGATTACGCTAATACAATTGACATGCTGCGGATTAAAAAAACGCGCTGCAGGTCAATTTCTGAGCGTTTTTTCCGCTTATAATTTAGGTAGCGTGTGGACGAGGTTTGTTCAAATGTCATCCACTTTGCTGCTACAGTATTATGCCACGGATTTCCCGCAACTAAATCCGTTCCGGAAAATCCGCAGTATGACCCTAAAGTACATGAAACATTTTCGTAGTCAAAAAACTGTCATCCAGCATATGCCAAGTCAGACCAGCCCTACATTGTAGGATACTTTTCTAAAGTAACATTTTCTAATACTTGCATCAAAATCACCTACGTGACATTGTGAGAAATGGGCGCACAAATACAGTCAGCAAAATTACGCTTTATATTAATGTGCCCCATTGAACGTAAACCAAATGTAATTTAGGAATATAGTGTTACTGGCATGTAAATGATCTCAGCCAACTACTATAATATCAGGAACTACTGCTTGATAATCTGAGAAGATATGATAAGTTTTATACTGTAGCAGCTATATATATTTTCTAGTTTGACATTTACATATGCATCGTTGCTGACATTTCCGCTTTGATTGGCGCATCTCAGATATAGCCGTTTCTGGGAAAACTGTGTGTCAAGTGATTTGGCTGCCATTTGGGTTTGTCACCCTGGTTAACCACTCCTCTGAATGTGCATCTGCCCAGTTATGCAGCTATCCATCTTGTGCTAGGGAGTCTGAGAAAGCTGGGTGACAACCTCTGTGAGGGCGGTAATGGAGAACAAGTTAACAGGCTAAATTTAAAGAGGTGTTTTTAGTCCTATTATCCCAGCTGGCTGCAATTGTGGAATCATGTCAATAAAGGGATCTGATTAAAATGCTAATACCAACATCATTTTAACTTGTCTAAGGAGGCGGAATACCTAAACAGATTTTAGAAGCTGTTGTGTGGGTAACATAAAGGTGTGGTCATGTGTTCTCACAGTGCTGACACTCCTAGTATCATATAAATTACAATGACTCATTGCCCCTTTACGTTCTTTAAAAAAATCACACCCAAAAAATGCTTTATCAATGCAAATGACAATTAGGCAACACCGCCATTGGTTTCTCTCTATTGCATAATTATCTCGAATGCATGCATTACAAATGTCTTATATGCTATTGCTGATCAGCCCCATTACAAAAATGTCAATGTACAAAAGGTCGAATGTGTCAGATATACAAGATACACATAGATCAAACTCTGTATCTTAATTTCATTTTTTTAGATTCTGTTCTGATATTAAAGGGGTTTTTGATTGAAAAACTTTCATGGCATATCAGTTAGACCATAAAACTGTGATTGGTAGTAGTTTGACCACTGGGCATTTGAAGAGGTTTTCCTATCTTGGATATTTATGGCGTATCCGCAGGACATGCCATAAATGTCCAATAGATGCGGGTCCCAGCTCTGAGATCTACACCTATCTCTAGAAAGGGGCACCTTGACCCCCGTCCCACCTTCTTTTTCTCTCCGGCCACTGACTGACGTGGTGGTCTGGGGTTCAAAAACACGGAGCTACAGTTTCTGGAATGCAGGAGCTATGGAAACAGCGTAGCTCACTATGCTATTCTGTTCCTGGAACTCCTATTCACTTCTTTGGGAGTTATGGAAACAGTGCAGCTAGGCAAGCTTGGCTGTTTCCGTACTCCCGACCACCTCATCAGTCAGTGGCCAGAGAGCAAGTAGAATGGCGGTCAGGGGGCACAATTCTAGAGAGAGGTGCGAGTCCCAGAGGTGGGACCAGCATCTATTCGACATTTATGGCATATCCACAGGATATGGCATAAATGTCCAAAATGGGAAAACCCTCTAACTGATTGGAGGAAGTCTTGGCAGCCAGTTGCCCACAGATCATACTTATGGCATGCCTAATTGACATGATATAAAGGTATTTATGTGGGAAATCCTTGTAAGATTTGCATCTATACGGTAATGTGAAGCTCCACTTGGCTCTATAGCAATTGTAGCATCTAGCATCTTTGATACATATTACCTATTTTTTTCAGTTTTCACTAACTTTTAATATTGTTTCTACTATGCACAGTGTACAAACAATTTATTTTTTTTGCTACCAGGAAACAAGATGTTGAAGACGCGTCTGACATTATTATGTGTCTCTATCTAGTGTTTTGAGTGTATAATTGTTTCGGGTCTTTAATTTTAGTTTCATTAATTAAATTTACGTAGAGAGATGATAAATAATGTTTATTTTTTTTATGTTGTTGTTATTTATTTTATATTTATAAAGCCTTTCCTAGGACAGCCATGACAGTCAATTGACAGGGTAATATAATAGATTTTTACAGTCTCAAGGAAGTGATGGCGTACAGCTCCTCCCGCAGAGACCTGCATACAGAGCCTTATTTGAGTATATAGTGTATAGTGTCCTACCTTACACACTATACACACTACAGTATTTTTCATCAGTTATTACGGACAATAATTACGGACCCATTAATTTCTATTGGCCACGGACACGGACACCTTTCAGTATTTTCAATGATGGGCGTCCGTGCTGAAAAAAATTATAGAGCCTGTCCTATTCTTGTTAGTAATTACGGCAAGGACTCTCCCATAGAAGTCTATGGGAGCGTCCATAAATACGGATGGCTACTGATGTGCATCCGTAAACTGTCCGTATTTACTGAAGCATTGCTAGGCAACATGTTGATGACATCATTTGTAACCACCCTCTTTTTGTACGTTCTGTATATACGGATGGAATACGGATCGCATTTACGGACATCCTTCCGTATATATAGATGAAATATGGATGCCTACTGATCCGTATTTACGGACAGTATTTCGGGTAGATAAAAATACTGTCGTGTGCATGGGGCCTTATCTAGTCTTTCAGCAATAAAATAGAGCGGTCATTAATGCGTCCACCCTCATAGGCCCCATGCACACGACCGTATTTTTTCCCTCCCAAAAATTCTGGCCGTAAATACGGTCCTTTTTTAACCCGTATTTACGGACCCGTAAAAAAAGGGGGGCTGGAAATGATGTCACAATAATGTCCAACCCCCTTAAAAGGGTCACATGATCGCTCAGATGCCATTTTCTCTGCTTCTCGTTATTAAAAAATTTAAATCCACCGACGTCGCCTAGCAATGCTCCCGTAATTACGGGTGCACACACTTAGCCACCCGTAATTACGGGAGCCCCAATGACTTCTATGGGCCTGCCCGTGCCGTAATTACGGCCTGAAATAGGACATGTTCTATATTTTTCAACGGCCCGGGCACCTTCCCGTACGCAAACGGGAAGGTACCCGCGGCCAATAGAAGTCTATGGGCCCGTAATTACGGCCAGTAATTATGGGCGTTTTTACGGTCGTGTGCATGGGGCCTTATTATAATGAGATGATTCTCCTCATCATCTGCCTGTATATACAGCAAAAGCCTGCAAGTGAGCTGCAGAAAACAGGAAATATCAGTTTATTGCGACTAATCTTGTGGCCAGTGTGAAAACTGCATTTCAAGATTATTTTTTATGTGGATAGTCACATTAAAAAAACACCACCAAAAAGAAGACAATGGTAATCAAAGGTACCCAAAAAGGTAGTCTCTTAGGGCTCTTTTTCACAGGCGGATTAAGTCTTTGTTCCCACAGTATATTAATTTTGCCAAAAATAGCGACAGATGCCGGTAGAGGAAAGTATAAAGGCCTATCATGTGGGAAACGTTTCTTAAAGCTTCTCCTTGTAACCTCTGCTGGGCTTGTGTGGGGCAGATAGGGACCTATGTGTTTCAAACCCAGAAAGAGTATCAGAATGTCTTCCGTAACAATCATAGGAAAGATGGAACATCTAAGGCTCTGTTTACACAACTGTATGAAGCCTCTGTCAGAAAAGGGGGGTGTCGGTCACTTACAACGTTAACGTCGTAAGCCATGACGCTAGTGTGAACATAGCTTTGTTCAGTCGAGAAGTCAGGAACTTCATATGAGCCTCAGTAGGAGTCTCATAGCCACAAGTTTTCTTGCTCTTAAAATGCAGGTTCACCATAGGTGAACCTACACAAAAATATCAAACTATTTGGAACTACAAAAAAAGATCAAACTATTTTAAGAACTAATAAAATAGTTTTTGTAAAACGTACTCATATTATAGGAATTGCTCTTTTTACAAGTGGGAAAGCAACAGACGTGAAGATATAAGACATAATTGTTGTATCGGCAGCGGATAGTCCAGTGTTGGACTGACAGGAAAGCTGCTGTCAATCCCCGAGCTGCCTGGTTATATTTTCAGATTGTATTTTCAAACGTCCTAGCTCCCACCTGTAATAAGTAATTCCTTAATATAATCTCTACAGTTGCTGCAAAAGTTCATTTAGAATTTATACAAACCTAGATATAGGAAGAAGAATACTGGACATAGAAGAAGAATTACTCAATGTAAAAAATGATTACAATTGACAGATGACAATAGTAATCGCAGATGGCAATAGTATGCTGTAATCATTATAAACATATTATTAGCAACCCGCAATGGAACAGATTGGGGAGGAGATTTCTCTGAATTCTATAGTATATATAGAATACTTTTCACATAACCAGCATTCCATAGTGTACACTAAATAATAACCTGCATTGGTATGGTGAACTATAACATCTCATTTTCTGCTATGGAATAAAGTTTAATGTCACTACTTCATCATGGAATGCACAGTAATATTTGAAGGAAAGGTCAAAGTTAAAGCATAGGTGAACTTTTGTTAAGCCAGAGATGAACCTATGTTTGCAGTGGCAGAATAACCTATTTTATGGCAGCCAGTCCCTATGCCTTAAGTGAACGATATACCGGCATCATATTGTAATTGATTACGTAGCAAAGAATGCCATTTTAGGCCTTATATACATGGCTTTTTATAGCTTTGAAAACCTCGGAGTTGTACAAAGCCGGTATACTAGAACCCCAGCAATGTATGGAGCCATGTTCTTCCATATGCCTCGGATACCATAGTGGCATTCTCCACCGAACGTCGTATCACGGAGAACGTTTCTATAGGAGAATATCTACGTAACACAATACCTAAAATATGCACATTTCTGCACCCCATACAGTCAAGGCATTAGGGCCCCCCCCCCCATTACCCTGCAATATAATGGCGCTTGTTCGTTTCTCCAAACTAACTACCAATGGGGGAAAAGTGGAACAGCGGTGGTGGGCGGGCCCATTTTTTTAAATTTTTGTGGCCAATCCCCTGATGGGAGTACCAACCCTATTGCCCTGATGGCGGCCCTGGGAATGAGGCCTTATATGATAATTTGTTTACAAGCCATAGCTTTAGAAAGCAAGTTAGGTATTCAAATAGCAATAAAAATTGCTCCGAAATTCATAGGTAGTGATCTAGCTAATGAGTGATGAAACTAGACGAGCAGATAAGTTGGGAGGCCTCCAAATCATTCTATCCAGTTACAAAAATATCAGCAACATTAGGCTCTGTTTACACTTTTATACAGTTTAGAAACGGATACAGTCAGATAAATATTGGGCACTGGCGACTTCAGTAACCCCTAATCCCTATTTTAGGTTTGTATGGACAGCTTAATGGGTGAGGTTGGTACATATTTGCAATTGCTGTAGTGATTCTGCTGTAACTTATCCTGCCTCCCTTCTCTATCTCTTCTGAGAGTGTCAACTTCTGTGTTTTGGAGGAAAATATGTTGGAAAAAAAAAAAAAAAAGATAATGAAGTGTGAGGTCAATGGATAGCTATACAATCATAATGTGGCTATTGGACTTTAAAATGTACTTAAAATAAGTTATGCGATTTTTAAGACTAAGGCAACGTTCACATGTCACGGTCAGAATGTGTTTTTTGTTGCGACCGTGGCAACACCATGCAGTTTCGCTGAGATTTTCAGAAAAATCACAGCAAAATGCGTGGTTTTGCTGAGAATCGCTACAAAAATTGCTTTTAAACTGCAAAGTATGAACATATGGTCATATGTATACTGTAGTTAACGACCGCAAAGTGTGAACCCAGCAAAAAGCAGATAAACACACGAAAAAGAGTTTCATTTTCCCATAAAAACAGCTTTGAAAATCACATGTCATTGAGTTAAATCCCGCACCAATGGATTGTGAATGGAGCTGAGCTGCAATACCAAACGCGACCCAAGTACAAGAGTGGCGATGTCTCTGGAAAAAAAGCTGATCCTTCTCTAATCTCATACAGCCCCTTAATGTATTGGAGTGGTTTGCTCTGGTTTTGACTTGAACTCCATTAAGATGCAATGGCAGGAGATTAAAGAGGCAGTTATTGATCTTAAGCCCTCCAATATGGCTGAATTAAAGGGGTTGTCTTAGTAAGACCATTTTGGAAAATAAGCCAGCCCATCAATCAGCTGATCACCATTAGACTAGTCTTTGAAACACCCAGTGATCAGCTGTTATCACTGCGGGAAGTTGCAGCAAGACATACAAATCCGCTGCAGAGGAAATGTGGTATTACCGGGATATAATACTTAGACGGGTCGGGTCCGCATGGGAGCTGCTGATACTTAGAGGCTCTTCACTTTGTCTTATACAGAAGGCTCCCCCTCCTTATGACATCCATATGCCCTATAGGACATAGTGAGACAACCCCTTTAAAGCAATTCTGCCAAGTGGGACAAAATTCCTCCGGAGCGATGTTAAAGGCAGATCTCCAGTGTTTGATTGCAGTTATTGAGGCTAAAGGTTGAAGAACCAGGAATTTAATTTAGGGGTCAATTACTTTTACACACAGGGTCAGTAAGTGTAGGATAAGATTTACCTGTTCAATAAAGAAAATGATCTAATGACTGTATTTTGTGTTTACTCGGGTTCTCTCTATCTTATATTACATTTTGCTTGCAGATCTGAAACATTTAAATGTGACTTAGACTGTATGCAAAAAAAAGAAGAAATATTTTTTTTCTACAATATATATATATATATATATATATATATACACACGCACACACACACACACACACACACACACACACACACACACACACACACACACTTATTATCACTTATCATGGAGCAATTCCAACAGCTATTATGTACAGTGTTAGGGACCTACTGTATATTTGGAATACAACTCTACATTGCCCATAAGTCAACCTACTCGAGAAGCAATATAGCAGCTACTCTCATTTTACTGACCTCATCTCAATGTCTTGCATTACAACAGTAGTGACTGAGCACTTGAGATCGCTAGATTCCTTATCTGGGAGATCACGAATACTTAACGCTCCCATGTGACTCCACATTCTCTAGGCATACAAATTCCTGAATAAATTTGAGAGGTATCAGGACTGTTCTGCACTGTCACTACTTTAGAATTTTACATCATATTCTGTCTCTAAGGTAAGCAAAAATACATGAGTAACCAACGAATGTAAAATATTAGAGATTGTAGTATGTTCCATTCTCCAATGTACTTGCAGTGGCATCCCGACTGCAAGCAGGAGCCATCCGAACGTAGAGCTGGATAGCCGCAGCTCCCTTTTCTATTGGAAATTAAAGTTTGCTTCTAGTTTGGTAAAACCTTGTTAAAGAGGACCTGTCACTAGGTCATATAAGTTCAACTGGTTATCTGACCTGAATAGTGCGGTCTCTCTGATTCCATCGCTGTTTTTTTATTTATTTTTTACTGGACCCCCCTTTCCACAGATATGACCCACTGTTGTGTTGGCTCCCTCTATGCTAATTTGCTGTAGTTAGCCAACAGGGCGTGAACTAACCTCAAGCTCCCTTGTGATTGGTCAGCATCAGAGAGGCAGGGAAGCTAGCTCCACCCCGTTGGCTAACTACAGCGAATAAGAATATAGGTGTAATGTTACCTCAAGGCTGCTGGAATCTGCCGGGAGAGAGCGTACATGTAAGCCGCAACCCCAAATACGCAACCACTCTGAGCGACAGTGTCTAAGGCTACTCTGAGATGTTCACCAGAGTAGACCGCAAGATGCGATGGACTTTGCTGCTCGGAACCCAGATTGTCTTAGCAGAGTGCAATCAGGGACAAGAGGTGCAATGCAGGCAAACGTGAGCTGGAAACCAGTCAGAGGGTAACTGAAAGTTCAAAACAAGAGGATAACAGGAATAGCAAAAGGTCAAGACCGGCCAGGAGCGAATAATCAAAACTGGTAAGCAGAGAGTAAACAGGAGACAAGCCGAGGTTAGTGTACATGAGGTCCAGAATCACAACTGCGGGTGATGTCAGAAGCTTGATCAGAAACCAAAGGAGGAAATTCACAAACAAAGGGCAGGTGGAAAAGACAGGCATAAATACAACCCCACAGCTGATTGGCAGACGGACACGAAAAAGAGATAAGCTCAAGGCAAAGGAAGAACCACCCAGAAGCTAGAAAAGTCGTCAAAGCGACCTTAAGGGAGCAGGTGTTTTTCTAACAATAGGGAGCCAACACAACAGTGGGGCATATCTCTGGAACTGGGGGTTCCAGGAAAAAAAAATACAGCACTGAAATCAGGTAGACAGCGCTACTCAGGCCAGTTAACCAGTTCAACTTATATGACCTGGTGACAGGTCCTCTTTAAAAGATCAGGGAATGTGTGCAATTCTCCCAGATATGGCTATTATACAAATAACTTCTGCTGCAGCATATAGCGGGCCAAATGTAGGAAATTTATATATTTTTTTAAACTGCAGCATTCTCTAACTTTGTGGTAATCACAAGATTATGAAGCGTTTTTCTTCTATAGACTTCTATGGGGAAAACTGCAACCACATTAAAACCGATGTTGTAATGTGGATTTCATGCAGTAATTATGTCTGTTATATAAAGCAGAGCGAGTAGAAGTAATGTGTGAAGACCAAAAAAAAAAGCAACATAACCGTGTGTAATTTAAGTGAATTTTTAACAACTTTATCAGTATTTCATGCAATCGTGGCAAAACACAGTGGTTTTTACAAAGTGGTGTAATTTTGCCATGATTTTGAAAATTGTGACAAAAACAAGCGACAGAAACTGCAAAAAAACAACTCCTGTAAATAAACCCTTATAAGAATTTTACCCTTTAAAGGGATATTCTAGTCAGAAGTATTTATCATTAATATTCACGGGACACCAATTTCAGCGGTTAGATCTCCACCGATTTTGCATTCATCACCTATCCAGTGGATAGGTGATAAATGTTTCTGGCTGGAATACCCCTTAGGGTATGTTCACACGGCTTATTTTCACCAATTTTTTGGGCCGCAAACGCTGCGAAAAATGGCTGAAAATATGGGGGCTGAACGCCTCCAAACATCTGCCCATTGATTTTAATGGGAAAAACGGCGTTTCGTTCCCACAGGGCGTTTTTTTACGCGGTCATTTGTAAAAACGTCATGTAAAAAAAGCCACATACAAAAGAAATGCATGTCTCTTCTTGAGCCGTTTTTGGAGTCGTTATCATTGTCTCAATAGAAAAACAGCTCCAAAAACGGCCATAAAAAGCGCATCAAAAAACGCTTGATGCATGAAAAACAGGTGAAAATCAGGACTGTTTTCTTTTGAAAACAGCTCCGTATTTTACAGGCGTTTTTCGTTTGCCGTGTGAACATACCCTTAAGGACAGGCTCCCACACACAGTTTTGATGCCGTTTTTGTCTCAGGTTTTTGAGCCAAAGCCAGAAGTAGATCCAAAAGGAAGGAACGGTATCAAGAAAAGACCGATACATCTCCCTTCTTTTATATCCACTCCTATGTTTGGCTATAAAAACTGAGTTAAAAACTGCCACAAAATTGCATCAAAAGGCTATGTTCACACGGAGTATTTTGGGGGAGGAATATCTGCCTCAAAATTCCGTTTGGAACTTTGAGGCAGATATTCCTCTCCCTGCACGCCGATTTTCGCGGCAATTATCGCGCCGTTTTTCGCCCGCGGCCATTGAGCGCCGCGGGCATAAAACAGCGAGAAATACACTTTCTCCTGCCTCCCATTGAAGTCAATGGGAGGTCAGAGGCGGAAGCGCCCGAAGATAGGGCATGTCGCTTCTTTTTCCCGCGAGGCAGTTTTACTGCTCGCGGGAAAAAGACGCCGACGCCTCCCATTGAAATCAATGGGAGGCGTTCTCGGGCCGTTTCTGCCGAGTTTTGCGACGCGGTTTCCGCGTCAAAAAACTCGGCAAAATACCCCGTGTGAACATAGCCAAACTGTGTGTGTGATCCCGTCTTTAAAGAGTTATTCCCATATTAGACAATTATGGCATATCCTGATAGATCCGACCCTGTCCTACCTGGTGAGGCGGCCACTGGACAATTTCTGTCCTTAGTAAAACCGTGCTACTTTATCACATATATTATTATTTTCTGTTACGTGCTACTGTATATAGTCCCTTTACAGCCCCTTCAAATATTTTTCCAACAATGTTTGTTAAACTTACTGGTGCCAGTCCATTGGTACTATGCCAGTCATTAGAAAATCTCTAAAATCCCTAAATATTATTATCTTAATAAAATAGAGAAGTGCAGTTTATGGAATTTGCTAAGATTTTTCAGAAAGTACCTTTGAACGTGAAGTACCTTTTAAGTGAATCATGATGACCTTTAGTTTCCATGTTTTAAATGATGAGAAAGATAAACATTTCAAAACTATACTTGAGAACAAACCAACGTGCACATGCAAACCTTTATTACTCATTAGCCACAAACAATGCCTTAAATGTCATTCTTTGGTTGACAGATTATGAATCAGTGTTTCAATGCAATGACAATACAAGGGAACATTGATGGTGTCATAGCAGGCTGGTATCTGTGCCATCCATAATACTCATACATGGTCCGCATTAAGGAATGTTTACTTGGGCTTTATCTCTATATCTAATGCAGATGTAAAAGAAAACGTTGTGTTAAGGATAAAACATGTGCCAAAACAGGCACAGTGCCATACATTTGGTTGCGGTTGTGCCTGGTACTGCAGATCACAGCAGCTCAGTCCCATCATTAGGATAGGCCATCAATATCTGATCAGTGAGGATCCAACTCTGCACCTCGTCGATCAGCTTAATGAAGGCTCTGCGTCATCTTCAATGTTTACCCCGGCATAGCGCCATACATTTAGTTGTGGCTGTGCCTGGAATTGCAGCTCTCACCAGCTCAGTCACATTCGAATGAATGAGACTGAGCTGCAGTACCTGGTACAGTCACCACCAAATGTTTGCAGCAGAACATTGTGGTATGTTTCTCACAAGATCTAGCATCCTCTACAGCCTGCTTATCATTCCTCCCTGTTGTCCTGCTCTCATTCCCACAGCATTATGAGTGATATAAATACCTATAATCAGGGGCGTAACTAGGAAACACTGGGCCCCATAGCAAACTTTTGACCCCCTCCCCCGGGTGCTACACACAGCCTGGCTTTGTAGATAGTGCCCCCCTGTAAATAGTGCCATACAGCCCCCTCCTGTAGACAGTGCTATACAGCCCCCCTGTAGACAGTGCTATAGAGCCACCCCTGTAGACGTGCGATGACAGTGTAGATGCACAGAATTGACTGCTGCCAACGTTTTAGGGCATGCAGCATGGAGTCATTACCTGGCCCTGGCTAACAAAGCCTGTTGACGAGGATTTCTAAGGTTTTTTTCATAGGTAATATTTTCAATGTTCTTTTTATAAATAAAGCTTCTTAGTTGAGAAGAAACAAAAAGGTAATATTGTAAAATAGAAATTTTGAGTTCTCTTAAAAAGTCTGCCATGGAAACAATGGATGTTTTTATTATTTATTTTATTCTGGTTGGTCATATACACTATATGGCCAAAGGTATTTGAACACCTGACCATCACACCTATATAATATTGTTGAACATCCTATTCCGAGACCATGGGTGTTAATGTAGACTTGGGCTCCCTGTTGCAGATCTGACAGCCTCCGCTCTTTTGGGAAGGCTTTCACAAGATTTTGGAGTGTGTCTGTGGGAATTGGTGTCCGTTCCAATAAAAGAGTATTTGTGAGGTCAGACACTGATGTTGGATGAAAAGGTCTGACTCAGTCCTTCAATCCATCCCAAAGTGGTTTAGGTCAGAGCTCTGTGCGGGCCATTCGATTTCCTCCACACTAATCTCACACAACCATGTCTTTATGGACCTTGCTTTGTACACAGGGGCACCGTCCTGCTGGAACAGAAAGGGTCTTCCCCAAACCGTTGCTTCAAAGTTGGAAGCATAAAATTGTCTATAATGTCTTTGTATGCTGTAGCATTAAAAGGGGATTTCCACTTTCTGACAACTAATGACCTATCCGCCGGATAGGTCATCAGTATATGATCAGTGGGTGTCCGACACCCAGACCCCGCACCGATCCGCCACTCCGGCTGCCTCCGTTTCACCAGATGTTTGGAACGGTAGTTGGAGCCGGAAGCAGATAGCTCCGATCACTGCATAGCGGCCATTCGGCAGAACTGCAGCTCTGCTCCTATTCATTTGAATAGGAGCAGAGCTGCAGTACTGCAGCTCAGCCTCTATTCTTTGACCGAAGCCATTCTGCTTCCGGCAATATCGTCCGTTGCCCGGAGGCAGCCGGAGAGGCGGATCGGTGCAGAGTCCTGGTGTCGGACATGCACCGATCATATACTGATGACCTATCCGGTAGATAGGTCATCAGTTGTCAGAACGTGGAAAACCCCTTTAACATTACCCTCCACTAGAAATAAGGAGCCCAAAAAAAACAGCCCTGAAAAACTTCCCCAGACAATAATCCACCAAATATTACACCACAAATTATACATTCCAGTAGGTAGTGTTCTCATGTCATCCACCAAACCCTAATTCATCCATCTGACTGCCAAATAATGAAGCGTGATTCATCGCATCAATTTGTTAATCCATTTTATAGGTGCTCTGTTTTTTCTTTTACAAAGCTCTAAAAATCCTGCTTACCTTTACAAAAACCACTAGAGGGAGCTCTATGGAAGTTGGCATGATAAAACTCCCATTCAATTCAATACTAAATCTGCCTTCAGTAATGTCTGAGGCTCCCCCTAGTGGTGGATGTAATTAGCAAGAATTTTAAAATTGAACTCTATTGCCGTGGTGTGAAGGTAAGCACTTTCACAATCAAATTTATTATTATTGATATTTACTAACGATGTGAAAAATTTCTGAATACATAAATCAAAAGATATAAAACACTATTGTTTTCAATGATCTATTTTAGTAAGTGTCCTACAATGGATTCAGTTCAATTTTACATACATATTAAAGTCACATGTACCTGATGCTTCAGGTCATCTGTCACTTTTGCGACATTCTGCAAAGGTCCTCTTGACTTTTTCACAGACATTGTCTTGTACAGTAATTCACTTGGCAAAAAAAAAAAGAAAAGAATTAGACAGTTAGATAAATTATCAAAGAAAATACTAAATAGGCAAGCAGCGTACCTCCACTTTCTGTGAAAAATTATAATAGGGCAGAGGTGTGCACTATATCATCGTTTTTCTAAATCACTTGTGTTAGCTATCTTGCTTCTAGCAGCAACTTGGATTGCGGAAAGTCCGAGCTGACGGATGCTTATAACGCTTCCGTAGGAGACAGAGCGGCGCGCTCGTCTCCATGGCTCCCGAATCCAGAATGGCCTCCAGCAATATAGAATCCTATAGCGCTAAGGCCCGTTCCGGATACAAGAGCCATGGAGACCAGCGCGCCGCTCTGTCTCCTATGGAAGCGTTATGAGCATCCGTCAGCTCGGACTTTACACAGTCCAAACTGCTGCTAGAAGCAAGATAGCTAACACAAGTGATTTAGAAAAACGATTCTAGCGCACACTCCGGTGGAGGTACGCTTTAATGCTAAGAGGAAACTGATTACAAGCTAAAAATAATAGTTTGCTGTCTATTACATAGGGTTGCCATATAGTCACACTTAGGTTGAAAACGGACACAAAGGCTGAGGGGAGAAAAAGAGTGCACCTAAAAATGTTTGTAACCACATGCTTGGCAGCCATGTGGGGATGTTGTATAGATGCTAAGGAATGAAAACGAATAAATAAAATTATCTTTTGGCAATATTCAGACACAGCAAAATTGTTGTGGATTTTCGGCGCAGATTCTGCATTGAAAATCCACAACAAATTACAGTACAATACCTTTTCAAAACCCCATCCAACAATCCGCAAGGAAATCAGGGTGTTTTATTTTGGTGTCTTATCTGTCTCGTAATAAAAGGAATATTTGAGTAGGCTAAGAAATAAAAAGATTATTGAAGTTTCATAATGCATCATTTCTGAAGAAATAATGCTGCCTACTTCAATGGGTCTTACAGGGTTAAAGGGATTCTCTGGGATTTTAGGAATCTTAAACTACATACATAAATGTGCAGCTTTATGCGTTTATGTGAATGCTGGTTCATGACGTCACTGTTGACGACGCGTCGCCTTTGACCACAAGCTAAAAACCAACGAAAAGCTTTTCATAGCTGAGCGTTTAGTACAATTGTATGCAGCCTAATCAATCCTCTATGAGCTAAATACAGAAGCACCGATATCTCTCCTGTCCTGATCGTTTGCTACAATGTAGAACGGGGCGATTATGACCTAAATCAAAGTATTGATTAATAACCGCGATTACGATTAATATTTTTTTTTAGGCCACAACCCTATGTGAATGCCATGCTATTTCATTAATATAGATCCCCTGAGCCTGCTGTATACTGCTGTATATAATATACCCCCTGACAATGCCCCTCACACAGTATAATGTCCCTATAGCTGCCCCCACGCAGTATAATGCCCCTACACAGCCCCAATAGTGGTGAATAAAAAAAAAAAAATACATACTCACCTAACCCCGTTCCAACAATGAGATCCCTCTGCTCTTCCGTTGTGTGTCGCTCGGCGCATATTTTCATATTACACTGGACTTCCGCCATATACCAGCGTTTCAGGAATCCTATTGGTCCACAGTGTCCCCAATGCCCAACACATTTACTTCTTGTTTAGCCTCAATGCCCACGCACCACTGCAAGCAGACAGTGCCTTGCCCAATGGTATATACACGGATGATGGGGTTATATATACAGGGTTGATGAGGGTTATATACAGGGATAATGGCGGGCTGGTATATACAGGGATGATTGGGGTCCCTGTATATAACCCCCATCATCCCTGTATATTACCTTGATCTTCCCTGTATATTACCCCCATCATCCCTGTAGATACCAGCTATCATCCCTGTATATAAACCCCCATCATACCTGTATATTACCTTGATCTTCCCTGTATATTACCCCCATCATCCCTGTAGATACCAGCTATCATCCCTGTATATAAATAAACCCCCATCATACCTGTATACATGGTTGATGGGGTAATATACAGGGATGATGAGGGTAATATACAGGAAAGATGGCTAGCATATATACAGGGATGATGGATGGTATATACAGGGACCCCCATCATCTCTGTATATACCAGTCCAACATCATCCCTGTATATAACCCCCATCATCCGTGTATATACAATTATGGCGGGCAGCCTCTGCTCGCCGTGGCGCGTATATTTTCATATTACACTGGACTTCTGCCATATTCCAGCGTTTCAGGAATCCTATTGGTCCACAGTGTCCCCAATGCCCGACCCATTTACTTCTTGTTTAGCCTCAATGCCCACGCCCCACCGCGAGCGGACAGGGCCTTGCCTAATGGTATATACACAGATGATGAGGTTATATACAAGGTTGAAGGGGGTTATATACAGGAATGATGGATGACTGGTATATACAGGGAAGATGAGGGTTATATACAGGGATAATGGCGGGCTGGTATATACAGGGATGATGGGGGTCCCTGTATATAACCCGCATCATCCCTGTAGATTACCTTGATCATCCCTGTATATTATCTCCATCATCCCTGTAGATACCAGCTATCATCCCTGTATATAAACCCCCATCATACCTGTATACAGGATTGATGGGGGTAATATACAGGGATGATGGGGTTTATATTCAGGGATGATGAGGGTAATATACAGGACATATGGCTAGCATATATACAGGGATGATGGGGGTAATATACAGGGACCCCCATCATCTCTGTATATACCAGCCCGCCATCATCCCTGTATATAACCCCCATCATCCGTGTATATACCATTAAGGCGGGCACTGTCTGCTCGCTGTGGCGCGCAGGCAATGAAGCTAAACAAGAAGTAAATGGGGAGGGTATTAAGCAGACTGTGGACCAATAAACTGCCTGAAACGTCAGTATATGGCAAAAGTGCAGCGGACTCTGAATACATGCGTGCTGAACCGCTCATGGCTCAGCACAGACAGGCGTGAGGCAGTGACGTCATCGTGCCTGTCTGTGCTGAGCCTTGAGCGGTCGACGTTACAAAGTGTGACGCTTCCCTGCTCTGCTATAGAAGTCAACTGTATCTACGTCCTGTGGACGCAGATACAGTTGAAACCAGAAAAACAAACAGAAAAAAAACAAAAAAAGCGCTAAATTACATCAGTTAACTGTGCTGAATTTTGGTTTTAATTTTTTTCCCATTAATTGCCCAGCCCTAACTACAATGTATGTTCATGAACTTAGATGTGATCGATAATAGCTGGATCCTGCATGTACCAGCGTTCATTGAAGCCGTCAGTCCCACGGACGTGACGGATTGAGCTTTGATATAGAAGCTGTATCTCAAAACGTAAACATTTTTTTTTTAAAGAAAATCCAATTCAAAAGTTGTTCAGAATTAAATACAATATTGATTTAAAAAATGCCTTCAAAAGTGTACACAGCCTTTAAAGTGACCCTCTGGGCGATCCATGGGGGCTCCTTTACCAGGTCTGCCTGTTCAGATTTTTGGACCGGTAGAGACCTGATAAGTGTAAATATTGGGGTGGAGAGAGCGCCTTCTGTCCTGGCAAAATCCACAGCATGTCCTGAAATCTGTATAAATTCTGATGCCTGTCCATACAACGGTTCTTCATTTACACATTACCACAAAAATCATCTGAATATAGCCAAGTCCAAATTGCATCAAACCATGAAATACCACAGGACTGTAATCACCCCCCCCCCCCCCCTCTCCACTCCAGCGATGACAGTCCCGTGGTCCCCAGCCGGCCTTGTTTAAAAGATGATCGTGTATATATTTGTTATTTAAGCTCATATGCAGCTACAAACAAAAAACACTTGGGAAACATGGGCAACTCTGGTCTGAGCTGAACAATCAAAGCCTCCAAGGAGAGCCATTAATAGTGTTACATTTATGAATTAAGGTATTTGGTATAAAATGTACAACAGAGAGAATGAAGTCATAATATAGACCAGACTAGACGGATTCATTCACTGCTCACACTCAGGAACGCTGAGACTTGTAGTTAACACCAAAAAAAACCTCGGGAGATTACCTATAAAAGCTTTTAGATACAGTGAGGATCACCCTTTATCCTGCAGATTTCCAGCTTTTTGTCAGTCGTTAGGGATCGAAGCGGTGCTACATACGTCATCACAAAGCGCCGCTGCTGTAGCTTCTGTGTAACCTTAGAAACAGCCTCGGCCATATTGAAGGCTGCAAATGGTGTGACTGCAGTTCTGCTTTCCACCACTCGGTGCCGGTAGAGATACGTGATGAAAATCTAATTCCTTGTATTGCAGTGAAACTCTGACCATGTTGTTATCCTTGTAAAATACTTCTGGAACGTGCTGATGATAGATAGATTAGATATATAGGATAGAGAGACAGACACAGACAGACAGAGACACAGACAGCTGGATAGATAGATAGATAGATAGATAGATAGATAGATAGATAGATAGATAGATAGATAGATAGATAGATAGATAGATAGATAGATAGATAGATACTAATACAATTAATAGGCTGCTGGCACTATGTGTAAAAAAAAAAATTAACATGTGAAAATAATGCTGTTCTTTCCTCAAGTGTAGAATTCAGATTCTTTTGTCTTTGTATTGTGTTTCTGGCCTCTGTATCTTCCTCTTGCCTATCTGCAGCACCATATAGACTACCACAACTGATCAGAAGGCTCGGGGAGGGGGTGGGAGCAATGGCACCAATGTATGCCCATCCAGGATGTGCAATGGGATGCGAGGTAATCGGGGGTGTCTGAGAGAACATTAGGAGGGAGTCCCCCTTTTCAGTGGGTCTCCCTCTCCATAGTATGTAGATCAATGAGGAGCCTTCACTGGGTAGAGATGCATTTGCCATGAAAAAATAATAACCCCTATGCAAGTCTGAGTATGAAATTCCAGTATGAACAGTTCCTCCCATCAGGGTTACAAAGCCCTGGCCTGCCCGTATGGTTGGCACCCCACTTACAGCACTGATAACAAAACAATGTACAGTAGGAGGCAGTCATACATATCACTTTATGTTTTATAGGTCAAGTACACTAGAAAATAATGCTGTGTCAGGACGATTGATAAAATCATTATATAAATGTCTATGAGGTCTTACAGAAATCACACATGATCGTTGTCCGAACAATCGTTTGACCAACAGATATCTAGCCTGCCTGAACTGGCATTTTATTTCAATGGAGGGAGGCAAGATAAGAAGCCGTCACGACAGCTCTGGCACTGCTTATCTAAGAGTAACAATCGGATCAGATGGTTTGAAGCGGAACCTGTTAGATGGGCATCAGTTGGGTTGTCCTTATGGACATGACACTGTCATTAGCTGCCACAGAAGCTGGCATGATCCGGTGACAAAAATCGCATGTCTATACCCGGCTTTACAGACACTACAACGGACTTGACAGGGGAGAAGTGAGAGGTAAACGTAAGGGATGGATTTTTTTTTACAATGTACTAGTTGTAACTCATTGTATCAAAAAAAGATAATGTCACTTTCCGAAACTTTGATAAACATTTACTATCAAAGTAAAAATAAAATAAAAACAATTATTAAATAGAAGTCATTGTGTCGACTTCTCCTGTCTATTCGTTAAAGGGATGGTCCAAGTTTCAGAATTCCCCAAATAGTAAAAATTCTGCCCCAGCCCCACAGTGCTGCCCCCTACTGAAAACATGATTACAGTACGGGACAGTATTCCCACGGAGAGGCAGGGACTCCTATCATCAGAGAGAACTATGATGCTAGGAGCCCGGCTCCCTAAATTGTATCTGGTCCATATATCACGGACTGAACACGGCCGTCTGAATTAGGCCAAAAGCTTTGTTCGCAAAGTGCAGATATTGCATGAATTTTTTTAAGCCAAAACTAGAATTCGATCCAGGAGAGCAGATTTTAAGTCCTTCCTTTATATATTTCTTCTGTTTAGGTTCTGTTCCTTAAAAAATAAATGCAAAATCTGCAGTAAATCTGCAATGTGTGAACAAAGGCTTAGGCTCTGTTCACATCTGCGTTGTGCATTTCCGTTTTTCTGCTCTGTCATGGCCCAATTCGCCACATATTCATTTTGTATGGAATTTTTGATGGAGGCTTCTAATGGAGCCTCTAACACAGATGTGGACACAGCCATAGGCTAGATTCACACGAGTGTATCTATTCCGCCACATAAAAAGCGCAGCGTTTTACCTGCGTTGCAGTTCCGTGTGCCATCAGTGTGTGTTCCGTCTGGCATCAGTTTCTGATGTCAGTGTTGGTGCACATTTTTTTTTTTTTCTGCATTTCTTTAGCAACTGGTGCGTGAATCACAGACAGCACATGGAAAACGTCCGTGTGCTGTTCGTGATTTTCACACACCCATTGACTTCAATAGGTGCGTGGTGCGCAAAAACACACCAAAGTAGGACATGCAGTGAGTGTCATGCAACGGACACACGCTGCATGAGAAAAAACGCGTGTCTTAATAGCCCCATTGAATTTCATAGGTCCGTGTAAAAAACGGACAGCACACGAACGTGAAATACACTAGTCGTGATTAAGGCCTTATACTAATGACCAGGACTTCGATATAACATAACAAACAGAAACAACTCCATTGCATAGAAATTATGAGGGCAGGCTTAGGGTAAGAGTTAGTTTTGAGGCCACAATTAAAACCGTGGCCAATACCGTGGCCACGCGTTATTGTGGGTAAAACGGCCCTTTACCTGCAAAATCGTGTGGCCGTAAAGGGTCTATCAATTAATGGGTGCAAGATTTTGCAGATAAAAGGGACATTTTACCCGCAATAACACGTGGCCATTAAAAAGGGCGTTTGACAGCCGTGCCGAACATGGTGCCGGCACGGTTGTTGGCCGTGTCACAACAATGTCAAGGACGCTCCGTGTGGCCTTACCCGTAGACTTCAAATGAGAGAATTTATAATGTGCCCTAACAGAGCTGAACTAGAGAGTGCAAAGGACCTGTCAGGGGGAAGGGAACGCGGAGTTGTCAATTTATTCAAACATTCACAGAGGAACAGCACAAAGCAGAGTTCTAAGAAAAGATGTTCCATTTAGTGCTTACTAAAACAGACATATCGGGAGAGTTGACAGGTCCTCTTTAACAGACCCCTAATTTTGCACTTGGTTTTAGCTCAGAAGTGCCAAGAAGGATCACATGATGCCATTTTCACGCTTTTTAGACTTGGGTCCCCTGCACACGGGGCAAAATGCCACAGAATTTCTGTGCGGCAATTCTGCAACGTATTACAGTAGAATCAAAGTGGATGAGATGTAAACAAATCTCATCCACGCGTTGCAGAAAAAAAATGCAGAAAACACATGCGATAATGGACCTGTGGTGAGGATCGCAATCTGCAGCATGTCAATTTATCTGCGTATATGCTGCAGAATTTCCACATGAGAATTCCGGACGGGGGCTTAAGAAGCAGAATAGTGATTTGCGCATTTGGGGTATAAAATGTGCCCGCTCTGTGCTCCTTACTAGTTTTCTAGTCGGAGCTCAGCAAAAAAACAGCTGGCCCTACATGCATATAGCAGGAGTAAGGTCTCAAAAGCAGTGGGATACAATGCCCAACTCAATGTCCTTTGAAGATGTTGACCGAATGGTACTAAACTGGTGTTCATGATGTGAAGGAATCTTTAGGCTAGGGCCCCACACTGACATAGCATCAGTCACTAGTCCGTCAAATCACGGCTATGCAGCAAGTTCAATATTTTCCTGCGGTCGCAGTCGACCATGATGGGAAGCCTACTCTTTACGCTAGACATTATACATCCTGTGTGTGGGGAGAAATAACTGCCCCACTGCATTATAAGACCTCAGCCAAGTTGTTAAACATGCAACTGGCAGAATTGTGAATGCAGCTCCGGGTTATAACACATGATGTAACACAGGATAAGTACAAGATAACTGATAAAATATATTTGAAAAATTACTTCTTTTTTTGGGGGTACATTATATCAATAAAAAAAAAAACTGTAGAATGACCCTGTAGACCATTTCCGATTTCTATGTTCCCTTCTGCAACACATCTGTTTTTGACTTTTGGTTTAGTTCATATCCATTTACTTCACATCATAAAACAGCAGCATTTTAGAAGGATACACAAAAGAAAAACTCACACAGTTACGCAAATTCATTTAACAATCTAGCATTTACTTATGATCATTATAACCTCATTCTTTACAAAAGTTAAAAAGGTATAATTTTCGCGATAAAACAGCATATCCAAGGCGGTCATTCCTTTATCTTTTCTTCAAGTTCTATAAAAGAAAAGAAACACAAAAAGCAATGTTATATTTTTATTAATTTATTTGCTAACATTTTATTTGCATACACTTAAAGAGGCTCTGTCACCATATTATAAGTGCCCTATCTCCTACATAAGGAGATCGGCGCTATAATGTAGGTGATAGCAGTGCTTTTTATTTAATAAAACGATCTGTTATCACCACTTTATTAGCGATTTTAGATTTATGCTTCTGAGTTTCTTAATGCCCAAGTGGGCGTGTTTTTACTTTAGACCAAGTGGGCGTTGTACAGAGGAGTGTATGACGCTGACCAATCAGTGACCAATCAGCATCTTGCACTCCTCTCCATTTATTTAGGCAGCGCATAGGGATCCTTTTAGATCGCTATGTGCTGTCTTATACTAACACATTAACAATACTGAAGTGCTTAGACAGTGAATAGACATTCCACGGGATGTCCATTCAATCTCTGCACTTCGTTACTGTTTCTATGGTAGTTACAGCAGAGCAAAGCGTAATCTCGTTGTAACCTGTCATTTACAGCGTAATCTCACGAGATTACGCTTCCTCTGCTGTAACTACCACAGAAAGAGTAACGAAGTGCAGAGATTGTGAATAGCCATCCCGTGGAATGTCTATTAACTATCTAAACACTTCAGTATTGTTAATGTGTCAGTATAAGACAGCACATAGCAATCTAAAAGGATCCCTATGCGCTGCCTATATAAATGGAGAGGAGTGCAGGACACTGATTGGTCAGCGTCATACACTCCCCTGTACAACGCCCACTTGGTCTAAAGTAAAACACGCCCACTTGGGCATTAAGAAACTCATTAGCATAAATCTAAAATCGCTAATAAAGTGGTGAAAATAGATCGTTTTTTTAAAATAAAAAGCATTACTGTCACCTACATTATAGCGCCCATCTCCTTATGTAGAGATACGGCACTTATAATGTGGTGACAGAGTCTCTTTAAGGGGTTGTATAACCTTAGAGGGGTATTCCCACCTTATCCATGGGATATACCCTGAATGTCTGATACATGCAGGACAGAATTTGTATAACCTGTCATCCCTGCCTGGCATAACTCTCATAGGAATCAATGGAGAGAGCCACTCATATGTGCTGTAACTTCTCCATTCATTCTCTGCCTGGATGCAGTGTCCGGCGGCGGCCTCACCAGCGGGATGTGGGTTCGGGTGACCCTCATTCTGGAGCTAGGTAAATTCACAATTCCGCATCTATCAGATATTTATGGTGTATACTGTAGATATTTCATACAATTCTAAGGTGGGAATTAACTTAAACAATGTGAAGAACAGTCTTCATAGTATTTCTGACGCTTAACCATCAAATTGAACATTGCAGCTCCTCTGGAATAAGACCGTTTCAGCTGTTCCTCAAATGTCTGTACGCCTCCCATCACTCTTTAAGTTAAAGGGGATCTGAAATAACCATTTAACCCCTTGCAAGCTCACCTTAATGGTACTTACAAATAGGATATATGGACATCATAGAGGTTGCATGGGTCACCATGTAACACTACGTTTACCCTGAATAGACACTGCTGGGGATATGCATTGCTGGCTGAATCTTTCCTTGAATAAAACACTGTTTAGGCAGAGGGTCGGGAGCTGGACCAGCGGCAATCAACTTCTCTCAGATTAGTGGGGTCGCCTGTAATGAGCCAACCTCTTTATATAAGACGATCACCGGGGGGGGGGGGGGGGGGCATGAAGCTGTGGGCAGAGGGCAGCAATATTTATTCTTGTTTTCTACACTGCAGTGTTGCAGTTGAACATAAAGCATATGGTGCCCAATGATCCATGCCATCCACTGATTACAACGGGTAAAGCTGTGAGAGCTGTACTGGGCATGGCATTAATATTTAGCAAATAGAGGGGTCTCCCGAAAACAGGAAAACTATTAGCAAAACCCAGCCTAAAATTGGAAATTTACAGATGCAAATGCCCCGCAAAGCCCATATTGCAAATTTCCGCCAATAAGCCGATTGCTGTATTATGGGCGTGAAGTCCCACAGAGTGAGAGCGGTGTTTGGAGTGACTTTCCACTCTAGCTAATAGAGGGGGTGTCTATAGGGGGGATACCCCTCTGACAGCTGAGCAATACAGAAATATGTAATTAAAGGGTATCTCCCACCATATTGCCCAAGATGGTGCATGTCGATTGAGCGATACAGTGAACTATGCCAGGTTCTATCTGGCAGACTTCACCATCTCTCTTCTGCACAGAAAAGTTGTGTAAAATGTTTGTACTCATTTCACTGTATGCAACGGATTTATAATGAAAAAAACTTAGGTGTCCGAAAAAGGAGTAAGGGGTTAAACAATTATTTTATTTTGCCACAAAACTGGCGTAATAGCATTGATTCATGTTCCCCAATTCCACTTATGGACACTTTTATGGAATTTTGCTCAATGTAAATGTCTCCTGGCTATGGGTGTGATATGGTCACGACTTCTATTCTGACTTCTTTTGGAGTGACTGTGTGAGAGCAGAAGGGGAAAGCAGTAGTGACGTCATCTGCTGCCGCCACTTGTGGCTGCTGTGCACGACGTAGTGAATATGTTCAGCAATACCTGTAAGTTAGTGTTGCACTTGGCATGTACCAGGGGCACCAGTGGGAGGTGGCAGGGCACCAGCTTCCAGCATTAGGACAGGTCTAGTCTCTTCTGGGTCTCTATCAGTTTGTTGTGCAGCCGCTTCTTCTTCCAGTCCAGGTATTTCCTGCGCTGCCGGTTTGCCTGCCAACCTACAAGGACCCCAGCAGCGAAGCTGAGCAACACTGCCACGTACAGACTGCGTCCAGACACCTCCGCCATGGCGTGCCCTCTCTTATATTAGGGACTAGTGGCGCCTGGCACACATGTACACAGCCAAGGTCGCGGTCGCAGCTCTCAGATGTCAGTGTCGTCTCTTACACCACCCAGCTATCTGCTAGAGGCTGCGCTGATAACTTTCTCGTACAAGGCGGCCATGTTGTCGGAGCCATTCTCTTCGTCCTGTGCTCTCATGACGATGTGTGGCGCTGTTCTCTCTGGTCAACAAACCTGAAAACTTTCTTGGGCGCTAGTTCTTATCTTGAGTTCGTCTAAATTAATTTATCTGGTGTTAGAAAGACATTATTTATTTGGTTTGTTTTTATTTTGTTTTTATTTAGCTGAGAATCCACTTTGTTATTTTTTTTGGTGGTGCACCCCACAACCTTCAGCCCTGCTGAAAGCAAAAATAAAATAATTGCCAAGTATTTAGACCAACACTATTCATATACCCTATAAAGGCATTCTGAGTTATGGGATTGTAATTATAGACGTTGATGGCATATCGCTAGGATATTCTGTTAATGGCGGTCCGTCAGCTGTAACCCGCACCAATAGCTGCTACAAAGTGGCAGCTCTACTAGGAAAATGATGCGCCACATCAGCGCCACCCTGCAACTTGCAGAGGTTGTCATTAACTACAATATGAGGGGGTACTCTGCTGGCGTTATTACTTATGGGGGCAGTCTAATGGCGCGGTTTTATTTGTAGCACGATTCTTGTACGGTTTATGGGACTGCATTCCGCTGGAACTATTTCTGGATGGTTTACATAGAAAATCATATGTATTGCAGCATTATCCAGAAATTGGGCAGCACTGTTAGGCTGGGTTCACACGACCTATTTTCAGGCGTAAACGAGGCGTATTATGCCTCGTTTTACGCCTGAAAATAGGGCTACAATACGTCGGCAAACATCTGCCCATTCATTTGAATGGGTTTACCGACGTATTGTGCAGACGACCTGTAATTTACGCGTCGTCGTTTGACAGCTGTGAAACGACGACGCGTAAATTGACTGCCTCGGCAAAGAAGTGCAGGACACTTCTTTGCCACGTAATTTGAGCCGTTCTTCATTGAACTCAATGAAGAGCAGCTCAAGATATACGAGCGTCACAGAGGAGGAGCATTTACGGCTGAAACGACGCAGCTGTTTTCTTCTGAAAACAGGCTGTCATTTCAGCCGTAAATGACAGCTAGCGTGTGAACATACCCTCAGGGTATGTTCACACATAGTGACCAAAAACGTCTGAAAATACGGAGCTGTTTTCAGGCCAAAACAGCTCCTGATTCTCATAAGTTTTTGTAACAACTCGCGTTTTTCGCGGCGTAATTTACGGCCGTTATTGGAGTTGTTTTTCAATGGAGTCAATGAAAAACGGCTCCAAAGACGTCCCAAGAAGTGTCCTGCACTTCTTTTGACGAGCCGTCATTTTACGCGCCGTATTTTGACAGCGACGCGTAAAATAAAGGCTCGTGGGAACAGAACATCGTAAGTCCTATTGCAAGCAATGGGCAGATGTTTGTAGGCGTAATGGAGCCGTTTTTTCAGGCGTAATTCAAGGCGTAAAACGCCCGAATTACGCCTGAAAACACTGCGTGTGAACATACCCTCATTCGGTCACTGTAGTGTATGGTGGTATTTAGACACAATATATTATTTTGGCAGTGAATGGTGGTAGTAGCACGATGTAGCGTTAGGCTGGGTTCACACGACCATGTTACGTCCGTAATGGATGGAACGTATTTCGGCCACAAGTCCCGGACCGAGCACACTGCAGGGAGCCGGGCTCCTAGCATCATAGTTATGTACGACGCTAGGAGTCCCTGCCTCACTGCCGGACAACTGTCCCGTACTGTAATCATGTTTTAAGTACGGGACAGTAGTTCAATGGAGAGGCAGGGACTCCTAGCATCGTACATACCTATGATGCTAGGAGCCCGGCTCCCTGCACTGTGTTCGGTCCGGGACTTGCGGCCGAAATACGTTCCGTCCATTACGGACGTAACATGGTCGTGTGAACCAAGCCTTATTTAGATAACTGTATGCGGGTATCATTCTGGCAACAACAGGAGGGAGAGCGCAGGGCACCATCCAACAGAAGCCCAGCCTTAGGCTCTGTGCACATCACGTTTTTGGCTTAAATTTAACGTATACACCGGGAAAATCTTTCAAAGTATACGTTAAACGTATGCCACTGGCATACAGTGAAGGAAATAAGTATTTAATCACTTGCTGATTTTGTAAGTTTGCCCACTGTCAAAGACATGAACAGTCTAAAATTTTTAGGCTACGTTAATTTTACCAGTGAGAGATAGTTTATATTTAAAAAAAAAAACTGAAAATCACATAGTAAAAATTATATATATTTATTTGCATTGTGCACAGAGAAATAAGTATTTATCCCTTTGGCAAACAAGACTTAATACTTGGTGGCAAAACCCTTGTTGGCAAGCACAGCAGTCAGACGTTTTTTGTAGTTGATGATGAGGTTTGCACACATGTTAGATGGAATTTTGGCCCACTCCTCTTTGCAGATCATCTGTAAATCATTAAGATTTCGAGGCTGTCGCTTGGCAACTCGGATCTTCAGCTCCCTCCATAAATTTTCAATGGGATTAAGGTCTGGAGACTGGCTAGGCCACTCCATGACCTTAATGTGCTTCTTTTTGAGCCACTCCTTTGTTGCCTTGGCTGTATGTTTCGGGTCATTGTCGTGCTGGAAGACCCAGCCACGAGCCATTCTTAATGTCCTGGTGGAGGGAAGGAGGTTGTTACTCAGGATTTGACGGTACATTGCTCCATCCATTCTCCCATTGATGCGGTGAAGTAGTCCTGTGCCCTTAGCAGAGAAACACCCCCAAAACATAATGTTTCCACCTCCATTCTTGACAGTGGGGATGGTGTTCTTTGGGTCATAGGCAGCATTTCTCTTCCTCCAAACACGGCGAGTAGAGTTAATGCCAAAGAGCTCAATTGACCACAGCACCTTCTCCCAATCACTCTCAGAATCATCCAGATGTTCATTTGCAAACTTCAGACGGGCCTGTACATGTGCCTTGTTGAGCAGGGGGACCTTGCGGGCACTGCAGGATTTTAATCCATTACGGCGTGATGTGTTACCAATGGTTTTCTTAGTGACTGTGGTCCCAGCTGCCTTGAGATCATTAACAAGTTCCCCCCGTGTAGTTTTCGGCTGAGCTCTCACCTTCCTCATGATCAAGGATACAGTGGGGATGGTGTTCTTTGGGTCATAGGCAGCATTTCTCTTCCTCCAAACACGGCGAGTTGAGTTAAAGAGACTCTGTCACCACATTATAAGTGCCCTATCTCCTACATAAGGAGATGGGCGCTGTAATGTAGGTGACAGTAATGCTTTTTATTTAAAAAAACGATATTTTTTCACAAAGTTAGGAGCGATTTAAGTTTATGCTAAAGAGCTTTCTTAATGCCCAAGTGGGCGTACTTTTACTTTCGACCAAGTGGGCGTTGTACAGAGGAGTGCATGATGCTGACCAATCAGCATCATGCACTCCTCTCCATTCATTTACACTGCACTAGCGATATAGATATATCGCTATGTGCAGCCTCATGCAGCCTCATACACAAGCCCTAACATTACTACAGTGTCCTGATAATGAATACACATGACCATCCAGCCTGGACGTCATGTGTACTCAGAATCCTGACACTTCTGAATCTTTTTTTGTGAGATTCCGGCAAGTGAAACCAAATCTCGTTTAGCTCCGAGATCTCGCGAGATTTCGTATCCGTTGCTGGAATCTCACAATAAAGAGTCAGAAGTGTCAGGATTCTGAGTACACATGACGTCCAGGCTGGATTTCATGTGTATTCATTATCAAGACACTGTAGTAATGTTAGGGTTTGTGTATGAAGCTGCACATAGCGATATATCTATATTGCTAGTGCAGTGTAAATGAATGGAGAGGAGTGCATGATGCTGATTGGTCAGCGTCATGCACTCCTCTGTACAACGCCCACTTGGTCGAAAGTAAAAGTACGCCCACTTGGGCATTAAGAAAGCTCATTAGCATAAACTTAAATCGCTCCTAACTTTGTGAAAAAAGATCGTTTTTTTAAATAAAAAGCATTACTGTCACCTACATTACAGCGCCGATCTCCTTATGTAGGAGATAGGGCACTTATAATGTGGTGACAGAGTCTCTTTAAGTCTGGACTGAGCTCGTGAGCACACCCTGGTGATCATAGTGGAGCAGGACGGCCGTATGTGCAGACATCTCTTGAGAGAAGGGCGTCGACTGGATGGAAGGAGTTCGTGGTCAGCGACCACGGACGTTACACGTTGTTTGTGCATATGATGCAAAATTTGAGCGTAGCTATAGAGGTCGCAGCGGTCGCAATTGCCCACGGCCCCCCGCACCACATCAATAAAAAGTTACTATAGTAACTCGGGCCGCGGGCCCCTGTTACTATAGTAACATACTTTACTTACCTTCCTGGTTCCGGATCGCAGCGGAGGTCCTGACGTCAAGCGCTGTGCGCAGCGCATGACGTCACAGTGCTATGCGCCGCGCACAGCATCGAGACGACAGAACTCCCGCCGCGGCCGAAGAGGAAGGTAAGGTTAGCCCTGACTGGCGGGGTCCGACTCCCGGGACCCGCCAATCAGCTGTTTTGAAGGGGCCGCAGCACTCGTACGAGAGCTGCTCCCCTTCATTCCTGTCACTTCATTCCGGTCACACTGTGAATCCGTGTCGGCGATTCACAGTGTGGGCGAGTAGTGAAATGAAGGGGAAGCAGCTCTCGTACGAGTGCTGCGGCCCCTTCAAAACAGCTGATTTGCGGGTCCCGAGAGACACATCAGCTATTGATGGCCTATCCTGAGGATAGGCCATCAATGTTTAGGGACTGTACAACCCCTAAGCCTACGATGTAGCAGGCTTAGGGGGCCCATGAGACAGGATCACAAATTGTGTGATCCTGTCTGCTGGGCCCTGTATCTAAGCCAATCACATGGTAGGCTTAGATACATGGCCCATGCGTGATCCTGTCTGCTGGGCCCTGTATCTAAGCCAATCACATGGTAGGCTTAGATACATGGCCCATGTGTGATCCTGTCTGCTGTGCCCTGTATCTAAGCCAATCACATGGTAGGCTTAGATACATGGCCCATGTGTGATCCTGTCTGATGGGCCCTGTATATAAGCCTACCACACTGTAGGTTTAGATACAGGGCCCCAGCACACAGTAATCTTATACTGTATAAGATCACTGTCTGCTGGACCATGTATCTAAGCCTACGTTGTGGTAGGCTTAGATACAGGGTCCCACAGACAGTATCACACATGGGCCCTGTATCTAAGCCTAACACATGTGTTACTAATCATTTTTTGTGTGTTTTCTTACAGGTTCGGTCGTTGGACTACGTCGGATTCCAGGACTACTTCGATGACAGCTTTTATCAATAAAATGGTTAATGAGGGTTGTGTGGGTTTTTTTTTTATTTCAATAAAATATTTTTTCTATGTCTTTGTGGTTTTTTTTAAACTATATTACTACCGCCTTAGTAATGGCCGCCGGCTGATTGACAGCATCCATTGCTAAGGCGGGGCTTAGTGTTAGCCGATGCAGAGGCGAACACTAACCCCCTTTATTACCCCGGTACCCACCGCCACCAGGGGTGCTGGGAAGAGCCGGGTACGTTCCAGTACCTGACCATCTGTAGTGATGGTCGGCCACTGGGGTGGCCGCAGGCTGGTATTATCAGGAGGGGAAAGGCCAAAAACAGTGGCCCTTCCTACCCTGGTGATGCTAGGCTGCTGCTGCTTTATTGTATCTGGCTGGTTATGAAAAATGGGGGGGACACCACGTCATTTAAAAAAAAATAATAATAATAATAATTGGAAAGAACGATGTGGGGTCCCCCCCAATTTTCATAACCAGCCAGATACAGCGCAGCAGGCAGCATTACAAGGGTGGGAAGGGCCACTGTTTTTGGCCTTCCCCAGCCTAATACTACCAGCCTGCGGCCACCCCGGTGCCTGCCCGTCACTACAGATGGTCGGGTACTGGTTCGTACCCGGCTCTTCCCAGCACTCCTGGTGGCGGTGGGTAACGGGGTAATAATGGGGGTTAGTGTAACCTCTGCACCTGCTAACATTAAGCCCCGCCTTAGTAATGGAGGTTGTCAATCAGCCAGCGGCCATTACTAAGGCGGTGATAATAAAGTTTAAAAAGATACAACCACATATAAAAAATATTTTATTGAAATAAAAAAACAACCCTCATTAACCATTTTATTGAGAATTAAAAAAACGCCGTCATTGAAGTCCTCGAATCCGAAGTCTAACATCCGAACCTGTAAAAAAACACAAACACACAAAAATAATCAGTAACACATAAAGAAGCAAAATTATTATTCTTACCTATCCTGGGTCCAGCGCTGGAGCCGCAATGTCAGCGAGCTGGGCCCTGTATCTAATCCAATCATGTGTGATACTGTCTGCTGAGCTGTGTATCTAATCCAATCATGTGTGATACTGTTTGCTGGGCCCTGTATCTAATCATATCTTGTGTGATACTGTCTGCTGGGCCCTATATCTAATCCGATCATGTGTGATACTGTCTGCTGAGCCACTGTATCTAATCCTATCATGTGTGATACTGCCTTCTGAGCCACTGTATCTAATCCTATCATGTGTGGTACTGTCTGCTGAGCCACTGTATCTAATCCTATCATGTGTGATACTGTCTGCTGGGCCACTGTATCTAATCCTATCATGTGTGAAACTGCCTTCTGAGCCACTGTATCTAATCCAATCATGTGTGATACTGTCTGCTGAGCCACTGTATCTAATCCTATCCATAGTTTATAGGGTCGTAGTGCTATAGATATGCTATGCTGTCTCCTATACACACATTTTTTTTGGGCGGACACATATGTATTGGGGCTATTTCCCCTGACATTTTAAGCCCTGAGGGTATGTTCACACGGCAGCGTCTGTTACGGCTGAAATTACGGTGCTGTTTTCAGGAGAAAACAGCACCGTAATTTCAGCCGTAATGGCATGTGCAGGCGTCTTTCGCTGGAGTCCATGGAAAACGGCTCCATTTACGTCTGAAGAAGTGACAGGCACTTCTTTGACGCGGGCGTCTTTTTAACGCGCCGCCTTTTGACAGCGGCGCGTAAAAAAAAATGACCGTTGGCACAGACCATCGTAAGACCCATTCAAATGAATGGGCAGATGTTTGCCAACGCTTTTGACCCGCATTTTCGGACGTAATTCAATGCTAAAACGCCCGAATTACGTCCGTAAATAGGGTGTGTGAACCCAGCCCTAGTGACGCCCCCGGCTGCTAGTGCTGCATTGTTGGGTCACTTAGGAGACCCAGCGATGCAGCTGAAAGCTGCGGACCGTCGGCCATGAGGAGTTTTCGGGGGGGGGGGGCCCAGTAAGCATTTTTGCATCGGGGCCCATGAGCCTTTAGCTACGCCACTGCCTACATTACAGCGCCCATCTCCTTATGTAGGAGATAGGGCACTTATAATGTGGTGACAGAGTCTCTTTAATGCCAAAGAGCTCAATTTTAGTCTCATCTGACCACAGCACCTTCTCCCAATCACTCTCAGAATCATCCAGATGTTCATTTGCAAACTTCAGACGGGCCTGTACATGTGCCTTCTTGAGCAGGGGAACCTTGCGGGCACTGCAGGATTTTAATCCATTACGGCGTAATGTGTTACCAATGGTTTTCTTGGTGACTGTGGTCCCAGCTGCCTTGAGATCATTAACAAGTTCCCCCCGTGTAGTTTTCGGCTGAGCTCTCACCTTCCTCAGGATCAAGGATACCCCACGAGTTGAGATTTTGCATGGAGCCCCAGATCGATGTCGATTGACAGTCATTTTGTATGTCTTCCATTTTCTTACTATTAGGGTATGTGCACACACACTAATTACGTCCGTAATTGACGGACGTATTTCGGCCGCAAGTACCGGACCGAACACAGTGCAGGGAGCCGGGCTTCTAGCATCACACTTATGTACGATGCTAGGAGTCCCTGCCTCTCCGTGGAACTACTGTCCCGTACTGAATACATGATTACAGTACGGGACAGTTGTCCTGCAGAGAGGCAGGGACTCCTAGCATCGTACATAACTATGATGCTAAGAGCCCGGCTCCCTGCACTGTGTTCGGTCCGGTACTTGCGGTCGAAATACGTCCGTCCATTACGGACGTAATTAGTGTGTGTGCACATACCCTTACACCAACAGTTGTCTCCTTCTCACCCAGCGTCTTACTTATGGTTTTGTAGCCCATTCCTGCCTTGTGCAGGTCTATGATCTTGTCCCTGACATCCTTAGAAAGCTCTTTGGTCTTGCCCATGTTGTAGAGGTTAGAGTCAGACTGATTAATTGAGTCTGTGGACAGGAGTCTTTTATACAGGTGACCATGTAAGACAGCTGTCTTTAATGCAGGCACCAAGTTGATTTGGAGCGTGTAACTGGTCTGGAGGAGGCTGAACTCTTAATGGTTGGTAGGGGATCAAATACTTATTTCTCTGTGCACAATGCAAATAAATATATATAATTTTGACTATGTGATTTTCTTTTTTTTTTATATATATATAATCTATCTCTCACTGGTAAAATTAACGTAGCCTAAAAATTCTTGACTGTTCATGTCTTTGACAGTGGGCAAACTTACTAAATCAGCAAGGGATCAAATACTTATTTCCTTCACTGTATGTCACCCATAGGCTCCCGTGTTAAAAAAAGCCGTATACCGTGCGGTATACTCTTTTTTTTGTGGGATCCCTTTGGGATTAAAAAGCGTAAACCACTAACCTTTTCCGGCCTCCAAAAAAAAGTTATACTGACGTAAACCACTTTTGACGTTAAGCGCGTACGTCGGGAGCTTTCCCGACCTACATGCTAAATGTATTGCAAAAACACAATGTGCACAGAGCCTTAACGACAAATTGGTTGTCATCTAGTTCGCCTAAATTCAAGGGGTATTTAAGGCCAAAAATTCTTGATAGATGCAGATGACCTCTCTTTGCCGATTCATGCAGGCCATAAAGACATCATTGAAGTTAGGGAGAGAGACGAGCGTGCACTTGCCATTTCTCAATATTTCTGCTGAGCCAAGCCTACATGTTTATTTTTAATGGAAAGGGGAATAAGCCGTTACCATACCATTCTGGGACCGGCTTAGCTCCTGCAGTAACAAAGGATTGGGCATGCTGAATCCTTTTTTCCTGTGACAGCTGTCGAACATTGATTTAATTGCAAAGTGCTATAAAATTTGAATCAAAGGAACATAATACTAGTACAAAATATTTCAGCTTCTCATTTGAAAAGTCAAGCTGTACCATTAGGCACCTAAGATGCATTAAAAAGACTAAAATATCCGCACCATCTGTGTTGCTGACATTGTATAGTAGAACGTCTCATTATCTGGCCTTCTTTCTCGTAAGTTCATTCTTAATGGTGTTTTTACTGGATTGGTCTAAAGGTAATGGAGATATTTTGTGAACTGTTTCCACATGTTGCCATTTAAACACTCATGTAAATGTGCAAACAGAGGTCTTAGGCAAATATCTCTTCCGCCTTTCTTCCTCACTAAGTATGGGATCCAATGCATTTACAGGGACAGTAAATAGATTGTTTTAATTATATTAGGCTTTTACATCATGAAAATGATTTACAAAGCTGCAGAATAAAGACATATTAAATAACAGCTTTTGTTTGAGTAAGGGCAGTTTTACATGGACAGGTAATCTGCCCGGTAAAGGAGCGCTAATCGACAATACAGCATATTGATCAGCGCTTGTTTACTCCATTCAAATGAAGCAATGATCGGAATGTATGGGGACGAACGATCATTAATACGAAGTTTTTTCTCCAAACATTTGCATCTCGTCGGCAGCACATCCCCTGTTTACACAGGGAGATGCTCTGCCGACTGGTGACTATATTCTTGCTGCCTTCAGTGAATTGATTGGTGCATCCAACGGTGGCAAATCCAGAGTAGTAAAATGTCAGTGTTTCTTAAGTAGGCACTGGGAATACACCGTGTTCCAAATTATTATGAACATTGGATTTAAGTGTCATAAACATTTAATTATTCGTTTTTCAATTAAACTCATGGATGGTATTGTGTCTTAGGGCTCTTTGGATCATTGTAATCAATCTCAGACTCCTGTGATAATTAGTTTGCCAGGTGTGCCCAATCAAAGGAAAACTACTTAAGAAGGACGTTCCACATTATTAAGCAGGCCACAGGTTTCAAGCAATATGGGAAAGAAAAAGGATCTCTCTGCTGCCGAAAAGCGTGAAATAGTGCAATACCTTGGACAAGGTATGAAAACATTGGATATTTCAAGAAAACTTAAGCGTGATCATCGTACTGTGAAAAGATTTGTGGCTGATTCAGAGCACAGACGGGTTCGTTCAGATAAAGGCAAAATGAGGAAGGTTTCTGCCAGACAAATGAATAGGATTAGGAGAGCAGCTGCTAAAATGCCATTGCAAAGCAGCAAACAGGTATTGGAAGCCGCTGGTGCCTCTGGAGTCCCGCGAACCTCAAGGTGTAGGATCCTCCAGAGGTTTGCAAGTGTGCATAAAGCTATTATTCGGCCACCCCTAAACAATGCTCACAAGCAGAAACGGTTGCAGTGGGCTCAGAAATACATGAAGACTAATTTTCAAACCGTGTTGTTTACTGATGAGTGCCGTGCAACCCTGGATGGTCCAGATGGATGGAGTAGTGTATGGTTGGTGAATGGTCACCATGTCCCAACAAGGCTGCGACGTCAGCAAGGAGGTGGCAGAGTCATGTTTTGGGCTGGAATCATGGAGAGAGAGCTGGTAGGCCCCTTTAGGGTCCCTGACGGTGTGAAAATGACCTCTGCAAAGTACGTAGAGTTTATGACTGACCACTTTCTTCCGTGGTACAAAAAGAAGAACCGTGCCTTCCGTAGCAAAATTATCTTCATGCATGACAATGCACCATCTCATGCTGCAAAGAATACCTCTGTGTCATGGCTGCTCTTGGCATAAAAGGAGAGAAACTCATGGTGTGGCCCCCATGTTCCCCTGACTTCAACCCTATTGAGGACCTTTGGAGCATCCTCAAGCAAAATATCTATGAGGGTGGGAGGCAGTTCACATCAAAACAGAAGCTCTGGGAGGCTATTCTGACATCCTGCAAAGATATTCAAGCAGAAACTGTCCAAATACTCACAAATTCAATGGATGCAAGAATTGTGAAGGCGATTTCAAAGAAGGGGTCCTATGTTAACATGTAACTTGGCCTGTTATGTTTTTTTTGATTGAAAGAGCTTTTGATTTCTGTAAATATGACCTCCTGATGCTGCAAACTCAACAAATGACCATTTTAGTTCTCTTTACAATCTCTAAAATGTTTTGATCTCTGTTGTGCATAATAATTTGAAACAGGGCATTTTGAGTTTTTTACTTCTAAAAAAAATCTGTTATCATTAGGAGATTTGTTCAATAAAATTTGCATTATACTCCAACGATTGATGGCTTGAAGATTATACTGAGTGTCATTTGCATCGACTATTTAGGAAAATCAGGGAAAAATAACATTTGCATAATAATTTGGAACGCGGTGTAAATATCATTGTGGTTTTTTTAGGTAAATATTGGAGGGACTGGGGAGAGGAAATAATTTTATGTCTGTCAAACAAACTTTGTTTAAATAGCAATAAAAAAAAATGCACTTTAAAAAAATGTGATCTTTGATTGAATTGCAAAATTATATAGAGAGTATTTGACACTGGAATTAGGCTCCAGTCTGTCAGGTTTTTTTTCTCTTTGAAAGCCATAATAGCATAGTCTGCTGCAATATTCTTTCCTGTAAAACAAACTGATACCTGACAGATCCAATCTGATCTAAGACAATGGATCCGTCATGACCCCAGTAGTAATGTAAGTCGTAATGACGCATTTATGAACTAAGTTTATCTTGCACGTCGGGAAAGCTCACGACGTACACAATAAACGTGTCCATAGGACTCCATTAGCCAGACGGAGGCAAAAAGAGTGTGGTTTTGTCCCCTGTTGTGCTGTTTAACTCGGTATACTTTTTTTGAAGGATGGAATAGCATAGTTGACTACGCTATTGCATGCTAAGGGATCCCGCAAAAAAATAAAACGTACCATGCGCAGTATTCGTTTTTTAACATTGAAGCCTATGGTGACGGATGCCACGGTTAGACATCCGTCACAGGTTTACGTTAAAGGAAGCTCCAGCGACATAACTGTCATATATATATATAGAAAGAGAAAACTTGCACCACTCCAGTATGAAAAAATTGTGTTTTATTCAGTCAAACACACAGCAACGTTTCAATCCTACAATAGGTCCTTTCTCAATCATAGTGACACATATATTAGGGCAGAGATACATTTGCATAATTCATCTCATTAAAACACAAATAAAGTGCATAGTGCAAAAAACATTGACAACAAGTAATTTTAAGGTATTAATCAAAGTTTCAATTTGATACAGAAAGTGCAAGTGCTAATACAAAATATCGTAAACAACAATATAACACACAAAATTCATAAAAAAACTGTTAATTAAGGCCTCATGCACACGACCGTAGTGTTTTTCTGGTCCGCAAATTCCAGGACCGTGTTCCGTGAAATGTCATCCGCAGTTCATCCGTATGTAATCCGCAGTTCATCCGTATGTAATCCGCAAAATGCGGATGAAAAAAAAAAAAGGAAAATTTAAACAGGATGTCAAAAGCTTGGTCCAACCCCTTTAGAAGGTCACATGATCGCTCAGGAGCCATTTCCTTGTGCATTTTTCCAGATCTTTGCTTTGTGCGAGTTCGGACACATTGCGCTGCTGATATAGCTGTGGTTTTTGTGAGTTCCTCACTGCGAAGATGTCTTCTGATGATGTGGACGATGTACTCCTGTACTCGCTCCTCTCCAGGCGATTTGGACAGCAACCACCAATGCTGGACGAAGAACCGAGGAGGAGGAGGAGATATTGGGTTCTAATGTATTTCTGTCGTTTTTTTTAAAAATTATTTATTAATTTAAAAAAAAAAAAAATGTGATTCTTTGCATTCGGCAGAAATGCAAACCAATACCTCATTATGTTTTTCAATAATAATAAATACAAACACATAATTAACTATAAACTTCTTTTATTCTTTGCACAAAACAGTGTCATCAAACAAAAACAAAACTATATAATATTACAAAATTATAAATTGTAAAATGATTGAGAAGGTGCAGGGTCATGATGGGGTCGTGAAACAGCCTCCCCCTGCTGCATGTGCCGATACTGCTGTTGAGAAGGTCCTGGCATGCCATACCCTGGACGATCTTCACTGAATAGTGGCATTGAGGCTTGATATGGTGGCTGCTGGCTGGTTTGAGCGGTTGCTGCAGGTGCTGGAGGGACAGAGCGGAAGGTGCTTCCATCACACCCCCGCCTATGAAACTATGGCATGATGGATTTCACGTGGGTCAGGATGTGTTGCAAAAATTTCGACCACTTCCATTAGGGCTGTTTGGCACCTGATCTGCCTCTCAATTGGCACTCTTTTTAGAATATTTGAAAGAGCGCGACAGAAGGTGCCCTCTTCGGTTTCTGTCGCTCTTTTCTCCAGGTGTTCTAAAACCCGCAAGTCGACCGCCTGCCTTGGCTCTGTACATGTTGGACCTTTATTGGCAGAACGTCGGCGTTTACCTCGGGGTATAATTTCGTCTTCCGGTTCCGTGGCACAGACTGGATTATCCTCTGTTGTATTTTCAGCAGGCACTGGAGTGGAAGTGGACCTAGCAATCCCCAAACCTACGTCAGCCTCTTCTATTTGAGTGGCATCAGAGTCTTCTGCCTCCAGATTATCCTTGGTTCTGTTGGAAAATGAAAACATAATGTTAGGGAATTTTAGTAGTAATTTAACGTCATGTCTACAGCAGGGCAAATACACTATGTAAACATATGCAGCTTATCCGATGGGCTGCCTAGAGGGAATTATGTGCTTGAATAGACCGTATAATTGGCCACACCAACAATACGTACTCTTTTAACATACTCACATGCATCACTACATGCAGGGGCGTAACTAGGAAAGACTGGGCCGCCTAGCAAACTTTTGACTGGGGCCCACCCTACACTGGGTGTCACACAACCCCCCCCCCTTGTAGATAGTGCCTTTTTTACAGCCCCCCCACCCCTGTAGATAACGCCATATAGCGCCCCACTGTAAACTGTATGGCATTATCTACCGGGGGACTGTATGGCGTTATCTATAGGGGGACTGTATGGCGTTATCTACAGAGGGGGCTGTATGGCGCTAACGCCATACAGGCCCCCCTCCCCCCCCATAAAAAATGCGACCTATAGTGTGTCCTACAAATACATGTGTGATCGCTGGCAGCGATAGGGAGAACGGGGGACTGAAAGTCCCCTGAAGTTCTACATGACTAACCTCTGAGTTCCGGCGTCTGCACAGCTCAATAAAAGAGAAAGGAGCGCTGGTTACGCATGCACACAAGCGCGACCCTCGCTCCATTCATTTCTACGGAGCTGCGGACACAGGCCGGAAGTACGAGGTTTGTGATGGAGAAGTTCAGGGTACTTTCAGTCCCCCGTTCTCCCTGTCAATGCCAGCGATCACACATGTATCCCCTGTGCTGTGTATGTCCTGTGGATAGGGGATACATGTCTTTTGTTTAATGACAGAGCGGGGAGATACCTACCTGCTCTGCGGTAGTGTTCAGTGGCGTCCCGCTGTAGCAGCCATAGCGGCTGCTAGCGGAGCCTCCGGACATGGTGGAGCCTCCTCATGCCGCGGTCCCCGTAGCAGTCGCTACGGCTGCTACGGCGGTAGTTACGCCACTGACTACATGGCCAGACTACAATGATCAAAGTATATAAGCAATACTTACGGGCCAACCTGCATGACATCCAGAAGGAACGACAGCTGTTTTGTGTACAGGTATGGTCTTTTTTTCTGTCGTCCGTCTCCGCTCTTCCCCTTGTCATTCAGCTCACGCTTAAATTGGTCACGGCATGTGTTCCATCGTGTTTTCACGTATTCAACTATGATATAAAATAAAACAATCACAGATCAACATATTTGAAGTGTACATTACTAGATCTTAGGAAATGTTGTTTTTTTGCTGAAAATGTTGGTCACTTCTTTGACGCGGGCGTATATTCGCCGTAATTTGACAGCGGCGGGTAAATATACACCTCGCTTGAACACACAAACGTCAGCCCATTGCTTTCAATGGGCAGATGTTTGTCCACGCTACTGCGGCGTCTTTAGAAACCCCCGTAATTAGTGTGTGTTATCATACCCTCATAGTGACATGTCACGTTTTGATCGGTGGTGGTCCGAGCCATGAGACCCCCACAATCTCACGTGCAGCTTCATTTCAGAGATTGGTGGGTGTTTCAGTGATCCAACCCCCACCAATCAAAACTTCAGGCATTTCATTATGACATGACATGACAGGAGTACTCAGAAACCGCATCAAGGTGTGAAACTTACCCATGCGTTTCTTTTGCACGTTCGTTGCCTTCTCCCACTCAGGATGCACCTCACTGCAGACCTCCTGCCAGGCAAGATCTTTCAGATTCCTGTCAGCATACTCTTCAAGGCGCTTATTCCATAGACAGGGCTTGTGCTGGAGCAGGATGATTAGCTTCTCCACGCTAATTGAAGCCATGCTGCTCTCTGCTCCTCTCTGCTGCTTTCCTGCACTGTCTCCAGCCTTCACGACGACGGAACTCATTCCCGATCGTCGCCTAGCAACACATCCGGAAATCCGCAAACTGCGGATGACACACGGAGGTGTATCCGCAATTTCCACAGGCCCATTGACTTCTATTGGCATGTCCGCATCGAATTTGCGGGCCGTAATAAGACATGTCCTGAGTTTCTGCGGCACGGATTTGCGGACATGCGGAGACCCGTGAAAACACGGATAGTGTGTATGGGCCCATAGAAATGAATGGGTCCGCAATTCTCCCGTGGATTTGCGGGGGAATTGCGGACGCAAAAACACGGTCGTGTGCATGGGGCCTTAGGCACAATCAAATATGCCTCAGATGTGTTGAAGTGAAGTGTAGTAGATCCACTCACCAATCAGAACTTCAGGTTATTGTTAGTGCAGAAATCAGTCAGGTTTCGTAGTGATGCACAGCTGTAAGGCCCATTGTAATCTAAATGAGCCAGTAAGTAGTGCATATGCGTAAGGGTTTGAAGCAGAAGTATCAAGTTGCCAAGCAACAGGACGATCAGAAAACGCAATGATGACACCATGCGTGCCGACATATAAGCATCGTGAATGACAGCGTCCCCAGTAGCCAAGCAACCGATCAGGAATCACAACACATAATGCGGTACAGTGTAAATATCGCTCCTGTATATTGAATATTGTTGACAACATTGCTATTTATGAGCCAGATAATTAATAATGGAAAAAAATCCATATATGATGGTGCTCCAAGAGGTAGGCAACGGGGATATATGAAGTAAAAAGAAAAGACAACCTATCAGTGTCTTAAACTTATCTCACCGTAATAAAGAAATTATTATTCTAGACCCACACGTGGGTATGCGGATCTCTGATCACATTCACGTGATCCGAACGATCACGCTCCCAGGATATCAAGAAATCACTAAGTAACATCTTCATGTACGTAGGATATTCTATCAACCACACACGTGTAATGGATCAAACTTGGCATTTCATCGCAACTCAGTATGTCGGCAAAACAATTGTCTATAATTACTCATTATCACAACGTTGCTTATCCTCAAAGGGAGACTAAGAACAAATTCTTAAAAAATTACTTTATTTAAAAAATAAGTTCAAAATGTAGCAATGTAAATTTTTATTTAAAAAATAATCAATAATTTTGATGGATAACAGTCACAGATATCATATGTAGGGAATCCCGAAGTTATGTTGGGAGTTCTATTTGGATCTATAAAAATACAAAAATACAGTGTTAGGAGAAAATAATCATGAATAAAAAATGGATAACATATATATGTCACCAAAGCATCACCAATGAGGACATCAGTGAACCAAAAAGAAGCAAAGGGAAGAGAAACATCACATGACGATCCTATCCACATTAAATTAACCCCTTAATGACCGGGCCATTTTGCACGTTAATGACCAAGGATTATTTTTTGTTTTTTCACGGTCGCATTCCAAGAGTCGTAACTTTTTTTTTATTCCGTCGACATAGCCGTATAAGGGCTTGTTTTTTGCGGGACGAGTTGTATTTTGTAATTGTAACATTTTTAGATGCTTATAACATATTGATTAACTTTTATTAACTTTATTTTAGGAGAGAATTGAAAATAAGCAGCTATTCCAGCATTAATTTTCACGTTATAAATTTACGCCGTTTACTATGCAGCGTAAATAACATGTTAACTTTATTCTATGGGTCGGCACGATTACGGGGATACCAAATATGTAGAGGTTTTATATGTTTTTCCTACGTTTGCACAATAAAAACCCTTTTAGAAAAATATTACTTGTTTTTGCATCGTCGCATTCCAAGAGCCGTAACGTTTTTATTTTTCCGTCGATGTGGCCGTATGTGGGCTTGATTTTTGCGGGCCAATGTGTAGTTTTCATTAGTACTATTTTGGGGTACATAGGACTTATAGATTAACTGTTATTTTATTTTTTATGGGGGGAATGGGAGAAAAGAGAGAATTTTGCCGTTGTTTTTTGCGTTTTCTTTGGACGCCGTTCATCCGGCGGTTTAATTAATGTGTTCATTTTATTGGTCAAGTTGTTACGATCGCGGGGATACCATATATGTGTATGTGTTATTTGTTTTGACACTTTTACTAAATAAAACCACTTTTTGGGCCAAAAAAGTAGTTTTATTTGACTTTGACTGTAATTTTTTATTATTTTTTTTTCACAAACTTTATTTAACTGATTGTCATTTTTTTTTTAAAGTCCCATCAGGACACTTCACTATGCGATCTATTGATCGCATATATAATGCTTTGGTATACTTAGTATACCAAAGCATTATTGCCTGTCAGTGTAAAACTCACAGGCAACCTATTAGGTCATGCCTCTGGCATCGCCTAACAGGCAGATGCTGAAGACAGACCTGGGGGTCTTTGTTAGACCCCCGGCTGTCATGGAAACCCGACGGCGACCCGCGATTTGTTTGCGGGGGCGCCGATCGGGTGACAGAGGGAGCTCCCTCCCTCTGTCAAACACATTAAATGCCGCTGTCACTATTGACAGCGGCATTTAATGGGTTAAACTGCCGGAATTGGCGCGCGCTTCGATTCCGGCAGTTGCAGCAGGAGCCAGGCTGTGTATAACAGCCGTGCTCCTGCCGCTGATCGCGTGGGTACAGTGTCAGTACCCGTGCGATCACAGGACGGATATATCCGTCCTCCTGCGCGAACTAGCAGCTGCTGAGGACGGATATATCCGTCCTTCGGCGTTAAGGAGTTAAACATTGAGGCCCTCTGGTCTCAATGAATTCAATAAAAATATCCATCTTAATTCCCTTTTATGTAGTAACATGTGTCTGTCACCCCCTTGTGATAATGGAGGAATATGATCAAGTATCATGAACCTTAAATCCCTTTCATTGTGTCCCTGTTCAAAGAAATGTTTCGCTACAGGCAAATCGATTTTCTTTTTTCTAATGGAAAATCGGTGATTATTTAGACAGATTTTGAAGGCACAGGTGGTTTCACCCGCATATAAAAGACCACAGGGGCACCATAATACATATACAATCCAGTCTGAATCAAACAGCCCAATATGACCACTTCCGAAATTGTGCCATTGGAGGAACTGGTCCATAACCATGACCTTACGATAAAACCTGCAGACAAAGGTGGGGCGATTGTGGTTATGGACACAGATATGTACATCAATGAATGCATCAGACAATTATCTGATAACAATGTCTACAAATTACTAAAAGGAGATCCTTTTTATATTGTTCGCAAGATTAACACACTTACTACTCAGGCATTAGACGAAGGGACGATTGATCAGTCTTTACAAAAAAAATTTACTATTGAATTTCCTATTACACCCTGTTTATATTTATTACCAAACATCTATAAAGTTTGACCAACCCACCAGGTCGCTCTATCGTATCTGGGAGGGGTTCATTGATGAGTAACATCTCCATATTTGTTGATAAAATATTAAGGGACTTTGCTATTAGTTCTAAATCCTATGTTAGGGATACTGCCGATTTTCTACAAAAATTAAAAACGGTGTCTTTACCAGAGGAATCTGTTTTAGTTTCCTTCGATGTAACCTCACTTTACACGTCAATCAGTATAGTAGTATGATTTAATAACTGTATATAGATCATTTCTTTGTGTGAGAGGGAGGACATATGCTTTGGGTCTTGCAACACTCCCGGACGCGCTAGAAATCAATGATGCAGTTCTCTGCACACCGCCTTCTGAATTGACTGCATTATTGATACAGTAAGGGTGTGTTCACATCAGTGTCGGGGGATCCATTGATGGCTTCCGTCAGACCTTTCCATCAGGGGAACTAATGAACGCAAACCAAACGGAAACCATAGCCTCCGTTTTTATTACCATTGATTTCAATGGTAATGCTTCCTTTGCAAATGGTTTCCATTTTTCTCCGTTCCGTAAGGTTTCCGTTTTTGTTTTTTGGATGGAATCAATAGCGCAGTCGACTGCGCTATTGTTTCCTCAAAAAAACAACAGAAACCTTACGGAACGGAGACATCATGACATCATGACTGTACCTGTTAAACTCAATGGGGTCTGTCGGGCGCTGTTTGTGTTTGTCATGTGACGAATTCAACAGCATTAAAATCCATTTTTTTGCTTCCATGACGGAACAGAAACACTTAACTTCTATCACAGATGTGAACTCAGCTTTATAAAAAAGCTTGAAGTCCTTAGTCTCTGACAACGAAAATTATATTTTAAACGTGGCTATAGCTGCAACATTATCATTTTGTTCACAGCCCTTGCATTAGATTTAACGGCAGCAGGCAAAAAAACAATGTAAAACGCAGAAAGAAAAAAAATAACTTTAAAACAACACTGGCAGTTCAAAATCTGCACACGCACACGCTCTCCTCCCTCCAGCTCTTGGTGTGACACTGTCCGTAGCTAATTGGACAGTGTCACAGCGATGTTACATGCCCCCTTGCCCAAACATGCCCCATTGACAGTTCAGGGGGTTATTTAAATATACGGCGCCAAATATATCGGCACCGATATCTAAATAACGGAGGAGGGTAGAATATCTTTTTAAAGTGCACTCCGCTGCACATGTATGCGCAGATGAAAGGTTCTCGTTAAGTGTCACACAAGCTGGGGCGTGGCCTGGACATGGAGCTGGTGAGACGCGTGGTGTAAGAGCTCCTGCTCCCTGACTGCTCCCAAGCCCGATTAATAACGTCTATTTGCGACACACATCGCACTAATGCGAAGGGGATCACGCACCAAACCCCCGACACCCGCAAGAAGCGACCAGACAAGGACGAGGAGCGGTATACCTCATTATTTTTCGGACCCGGGCCTGCCTGCATCTCCGGCCCGTCTCTCCAATATGGCGGAGCGCACAGGTGCCTCAGGGACGCCGTCTCTGGGAAAGACAACTCCTCTAGACCAGCCGCAGGATAGCTCGTCGGAGCCTCAGAGGGGTGAGTCAGCCTCTAACCCGGCATCAACTATTATGGGCCCTGATCTGCAGGCACTAACGGCACAAATGGCGGCCATACCCACTAAACGGGATATGGAGGGTTATATTTCCCGCCTTGAAGCGGTTTGCAAAAATGAGATCCGTTCCTTGAAAGAGGACATTACCCATATTAATGAATCTGTGGAAGCTATTGAGGTGCAAACACAGGAGCTGCAGCAGCATCAGGCCTCCCAGCAAATTTTATAGGATCAACACTCTGCACATATACAAATGCTGTTTGATATGACGGATGATGCAGAGAACAGGAATAGGAGGAACAACATCAGGGTCAGGGGTATCCCAGAAGCTACAGGGCCCCAGGACCTCGTTCACACGTTACAGGGTATATTTAACATGTTGCTGGAAAGACCTGCAGATTCCCCGGTGGAATTTGATAGAGCTCACCGCACCATGGGTCCAAAAAGCACGGATTTGGCCAGACCGCGAGACGTGGTGTGTAGAATCCACTTTTTTCAACTTAAAGAATCTATAATGAGGCAAGCCCGTAACAGGGGTACACTGGACTTTTACGGGGCTCCGGTGCAATTACTGGCGGATCTTTCTCGTTCCACCTTGGCAAAAAGGAGAGCCTTACGACCCCTACTTGTCGCACTTAGGGAAAAAGATATCCAGTATTCATGGGGATACCCCTACCAACTACAAGTACGCCGTGGATCCTCCTTGTATTCGGTCTATTCTCCGGAAGATATCCCTGATTTCCTGGCTGCCCTGGATCTCCCACAGATTTCCATCTCAGATTGGCCGTATTTTCCTCCTATGCCGCAACGAACACCAAGACGTAATTACCGGATGGATCACTCCTCGACCCCTGCGAGACGCAGAAGAGTGCAGGGCCCGGGAGCTCCCGCTCATGCCTCTCAGGAACCTTGAGATTGCTCCTTTGATGCGCCGTCGGCTGCCTCCATGGTGCCTTACTGAGTTATACAGCGTTTAAGATAGCCACGGTCGCATATGTTGGACTCTGTTCCGCGGGTCCCGAGAAATTACCTCCCTGCCAGGTATATTACAAGACTGGCCTGCCCCGCAGAATTGTCTATGAGAAGCACAGTTGGCGTCTACCCCGACATCGGCTACGACCAGGTCAAGATTGCTGGAATAAGATGTTGGAACATTCTACTTCGCTGAGAAGGAGTGGTTGGGGTTACTCTTTTATGTCCTAATATGCTGCATTGTGGATGTGGGGGAAGGGGAATGCATTGGGGATTTATGTATTCATTACAGATCAGAACGAGCCCCAAGGTTGGGATCATGGGTACATACCTCCTCCCAGGCAATTGGCCATGTGGGTTTATATGGACCACCTCGCATCATGTCTGCAGACCCTTGGGATATGGTGGGAGGGAGATGATAGAGCTTATGGCCTATATACAGCTCCGCTGCGATGGTCGCGGGAGTAATCCCACCCCTCCCCCTGGATAGGAACCTGGTCGGGCATAAATGGCAGTTTAGTCAGAATAGCAGCTGATATCCTTTCCTGTATGGTAATGGGAGCCGTTTAGATATGATACAGGTTATCTTCGATAAGGGGCAGTTCCTCTCAATAGAGGTAGTTGCTGCTAGGCATACATTAGCCAGGTACGGGTTGTTTGATCATTGTTGTTTGGCGATGTGATAATTTACATGTGTGTCTATACAAGGCTTCGGGCATTTGGGAGTTGGTCGGGAGCTTCCTTCTTCCATAGTCCAGTCAAACCCACACTTAGGGCGTGTTCAGTTGAACACTTTACTTTAACCTCTTTCCCCTAAACAGAGTAGTTTTGGGGCTGGATCACTGTCTGTAGTGAATCCATTAGTTCACTGACTCTTTCTTCTCCTGTCCCCTCTTACCCCTCTCCTTCTCTTTCCCAGATGGAGCCCTTAAAATGTTGCTCATTAAATGTTCGGGGATTTAATACCCCGCAAAAACGTGCTCAAATTTTGCATCATATGCACAAACAACGTGTAACGTCCGTGGTCGCTGACCACGAACTCCTTCCATCCAGTCGACGCCCTTCTCTCAAGAGATGTCTGCACATACGGCCGTCCTGCTCCACTATGACCACCAGGGTGCGCTCACGAGCTCAGTCCAGACTTAAAGAGACTCTGTCACCACATTATAAGTGCCCTATCTCCTACATAAGGAGATCGGCGCTGTAATGTAGGTGACAGTAATGCTTTTTATTTAAAAAAACTATCTTTTTTCACAAAGTTAGGAGCGAATTAAGTTTATGCTAATGAGCTTTCTTAATGCCCAAGTGGGCGTACTTTTACTTTCGACCAAGTGGGCGTTGTACAGAGGAGTGCATGACGCTGACCAATCAGCATCATGCACTCCTCTCCATTCATTTACACTGCACTAGCGATATAGATATATCGCTATGTGCAGCCTCATACACAAGCTCTAACATTACTAGTGTCCTGATAATGAATACACATGAAATCCAGCCTGGACGTCATGTGTACTCAGAATCCTGACACTTCTGAATCTTTTTTTGTGAGATTCTGGCAAGTGAAACCAAATCTTGTTTAGCTCCGAGATCTCGCGAGATTTCGTATCCGTTGCTGGAATCTCACAAAAAAGAGTCAGAAGTGTCATTGCCTGTGCCCGATGCTCCCTGGCAGTATATAGCTATGGACTTTATTACGGACCTGCCCCTCTCTGCCGGATGCAGCACTATCTGGGTGGTCGTGGATCGATTTTCAAAAATGGCCCACTTCATTCCTCTGACCAGTCTTCCGTCTGCTCCCCAACTGGCCAAACTGTTTATCCAAAACATCTTCCGCCTGCACGGCTTGCCACAGCATATTGTGTCTGATCGGAGGGTTCAGTTCACCTCGAGGTTCTGGAGAGCCCTCTGCGGACTTCTAGGTGTGAAGTTGGACTTTTCCTCGGCCTACCATCCTCAGTCCAATGGACAGGTCGAGAGGATCAATCAAATCTTGGAGAACTACCTGCGTCACTTCGTCTCTAGGCAACATGATGACTGGGTACAGTTGCTCCCGTGGGCTGAATTCTCCTACAACAATCATACCAGCGAGTCCACAAGGAACACTCCGTTCTTCATAGTCCTTGGCCAACACCCACGAATACCTCTCCCGGTTCCTGATTCATCCAAGGTACCAGCTGCTGACGCAGCCTTCAAGGACTTTCTACAAATTTGGCGGCAAACTCGATCCTCCATCCTGCTGGCGGTGGATCGTATGAAACGGAGGGCGGACACAAGGAGAAGAGAACCACCTCAGTTTCTGGCTGTCCTCCAGGAACATTCGACTAAGAGTACCGTCATGCAAGTTTGCTCCCAGGTTCCTCGGTCCTTTCGAGATCCTACAGCAGATCAACCCTGTCGCCTACAAGCTTCGGCTGCCTCCTACCCTCAAGATCCCCAACTCCTTCCATGTTTCTCTCTTGAAGCCAGTGGTTCTGAACCGCTTTACCAAGACTCCAAGCCCTGCTGTTGCCTCCAGCGGCCCTTCAGACACCTTCGAGGTTAAGGAGATCTTGGACATTAAAAAAGTAAGAGGAAGAACCTTTTATTTAGTAGATTGGAAGGGGTTTGGTCCAGAAGAGAGGTCCTGGGAGCCAGAGGAAATTCTCAACGCTCCTACCCTCATCAAGAAGTTTCTCTCTCGTTCTGGTCCCAAGAGGAGGGGGCGTAAGAGGGGGGATACTGTAACGTCCGTGGTCGCTGACCACGAACTCCTTCCATCCAGTCGACGCCCTTCTCTCAAGAGATGTTTGCACATACGGCCGTCCTGCTCCACTATGACCACCAGGGTGCGCTCACGAGCTCAGTCCAGACTTAAAGGAACAGTGTCATCACAAATATTTTATTAATATGTTAAAGATGTTAGTGCCTTAATATAAACGTTTATTTTCATTTGTGTGTTTGTGTTTTACTGTTTCTTTTTTTCACACTTTTTTTTCCCTATGGGGGCTGCCATTTTTTGTTCCATTTCTGTGTGTGTCGATTAACGACACACACAGACATGGAATACGGCAGCCACAGTCCCATAGGGACTGCGAACGGCTCCCGTCCCATTGACTGCCGTGTACGGCGTCTGTGTGGGAACTGCGCATGCGCCGCTCCCACACAGTCCTATTCGAAATTGGCGCCGTCCGGCGCCATTTTCCTGTGGACCGGAAGTCGCGGCCGGACAGTAATATCACTACTTCCGGTCGCGGCTTCCGGACAAGTGCACATGGAACAGCGGCAGCAAAGGGAGCGGACGGGCCGCGGCGGCAGGAGCAGGTAAGCGATTTCAATGTATGTTAGTGTTTGTGTGTGTTTACTACTGCATGTAAACCTACTACACTGTGGGTTACCTCAAAAAATGGCGACGCACAGTGTAGCAGGTTAAACCTTTCAAACCCCTCGTTTATCCCGGCACTAGCCAGGATAAAGGAGGGGGGGATGCTGAGCGCTCACTAGAGCGATAGCTTTTAACCCAATGTTGCAATGCTGCAATTTTGGGAACTAGCTCCAAACAGCTCCATCTAGTGACCAAAAATGGGTAGTATTATAAATTTGAAAAAATTTATAATATTTCCTGACTCGCGAAAAAAATAAAAAAAATTTGAACAATGTTTTATCACCCACACACTAAATGTTTAAATTTTAAAAAAAAAACATGTTTTTGGGGCGACACCATGCCTTTAAGAAGCATGTTGGTGATTTGAGCTAATTGCTCCAGAGCACCCTGGGCTATAAGAAGGTCCCAGCCCCTCCTCCCACGCCTGAGCCTTGTTGTTGTATCCCTAGTCTGTCTTGCAAATGGCCCCCTAGTGTTTCCTGCTCCCAGTGTTTTCCTGTTCCTGCTTCCTGTTCCTGTATCCTGAATCTAGTGTCGTGCTTGCTGTAGCCGTGCTGTACTGTATTCTACGCCTGACCTGCCTCTCCACACCTGACGTCCACCTGCTGCCAAGTTCCTGCCTAGCCTGCCTCGCTACTATCTGTACTGCCACAGGTACCCTATACGAACTATAAACATTTACCTGCGTCCTGTTGGCCAGCTGCCATACCGCCAAGATGGTACGGCCCAGTGGGTCCACGAACCAGTCGTGACACAACGTGTCCAGATTTTACTTTTGCAGGAGACTCATTTCAGGACCGACCATGTGCCCACTCTGAAACATCGATACTATACGCAGTGGTTCCATAGTACCAACCCTGATGCGAAATCCAGAGGAGTGAGTATCGCTATACATAAATCTCTTCCGGTCTCGGTTGTTGCTACCCAATATGATACCCAGGGGCGCTTTGTATTTCTGAAACTTCGAATATGTGAGCGACTGTTCACTGTAGCGAACTTATATCTCCCTAATCATGAGCAGGTGCGCGTATGCAGGAGTTATTTAACGGAACCCTCCAAATTTGCAGAGGGTCTCTTGGTAACAGCAGGAGATTTTAACTTCACATTGGACAGGGTTGCAGACTCCTCCTCGGGCAGATCCTCCGTTTCCGCTTCTCATTAGGCTTCCCTTAAGTCTAAGCTGTTCGCCATGCAAATGGTAGACATTTGGCGGATTCTCAACCCCCAAACACGGGACTACACCTTTTATTCTCCGGTACATGACATGTACAGCAGGATAGATTTGTTTCTTATTAGTCACCATTTACTTTCCTGGTCCCCGAAGTCTCAAATTGGAACTATGATTTGGGCGGACCATGCGCCTGTTTACTTGTCTCTTACCCTCCCAGACACTAAACAGCGGGAATGGCATTGGCGGTTGAACCCCCATCTTTTAAGGGACGCGGTATGCCAAACGGCGATTAACAGATCCATCTCGGAGTTTCTGGATCATCATGAGGTGGACTCCACTCCTGTGCTGGTTCAGTGGGAGGCGTTGAAAAGTGTATTAAGAGGTATATTTATACAGCAAGGCTCGAGACTAAAAAGGGAACGGGCTTTCAAAATTGAAAAGCTCTTGTCCCAGATACGGACTGTAGAGACCACTCACAAACAGTCCCAACACCCCCAGACTTTAGCAGAGCTACTAGAAGCTCGAAATTCGCTGAGAAGTTTATTAGACCAGGCGCATGCGTCGTTTCGAGACCGGATGAGGCGTTTCGCTTACGAACACTCTAATAAATGCGGGAGGGCATTAGCTAGATCATTACACCCACGGGCTCCTCAATCCTTTATACCGGCGATAAAAACGACACAGGGGGAGGTCAAACATAAGCCAGAAGACATTGTTAATACATTTAGGGACTACTATCAGGCCCTATACAACCTCAAGCGGCCTTTGGCAGACGTCTCCAAGTGCCCTCCAACGGAGGATTGATTCCTATGTTGCACAGACGGCGTTGCCGACTTTAGAGGAGACGGAGACGGCCTCGCTAGGGGAGGCCTTCTCGGAATCGGAAATACAGGCAATCATAAAATCAGCTCCATCGGGTAAAAGTCCGGGTCCTTTTACAAGACCTTTTTTTTACTAAACTTCTTCCCTACATGACTAAGGTATATAACGCAGTTACAACCTCCATGCCATTCACTCCGCAAACGTTAGCGGCCACCATTACTGTGATCCCCAAACCAGGGAAAGATCCCTCGGCTTGCTCTAATTACCGTCCAATCTCCCTGATAAATGTAGATGTAAAACATTATTCTAAGGCCATTGCAAATAGACTAGCCCCACTCCTACCACGTTGCATCCATGGAGATCAGGCGGGATTTGTTCGACACAGAGAGGCGAGGGATAATACCAATAAAACCACTCTCTTAATATCCTATGTCCTGAAAAAGTCTCTACCCACCTGTTTAATATCGGTTGATGCGGAAAAAGCCTTCGATCGGGTACATTGGGGGTTCCTGAAATCGGCGCTAACCCAGGTTGGGCTTGGCCCCATTATGCTGGATAAGATACTGTCCCTATACCAGACACCTACTGCACGAGTAAGGGCAAATGGGATACTTTCAACAACATTCTCGATTGCCAACGGCACTAGACAGGGATGCCCCCTGTCACCATTACTTTATGTCATCACGATGGAGCACTTAGCTGTGGCTATCCGTAATTCCCCAGATATAACAGGGATAGGAATAGGTGGAGATTGTCATAAAATGGCTCTATATGCCGATGATCTCCTGCTCTTTGTGACAAACCCTGTGATTTCCTTACCAGTACTCATTAGAGAATTCAAAGTTTTTGGCCAGGTCAGCAATTTTAAGGTAAACTATACGAAAACCGAAGCACTCAACATTTCCTTATCTTCTGAGACACTGGAGCTCTTAAAGTCATCCTTTAATTTTAAATGGCAGGCGAGGTCACCTAGGGACCTAGTAGATCTTTACACACTCAATTATCAACCTTTACTGCAAACCACTCTCAAAAACCTACATTCATATGATCGAGCGCAACTCTCATGGTTTGGCCGCATAAACGCTATCAAAATGGACATCCTCCCTCGGTTTTTATATCTGTTTCAGGCTCTTCCAGTATTAATCCCCGGAACATTTTTTAAGGCATTGGAGAAAGCCTTTCGGAACTTTGTGTGGGGCACTTTGAGGCCACGCCTTAATCTGAAGTCATTGTCCCGTCCAAAACTGAAGGGGGGAGCTGGACTCCCGGACTTGATCACTTATCATCAGGCCGCAGTACTCGCAAGGGTGGTGGACTGGTTTCATAATGGATCCAAGAAACAGTGGGTAGAGATTGAGCAGTCCATAGTCACGCTCTCACTTAGATCGTTGCCATGGATTCTTCCTGATTACAGACCCGCGCTTGCGACCCTACCATTGCTAACCGAGCACTGCCTCACTTTATGGGACAGACTGATGGTTAGAAAGGGACTTTCACATAGACCCGGGCTCCTTAGCCCGCTGTTTGATAACCCGGAATTTTTACCAGCTGTCAATACGAAACGGTTTCTGATTTGGTCCTCTTCGGAAAACACGAGATTGTCAGGTAATGTCAGACGGGGGGAGGCTCCCTCCTTTGTCCCAGTTGCGCGGGACTTGCCCGGGGAGGACGCTTTCTTGGATGGAACATACCCAATTGTCCACCTTTTTACGTTCGGCCCTACCGGGCGGGATGCATATCGTCACTAGCACTGCATTTGAGTCGTTGTTGCTTCAAACCAAGCCTCCGGCCCGGGTGATATCTAACCTGTATACCTTACTTCTAGAGGCCTGTGATGATCAGCCTCCTGCATACGTCAGCGCATGGGAGCGAGAACTGGGAGTAACCCTGTCACTGGCTGATTGGGATCGAATATTTTTTCTGTCTCATAAAATGCTGGTGGCATGTCATGCACAGGAAAAAAACTTCAAAATACTGACTAGATGGTACCGTTGCCCACAGATTCTGAGCAGAATGTACGCTGAGGTGTCAGATTTGTGTTGGCGGTGCGGGACTGAGACCGGAACAATGTTGCACATTTGGTGGTCATGTCAAGTATTGCAGACCTTCTGGAAAGCGATTTTTGAAATCTATACAGAAGTGGAAGGTACACAGCTGGTGCCCACTTCCCAGATGGCTTTGCTATCCCTAATTCCGGGCCCTTTGCCGAGTATTAGGAAGGGGCTACTACGGCATTTCTTGACTGCGGCACGAACAGTTATTCCTAGACATTGGAAGTCTACTGTGCCGCCTTCAGTTGTCGAATGGGTGGCGGAGATGGATTCTTTATATCGAATGGAATCTCTGAGTGCAGAGGACAGTGATCGCTTTGGTACGGTTCTCTCTTTGTGGAGTGCATGGTCGTCCTTCAAATCTGGTCCACACTTTACTAAATGGCTAGGCGGAACCCCCTCATAGAGGGGTCGGTCAGGAGCAGTCTGCTAATCCAGTGGCTTCCGTCTGGGAGAAGGGAACCCCTTCTTTCCTTTCTTTCCTTCCCAGTCAATCCTCTCATTGCCCCCACTGGGTTGAGGGGACACGGGGAGTCTCTGGGTGGCCCAGGACGTCTAGCTCTGGGCTTCTATCTCTTTCCTTGATCTTTCCCTACTCTTTCCCTCCTCTTCTTCCTCCCTCCTTGCGTGGGACTTAGAATGATATCACACACCTTACACAAAGTCTTGGATTTACTTTTATGATGAGACCTTATCAAGGAAAGACAATGCCTATTGCTTGAGATGTGAATTTCGCAGACAAGGTGTGTGTGTACTATGTTGAAATATGCTAATGTCTTACCTAGGAGAACTACAGACAATGCAAATAATAACATGTATGTATATTGAGATGTTTTCTTTGGTTTGTTTGCTTTTGTATTTGCTAAAATTCCTAATAAAAATTTAGTTTATGAAAAAAGTGTCACACAAGCTTGTCCTGCCATTACGTATGGCTTTGGCGTATGTTTAGACAAAGCTCGCCTCATATGACAGACGTACACAATTATATAAACAAGAGAAACAAGAAGTCCATAAATATCAAAAAATTTGAGAAATAGAAAATCTTTATTACAAAATCAAAAACATGAGAATCGGAGGCGTGGCCTGGACATGGCGCTGGTGAGACGTATGGTGTGAGAGCTCCGGCGTCCCGACTGACTTCCAGCCCGATTAATAGCGTCTGACAGCACTTTACATTGCACTAATGCGAAGGGGAACACGCGGTAAAGCTACCACACCGGCAAGAAGAGATCAAGGGAGAACGAGAAGCGGCATTCCTCACTACTTTACAGACCCTGGGTCGCCTGCTTCCTCGCCTCAGCAAACCAACATGGCGGGTCGGGGTGTGGCCGCATCTGCAGCGCCTTCAGGAGCGAGGTCGTCCTCGGAACTGACACAGGACTTTCCAGCTCTTCTGGTCCGGGGTGAGTCTTCCATGGTCCCATCACAGGGCACTGAGCGGGGTCCCGATATGCAGGCACTCACATCACAGATGGCGGCCATTCCCACTAAAACAGACATGGAGGGATATATCTCCCGCTTTGAAGCGGTGTGTAAAACAGAGATACGTTCTCTGAGAGAGGACATTCACCATATTAATACTGCTGTGGCGGCCATTGAAGTAACCACGCAGACACTCCAACAGCAACAGGTTTCCCAACAAAGTTTATTAGATCAGCATTCTGCCCACATTCAATTATTATTTGATATGGCTGATGACGCTGAAAACCGCAATAGAAGGAATAACATCAGAGTTAGAGGTATCCCTGAAGCTACAGGACCCCAAGATCTCATTCCTACACTGATTGGGATTTTTAACACGCTATTGGAAAAACCGGTTGACTCCCGGTTGGAAATAGATAGAGCGCATCGTACCCTTGGTCCGAAAAGCACAGATCTGGCGAAACCACATGATGTAGTGTGCAGGATACATTTCTTCCAAATTAAAGAGTCCATTATGCGTCAAGCGCGTAACAAAGGTGTTTTGGACTTTGACGGTGCTCCGGTGCAATTGCTGGCAGATCTTTCCCGCTCTACGCTGGCTAAACGGAGAGCATTGAGGCCGCTACTAATGGTACTTCGGGAGAAAGATATTCCGTATTCGTGGGGATACCCGTTTCAATTGCAAGTTCGATGAGGTTCGGCTACCTACTCGGTGTACTCCCCAGATGACATCCCCGAGTTCACAGCAGCTCTGGACTTGCCTGCTATTGTTATTTCTGATTGGCCGCTCTTCCCGCCATTAGCACAGCGCCCGCCACGGCGTAACTCCAGGGTGGAAAATTATTCAGCTCCGGTCCGCCGTAGACGACTTCAGGCGCCGATGGTCCCGGAATCAAATCGGTTGGAATCATGATGCGACATTAGCTTCTCCCATAGCCTCGCAGGACTTCCTTGAACGTGATGCTGTTTTTTGAGGCTAGGGGCAATGTGCGGACATGGTCCTGTCCTAAACATGGGATTTATTATGTTGCTGCTTTCCTACTTTTCCCCAGATTTTGAGTTACAAAAATGTTACTTGTCATGTTAAAGCATGGTTTTACAGGCCCGGAGAGGGAGCAGGAGCAGGAAGGTATAGCTGGGGCGCGAGCATAACTTGCTCTTATTGGTAGCCAGGCCCTAAGATGAAACAGTAGGTGGGAGAAGCCCGAGTTGTAATGGTTCATAGCCTCGAATTTCTTAATCCCTCGAAGTTCTTAATCCCTCTGATGCTTTCTGGGGAATGTCTATTTATTGTTCCTTCCCTTGAACGTGATGATGTCATGCATGTGTGTGGTTCTTTTACAGGTGCCCTTTAAGGGCTAAACATATCGTTATCCCGCCGCAGTTTCTCTGTTTTCTCTTAATATGGCGGTTGTTTATATCAATGATATCGGGTTAACGGAAGTTGGTTGGGATCATCCTTCTTCCATAGTTCAGTCAACTCCGTACGTAGGTGGTGTTCTGCTACGCAGTGAACACTTTACATATACCTCTTTCCCCTCAACTTAGTGGTTTTGGGGCTGGAACACTGTCTGTGGTGTTTTCCATAGTGTCTTAATTGTTTTCTGTCTCTCTTTGTTAATTGTTTCTCCCTCTCCGTTCCACTCCCTTCCCCACTTGTCGCCGTCCTCATTCCTGATGGAGTCTCTCAATTGCTGCTCGTTGAATGTGCGTGAAACGCTCTCAGATTTTGTATAATATGCACAAGCAGTGTGTCCAGATTTTGTTTCTACAGGAGACGCATTTTAGGAGTGAACATGTGCCTACTTTGACTCATAGGTACTATACACAGTGGTTCCATAGAACCAACCCGGAAGCTAAGTCAAGAGGAGTGAGTATTGCGATACATAGATCTCTGCCGGTGTCTATTGTAGAAACCCGATCTGATGCTCATGGGCGCTTTTTGTTTGTGAAACTTCAGGTCTGTGGGAAAATGTTCACAGTGGCTAATATGTACCTCCCTAATCATGATCAGGTGCGCACTTGCAGGAGCTACTTGACAGAACTTGCCAACTTCACAGAGGGCCTCTTGATCACTGCAGGTGACTTTAACTTTGTCTTAGACCGAGTTATGGACTCGTCTTCGGGCAGGTCCTCGGTAGCAGCAACCCAACTATCTGCTCTTAAGGCTAAACTTTTTGCAATGCAGCTGGTGGATGTTTGGAGGATACTTAACCCTCAAACAAGGGATTATACCTTCTATTCTGCGGTCCATGACATGTACAGCAGGATAGACATGTTCTTTGTGAGTCATCACCTATTGTCCTGGGCTCCGGCGTCTCGGATTGGTTCGATGATCTGGACAGATCATGCGCCAGTTTTCCTCTCACTACGGTTCCCTGGGGGGGAGGTGAGGGAATGGCATTGGAAGCTAAATCCTCTTCTTTTGAAGGATTCGGTGTGTCGAGCGGTTGTTACCCGTTCGATCTCAGAGTTCTTAGATCATCACAACCTAGATCCCACCCCCCTACCGATACAGTGGGAAGCGCTGAAAAGTGTCGTGAGAGGTATCTTTATCCAACAGGGCTCCAGGCTTAAAAAAGAGAGAGCTTTTAAAATGAAGAAGTTACTGTCTTGTATTCAGTCCCTAGAGTCTGCACATAAACAGTCGAGACAGCCTCAAACGTTAGCGGAATTATCAGAAGCCAGGAATTCCTTGAGAGAGTTGCTGGATCAGGCTCAGGCCTCTTTCAGAGATCGTGCTAGGGGTTTCTTTTACCAACACTCTAATAAGTGTGGCAGAGCACTAGCCAGAGCACTCAAGCCACGGGTCCCCACCTCTTATATTCCAACGATTAAGTCATGCTCGGGTGACATTAAACATAAGCCAGAAGAGATAGTGCAAACCTTTCGGGAGTATTACCACTCCTTGTATAATCTCAGGGGACCTTTACAAGATATGTCCTCTGCTGCTCTGCAAAAGAAAATTGAGCAATATGTGGCTAAAACAGCACTGCCAGAGCTGGAAAGGGCTGAGACCGAGGAGTTGAGCATGGATTTTTCTGATGAAGAAATCCAGGGCGTTATCAAGTCCGCTCCGTCGGGTAAAAGTCCGGGCCCGGATGGTTTCCCGACGTCCTTCTACAAGGCTTTTCTTCCGCAGCTCCTTCCCTTTATGACTAAGGTATTCAATTCGGTCACGTTGTCAATGCCCTTCACGCCGCAAACGTTGGAAGCTACCATTACGGTTATTCCTAAACCAGGGAAAGACCATTCTATCTGTGCCAATTACCGCCCGATTTCGCTAATAAATGTTGATGTTAAGCATTATTCCAAGGCAATTGCAAATAGATTGGCACCTCTGCTCCCGGGAATCATCCATACTGATCAAGCGGGGTTTGTCCTCCGGAGAGAAGCGAGGGACAATACCAATAAAACTCTTCTCCTGATGTCCCACGCGAAGAAAAAGTCCATACCCACTTGTCTGATCTCATGATAGATAATGATAGAAAGGATCCTTGCTCTATATCAGAAACACACGGCTAGAGTCAGGGCCAATGGCATTTACTCCGCAGCTCTACAGATTGCTAACGGAACCAGACAGGGGTGCCCGCTGTCCCCATTACTATATGTGATCACAATGGAACATCTGGCAGTGGCGATCCGTACATCTCCACATATTTCTGGGATTAGGGTAGGTGGTGAATACCATAAGCTGGCGTTATATGCAGACGACCTCTTATTGTTCATTACTAATCCTGTTATTTCCTTCCCGGTGCTTATTCGAGAATTTGAAGAGTTCGGAAGGGTCAGTAATTTCAAGGTCAATTACACAAAGACGGAAGCGCTAAATGTATCGCTTCCACAGGAGTTGGTTGATCTTCTAAGATCATCCTTCTCTTTCAAATGGCAAGCGACATCTATCAAATACCTGGGGGTTCAGATTTCTGGCACTTTAACGGATCTGTACTCCCTTAATTATCCTCACCTAATGCAACGTACGCTGAAAGATCTCCAATCCTATGACAGAGCACAATTGTCATGGTTTGGATGTATTAATGCCATCAAAATGGATATCCTCCCTAGGTTCTTGTATCTATTTCAGGCAATCCCTGTTATGGTTCCTAGGGCGTATTTTAAGATATTGGAGGCAGCGTTTCGTAAGTTCGTCTGGGGCACTCTGAGGCCTCGCATTAGTATGAGCTCATTGTCTTGCCCTAAGCTGGAGCGGGACTCCCAGATTTGGGGTTGTACCACCAAGCTGTAGTGCTTTCTAGAGTGATAGATTGGTTTCATAATGACACCAATAAACAATGGGTGGGGATTGAGAGGTCCTTGGTGGCGCTCTCTCTGAGATCGCTGCCGTGGATTCTGCCGGATCATCGACCACCCCTCTCGACCCTTCCTATGCTTACCCATAATTTTCTCACTCTCTGGGACAGATTGATGGTTCGAAAGGGGCTTTCCCATAGACCAGGACTTCTTAGCCCTCTGTTCGATAACTCTGAGTTTCCACCAGCTGTTCACAAAGCTACCTTTTTGAGTTGGACCGCTTCAGAAGATACTAGGCTATGTCAGGTGATGTCGGATGGGGGTCGCCTCCCTCCGCTACATATGTTGAGAGAGACCTGCCCGGAGAGGACTCTTTCATGGTTGGAATATGCACAATTGTCTACCTTTTTACACTCGGCCCTGCCGGATGGTATCTGCATCTCAGTGACCACGTCCTTTGAATCATTGTTGCTCTTGCAAGAGCCACCTACTCGTGTGATCTCCAAGATGTATGCCATCCTATTGGAGACTTCTGTCAATCAGCCCCCTGCATATGTTAGCGCATGGGAAGAGGACCTAGGTTTCTCCATATCTCTGCTTGATTGGGACAGGGTTTTCCTCCTGACCCATAAAATGCCAATGGCTTGCCACGCTCAGGAATTTTTTTTTAAAATACTGACCAGATGGTACCGTTGCCCACAGATTCTACATAAAATGTACCCAGAAGTATCAGATGTCTGTTGGCGGTGTAGAAACGAGACTGGCACGATGTTGCACATTTGGTGGTCCTGCCCATTGTTGCAGACTTTTTGGAAAGCGGTGTTCGACATCTATGCATTGATGGAGTGTGCTCCTATCATACCCACTCCTCAGATGGCTCTGTTATCCTTGATTCCGGGTCCTCTGTCAGGCATAAAAAAGGGCCTACTCAGACATTTCCTGACAGCAGCACGGACAGTAATTCCTAGACACTGGAAGACTTCTGCGATGCCTACGATTGCTGAATGGGTTGTGGAAATGGACCTACTGTGTAGAATGGAGTCTCTTCTTGCAGAAGACAGAGGCAGCTATGACGCGGTGCTTTATCTATGGAACGCATGGTCATCCTTCAAATCTGGTCCTCATTTCGCAGACTGGTTGAGCTAGAGTATTCCATATGGTGGTCTATATAGCTAGGTCCTGATTGGGCTTCATCAGAAATGGAGGCGGTACAATATTCCTCTTGTGGTAATGTCTCTGCTCCCAGCACTCATTAAGATTCCTCATTTTCTTTCCCTTGCTCTTCTTTTGTCCGTCTTCTCTTCCCTTTCTTTTTGTCTTCTTTTGGTTTGTCTTAATCTTTCCTCTTCTTACCTGTTCGGGGGGGGGGGGTCACTTTTCATAATATGTGTCAAGTCAGGGAATATGTGCCTTGCAAATATAGAAAGGCATTCTCTACCTCATGTGCCATGTGCCCGACTGTATATTTTTCTAAATGCAGGTGACAACTGCCCCGGAGTAACAAGGATATTGATGTACATAAGCGTTTGCTTCTATCTATATGATAGGATTTGTTTTGATTTGATATGTTCTGTTCTGATCGATTACGAAAGTATTCACGCACTTTATTCTTGTTCTCGTGTGTTTGTAAACTTTACAATAAAAATCTAAATTATGAAAAAATAAAAAAAACATGAGAATCTAAAACAGGTCTTTGTAACTGGATGACAGTATGACACAGTATATCACAGATATAGGTAAACAGTGTATAGTATACCAAAGAACACATCCATATATATTTTATCCTAAGCCAGCAAGGTATACAAATATAGAAAATATTTGTCAGGTACAACAAGCAATGAAGTTAAAGTCTATACCAATTGAGCATAAACAACGTAGATAATGTCTAAATAACCTAACATAGCCTCCATGGTGTGCTTACCCATATTTCCGTATTGTAGTGGTGACCCAGAGGATAAGGTAGCGCCCCGACGCGCATTTCGCATGTAGCTTTTTGAAGGGGTGCCATTCTAGTGTCCATGTCTAGTTTAAGTGTTTTAGATTCTCATGTTTTTGATTTTGTAATAAAGATTTTCTATTTCTCAAATTTTTTGATATTTATGGACTTCTTGTTTCTCTTGTTTATATACTAATGATTTGGAGTCTTTATCTTGAATAAAGTGGGTGGTTGCTACTTTTGTTCCCCACCCTTACATTTATGTGTCCTGTGAGACTGTTTTGTCTAACAGACGTACACAATTGTAGAAAAAATAAAAAGACGTATACGTTTTTTCTTTTTATGTTCCCGGACAGAATTTTTCTGTAACCTCTTCCCATCCTGTGCAGGTGCAGCTGGTGGGACGGTCCCACTTGCCACCATACATCTATGAGCTGTGGCCAGGGGTGTAATTAGGAAACATTGGGTCCCATAGCAAACTTTTGACTGGGCCCCCGTCCCTTGGGTGCCACACACAGCCTGCCCTTGTAGATAGTGCCCCCTGTAGACAGTGCTGTACAGCCTCTCCATACAGTGCCTATACAGCCCCCCCCTGTAGACAGTGCTATACTTTCAAGTATCACAAATAGGGACAATCGATGCGGCGCGCAGCAGCAATTTTTTTTCTTTTACGCAACGCCTCTAATCCCACCCAATCCCCACCCATACACACCCGGTTCATCCCACACAGTATCATGCTCCCATAGTGCCCCCCACACAGTATAATGCCCCTATAACTGCCACTATACAGTATAATCCACCCATAAATTATAATGCCCCCATACAGTATAATGCACACACTGATGCCCCATAAAATATAAAGCCTACAAAGATGGCCAAGAGAGTAAAATGCCCACACAGATGTCCCCATGCAGTACAATGCCCAAACAAATTCCCCCATACAGCATAATGCCCCATAATGCGGTCAGCTCCTTGCTACAGCATTCAGGAATGGGAGCCCGGTCGCAATTGCGACCCCTAGAGCTACGCCGTTGTTACAGTACCCTATGGCAGAGCAGGGAGATACCTCCCTGCTCTGTCATAGTGTTCAATAGCTTCTGCACGGGCCCTTTCATGCCGCGGGCCCCCTTAGCAGCTACTATGGCTGCTACAGTGGTAGTTACGCCACTGGCTGTGCCTGCACCATCTCTTGTGGTCAGGGGAGGGATTAAAATTTTCAACAACAGGTTCCCTGTTTTTCGGACGAAGATATACGCACCGCGGAGGGGGGCACGGTGTTTTGCATAGTATCGCGCCATTGAAAATTATTCTAAATTAATAAAATAAAACAATTACGATATTCCAAATACCCCCTACATTAAAGTGGACTCTAAATAAAGAAATTCCCTGTCCAGAATTATTTAGTGTGGATTGCCACACTATGTATATAATTACATAAGCGTACAGACCTACCCACACATTATATTAAACTCACCCATTACGTATAGGCTTATATGCGCACATTCAATATCCAAAATTTGCTCAACCTATTTAGTTAGGCTGTGTGCATGAGAAGGGTGGAGGACAGTGCGCAGTAAGCCGTGACAACTCTCCCGGCTAATCCACAGATACGGTGCCAGGAGCAAGCTCAGTACATATATACAGCACCAAAACAAAGCTCAGTACATACATACAGCACCAGAACAAAGCTCAGTACATATATACAGCACCAGAACAAAGCTCAGTACATAAATACAACACTAGAACCAAGCTCAGTACATAAATACAACACTAGAACCAAGCTCAGTACATATATACAACACCAGAACAAAGCTCAGTACATAAATACAGCACCAGAACCAAGCTCAGTACATATATATAGCACCAAAACCAAGCTCAGTAAATATATACAACACCAAAACCAAGCTTAGTACCTAAATACAACACCAGAAGCAAGTTCAGTACATATATACAGCACCAGAACCAAGTAAAGAACTTATATACAGCACCAGAACAAAGCGCAGTACATATATACAGCACCAGGCCAAAGCTCAGTACAAATATACAACACCAGAACAAAGCTCAGTACATAAATACAACTCCAGAACAAAGCTCAGTACATATATACAGCACCAGAACAAAGCTCAGTACATATATACAGCACCAGAACAAAGCGCAGTACAAATATACAACACCAGAACAAAGCTCAATATATATACTAGTCCTTCTCAATGAATTAGAATATCATCAAAAATTAATTGATTTCAGTAATTCAATTCAAAAAGTGTCTCTCATACATTATATAGATTCATTACACACAGAGGGATCTATTTCCAGCATTTTTTTCTTGTAATGTTGATGATTATGGTAACAGTTAATGAAAACCCAAAATTTAACTCACTCAGAAAATTAGAATATTATAAAAAGCCCAATTTCAAAAAATGATTTTTAATACCGAAATGTTGTCCTACTAAAAAGTATGTCCAATATCTTCCCTCAATACTTGGTCGGTGCTCCTTTTGCATGAATTACTGCATCAATGATGTGGCATGGAGGCGATCAGCCGGTGGCATTGCTGATGTGTTATTGCAAGCCCAGGTTGTATGATATCGGCCTTCAGCTCGTCTGCATTGTTGGGTCTGGTGTCTCTCACCTTCCTCTTGACAATACCCTATAGATTCTCTGTGGGCTTTAGGTCAGATGAGCTTGCTGGCCAATCAAGCGCAGTGATACTGTGGTTATTACACCAGGTATTGGTACTTTTGGTAGTGTGGGCAGGTGCCGAGTCCTGCTGGAAAATGAAATCAGCATCTCCATAAAGCTTGTTAGCAGAGGGAAGCATTAAGTGCTGGGAAATGTCCTGCTAGACGCTGCGCTGATTATGGACTTGATATAACACAGTGGACCAACACCAGCAGATGACATGGCTCCCCAAACCATCACTGACTGGAAACGTCACACTGGACCGCAAGACACTTGGATTGATACCTCTCCACTCTTCCTCCAGACTCTGGGACCTTGATTTCCAAATGAAATGCAAAATTTACTTTGTGAAGTTTCCACAGTAAGTGATGAAGCAACCTGGGCTTCCATAACACCTCAGCAGTGCCACAGGCTGATCGCCTCCATGCCACGCCATTAATGCAGTAATTCATGCAGAGTCAGAGCCCCGACCAAGTATTGAAGGCCGATACTACACATACTTTTAGATAGGACAACATTTCGGTATTAAAAATCATTTTTGAAATTGGGCTTATATAATATTCCAATTTTCTGAGGGTTTTCATTAACCCCTTAAGGACGCAGCCTAGTTTTGGCCTTAAGGGCAGATACAGACGAACGTTGCGTTTTTGCGCGCGCAAACAACGCTGCGTTTTGCGCGCGCAAAAAACATTTGACAGCTGCGTGTGTTATCCGTGTCTGATGCGCGGCTGCGTGATTTTCGCGCAGCCGCCATCATAGAGATGAGGCTAGTCGACGCCCGTCACTGTCCAAGGTGCTGAAAGAGCTAGCTCTTTCAGCATCCTCGACAGTGATTGCCGAACACAATATCGAAAAACCTGTTGAAAAAAAAGAAAAAGTTCGTACTTACCGAGAACTTCCCGGCCGTTGCCTTGGTGACGCGCCTCTCGACATCGGGCCCCACCTCCCTGGATGACGCGCCAGTCCATGTGACCGCTGCAGCCTGTGCTTGGCCTGTGATTGGCTGGAGCTGTCACTTGGACTGAATTGTCATCCCGGGAGGTCAGACTGGAGGAAGACGCCGGGAGTTATCGGTAAGTCAGAACTTCGTTTTTTTTTCTACAGGTTCATGTATATTGGGATCGGAAGTCACTGTCCATGGTGCTGAAACAGTTTAACTCTTTCAGCACCATGGACAGTGACTATCTCCTTAAGTAGCGTACCGATCATTTTTTTGCCGGGTTCGGCCAAAACGAGTTCGGCCGAACCCGGTGAAGTTCGGTTCGCTTGTCCGGCTTCGCTCATCGCAAAGACACTCCGTTTGGATGTTCGGAAACAGAAAAGCACGTGGTGCTTTTCTGTTTACATTCATCCTTTTGACAGCTGGTGCGCTGTTTCAGTCGGTTCGCAGGGAAGTGCTTCCGTGCAACCTGCGTGGTTTTCACGCACCCATTGACTTCAATGGGTGCGTGATGCGCGAAATACGCAGAGTTATTGAACCTGTCGTGCTTCTTGCGCAGCAGACAAACGCAGCGCAAAAAGCACGGACTGTCTGTACTGCCCCATAGACTTGTATTGGTCCATGCGTGCCGCGTGAAAACCACGCGGCCCGCACGGACCGAATACACGCTCGTGTGAATCCCCCCTAAGGCTCAGAGCCCATTTTTGAAATCTGACATATTTCACTTTATGTGGTAATAACGTCGGAATGCTGAAACCTACCCAAGCGATTCTGAGATTGTTTTCTCGTGACACATTGGGCTTCATGTTCGTGGTAAAATTTGGTCGATATATTCAGTGTTTATTGGTGAAAAATTGCAAAATGTAGAGAAAATTTTGAAAAAATAGCATTTTTCAGAATTTAAATGCATCTGCTTGTAAAACAGACGGTTATACCACCCAAAATAGTTACTAGTTCACATTTCCCATATGTCTACTTTAGATTGGCATTGTTTTTTGAACATTCTTTTATTTTTCTTGGACGTTACAAGGCTTAGAATATAAACAGCAATTTCTCATATTTTTAAGAAAATTTCAAAAGCCTTTTTTTTAAGGTACCTCTTGAGTTCTGAAGTGGCTTTGAGGGGCCTATGTATTAGAAACCCTGATAAGACACCCCATTTTAAAAACTAGACCCCTCAAAGTATTCAAAACAGCATTTAGAAAGTTTTTTAACCCTTCAGGCATTTCACAGGAATTAAAGCAAAGTGGAGGTGAAATTTGCAAATTAAATTTTTCTTGCTGAATTTCAATTTTATTCAATTTTTTTTGTGTAACACGGAAGGTTTTACCAGAGAAACACTACTAAATATGTATTGTCCAGATTCTGTAGTTTTTAGAAATGTACCACATGTGGCTCTACTGCGCTTGTGGAATAAAACACAAGCCCTAGAAGCAAAGAAGCACCTAGTGCATTTTGAGTCCTCTTTTTTATTAGAATATATTTTAGGCAGCATGCCAGGTTTGAAAAGGTGTTGAGGTGCCAAAACAGTAGGAATCCCCCAAAAGTGACCCCATTTTGGAAACTACACCCCTCAAGGAATTCATTTATGGTTGTTGTTACCATTTTGACCACACAGTTTTTTCACAGCACGTATTTGAATTGGGCTGTGAAATGAAAAAAATTTCATTTTTTCCAATAAAATGTCATTTGTGATCAAAATTTCTTATTTTCACAGGGAACAAAATACCCCATTCTGTTGCCCAATTTGTCCTTAGTGTGGCAATACCCCATTTTTGGTGATAAACTGCCGTTTGGGCCCATGGGAGGGCTCAGAAGGGAAGGAGCGCTGTGTGTTCTTTGGAGTCCAGATTTTGCTGGATTGGTTTTCGGGTGCCATGTCACATTTGCAGAGCCCCAGAGGTATCAAAGCAATGGAAACCCACCAGAAGTGACCCCATTTTGGAAACTACACCCCTCAAGGAATTCATTTATGGGTAATGTGACCATTTAGACCCCATAGTTTCTTCACAGAACTTATTTGAATTGGGCTGGGAATTAAAAAAAAATATATTTTTTCCAATAATATGTAATTTTAGCTCAAAAATTCTTATTTTCACAAGAAATAAAATACTCCATTTTGTTGCCCAATTTGTCCTGAGTGCGGTAATACCCCATTTGTGGTGATAAACTGCTGTTTGGGCCCATGGGAGGGCTCAGAAGCAAAGGAGTGCTATTTGTTCTTTGGAGTCCAGATTTTGCTGGATTGGTTTTCGGGTGCCATGTCGCATGTCGCATACCCCAGAGGTATCAAAGCAATAGAAACCAACCACAAATGACCCCATTTTGGAAACTACACCCCTCAAGGAATTCATTTAAGGGTGTTGTGACCATTTTGACCACATAGTTTTTTCACAGAACTTATTTGAATTGGGCTGGGAATGAAAACAAAATTATTTTTTTCAAATAATATGTCGTTTTGGCTGAAAATTTCTTATTTTCACAAGAAACAAAATACCCCATTCTGTTGCGCAATTTGTTCTGAGTGCCGCAATACCCCATTTGTGGTGATAAACTGCCGTTTGGGCCCATGGGAGGGCTCAGAAGGAAAGGACCACCATTTGGCCTACTGGGGATTTTCTAGTGCGAAGTCATGTATGCAGAAGCCCCTGAGGTACTAGTACAGTTGAAACCCGCAAGAAGTAACCCCGTTTTAAAAACGACACCCTTAAGGCATTCATCTAGAGGTTTAGTGAGCATTTTGACCAGAGACCTACACCCCATAAACTGTAATGTGGGTTCTCCCGGGTATGGCAATACCCTACATGTGGCTGTTATCAGCTGCCTGGACACACAGCAGGGCTCAGAGGGGAAAGACGAGGGGGGATAAGCTGTGTGGAGTGCATCAGGGTAAGTAAAATTGGGGTAAATTATAAACCAAGGGATGTATGATAAATTTTAAAACACTCTTTCATACAGAGCTCTGGTTATTCGGGACACACGTTACATTGATATATTGTGTCCTCCCTTATCCCCCTCTTATAGCAGACTTGCACCTCTTTTGACTTTTTCCCTTCTTGCCAGTTTGGGGAACTTCTCCTGGAAAGTGTTGCTCTGGTAAGATGCGTGTGGCCTCGCTTCCAGAAGTACTGGGTACCCCCCCTTCTTGGTCCCTAAAGATTAGGTTCTTGATAATCACCTCTTGAAATTCCAGGAAAGTTCCCGTCTGGCCTGCACATCGACGTAGCACGTACGCATTGTACAATGCCATCTGTATGATGTGCACGGCCAGCTTCTTATACCACACCGCATGGCGCTGTAGGGCTTCAGGACTTGATCTGACAAGTCCATCCCTCTCATGTACCTATTGTAGTCCAGGATGCAGTCTGGTTTGGGGGTGGCCTTTCCTTCATATATCCTAAACCTGTAGGTATACCCTGATGCACTCTCGCACATCTTATACATCTTCACGCCATACCTTGCCCTCTTACCCGGCAGGTACTCGCAGAATGCTTGGGAAAACCGGGCACTGAAACGGTCTAATAGGGTCTCTGTTTATACAAACGGTCAAAACTGGGGTCATCTCGAGGTGGGCACGGCTCATTATCAGTATAATGTAAGAAGCGAAGTATTGCCTAATTTATTTATTTTTTTAGGTTCCAGTTCAGTTCTGAAGTTGCTTTGAGGGGCCCATATATTAGAAACCTCTATCAAACACCCTATTTTAGAAACTAGACCCCTCAAAGTATTCACAACAGCATTTAGAAAGTTTATGAACCCTTTAGGTGTTTCACAGAAATTTAGAGCAAAGTAGAGGTGAAATTAAAATATTTTTTTTGTCAGAAAATCCTCTTTATACCATTTTTTTTATAACACAAAAGGATTTATCAGAGAAACGCAAATTAATACGTATTGCCCAGATTCTGCAGTTTAGAGAAATATCCCACATGTGGCCCTCGGGCGGTAATGGACTGAAGCACCGGCCTCCGAAGCAAAGGAGCGCCTAGTGGATTTTGAGGCCTCTTTTTTATTAGGCACCATGTCCGGTTTGAAGAGGTCTTGTGGTGCCAAAACATTGGAAACCCCCCAAAAGTGACCCCAATTTGGAAACTAGACCCCTTGAGGAATCCATTGTAGTTTTCATGAGGTGCATGCGGCTTTTTGATCAGTTTTTATTCTATTTTTAGGTGGCGTGGTGACTAAAAAACAGCAATTCTACTATTGTTTTTTTATTCTATTTTTTTTACAGCGTGCACCGTGCGCTATAAATGACATATTCACTTTATTCTGCGGCGCGATACGATTACGACGATACCAGATGTTTATAGTTTTTTTTTATGTCTTATGGCGTTTGCACACTAAAATAAGTTTTGTAAAAAATCATTCACTTTTTGTGTTACCTTATTCTAAGAGCCAGAACTTTTTTATTTTTCAATCAATAAAGCCGTGCGAGGACTTATTTTTTGCGTAACGAACTGTAGTTTCCATCAGTACCATTTTTCGGTACATGCGACTTTTTGATCTCTTTTTATTCCATTTTTTGGGAGGTGAAGTGACCAAACAATTGTGATTCTGGTACGGTTTATTATTATTTTCTTTTACGGCGTTCACCGCGCGGGATAAATAACAAAATAATCCATTGTAGTTTTCATGGGGTGCATGCGGCTTTTTGATCAGTTTTTATTCTATTTTTAGGTGGCGTGGTGACTAAAAAACAGCAATTCTACTATTGTTTTTTTATTCTATTTTTTTTACAGCGTGCACCGTGCGCTATAAATGACATATTCACTTTATTCTGCGGCGCGATACGATTACGGCGATACCCTATGTTTATAGTTCTTTTTTATGTCTTATGGCGTTTGCACACTAAAATAAGTTTTGTAAAAAATTATTCACTTTTTGTGTTACCTTATTCTAAGAGCCAGAACTTTTTTATTTTTCAATCAATAAAGCCGTGCGAGGACTTATTTTTTGCGTAACGAACTGTAGTTTCCATCAGTACCATTTTTCGGTACATGCGACTTTTTGATCTCTTTTTATTCCATTTTTTGGGAGGTGAAGTGACCAAACAATTGTGATTCTGGTACGGTTTATTATTATTTTCTTTTACGGCGTTCACCACGCGGGATAAATAACAAAATAATTTTGTAGAACAGGCCGTTACGGACGCGGCGATACCAATTATGTATAGTTTATTTGTTTGTTTATATATTTTTATTAATAATAAATGACTGATAAGGTAAAAATGGGGATTTTTACTTTTAATACTTTTAAAACTTTTACTTTCTTATTTTTACACATCTTTTTTTTACTTTTTTTTTACTTTATTACTTTGTCCCATTAGGGGACTTGAGGGCAGGAGGCCCTGATCGCTATTCTAATACACTGCACTACATGCGTAGTGCAGTATATTAGAACTGTCAGCTACTCACTGACAGCAAGCATAGTGGGTCCTGACGTTGTCAGGACCCACTAGGCTTCCGTCTATGGCATAGCCGGACGCCATTGTTTGGTGTCCGGTTGCCATAGTCACCATCGCCGGCCGCTATCGTGTAGCAGGCCGGCGATGGCAGCTTAACCCCTAAAAAGCCGCAATCTCTATGGAACGCGGCTTTTAAGGGGTTAATCAGCGGGGACACAGCGATCGGTCCCCGCTGTAGGAGCTGTGACACCTGCTGTACGAGACAGCAGCGGTCACAGCTGCTGTATGTGTCGGGAGGACGGCCGAAACGGCCGTTACTCCCGAGACGTACTATTAGGTCATGGAGCGCGAACGATACAGCTACCATGACCTAATAGTACGTCCAGGAGCGGGAAGGGGTTAACTGTTCCCATAATCATCAACATTAAAAGAAAAAAATGCTGGAAATAGATCGCTCTGTGTGTAATGAATCTATAGAATATATGAGAGACACTTTTTGAATTTAATTATATATGTTTTGAGCTTGGTAGTTCTGATATATATGCACTGAGCTTGGTTCTGATGTTGTATATATGTACTGAGCTTGGCCCTGATGTTGTATATATGTATTAAGCTTGGTTCTGGTGCTGTATTTATGTACTAAGCTTTGTTGTGGTGCTGTATTTATGTACTGAGCTTTGTTCTGGTGCTGTATATATGTTCTGAGCTTCTCTTTGGTGCTGTATATATGTATTGAGCTTGGTTCTGGAGTTGTATATATGTTCTGAGCTTCTCTTTGGTGCTGTATATATGTATTGAGCTTGGTTGTTATGATGAATGTAACTCCAGAACCAAGCTCAGTACATATATATATATACAGCACCAGAACCAAGCTCAGTACATTTATACAGCACTAGTACAAATACAGCTCAGTACCGAGATAATTTGCAAATTTAGTTTAACCCCAGCCATATAAGTTGTACAGAATAGAACTACAGCTCCCAGTATAGCCAGAACGATGGTAAGGATATGCTGGGAGTTGCGGTTTCACAAAGAAGAATGATACACACATCATCTCGCTGCAGATCATACAGTGACTACAGTACTGAGCAGTCACAGGGAGAATAAACATTTACATTTAGTGACTCACCGGTGACGACTTCTCAGATTCTAGTCATTCTCTTTACTTTTCCATCTGGTCCAGAACTCTATGATGCCTCCTGGCCATGACCGATTTCTGCGGAAATGGGTAAATTTGCTGCTCAGATGTCTTCGGAAGTTCACTTTTTCAACATTTCTGCACCTAGAAAACGAAGAGCAAATTCTTATGGTACCACACTCTATGCCCCCAAATATAATAGTATCATACACTGTGTCGCCAAATATAATAGCGCTACACACTGTGCCCCTGAATATAATAGTAACATACACTGTGCCCCTGAATAAAATTGTGTCAAACACTGTAAAGTAATGCACCACACACAGTGCCCCCTGTAGATAGTGCCCCTCATAGAGCCCTCTGTAGATAATGCCCACAGTAGAGCCCTCTGTAGATAGTGCTCCCAGTAGAGCCCTCTGTAGATAGTGCTCCCAGTAGAGCCCTCTGTAGATAGTGCTCCCCATAGAACTCTCTGTAGGTAGTAGCGTTCCCTGTAGATAGTGCCCCCTGTAGCGTTCCCTGCAGACAGGGCCCCCTGTGGCATTCACTGTAGCATTCCCTGTATAGTGCCCCCTGTAGATAGGCCCTACTGTGGCATTTCCTGTAGATAGAGCCCCTTGTGGCGTTCCCTGTAGATAGAGCCCCTTGTGGCGTTCCCTGTAGATAGAGCCCCTTGTGGCGCTCCCTGTAGATAGAGCCCCTTGTGGCGCTCCCTGTAGATAGTGCCCCTTGTGGCGTTCCCTGTAGATAGTGCCCCTTGTGGCGTTCCCTGTAGATAGTGCCCCTTGTGGCGTTCCCTGTAGATAGTGCCCCTTGTGGCGTTCCCTGTAGATAGTGCCCCTTGTGGCGTTCCCTGTAGATAGTGCCCCTTGTGGCGTTCCCTGTAGATAGTGCCCCCTGTGCCGGTCCCGGTAGATAGGGCCCCATGAGGCGTTCCCTTTAGATGGGGCTCTATCTACGGGGGAACGCCACATGGCGCCCTATCTACAGGGAACACTACAGGGGCCATTATCTACAGGGAACGCCACAGGGGTCTCTATCTACAGGGAACGCCACAAGGGGCCCTATCTACAGGAAACGCCACAGGAGGCCCTATCTACACGGAACGCCACATGTGGCGTTACCCTGTAGATAGGGCCACCTGTGGTGTTCCCTGTAGATAAGGGCCCCCCGAGGCGTTCCCTGTAGATAAGGGCCCCTATATAGTCCCCTGTAGTTAGTTCCCTACATAGTCTTCTGTAGTTCACGTTCCCTGTATAGTCCCCTATGTAGTGCCCTATAGTGCCCACAGTAGAAGGAAAAAAACCAAATTTTCTTACCTGTCCCGTTGCCGCACCATCCTCCAGCGATGTCAGTCCTCCTCCATCGGAACGATGCAGCGGCGCGATGACGTCATAGTCATCGCGCCGACTGCATCATCACTAAAGCGCCCGAATAGCGAGGCATCATGTACCTCGCCAGGGCAGCGCTAGTCAACTCAATTGTATCCGCGTTCTGCGAACTTGCTGTCATTTTAACAATCGGCCGGATCCCACCCCTGCTTGCGGTATTATACAGCGGACACCTCGCTCTAACAGCAAGGATTGGAGATAACTCCGATCCCGGTCATTTAACACTTCAGATGCCGCTGACCATGTGGTTAGAGGAAGGGAGCTCCCTCTTTCAACTCATCGCCCCTCAGATGCCATTGCGGTGCTAATGGGTTGCTGTGGCAGCCGGGGGCCTAACAATGGCCCTCAGATCTGCATTCTTACAACACTGCTTCTGGCAGAGCCTAATAGAGTGCCTAGGGTGAGATTCAAATTTTTAATAGGTTCCCTTTTTGGCTGACAAAAATATACCGGCTGGGGGCAGTGTAGTACGTCGCAGAAAATTATTCTGACTCTAATAATCAAATAAAACAGTTACAATATTCCAAAAACAAGATATATTAATGTAAAATCTAAATAAATATTTTTGTATGTATCGGTAATATATTAGAAACTTTCCAAACTTGTGTGGCTCCCTGTCCAGAATGTTTAACGTGATTGCTACACCATGTATATAATTACATAAGCATGAATACCTACCCACACATTACACTAAACTGACCCATTACATATAGACCTCTATGTGCACATTCAGAACCATAGGAGTGCGCAGCCAATGTAGTTAGGCTATGCCGGCTTTTTGCCACAACCTCAAAATACAAAAGATTAGTGTACAGATACAGTATGAGAATCAAGTTTAACCCTTGACCAACCTATTTTAGGCCTTATGCCGGGTTCCGACGGGTCGGATACGCTGTCTAAAAATCACGTAGCTTGTCCGACCTGGAACCCGCAGTACATTCACATTGTGGTGCCGTTTTTCGAACGGCATTTCCTCTGTGGAAGAAAGCGCTCATAGATACTCCCTCCGTCTTCTCTGTGCATAGTCCGGCCTCCTACGATGATATTGCAGGCCATGTGACCCTGCAGCCTGTGATTGGCTTCAGCAGTCACATGGGATGAAACATCATCCTAGGAGATCGGATTGCAGGAAGAAGGAGGGCCTTCTGGGTAAGTATGATTTTTTTTTTCTTAAGTTGCGTTTTTTTGCGACGTAAGTGTGGTGATTACGCTGCAAAAGTCGCAAAACTTGGCTTTCTGATGCAGATTGAATTTAATGGGGAAAACCCGCAACAGAAAATCAATAAAAACGCAGCATAAATTGACATGCTGCAGAATTAAATTCCGCACCGCAGGTCAATTTATTAACGTTAAGGCCCCATGCACATGACCATGCATGTAATCGCGGCCCACAATTGCGTGCGCAGCTGTCTACTGACGTCCACCCGCATTTTCGGGCCATGCTCCCATACAAAGTATGGGAGCACGGCCGGTAAAACACGAAAAAACCGACATGCTCCATAATTTCCGGCACAGTTCTACGGCACGGACACCCATCCGTAGCGATATTGGTCCGTAAAACCGCGGACCGTGTTACGGTCCACGGTTTTACGGTCGTGTGCATGGGGCCTTATGCTGTGGTTTTTTTCCCGCAGCGTAGACATGATTTTCTAAATCTCATCCACTTTGCTGCTACTGTAAATACTGGGAAATTTCCACACACAATTCCGTTGCAAGCATTCCCCAGCATTTACGCTACATGGGAACCCGTTCTTAATGACCAAGCAATTTTTTTCAGTTATTGCGTCGTCGCATTCCAAGAGCCATAACTTTTTTGATTTTTCTGTTGACAAAGCCGTGTGAGTGCTTGTTTTTTGCGGGACTAGTATTTTTTGATAGCACAATTTTAGGGTACTGATTAACTTACTGATTAATTTTTTACATTTTTTTTGTGGAATGCAAAAAAAAAACAAAAAACAAAAAACAATTCCGACTTTCTTTTTTGCGTCTTAAATTTAGATTCTTTACTGCGTGGTATAAATAACAATTTATTCTGCGGGTCATTACAATTACAGCAAAACTACATTTATATTGTTTCTTTTTATGTTTCACTAATTCTGTATTATGTGGGTAATCTATTGATCTCATAGTCTATTCCCCCAGTGAGAGTGAAGAAAAATTTAAAAAAAGTTAAACTGTTAAAAATATACAACAGAAACACAAAAAATATTCCCATTAAAAAATTATTATATTAAAAAATATGAAGAGAAAAATAAGTATACATAATTGGAATCGCTGCGTCCGTAATGACCAAAACTATGAATTTATCATGTTATTTAATTTTGTACTGAAAAGTTGTCACCAGTTTAAGGGCTCATTCAGACGAACGGGATATACGTCCGTGCAACGTGCGTGATTTTCACGCGCGTCGCACGGACCTATATTAGTCTATGGGGACGTGCAGACAGTTGCGTGATTTTTACGCAGCGTGAGTCCGCTGCGAAAAAGTCACGACATGTCCGTTCATTGTGCATATTTCACGCTTCACACACCCATTGAAGTCAATGGGTGCGTGAAAATCACGCGCACCACATGGAAGCACTTCCGTGGGAAGAGCGTGATTCGCGCAACAGCTGTAAAACTATGAATGAAAACAGAAATGCACCACGTACTTTTCTGTTTACAAACATCTAAACGGAGTGTCATAATGATGGCGGCTGCGCGAAAATCATGCAGCCGCGCATCATACGGGGCTGATACACGGAGCTGTTAAGTGCCTTTTGATCACGCAAAACGGCCTTAGAGTATGTTCACAACGAGTGTTTTCAGCCTTTTTTCGGGCCGTAAACGTCCTGAAAAACGGCTGAAAAATCGAAAGAAGAACGCCTCCAAACATCTGCCCACTGATTTAAATTGGAAATACGGCGTTCTGTTTCGATGGGGCGTTGTTTTTACACCTCGTTTTCCAAAAACGGCACGTAAAAAGACGCCCGCGAATAAGAAGTGCATGTCACTTCTTGAGCCGTTTTTGGAGCCGTTTTTCATTTACTCTATAGAAAAACCAGCTCCAAAAACGGCCGTAAAAAACGCGAGTTGCTAAAAAAACTGCTGAAAATCAGGAGCTGTTTTCCCTTGAAAACAACTCCGTATTTTCAGACTTTTTTTGCTAAGCGTGTGAACATACCCTAATACTTCCGTATCGCCTACTTAATCTAATAAACACTTTGATGTACATAACTACTGTTTTGTTTTTTAAAACTTTTATTAGTGACAAAGTTCTGATAATTTTTACATTAAGGCCCTGTTCACATGGAGTATTTTGACAAGTTTTTTGGAGCGGAAACCGCTCCGCAAAACTCGTCAAAACCCGGCTGAAAATGCCTCCCATTGATTTCAGAAGGGACATGCCCTATCTTCGCGCGTTTATGCCTCTCACCTCCCAATGGGAGGCAGAGAGAGCGTATTTCGCAGAGTTTTTTGTCCGTAGCACTCAATGGGCGCGAGCGAAAAACGCCACGCGGCAAACGACATGCAGGAAGGACAAAATCTGCCTCAAAATTCCGTTTGGAAGTTTGAGGCAGATTTTCCTCTCCCTGCACGCCGATTTTCGCTGCGTTTTTCGCCCGCGGCCATTGGGCGCTGCGGTGGTAAAACGCTGCAAAATACGGTTTCTCTGCCTCTCATTGAAGTCAATGGGAGGTCAGAGGCAGAAACGCCAGAAGATAGGGCATGTCGCTTCTTTCTCCCGCAAGCCGGTTTTACCGCTCGCGGGAGAAAACGGCCCCCGCCTCCCATTGAAATCGACGGGAGGCATTTTCGGGCCGTTTTTGACAAGCTTTATGGCGCGGTTTCCGCGTCAAAAAAACTCGTCCAAAAACTCTGTGTGAACTTAGCCTGAATATGCTTATTTTTTGTAAAAACCCAACTGGGTGTTTTTTTTAGTTTCACAAAATGGTCGTTGTAAAGAAAAGTGTATGATGCTGACCAATCAGCGTCATACACTTCTCTTCATTCATGCCCAGCTTTATTCACAGCGCAGCGTGATCTCGCGAGACCACGCTGTGACGTCACTTACTCCCGCAGTTCCTTCACCGGAGCGACGGGAGAATGACTGGACATCGGATCCAGCCGTGCCAGGACGATTATCCTCCTCAGCAGCAGTCCTGGCACGGCTGGAGGCTATGTCTGGTCATTCTCCCGTCGCTGCGGTGAAGGAACTGCGGAAGTGACGTCACAGCATGATCTCGCGAGATTACGCGGTGCTGTGAATAAAGCTGGGCATGAATGAAGAGAAGTATGTGACGCTGATTGGTCAGCATCATACACTTTTCTTTACAATGCCCACTTGGTCAAACTAAAAAAAAACGCCCAGTTGGGCTTTTACTAAAAATTTGCAAAAATGTAAATAATGATCAGAACTTTGTCAATGATAAATGTTTTTTAAAAAATAAAAAAAAACAGTAGTTACCTGCATCAAAGCATTTATTAGATTATGTAGGAGATAGAGAAGTATTAAACTGGTGACAGAGCCTCTTTAATAAAAAAATGTTAGAAAAACAAACAAAAAAAAACTATGTTTTTTTTTTTTACTCCCCACCAAAAATGTAGGCGTAGCCCTCTCTTAACAGAACGGTTTTCACTTATCTTCTTCCATCGCCTCACTAAAGTATACAAAATTATCTCAAGTGGTTTCCTTGCTCACCTCAGCTCCTTCCACCATTTGACCAGCTCCGAGCACTCCTATTCAAGGCATTGGTGGGGATCCAAGTTCTGTGAACATGCAATACCTTCAACTCAAGTGAATGGGGTTTTGAAAAATCCATCTCAGGGTATGTTCACACGACAGCGTCCGTAACGGCTGAAATTACGGGGATGTTTTCAGGAGAACGCCGCGTCCATTACGGACGTAATTGGCGCTGCTTTTCATTGGAGTCAATGAATAACGGTTCCAATTACGCCCAAAGAAGTGACAGGTAACTTCTTTGACGCGGGCGTCTATTTACGCGCTGTCATTTGACAGCGGCGCGTAAATATACGCCTCGTGTGAACAGACAAACGTCAGCCCATTGCTTTCAATGGGCAGATGTTTGTCAACGCTATCGAGGCGCATTTTTCGGACGTAATTCGGGGCAAAAACGCCCGAATTACGTCCGTAATTAGTGCGTGTGAACATACCCTCACAGTGCTGGTTTGGGAGTAATGCGGGTTTCTTAAAAAAAAAAAAAAAAGTCGCCACTGCGGTTTACTGAGCATCTTGGCCCTTTCATTTTAAAAATCAAAGGGGGTCCAGGCACTGAAAATCTTCAAATCAAGTTAATGGGATTTTCAAAATTGAGATTATGAAAAATACTATTCACGTGCGGTGAAAAAAAATCTGAATTAAAACTCGACTAGCTAAAAATTACCTTGAATTAGGTCAAATGCATCTGCAAAATCTTGTTTGCGACTTTTCGTTCATTTCTGGGATATGGTTCCCGCAACAGCAGTTCTTAGAACTGCCCATGGGAGCCATGGGGAGGAATACCATACAGTGATATCTGTCATCCATAGGATCCCACGTTTAAAAACGTTCTCTTTGTATGGAATAGCGTAGTCTACTATGCTATACTTTATTTTTTGTGGTATACCGATGTATACTGGACTGACAGAGGCCAAAAGGACACTCCATTGGACTCTGTCAGGCTAATGTTATCCTATGGACACATTTAGCGTGTACGTTGGAAGCGTTCCTGGCATACACGCTAAAAGTAGGGAAAGAGTGGCGTGAACAGGGCCATAGGTATACCCAAGAATGCAGGTTAAAAGCATACAAAAAGTCACTCTTTTGGCTAATAATAATCTATCGCCATTTTAGGGTCTGTTCACATCTGCGTTGGACGCTCCGTTGCAGACCTAGCAGAATTGACTGGAAATAGCGCAGCATGCTACGCTATTGTTTCTTCTAGACACCCTGACTGAAAGCCAACGGAACCCAGTAAAGTCAATGGGTCCTGTCGGCCCCCGGTGGAATCTGTGGTGCCACAATACAGTTGTGTCTGGTATTCCCTTTTTCTGCTCCTCTGACGAATGGCCAGATGCAGATGTGAACAGGGCCTTAGTCGTGTATATTAGTATAATTTCCCAGCATATAAACCAAACATACACTTTAGGCCCTGTTCACACCGAGTTTTTGTGTGAAGTTTAATTTTGACGTGGAAACCGCGTCGGAATAACGGTCAAAAAAATGGCAGAAATCGCCCCCCATTGACTTCAATGGGGGGGGAAGAGGCGTTTTTTTTCCCCCGAGTGGCTTTTGGCCGCACTGTGAAAAGTGCGAAAAGCACTGCGAAAACCGAGGCAAAACAGTGCAGGCAGGGCAAAATCTGCCTCAAAATTCCTTAAGGAATTCTGAGGCAGATTTTTTCTGTCTGCAAAAAACTCCCTGTAAAGTAAAAGGGGGTAAAAAAAAAAAAAAGTTTTGCTAGATCACATCTAGTACATTTTCCCGTTCTTCTGTCCGTGAAAAACCACATGTAGCTGCTCAAGACCGCGGCCAGCAGGCAATGAATAATGTTATTATCTCAGCCGCAGCTCATCTGCGGAAGGTGAAACCCGAGCTATCCCTGAATCCTGCTGAGTGGTTTCCGTTCGGTCATGTGACCAGGATCCAGCTCAGGCTGCGGACGGAGAGTTCAGTTGTATGTACTCTGCACAGGCGGCTTCTTATGGAGTGGACCCTCAAATACAGCAAGACGGGAGTTTTCAGGGCTAGCGCTGCTGGAAGCCATTATTGCTTTACATATTAGGGGTATTCCTTTAAATCATGTCAGAAAGTGGAGTGAAAAGTGATGTCCGCCGCAGTGGAAATAACGGAACTGAGGGAGGATGCAGCGTTCCTGCAGAAGATCCTGATGAGGTAGGAAAGATGTGCTGGAGCCATAGAATCAGTACTGTTGGGTGGATCTGCTATTCAATTATTATCTGGAGTATTCAATATTTTCCTGTTTAGTATTAAATGTATGGGATACCCAGTCTGCTGCAGAAGGGAATTATGGGAGTGTTTGCACAGATCCAAAAAAGTGTGTGTGTGTGTATGTGTATATATATATATATATATATAAAGCCTCTGAAGTATTTTGTTTCTGCAGGAAATACTTTGGTCCCTGTTTAATTCTGTTTCTAAACTTTTTCAAAGAGAAGTTGAAGTTTGTACCTAGCCTCACTCATTATATATATATATATATATATATATATATATATATATATATATATCTGCATCTGAAGCTCATAGACCAGATTATAGCCCATGATCTATGAGCCAATTAATGAAATGAAGTGGTCACTGCTTAATGTGAAATTCGTCATTGTAGTTAGTAAATCTGTGACTGTTTCACTCCCTGTTACAATGTAATGATCTAGGTAAATATTAGCAGGGAGTAAGTTGCTCTGATCTTAGGAACGTTAGTCTTGTATGTCACCTTAGGTTATGTTCACAGCTGCGTCGTGGGTTTCCGTTGTTTTGCTCCGTCAGAGAAGCAGAACAAGGGGAAAATAGGAAGCGACGGTTCCGTTACACCACAGATACCACCGGCGTCCGACAGAACCCATTGACTTTAATGAGTTCCGTGGACTTTTCGTCAGGGTGTCCGTGGTTTTACCAGAAACAAAAACGCAGTTTCTTCGTCTTAGATGCTGCTTTGCTTGCACCCTTTTCCTCTCATGTTTCTTTTTACGTTACATGTATACAGCATTCAGCCCTATTCACACGAATATATTTTTCGTCTGTGTGCTATCCGTTTCAACAACGGACTGGACACTGAGTCAAGTAAAAAAAATTTCATGTCCGTTTCGAGAAACTCACAGCGTGTTCTTTTCCGTTTTTGCTGACCTGACTCGCCTGTCAAAGTCTATGGGTGCATGAAAGAAACGGACAGCGCACGGACAACATTTTCACGCATCAGTTGTTTAAAAAAAATTCAGAAAAACAGTTAACAAGAAGTGCTTGCAGGGGATAAACGGAAAGCAGATAAACGCAGGCAAGGAAAACGGATGACACACGGAAATCACACTGACGAAACCCGGACATTCATAAGGTTGAAAAACGTAAAAAAAATTCAGCCACAAATCGGACACGAAATCCACAGTAAAGCCTCATGCACACGACCGTTGTGCCACTCGGGCCATTTTTGGTGGCACCCGATAGTCTTCACGGACCCATTCACTTTAGCGGGTGAATCGGGTCCGTGAAAAATGATCCGAGTCTCTGATCCGAGGAAAGATAAAACATGTTCTATATTTCCTCGGATCACTGACGGGACTCGGACGGCGCACACGGTCATTTGCATGAGGCGTAAAACCAGAGACACCCTGACGGAAAGTTGCCGTCAGTTAACCCTTTCCTGACTGGCTTGGTTTGCAGCCTCGTTGTATTTCACTTGTTTATGTAATGCAATTCTTTGGTTCAACTAGGCTGTGATGTTGCTATACTGCCTAATTGCCTCTAAAAAAGAATGGCGCTCATTTTTTATTTTTTTTTACCGTGTTCGTCTATAATCGTTTACAGCATAGTTAGATCACATGTATTGATATTTGAGACTACTGCACTGATCTCCACTGCATGAACTAGAATCTAGCCCTGACCCTACAACCAGGAGCCCTTTCCTGCAGGGCCACGCAGCGGCCACACTGCAGAATGAAATATTTGTTCCTACAATTAAAGGGGCCTCCAGCATTTCCTATCCTCTGTATCATCTTGCCAGTTTTTGTTATAAAAGAGTTCCAGAGGTAGTAATGCAATGAATCTGTCCCGGTAGTATGGTCAATTCGTCTTTTAGCTTAGCGATTTTATAAGATGCTTGTGTCCGGGGGGTCACGCTCCAGACAATTCCATGTATGTAAATGTGGCGTCGCTACTGCCACTGCGCATGCAAGTGTACTAAGCATTCCATATACCTTACTAGGGTATATGGATATCGTATAAGTTACTCCCCCATTTGGGATCCCCTTTTAGCCAGTGAAGAGGCACTAACAAAACTAGACTGCCATGTACTGGAATTGCCAGCCACAACTCCCCCTCCCCGAATGGGGGTTTTAGAAGTCACACCCATGGTGATCCGATGGACCACCTTTTAGTTTAAAAAAAAAAAAATGAAATAAAAAAGTGGTTGTCGTGAGGAGACAATGGCAATAGTGAATAGTTTGACCCTGTGTTGATCGTGGCTATTTGGGTTTGACGTGCTAAACGAGAAGCTTTCAAATTCTCGAATTAACGAGACCATAGAATAAAGCACGTAACACTTTCTATTTTCTTTGTAAAAGTGTTTTTTCTTTTTGTATCAAAAGACGGTTCATTTAACGTCCGTAAGATATAAATAATTAAACTTCACACAAAGTGCCAGAAAAGTCCATAAAGGTTCAAAATGGATTTTAGTCAACATCACCAAGCAACATCAAGACGTTGTATAAGCCACAGTACTGATGATGAGTAATGCTTCGCATAGAAGTCCCTGATGCTGATCGGCATCAGGACCTTGTATGAGCCACAGGATGCTGAGGGAATCTAAGGGGATTTGGCTAGGAGAAGAGGTGAGGTGGGTATACCTTTTTTATTTTTTTCGTCTGATGGGAAAGGGAGAAATGAATGGCGCACGGCCGCAGTCGTTTGACCACAATTGTCAATGAAAATATTTGATACATTTATTAAGGCATTTTTAGTAAATGTGTCGTGTTTTACTCCAACTTTTTTTTGCATATTTAATTATTTTTTTTTTTTTTTAAAGTTATACTCACCTCACCGCTCCTCTTCTCTCCATCGGATCCCCTCAGGCTTCTCCTGAATGCTCGGTGTCGGAACAAATAATCCTAATAAATTCCCACCAGTATATTCATTATAGGATTATAGTTGTCACATATGAACATTTGTATAAATACAGTTCTCACTATTGTCCAACGCAGAATGGTTTACAATATGTCATTTTTATTTTTTTGCTCAGAAGTTACTACTGGCTGCTGCATATGTTTATGATGCTCAGTACAACAGAAACATTCCTTTTGAAACATCACCAGAAGCAGTCAGGTGAGCGTAACATCATTTACATGAGATTCAGCCTGTCTAAAGATGTATATCACATACATAGACATCTTGGTTATAGGGTACGGTGTTGGGCATCACACAGTAAACGCATGTTCACACTACTTTGTTTTGTAGAATGTTTAATCAAAACCGCTCATTATGATTGACCAGTCCACACACAATGCTTCCAAAGTGTATACATTTGCAGTAATATATTGCTATCGCATATTCTCTTGACCCCCTAAGAATGCAGTCCCACATTCCAGTGGCCGCATGCAGATGAAACCATGTCCACATGCGGTGGCCAGTTGGCACACAATTTGTCTGGTAACACTGGAACCCTCAATCATGCGACCATTGGCCGCCACATGTGGCCGTGGTTTCTTCCACATGTGGACACCTCTACTTAAGTCCGTTCCTAAATCAGGCTTTACATAAAACTAGGGTTTATATTAGGATCTCTCAAAGAACAAACTGTTTTTGGAAATAATCTAGTCAACGATATATTTTAACAGTTGTTATGTTTTGGCATCACAATTGTTATTCTGAAACGGAACCTGAATTTCTAATGCATTTTTTGAGTTCCTTATAATTTGTGGACGATATTTATAGTGAAGTTCACCAAAGGCAAATGTCCTTCATTTTTCTTACATTTAGGCCTCATGCACACGGCTGTGCCCGTAATCATAGCCCGCAATTGTGGGCACGGCCGGCCGCAGCACGCATTCTCGGCCTGTCCTTCCATGCAAAGTATGGGAGCACCGCCCGTAAAACGCAAAAGATAGGACATGTCCAATCTTTTGCGGTACACATCTACGTCACGGACACCTAGCGATACGGAATGGAGTCCGCGGCCAATACAAGTGGATGGGTCCGCAATTACGGACCGTATTACGGTCTGCAATTACGGAGAATTTTTATGGTCGTGTGCATGGGGCCTTACTGTTGACCGACTCTAACATTAGTGTCTAAAAGTACACAAGTGTCTCAATTTGAAATTCATTAACTTTGGGGGGGGCGGGTTTAAAGCTATCCTAGTGCTGTAGATGTTCTCCAAGCTGATGAGGGAACCGTTGTTCTATGCCTGGTACTAAAATGATCTTTGAGAAATGTGTGCAGGGGGTTACCTAAATAATGGTTTTTTTTTTTAATTGAATCTCCAGAAGTTTTAGTTGTTTTTGTCTTCTTACAAAATCATACACTGAGTGTTTTCATCTGAAGTCTTCAACAGCTCGGGCACAATCAGTCCAGTTGCGATCACTTGTGCACTCAGCGAAGATTCTAGTCTTTAGACTGACTGAAGCAAAGGAAAACCCACTGGTGATCGGAAAGAGGGATGGGTAGATTCTGCACACAGCGTGCTATTACAACGGTTTACAAGCTTTACCCACACCCTTAAATATTCCGGTTACACCCTCTAAACTTTATGAAGCAGAGTATTCTGTAATTACACCACGTAACGCCATGGCTACTTTAAACCACGACCTTGAGAAAAATTGTGCCACTAGCCGCATACTAAACTGCAACGTGGCAATAAGTGGCAATTCATACACAAATCAATGACCTATAATAGAAATAAAAAGCAGCACAAGAAAAGTTGATGTCACATTCATAAGTCATTCAATGTGGAGTTTCACTTCTGATTTGAATAATACAATTGTAGCTTTATCTTAGTAGCATCAAACAGTGCCTACTTAGTACCCGATTACGGTACCCAATCCTGCTTTACGGTGCTTCACTAATACCCCCAGACAGTGCTTAATAAATACCTCCATGCAGTGTTAAATTAATGCCGCCATGTAATGTCCAATTATTGTGTTTTATTTTGTAGACTTTACTACTTTTACAACCACTGGGTTATGCAGGTAACCACCTATATCTGTATCACAGTTGACTTGGCACTGGCCATTTTTGAAGAACCTGCCGTTTACCAGCTCCCATTTCTGGTAAGTATGAAATGCTTAGTTCAAGAATGTCCCTGAAAGTAAGTTTGGAAACTTTTCACCCTTATCCACGGTTTGTGTCTTTTTTTTTTTATTTTTTTTTTATCCATTCAGGTATGCAAGTCGCATTTAATTCTTCTTACTTTTTTTTTTACTGCCAGTGATTATATCCATAAAATTTCCAGATAATTAGTGTTTAAAAGCTTAGGGCTCGTCCACACTCTGCAGAATTGCCACATTTTTTCTGTTTGGTATTTCGGACGAAAAAAACGCAGCAGAATACAGTAGCAGCATAGTGGATGAGATTTAACAAATCTCATCCACATGCTGTGTAAAAATTCAGCGTAGAAATTGACCTGCGGTGCGTATCTTTTGGACCGCAGCATGTCCATTCCTGTGAAATGTGGACAGAATTGTGGCGATTTCATGGATGTCACCATCTCCTTGCACTGGGAAGAACGCAGCAATTTATGCACCATTTTTTGCCATTAAACCCGCAGGAAATTGTGCATTTTTGCCGTAGTGGAGAACCTCCAACTTTCAACGGAATTGCTGCAGAAATTTTCTGAAACAATTCCGTTGTGTGTGGACAAGCCCTTAAGACTATACTCGCACAGGTCGGATTATTTCACCTATTGAGTAAAAAATATATTTGTGTTGCATTTGTGTTTTTTATACTTTTGGCCCTTTTATTTTATTCTACTCCAGGCTACCTCCATAGTTGAAGTTTTTTGCTTACTGGCTTTCTTTAGCCGACTTGTGCATTTTAGTAAAGTTACTCCTCGTAGTGTTTTCTGGAAGGACACAAAGAACATTTGTGTAATGGTCACAATATTTGTAAGTATTTTGAATTCTGTATTGTATATTAGTGGCACTCTGATGCAAGGGTTTATGAACCTGATTTATTTTTTGGGATAAAGTTTAGAGGGAATGTATCACCAGAAAACTATATTTATCAGGTTTTTATTGTAAACATTTTGCTTTTATGTTTTGGTGGTGTATTTTTTATATTTTATATGCCACTACAGCAGTCACAATAGGCTGTTGCTTCCTATTTTCTGAAGAATTAGGCTGGGCAGAGTCATCTTATTATCACTATTCTGGTGTTCACATATATCCGTTTTGTCCGGCCAGCTGTTTTTAGCCTGAGCCGGACACAATTGATGAAATTGTGTGCACTGGTCCTTCATCCATAGAAGACAGGTAAGTGCTACATGCAACATTTTTCTGTCTGGCGAAGGTAGACCTCCAACGTTAAAACTGATGCCAGAAGTGCTCCTATAGGAAAGCATAGGATCGGTCCTGGTATCCGTTTACCTCCGGTGTTTATGTATCATGCCAGATGGAAACAACGCCAGATCACCGGATATATGGGAACAAGGCCTTTGGGAGGGGATATTAAATGACAGTTATTTTGTGCTGCTGGAGACCTAAATAGGTCAGGATAGTACACTATACATATAGATAAGTCTCTACATGCATCTCACCTGTAACTCCCTGGTCTCTGGGGGAGGGGCTATATTGTATGACTGTAATAATCTATGATATTTCTCTGTCAGTTGACTCCCGTTCGTTTCAGTTGCCATAAGGCCTTATTCACATGAACGTGTCCGTTTTGCGCGCGTAAAAATGCCGCATTTTTCCTGCATTGCAGTTCCGTGTGACATCAGTGTATGGTGCTTGTCTGCGGTTTTTACGCGGGTATGTCATCCGTTATTTACGTCGGCAAAATAAAGTGAAGGAGGTGGTTTTCTTTTTCTCATCATTTCTTTAGCAACTGTTGCGTGAATCACGCACAGCACACGGATGTGCGTCCGTGTGCTGTCCGTGATTTTCACGCACCCATTGACTTCAATGGGTGCGTGATGCGCAAAAAATGCACAAGTATAGGACATGCAGTGAGTTTCACGCATTGAACATACGCTGCGTGAAAAACACAATGTCTGAATGGCCCCATTGACTTGCATAGGTCCGTGTGACATGCGTTTTTTTCACGCGCATAACACGGACGTGAAATACGCTCGTGTGACTTAGGCCTAAAGCACACACACCCTGCTGCACTGTGTATACAGATAAATCATTAATTGAACACTGTATGGACAGACCTTATTCACTACTATGGGGAGGGGAGAAGGGATGATCCATCGACAATTTACGTCCAGAAATGGTATTTAAATATGGCACCTGCTAATAAGCAAAGCAGGCGCCATAGCCGCCGGGTCTCTGCTGTGTTATACAGCAGGGACCCAGGGGCAATGCTTGGGATCAGAAAAATTTCTGATCGTGAGCATTTAACCCCTTAGATGTCGGTGTCAGAAGTGACCACTGGCATCTGAGTGTTTCTTACTGCCCCTTTCACTTCGGGGGCCGGTCGCCGCCTCCCGTGCTGCAAGATCGCATGAGCCGGTGTATTCCTCTAGCAGCTGGGAGCCTTCTGAATGCTCCCAGCCCTTCTATAGGAAGATTGGTATTGAGACCTGCCTTTTTGCAATACTGTGATATTGCAGTCTAGAGCATAAGTGATCTAATGATCGAAGGTTCAAGCCCCCAAATGGGGCTAAATTAAAGTTAAAAAAAATAATTTAAACCCCCCCCCCCCTTTCCTTAGATCACATAAAAAAAATAAACAATAATAAACATAAACACATTAGGTATCCCCACCGAAAATGCCCAAACTAAAAATATTTATCCAATAGGGTGAACATCATAGCGGGAAAAAAGGTAAAAATTGCCAAATCACAGGTTTTTTTATGCCACTTCAACCGCTTTAAAAAATTTATAAAAAGTGATCGAAATCCAACATTCCCCAAAATGGTATTAATAAAAACTACATCTTTGCACTTAAAGAGGCTCTGTAACTACTTTATAAGTGCCCTATCTCCTACATGAGATCGGCGCTATAATGTAGGTGACAGTAGTGCTTTTTATTTAAAAAAAACTATCTATTTTCACCACTTTATTAGCGATTTTTAGATTTATGCTAATTTCTTAATGCCGAAGTGGGCGTGTTTTTACTTTAGACCAAGTGGGCGTTGTACAGGGGAGTGTATGACGCTGACCAATCAGCATCATACACTTCTCTCCATTCATTTCTTCAGCTCATAGGGATCCTTTTAGATCAGTATGTGCTGTCTTATACTGCCACATTAACAATACTGAAGTGTTTAGACAGTAAATAGACATTCCACGGGATGTCTATTCACAATCCCTGCACTTCGTTACTGTTTCTGTGGTAGTTACAGCAGAGCAAGCGTAATCTCGCGAGATTACGCTGTCGACAACAGGTTACAACGAGATTACGCTTGCTCTGCTGTAACTACCACAGAAACAGTAACGAAGTGCAGGGATTGTGAATAGACATCCCGTGGAATGTCTATTCACTGTCTAAACACTTCAGTATTGTTAATGTGTTAGTAAAAGACAGCACATAGTGATCTAAAAGGATCCCTATGCGCTGCCTAAATGAATGGAGAGGAGTGCATGACGCTGATTGGTCAGCGTCATACACTCCTCTGTACAACGCCCACTTGGTCTGAAGTAAAAACACGCCCACTTGGGCATTAAGAAACTCATTAGCATAAATCTGAAATCGCTAATAAAGTGGTGAAAATCGTTTTTTTAAATAAAAAGCACTGCTGTAATCTACATTATAGCGCCCACCTCCTTATGTTGGTGATAGGGCACTTATAATGTGGTGACAGAGCCTCTTTAAAAAAGACGCCTTTTACAGCTCTGTACCCAGAAATAAAAAGTTACTGAGATCACAATATGGCGATGCAAAAAAATGTAAGTTTTTTTCAAACTACATTTTTTTGAAAAGGTACTAAAACATAACAAAAACTATATAAATTTGGTATCGTCGTGATCGTACTGACCCGCAGAATAAAGGCAATGTGTCATTTTCACCGTACATTGAACACCCTAAAAAAAAGAAACCCATAAGAAAATGGCGGAACTGCTGTCTTTTTCCAATTCCACCCCATTCTGAATTTTTTCAAGCATCCCTGTACATCACACATAATATTAAATAGTACCATTAGAAAGTGCAATTTGTCCCGTAAAAATTAAGCCCTCATATGGCTGTGTCAACGAAAGTAAAAGTGATATGACCTTTTGAAGGAGGGGAGGAAAAGCATAAAAACTAAAATTAGTCTGGTCCTGAAAGGGTTAAAGAGAATTTGTCAGCAGAAAATTGCCTACCAAATGGGCCCAGCGTTTGGTAGACAATTTTCCACATACCTATTTTTTTTTGCTGCAATTCCAAGTAGTTTTTGAAAAAATAGAGTTTTTTTCTATTGTATGCAAATTTGCTGCAAGTGCCACCCGGGTGGGCCGTTTCCCGTAAGTGGTCCTCTTTTTGGTGGCAAACGCGCCCTTCTCTGAAATGACGTCACCTATGGTTACGTTACAGTACTATTTACTCTAATCTCATGCTTGCTCTGTTACCTCTGACTACGGCGCATACACAGTACGCTCCCTGCTCTAGCACAACACAATAGATAGAGCAGGGAGCCTATTGCGCATGCACCATAGTGACCGGCAACAGCACAAGCGCAAGATTTTGGTGAATATTTCTGGTGATGTCAGTCCAGGGGAGGGGATGTGTTTGCTAGCGAAAAGAGGAGCACTTCCTGTGGAACAGCCCACCAGGGTAGCACTTAAAGCTAATTTGCATATAATGAAAACAGTGATCTTCTAAAAAAAACATTTGGAATTGTAGCATAAAAATAAGTGCGTGCTAAAGAGTTTTTAATTGCCTACAAAACACTGGGGCCTATTGGGTAGGCAATTTTCTGCTGACAGATTCCCTTTAAACTGTCCTCAGACTTTAGATATTTCATTTGCAGACTCTGCTGACAATCTAATGTGTATGAAAACTGACCCCACCCCCCCATTCCAGAGATATGGCTCCCTATAGGCTTATTTTCTGTCGTTAGCAAACGGGGTGGAGCTAGCTTCCCTGCCTCTGATGCTGACCAATCAGCTTGAGGGTAGTTCACGCCCTGTTGGCTAACTATAGCAAATTAGCATACAGGGAGCCAACAAAACAGTTGACCATATCTCTGGAAAAGGGAGGTCCAGGAAAAAAGAAATTGGTGCTGGAATCATGGGGAAAGCGCCTTTCAGATCCGTAAAGCAGGTCAACTTATATGACCTAGTGACAGGTGCACTTTAAAACGTAGCTCCACTTGTGAAGCATGCCGCATTTCCCGCCAAATTGTTTTTAATTTTGCCTAGAGAAAATCGCCCAGAAGAAATCTTTACCAGTTTCCTTAGTGACTGGTATGTCCTATCTTCTCTGCAGTGATGCCCAACTTCAATTTTAAAATTGGTGCGGGTGTTGCTGAAAGAAAGCAAACCTCAGACGATCCCTTTGAGTTTCTAATGCACGTTTCAATTCCTAACCATAATTTTGCCCAACAATTATTTTGTCTATGCTCCGCTTTTGGGAATGTGAAATAATTATAGTATTCTCTGTAGATAACATTTACATCTATGACTTATTAACTGGAATACCTTTGTCAAATTTATATAATACTGTATTATAGAACAATAAAACATTTTGTTCAACTTCTCAAAATACATAAAGGGAAATATCTTCGTATAATATATACAACAGTAACTCCCAAAAATATTTATTTTGCACAGCTCAACTTAATAGACTTAATTATCTATGGATCTTTGCTTACTGCTCACGTAACCAGTGTTCGATGGTCTAGAGTACTGCGTCCGATTTACCTGGTTAACTTCGCTGAAAGTCGACAGGTAAGATTTAGTTTTTCTGGTCTACTTTTATTTTTTTGTAGTGTCCTATCCTTGAGGTGACCATACTAGGATCCCTGTATCCCTGCAGATATATAAGGCATCCAATCCTTCCCTTTTCTATGACCAAATGGAAGGATTGAGCCATCATAATACAGATTTTCTAATGTATACTCCTAAATTGCCTATTTCTCAACTACAAAAATGGGGCTGTGTTGTGGCTATCTTAAAGTTCACGTCCACCTTTGAACACCTTTTTTTTAACTAATGGGGTTATTAATTTCTTGATACATTTGATTATTTCTTAATACAACATTATAGTGGTCAAAGCACTGTTTCTCTGATACAAAGCTCTAAGTTGCTTGAATGGACTAAATTAAATTATGAAATTCTGTTTGTCTGCAGCCACCAAATCAAGCTAACTACATTGAACGCAATGATAAAACTGTATGCAATAAGCTCCAAAGCTCCCCCTATTGGTGACTTTAGGCTTCCAGAAATTTATAATTTAACTCTGTCTACAGGGAGTTTGGATCTCTATGTCTGAAAAATGAAGCTCATACTGCCATAAAGATATATCTTTAGAAATTAATGGGGATAGAATGTTTGACCAAATTGGAACATGGTCTTAAAAGGTGTACATTCATTCTAAAGATTACATCTGGTTTAAAGGGACACAAACCAATATAAAAGTGATTTGCTTCATCTGCAGTCTCCTTATATCCCTATGTCTTCGTGACCTAAAATACAATGAAGTGAAGGGTATCTAAAAGTTACCATAGGAGCCCTTCAGAAAAGTATATACCACCGTTTATATCTGTCTATCGTTTGCATAATAGCCTACAAAACTGTATTTTTCATAGGCTCCAAGTAAGACATGGGGATTTTCTTTATAATGTTTTTTACTGTATCCTCTTCAGATTCGTCGAGCATTTCGTAGCATCAGAAACACATTACCTGAGATCTTCTATGTCTTCCTTCTTTTCATGTTCAGCGTCCTAATTTTTTCACTCATGGCTCAAAAACTATTAGGAAGCAGGTAAAGTTTTGGTTTAATTTGATTATGCTTAGTCCTGTTTTGTAATGTTATAATAAAGACATAGGATCATGTTTTTTAAGATCGTTCCGTCGCAATTAACAGAAAGTTTTTACTACTTTTTTTTAAAATATTAGTTGATCTGTAAGCTGTTTTTTTTTTTTTTTCTGGAAATGTATGATTTACCCATAATGAAGATCTGTTGACCTATTACTTTATCCATTTGAGAATTTGGTACAATTGTATCCAGAATTGGCAATTTTCCATGAACTAGAAGGCAAGAAGTGTGGTTTTGCACAGGCAACTAGCGACGATAATGAAATGCTTATCAGCGCTTGCTTGCCCCATTTACATAAGGCAATGATCATTGCTATAAGGGGATAAATGTTTGTTAATATGATTGCTTGTCCCCATACAGTTTGGATCTTGTCGGCATCACATTCCATGTAAACAGGGGTAGATGTGCTGCCAACAAACTATCATTTTTTAGGCAGTATAAAAGATCCGATTAGCCAACAAACAAGCGTTTGCACGTTTATCGGCGGATCGCTGCCATGTTTACATGGGCCAGTGATTGGGAAAAAGCGCTTCAAATGGCGCTCGTTTGCCTGATCGTCGGCCCATGTAAAAGGGCCATTAGTGAGATTTGTGGTGTTGATTTATTTATCTCACAGAGGAGTGTTTAGATTGGATTCAACCTCTTCTATGGCATTTTGTTCTTGTGTCTGGCTGAGTAGCTGAATTGGTTAATGGTTTATCATATTGTGTTATTTCCAGAAAACTTTTAACAGCTGAAAGGGAACCTTACTTTGAAAACTACCTTGAAGGTGTATTTAATCTTTATGTGTTGGTGACTACTGCTAACAGTCCTGATATCATGTAAGTACTGTATTTTTGCAATAAACTAAAAAATACTTTATTGTATAATCTATGAATCTGGGTTTTATGTGACGTTATTAAAGGCTATGTACACCTTTAAAAAGGTTTTGTGGTTTTTTTTTTCAATAAAAATATGTATCCGTGTGTTTGGTACAATTTTCTAATTACTTCCTATAAAAATTATTTTTACTTTTTGAGATACAGCTGCTTTGTATCCTGTATACAGAGCAGCTGTATCTAGCGCAGAAACCTGTATCCATCAGGTCAGCTGCACTGACCAGTTCCGTGTGAGCGGGTCACGCAGGATCCACCTGTTATCGATCACATCTAAGTTATGAACTTAGATGTGATCGGTAACTGCTAAATCTTGTGTGTCAGAGAAACGCAAGACCTGCTAACTAGGGTTGCACGATGCATCGAAATTTCAATACTATTTCGATGCCGTGCAATCTGAAGCAGTTCAATACCGTTAAATCATGTATTTCGATTCTAAGCTGTGCGGCTGCAAAGCTTAGTATTGTAACACATGAATGTAGTTAGAGTGCGGCTGCGGCTGTGTAATACATGTGTAATACAGCCATTGTCCCCCCCCCCCCCCCCCCTGACAAGTGTGCGCGTGCGGTCAGCATGATGTGATGCGGCCAGTGCTGCACTAATGAGCGTCAGCACTAAAGACATACCATGGCGGGCGCACTACAAAACACCCCCATGTTCTAACTTCATTAGTGCAGCACCATGCTGACTGCGCGCGCACACTTGTCGAATGAGGCAATGGCTGTATTTCACAGTCGCAGCCGCGCTCTAAGGTTTCTCTGATCTCCCCTGCTATTCTCTTGAGTGCCGCGATTAAAGCTGACCGCAGCATTCAAGGGGAAAATGAGAAGGGGGATGCCCCTTGGATCACATCACCGGGAATCCTTGTGGTACGATCGAGGGACATACCATATATGGGCAGACAGCCCAGGGTCCATTGAAGGACCCCAGGGCTATCTGACCATATTTCCTGTTGTTATGGCATACTTAGGTATGTCCTATCTGTATATAGATATATGCCAGTACATTAAAGTTTAAAAATGGAAAAGTAAAAAAAAATAAAGTAATGTAAAACGTTTTCAAAGGTGTGCATAGCTTTTAAGGAAATATACCTAATGTTCTACTGCTTACTGTATTATCATATAAAAATTACACTTCTGATGTACCGAGCTGTTCACCTTAACCTTCAGCTTAACCACAGTGATGTATTTACTTCAAGTAATTTTCCTATTTATGTTGTATTTCCATTTGTTCTATACATTGTGTACATTTTTCTGTCCACTTCCTAGGATGCCAGCTTATGACTACAACTGGTGGTATTCAATCTTCTTTATAGCGTACATTATTCTGAATACTTATATTTTCATGTCCGTCTTCTTAGCTGTTGTATACAACAATTACAGAAAACATTTAAAGGTAGGTTAATCAATTTTTTTTTTTAGATTATTTTTATAATCATTGTTATTGTTGTTATTAATAATAGGAATAATGATGGTGTAAATTTATTGGATTTTTACAGGACTAAACAAAAGTCAAAATCCAAATATCTGTAGGCCCTACATTTGACAAAATTTTGAAGAACCAAAATGTAAAAGAATGTTATTATGTTTTAGGTGTCATAAGCCAAGCGTCCCCTACTGGAAAAAAAAAAGATGACCGTACCACTTAGGGCTCATTTAGACGAGCGTGTAACGCTGTAGATGTCCATGTGATGGCTGTTAAAACAACGGCCGTCACGCAGACACATGTATTTCAATGGGGCCGTTCACACGGCCGTTGTTTCAACGCAGCGTGTGAAGAGTCCGTGGAAAAATAGTACATGTCCTATTTTCTTGCTGTGCCACGCTTCCCTCCGTTGACCAGTGTATGAGGGATGCGTGATAACTATTGTAGTTCTATTAAGACAGTTCACAAAGCCTTTCGACAGCCTGGATTCATCATTGTGAAGGTTGATACTGGTGATGATGAGAAAGATTGGGAGAATATAATTGAGTGATGCAGAGGAAGAAGTTGAACTGTTGCACGGTTCCTAACTTTCATAAATTAATGCATTTTTAGTTTTATATATTACAGTAGTCTACACGCAAGGTGACATTTGAACTTGTGTTATTTCTGGTCCTCCCCCTTCCATAGTGAAGCGTGCTTGGGTGTTTTTTTTTTTTTCAATAGAGAGAAGAGAATAAGCCGCTGCCAGATCTGGCTGGAATGGTTTATCTCCTGTGGGAACAAAAGATCAGGCATATGAAATCCAAAATGCCGATACCTTCTTTCCCATGGCATCTGCTGACTGGGGGAGAGTCGGTAGGCCGCAATGCACGTTAGTCACCCTATCCTGCCGAAATAGGGTAAAAGCTACCTAGAATTTGGAGAGTTGCTTTCAAATGCAAACAAGACAAAGAATTAAGACTGTGGGAAAAAAAGTAAATTCTAGGCTTAATATTGTCAATTGCAGACTAATTACATTTTTAATTGATTTAATGACATATTAACCATGATGTGTCCTTCAGAATGAGATTCGTAAATTGGCTTATATGAAGCGTCGCAAGATGGCAGATGCATATAACGCACTAAAAGTAAAAGAAGGATCAGAATTTGTCATTCCAGAAACCACATGGCTAAAATTAGTAAAGTTGGTGGCACCAGACATCAGTAACTCCCACAGAGAACTTCTCCTAAGAGTGTCTAAGGAAGAGAACCAAAGATATGTGGGTGAGGATGAATGATTTGTTTTCAATAATGCAATGTCACAGGTTTATCTATTTTTAAGAATAGGGCCATATTTAAGGCCTCCTGCACACAAAGCCGTAGAGGCTCTATAGAGTGCAATACGTACGCACCTATTCTCCCTTAGAAGCAATTCTTCCTCCATACATACTGCATCCGATGGGGCATTTCATTTATTTATTAATTTATTTATTGTATGAATTTTGACAAATAACCTCCGTAATAAGAGGCAAACTGAGGTACAGTAAAAGCTCCGTGCACTAGAATAGGAGACCTATTACAGCTCTGTACAAAACGGAGCCGCAATACGGCTATGTGCATCAGACCTTGTTTGCTTTTCTAGAAAGGTTGAAGAAATCTAGTTGAACCTAGTATGTTAATGCTGTGTTGGTCCAGAGTCGGGCAGCAATAAAATCCTAGTAATCTCCTTATCAGTTGTCCTCCTGTAAGAAGAAATAAATAATTCTTGACTCCAGATATGGCAACACTCATATCAAGTAATCTAATGTGGAAAACAAGTCCTGTTTTTGAAACTGGCATCCAAATGCCTTTTAATAAATTGAGGAAGTTAACTATTACCACATTCATTGGGCAAAGTCCTCCTTTTTAAAGAGAAAAAAACAAAACATTCTACATGTAACGGATGCCCTCTACATTACTTATTGCACCCATTTTTAATACAGTGCATTGTGGTCATATACATGACAAAGTTGTCTATGAATCTTAATTTCAATGGTTATTAGGCAATAATACCACCGTAATCCAACTAAATTTTCCTCCCGAAATCTAACATGTTCTATAAAATTGTTATTACAACATGTAATTCTTTCCTCACTGCTGCCTATGACCCCCGTGGAGGATGCACATAGTACAGTGTTATGGGATATTGACAAATGTGGCCTTCAAGGAGTGTGTGCTACATATGTGTATATGTTTTTCTGTAAACTACCCCCTCACCTCCCTGAGCTGCAATACTGGGCACAGCCACTATTAAATGTACAATGCTGTCCTTTGTAAACAATAAAGGTAAAGTGGCGCTGTTCGACCCTTTTCAATCAGTTGATTGGTTGGGGTGCTGGGAGTCGGACACCCACCAATCTGTATATGATGGCCTATACTGAAGTTCGGCCATCAATATCAAAGTTCCGCAAAACCCCATTAATGGAGGTGGTGGGGATGTTCAGGGCCAAACCAGAAAACTGCCTCAAATAATGTCTCTTGCTCTGGAGGCCCAGTATTTACATGCTTCACATGGATAGCTCATTGGTTTGAATGGGAACTGTGTAATGCTTTATTGCTGTAGGGGGAATTGAACAAATTACAGCTGATCACTGGGGGTCCTAGCAGCAGGACACCCTGTGATCAGCTTATGGTTGGGGCACTCTACTAACAAAAAAGGGATTATCAGAAGCGGACATCCCCTTTACTCCATTGTAAAGCAATGCAATGTTCAAAAGTAGTGAAATATCCACTTTACTAAAGAGAAAAAGAAAATCGACAGTGACCACCAGCTCCAAGCAACTCCCCATATCTCAGCTTCCTCAACACTTATGGGTGTGATCTGTTTCTATCGATTCAGGAAAAGAAGCTTTTATACGCTTGGCTGACTTGTTGAACATCCAGGTTATCACTATGAAGGCTCGAATGCATCCATTTGAGTGCTGGATGCCTCACCTGTACAGATGTGCAGCAAGTCGCTTCATCCGGAGGGTTGTCCTTCATAAGTAAGTATAATAGCTTCTGTAATTTCCTGTCTGTGGCTTGTTTTTAAAAGTGACGTGCTGATTCTTATTTTTATTTCAGAGGCTTTATATATGCTTTTGATGTCGTCATTCTGGTAAATGCCATTTTCATTGCCCTGGATGACAAAAACCCATTAATATCCAATGCAGAGTGGGTGTTCCTCTCCCTTTATGTCCTGGAGATACTTCTTAAACTCTACACATATGATCCCAAATCGTTCTTTGCAAAGAGCCAGTTTTGGAATTGGTAGGTTTGCTTTACTTTAACTTTCTAATGAACATTAATAAAATGTCGAAATAATCTCAACTTTTCTATGTCAACATAATCGATCTGTATATGTATAGGATAATAAAAGTTAAAAAAAAAATTGTTGGGTTGCTAATTTTTTACAATATTTTATTTATGCAAAATTTATGCAAATGCCAACAACTAAAGAAATACAAGAGACAGAAGATTTTTTTTTTATATACTAATCTGTATAAACCACACTTTGTGGTTCCGCACAGTCCCATAAAAAACAATACTGTTTAGAAGTTTGGGGTTATTATTGGAAAGAAAAAAGGACCGTTGAACAAAAATACAAACACTGTATCGCCATCACAGAGGGTGACATATTACCTGATCATATGCATTGACAACTACATAAATCACAACGTTTTGTAAGTAATTAAAGCACTAGACCTCTTGGTAAAGAGAATATCTGATGTAAATAGTGTAGAGAACTCTTTATTTATCTCTTGTTGAAGTTACAGAAACAGGAATTGCAGAGGTTTTGTGTTGTAGGAGAGATATAAAGCCAGGCGCGGACTCCGCTGGTGATCACTGATCGCCGGTGTTATGTAACTCGGGTTAAATTATGTGACTTTCATGCAATGTAAGTCTTCAACGCCCTCGTCGTAGAACTTATCAATTTCAATTGAGATATATATATATATATATATATATATATATATATATATATACACATAATGGGTATATACTGTTGTGTGACAGTCTTAGAGTACACACAGGTTGGGTCGACAACAGCTTTCAGGGAGTGTTGGATCCATAATACACTGACTGCTAAATACATTCATATTGAATAGGACGGTCACAAGATACCAAAGTCAGAAGTTTTCAGTTGTCCTCTAGCCTAAGGCAGAAGAAATAAAGACACCAATATAGTTTGTTCCTTACAGATGTAGCCATCTTAATCTTGATTTTTAACACATTAAGGCTATGTTCACACGGGGTCTTTTGCCGAGTTTATTGACGCGGAAACCGCGTCGCAAAACTCGGCAGAAACGGCCCGAGAACGCCTCCCATTGATTTCAATGGGAGGCGTCGGCGTCTTTTTCCCGCGAGCAGTAAAACTGCCTCGCGGGAAAAAGAAGCGACATGCCCTATCTTCGGGCGCTTCCGCCTCCGACCTCCCATTGACTTCAATGGGAGGCAGGAGAAAGCGTGTTTTCTGCCCGCGGCGCTCAATGGCCGCGGGCGAAAAACGGCGCGATCATTGCTATTCACACGGAGTATTTTGGGGGAGGAATATCTGCCTCAAAATTCCATTTGGAGCTTTGAGGCAGATATTCCTCCCCCAAAATACTCCGTGTGAACATAGCCTAAATAGTGTTAGAAACTTTTAATGTAATTTTGTTTCAATGGCTTTCATTGTGTGATATCACATTGGCTATATCTGTACTTCCAAGAAAAAATGCCTCCTCTCTTGGATTCTTGTATTATGCCCTGCTGTACACCACCAAAAGTAAACTAAATGTTTATAAATGAAAGGGTAAGAAGGAAAAATGGGGGTAAAAATATATCTTTATTAAGATGCCCACACTTTTCCTTCCTACCCTTTTCCCTTATAAACATTAATCTGTACTTCTCCTACCAGCCCATCGTAGATGAAGTTTCAGTAGTTTCATTGTCCTCACTGTGTGTCTTTGTCATTTGTAAGGTTTGACACCTTTATCATCATTGCTGCTCTAATTGCTACAACCGTGAACACGGCGCTGAAATCAGGTCTGTGTACATTTATCTACGTGTTCTCATGCCTTGAGTGCCAGATTATATTTTGTAATAGACATTGGTTCAGTCTTTTTAGTTTTTGTGCAGCAGCTTATCCAGTGTTGCTCGACGTTGTTATAGTCTTTTCTTCTATCGTTCTTAGGATGGCTAGTTGATCACTAATTTGTTTGAATGTTTCATAACTTTATTTATGGTATGCAGCAAAATGGACGGCAGATACAATGTGACAGAAGGACAGTAGTCTGTAGTGCACAGTGTACAATAAAAAGTCTGAGTTTTGCTCCCCCATCCCGAACAGTGCCAGGTCCAGGGTACAAATAAAGTGGCAACCTAAGCACCTCATGCATAATGGCAAAATGTGCCCCAATATTGAGCTCCCAAATAATTCCATTCACATCCCACCCATTTATAGTCTTAGACACATGACTTCTTCCTATTACCAGTGTCAACTACATGCCCCATCCCCATGTACAGTGCCATCCCCAGCCCTCTTCCCCAATGTAATATGTTTACCTCTTCTGGGCTCCTGTCTTCTCTCGTGGGTCTCTCCATCGGCAGTATAACTGATTGATGCTGCCACCTGCTTGTTGCACTGATTATGCCTCCTCTAAGACAGTTAAAAATATATAATTACTGCAGCAGTACTGGGAAGGGGAGTGCCCCACAGGCCACCAGTTGCCCACCACTTATTATGTTTGGTAAATGTGACACTGCTTGATTTTTTTAAAAGATCAGCCAATATCTGTACTGTACAACCCAAATTAATACGCTTGGAGAATGTGTTAGGGTTTACAATATTTCATTTGTTAGAGCAGCAGTTTGTGCTCCAGAGCTGCTCTTCCAACTGCAACTGGGGATGTGAAGTATACAGCATTAGCCAACATTTTGAAGGCTAGAGGAAACTGTCATTGGTCACCAGGTATTTTTCTGTAGTTTTTCCTTTTCTCCATCTCCTCTCCACGTGTCTGTCAGTTTTGTGTATGTTACGATCAGAGGACGACAATCTGATTAGGTCGACACGGGGTTTGCAATGCCTAACTCACAGCCTGCGTAATATGGTACTGCTTTGTGCACTGTATTACGAGCTGAAATGCAAAAAAGCCTTAGACCGTTTTGATAAATCAGGCCCATTGAGTCCATGGATGATACATTGGGCTACCTTAGGCAGCCATGGTTCCTAAGATTTAATCACCGAGAAACAGATGGTGTGGAACCTACATTACAATTCCATTATTATGTGTGGGCACATTCAGTGCTTGTTTAATAATAAAAATAATACATTATTTTATAGAAAATATCTATAAATTAGAGAACCACTTGACCTATGATTAAGTCTTCTATTACTATACAGAATATGTGTTTCTGTTAAAATGTTCTATCAATTGGGAGTATTGGTTGGGAGATTTTTGGATATTTGAACTAACCGTTAATTGTTGAATATTGTTACTTCACAGTGAGTCTGTACAACAGTCAAGAGATTCTAGACCTCGTTTTCATTCTTCGTGTTCTCCGTCTCATTAGGATCATTGACAGCATTCAGAGGTATTACTAATTCTTGGCTTTGTGCCATCACATGCCATTAGTCCAATTCACAGGTAAACAAACATCTGTTGCTTGGTGACATGACAAATTCATAGAGTGGTTCACCTTTAGGCATCTTCTGGATAGACCGATCACTGCAACATTTCAGGAGTTGTCATCGGTGGGGCTCTGTGCCCTGTCAACCCCCACCATTCACTAGAACGATGCTCTTTATCTTCTGACTGAGATCTGAAAACCTCGGAGTCTGTATTTGTAACATCCCATTCACTGCAGTGAGACTGCAAAGCACATGCAATTCCGTTACTACAGACTTGGAGGGCATCCTACTAGTGATTGGTGAGGGTCACAAGGCTTCAGAATATGAAGGGGAACAGTGCTCCCTCACTATTTGCACAGACCCCCCCCCCCCTGCTGATGAGACGGTCTCAAGGACATGTCAGAAGGTGTAAGATTGAACCCCTCCTAAACGATTTTCTTTCTTTTCTTGTAGGTTCCGAGTCATCATGAACACATTGATTAACATCCTTCCGACTATGTTGACTTTTTGCGGTATTATCCTAGTATGTATTTTTAACTTTTTATTTCTATGTTTACGCAATAAATATACTTTTCATTTGTATCTAATTTTTATGTAGATACTTTGGAGTAGATTTGTCAAAACTAAATCAGGGGAAGAAATTGCACGGCAAGAAAAAACACACGCAATTTGTTTGTCATCCTGTTGTAGTTGAGATACGCTGCATTGTGGCTGTAATAACATTATATATTTTTTCTTAGACTATTTACTATGTTTTTGCCATTATCGGGATGGAAGTTTTCAAGAACAAAATCCATTTCTTTCCTGAAAATTCCACCGAGCCTTATGCACAGGATTGCGGAGCAAAAGCCCTGAGGGACTCTTCCTTTTCCAGAAGCAAATACTGCAAGAATAACTTCAACAACTTGGGTTCTGCCTTTATTGTTCTAGTTGAGCTGACTGTGGTAAACCAGTGGCATGATATCCTTTTTTGCCTTACTGAATTTTTTTCTCAATATAATAATCTTCCAAATCCATGTGTGAGCATCTACTGTATGCCACATTAGAGGCCAGTATTGGAATGTCCTTGTAAAGTGTAGGTTCTCATTCACACACACAGTGTGTTTTCTCCAGGTACTTTCGTTCACATTGCGTTGGGGCGTTACGTTCGGCACATACACTGGGAGATTTTCCTGGTGTATGCACCGAACTTAATGCCCCGACATATGCCACTATATAGCATACAGTGGCATATGTTACCCATAGGGCCCCATGCAAATGAAACATATACTGTGCAGTATACATTTTCCTTCACTTGAAAAAGTGTTCTGGCGGACCCACAAGCTATTTTTGTGATGTGGAAGCATCTAGGAGAAACGACAGCTCCGCTACGAAACGGTAGACTACGCAAATTCACAGAGCGGGGCCGTCTAGTGCTTTGTTGCATTAGTCAATAGAGCGTTCCAAACTGCCTCTGGAAGTGACATCAGCACAAGAACTGTTCATGGTTGAGCAGCTGCACCACCATGCACAATGCGAAGTGTCGGCTGAAGTGGTGTAAAGAGTGCCGTCACTGGACTCTAGAGCAGTGGAAATGTGTTATCTGGAGTGATTAATCACATTTCACTTTTGGTGGAGGAGTATGATGTTCTACAGCTGTTTTTCAAGGTTTGGGTTATGCATCTTCTTTCTAGTGAAGGGTAATATTAGTACTGCTGCATACAAAGACATTTTAGTAAATTGTAGACTTCCAGTTTTGGGAACATTGGGGACGGACCTTTCCAGTTCCAGGATGACTGTGCCCCCTGTCCACAAAGCGAGGTCCATAAAGACAGGGTGTGACGAGTTTGGTGTACAGGAACTCGTGGCCGGCAAAGGGCCCTGACCTCAACCCCATCGAACACCTTTGAGATGAGTTGGAACGCCAATTACGAGCCAGGCCCTCTCATCCAGCATGCCTGATCTCTTAAATGCTCTTTTAGCTGAAAGGGCACAAATTTCTAGGCACAATCCAAAATCTTGTGGAAGCCTTCCAAGAAAAAGAAAAGGGAGCCCAAGTCCATATAAACGCCCATGGTTTTGGAATGGGATGTTCTAGTTAAGTGACCACATACTTTTGGCCAGATAGTGTATTTGTCTGGACCTAGTCCAAAAATTCTTTGAAATTCTATATATATTTATAGTGCTGGGGCTGCACATTGACTTTTTGTAGTGAGATTTTGCAACTTAATGTATTCCTCTAAACTTCAGCTGTCGCTTGATGGTTAACGGCTATGTAATCCTTTGAAGCCACACAATATAACCCTAATGCAGATCAAACCTAAGTTGATTAGTGTTTGGTTTCCGTTGATGGGTTCCGTCAGACCTTTCCGTAAAAAAAGAAGTGCATGTCCCTTCTTCGGCTGTTTTTCATTGTCTCAATAAAAAAACCGCTCCAAAAACGGTCGTAAAAAAAAACGCCTGATGCATAAAAAATGCCTGAAAATCAGAGGCTGTTTTCAGACATTTTTCGGGCCGTAAATGTCCCGGAAAATGGCTAAAAATGCAGGGGCTGACAACTGCTCATTGATTGATTTTAAAAAAAAGCCTCGTAAAAAGAATTTCATGTCACTTTTTGAGCCGTTTTTGGAGCCGTTTTTTATTGACTCAATAGAAAAACGGCTCCAAAAACTGCTGTAAAAAATGCAAGCTTAAAAAACGGCTGAAAAGCAGGAGCTGTTTTCCCTTGAAAACAGCTCCGTATTTTTAGCAGTTTTTTGTTAAGCGTGTGAGCATAGCCTTAGTAGCACACAGGAGCCACTGTCAGTCATTCCCTCTGACTGACTTAATCTGCTTACAGGAGTGTTATGCAGCTTCTGTGTATATTGGATAGATGGAAGCTGCAGTGCAAAAACAAAACCACATTTTTCATGTTTATTAGAAAAATGTTTATAAGCTCTAAACACATGCATTAAATGGAAAAAGGGTACAGTTTACACAGTCTTTTAAGATCGGAAAATCTCCCCCAAAAATTTCCCACTACAAAAAGTCTGTGTGTAGCCCTTTATTCACACGGTGCAAATTGGTATGGAAGAGCGCAGCACCAAAACCGCACTTTTTCTGCAATTTCTAAAACCACATCCAAAACTACATGGTTTTAGGCCGTTTTGCTGCAGTCTCTAAAGGAAGAATGTCGTCCAATATTACTTGTAATTTCTACTTTTCTTAACATCCTACTTCTTGCTACTGGGTTTGCTCTGGTGACCCATCCGGCAGCAAAACTTTATTTCATTGCTTTCCATGTGGTGGTTGTCATAATGATTATCAAGTAAGTATTTAGTACATTCAGTTTTTGTACATAATATTTGTTTTGTGGGTGGATCTCCGGTCAGGATCAGTTCTTAGTTTCCTGAATAAATGTTCTGATCTGATGTTGCTTTGTTGATGGTAAGGAGTTACACACCGTTTTTGTAAAATTTACCTTAAAAAAAAAAGGACACCTATATAATGCAGGATCCTTGTATCTTTCATATTAAAGAACAGGATCCGAATGGGTCCTGTTTTTTATGTTTTGTTTTTTTTAAGTTTTGTTTTACAATTGAAGTCAATAGCAGAAGGATAGATCTGTTGCACCCTGGCTTTTTTTTATTTTTTAAACACATTTTCTAGTCTTGGGGGGAGGGGTGGGGGGGGTATGCAAAAACATGGTGTGAACTTAGCCTAAAGAACAATGAACCGGAGAGTTACCAATCAATTTTACAATGTCATGTCATCCCTAATTTCTGTTGGTTCTAAATTTGTCTGTTACGTTCATGTAACCAATTGCATCTCCATGCAATAAGGCTTATGGGTTATATATATTAATACCATTGCATTGTGCACTAAATTTTGATACTTTTATAAAAACGCTGAGCCGAGTGCCTATTTGCCAGTGGTTATCCTCTGTGTATTCCCTATTCCCTCCGCCTATTTCCTCCCTCCCTCCCTTCCCTCCTCCCTCCTTTCATTATAATTACCATTATTCACTGGTTGGCACCTTACGATTTGTACTGAGCTCTAGCATTTGCTAAGATCCCATGTCATATTTATTCTAGACACGGTATAATCTTTGATGGACTGGCCGCTATAATTGTTAGATCTCAACCCTATTGAGCTGTTGTAGGATAACTTTTTTTTTTTTTAAACGCAACACATTGAAGGGGTGATGTGGGGGTGTCAACATGTCTACAAATAATAATGGCAGCATGTGGGATGAGCTCCACTTTTTAAAGAGGACCTTTCATTAGTTTATTAATGCCCTATCTACTAACCAATCTAATATGCTGATCACTACAGTCTAAATTGTGTTCCAAAACGATTTTATTTTCAAAGTTATTTAGCTTTTTTCTAAATATGCTACTATGGCTATACTAGCCACATGGGAGGTAACTCTTAATTTTCTCTATGAGCGGTGTAATAGTTTCTGTATGACGCTGTCCAATCAGCATCATACAGTTCTCCTCTCCCCAGCCCAGCGTGATCTCCGCTTCAATTGTGAGATCACGCTGTGTTGTCACCTCCAGCCGCATGTCTTTCAACACAGCGGCTCAGCGCTCCTACAGGAAGACTGTCCCTGCATCACCTCCAGCCGTGCCAGGACGATTGTCCTCCACAGCAGCAGTTGTGAGTGTGACCGTCTCCCTAGAGGAGCGCTGAGTCGCTATGTTGAAGGACATGCGGCCGGAGGTGACGACACGGCAAGATCAAAACTTTTGCAGACTAATAATATATACATATCACCTGAATTGCTCCCTTCGCAAGCAAGAGATTTTTCTTTTAGAGCAGAGCCCGTCTGCAGTACAGTGCCATAGCCGCCCTGTTAGGTTGCCTGAATTACTTTTGCTCTTAAAGGGAACATTTTGGGTAATTGGTACATATTAGGGAATTGCTGACTTTACAGTTCTATAACATTTACAGTGGCTAAATGGTAGTTTCTATTTAACCAATGACCGCAAACCCTCCTAAACAGTAGATATTATATTTTTGCAATACTTTTGTATGTTTTGATTTCCAGCATATTTGTAGCATTTATTTTGGAAGCATTTTTTGTGGAATACTCCCTGGAGAAAAGTGAAGTTGAAAGTGCCATTGAAAAGAAGATCCAGGAGCTTGGAATGGCAGCACAGGAGTAAGTGATCTGTACACTGGTTTAAATTACATTTACACAATATTCTTACTGTGTATGCAGGAAATAACCGCGCCATTTATAAGGCAGTTTTCATTACAGCTGAGATAACTAGACATTTTTGCTGCACTGTTTTGTTCGCATTGCTTTGAGCGTGCTATATGGTGGTGACTCTCCAAGAGCTTCCCGTAAACAAGGCTTCCCGCACACTTTGACTCGCTAAGCAGACTGGGTATACAGATGCCCCAACACTGGTTCTGTGCTCTGTACATTCTAAGCATCCAACTGGTAACTCCGTTTTTTCTATATATCCCTGCTTGCTTATGACTAATGAACTTTAACCATGAAATCCTTTAACGACCAAGCATCAGGACTTTGTAAGCACTGCAGCACAGTCCTTGTGGGCTGGAGCCTGATGTGGCAGGGGAGCCTGCGGGCACGGCAATAGACACACGGAGGGACGGGGGAATGTTATCAACTAGGTCCGTGTCCTGAGGACTTAGATCCAGTTCAAAGCTGCGCTGTTTCAGGGATCCAGGGCGGGCCACTTCCCCACTGGGCCCAGTATGTCATGACAGGTCAGTTTACACTTTTACTGTGCAGCAGGTCATAAGTGATCTTATTCTCCATTATTCATTGAACGCAGGGGAGATATTCCTACTAGGAACTTGGTGGACAACATGGACGATTGTGAAAATGTCGGAGGGTTTGGCGAGAGAAACCAGAAAGGATTGATGTTTCGAATTGCCTCAAAACGTATGTTTTTACTTATTGTTTTTTTCTCGCATAAAAATAGACATAATTATTGCATTTTGAAAGTTCCTTTTTTTTCATACTAGGCACATACATTGTTTTATATTCACTCAACGTTGAAATTGCAACACCAAGAAGGAAAAGTTTTGGAATTGTGTAAATTACAGGATCGATAGACATGTTAATGATATGCAAATGCTAAAAAAAAAATGGAAACAAAATATTCCAAACATCTTGATTTATTCAGTATAGAGTATGAGTGAAAGACACAGAAATACACACACTTACACGCCTTGACATCCTATCAATGAGGTTATTAATGGTTGTCTGAGGAATGTTATGTCACGCTGAATGCACTTGGGCACGCAAATAATCAAGATTGGCTGCTGGCAGCTCCCTTTGCAATTGCCGACCAATGACGTCCCAGATGTGCTCGATGGAGGACAAGTCTGGAGATGCTGCAGGCCATGGTAGCACGTTTGGTCAAGCAGGCTGGTCACAGTAGCACGAGCAACATTCGGCCTGGTGTTGTCCTGTTGAAGAACGGCTTCTGGGACACTGGAGAAAGCGTATCAGTGGTTCCACAACCAAATCAATGTAACGCCGAGCTGTTAGTGTAACATCCAATTACACTTGCAGTACAGAATGGATCACTATGCGCCATTTTTCCAATCCGTACGGACGAAATCTACGGTCGTGTGCATGGGGCCTAACTTGCGTTTTTTTGGTGAAGTTTATTTGTGGGCCAGATGTTACTTTACACAGCATTTTTGTTTGTGATATTTATGCAGCGTTTTTAGGGTCCGTGGCGTTTTTTTTTCCATAGTCTTCTCTATAGGACTTTTAAAAAAAAAAAAACATGAAAACTTCATAAAAAATTCTTGAAATGCATAAATATATAATAGACCGGAAAAGTTGTAAAATGCACCACATTTATAAAAGATGTGTGCCATGTTGGTATATATGTACATAAGCCATGAGGTGGCACAAGGAAAAGAAATGTACCTAACATGCCTGGTCGAGTTGCGTCGTTTTCATGAAACGTAAATTCACGCATTCCCTTCAACACTATTGATAAATTACCCCCAACATATGTTAGTAATTTTACATTTTTATGATTGCGGTCTATTAAACGTTATTTTGGAAAACTCGGACATCCTCCTTTAAAGTAAACCTGCCTCACAAAGAGTATAATGAAATCTGTTCCTGCACAAAATATTTGCATATCGAACAACCATGTTTAACGTAAAAGTCAGCAGCTGGAGTTTAGGCTAAGTTCGCTAGGTTTCCATTTTTTTGACAGCAGCAAAAGTGCAGTCTGCAGAACTTTTTGTTTTCGTGAAAAAAAATGGAAACCTAGCGAACGGAGACCAAAGGAAAGCAACTGAAACAAAACAATTACCATTGAAATCAATGGTAATTCTAACGGAATCGTTGCTTTCCGTTTAATCTTTCGATCCTCTCCTCGTAGTGTGAAAGCAGCCTTAGCTGTCCAACAATAGCCGCATTAAAGCTATAATAAAGAGAGAAATTGCTGATCTCCAATTTTAACTATTTAAACACTACAATCAACTATGATCCCGGTGTACATAGGAGGAAACAATGGGGAGTCCCTCATAAAACCATGTCACAGGGCAGAGGCGTAGATAGGTTCTCCTGCACCTGGGGCAAAGATCCAGATTGGCGCCCCCCCCCCACAACTTCTTTCCCGATATCTCCTTCACCCTCGCCATGTTTGCTTGCTCTACCAATCAATGAGGTGTAATTTTTTTATTCACAATTTTTTTTAATGTAACTCGAGCATAAAACTATTTGTACATTTTACAAGCGATATAGTTCTATAAGGGAGTTACCATAACAATAAATTAAAGAGGCCACACACAACCCCTTGTAGATAATGCCACAAACAGCTGCCTGTAGATGGTGCCATACACAGACCCCTGTAGTTAGCGCCACGGACAGCTGCCTGTAGATGGCTCCACACACAGCCCCCTGTTGTAGATGGCTCCACACACAGCCCCCTGTTGTAGATGGCTCCACACACAGCCCCCTGTTGTAGATGGCGCCACACAGCCCCCCTGTTGTAGATGGCGCCACACAGCCCCCCTGTTGTAGATGGCGCCACACAGCCCACCTGTTGTAGATGGCGCCACACAGCCCCCCTGTTGTAGATGGCGCCACACAGCCCCCCTGTTGTAGATGGCGCCACACAGCCCCCCTGTTGTAGATGGCGCCACACAGCCCCCCTGTTGTAGATGGCTCCACACACAGCCCCCTGTTGTAGATGGCTCCACACACAGCCCCCTGTTGTAGATGGCTCCACACACAGCCCCCTGTTGTAGATGGCTCCACACACAGCCCCCTGTTGTAGATGGCTCCACACACAGCCCCCTGTTGTAGATGGCTCCACACACAGCCCCCTGTTGTAGATGGCTCCACACACAGCCCCCTGTTGTAGATGGCTCCACACACAGCCCCCCTGTTGTAGATGGCTCCACACACAGCCCCCCTGTTGTAGATGGCGCCACACAGCCCCCCTGTTGTAGATGGCGCCACACAGCCCCCCTGTTGTAGATGGCGCCACACAGCCCCCCTGTTGTAGCTGGCGCCACACAGCCTCCCTGTTGTAGCTGGCGCCACACAGCCTCCCTGTTGTAGCTGGCGCCACACAGCCTCCCTGTTGTAGCTGGCGCCACACAGCCTCCCTGTTGTAGCTGGCGCCACACAGCCTCCCTGTTGTAGCTGGCGCCACACAGCCTCCCTGTTGTAGATGGCGCCACACAGCCTCCCTGTTGTAGATGGCGCCACACAGCCTCCCTGTTGTAGATGGCGCCACACAGCCTCCCTGTTGTAGATGGCGCCACACAGCCTCCCTGTTGTAGATGGCGCCACACAGCCTCCCTGTTGTAGATGGCGCCACACAGCCTCCCTGTTGTAGATGGCTCCACACAGCCCCCTGTTGTAGATGGCGCCACACATAGCCCCCCTTGTAGATAATGCCACACAGCCCCGCTTGTACATAGCGCCACACAGCCCCTCCTGGTAAATAGCGCCACACTGACTCCCTTGTAAAATAGCGCCACACTGACCCCCTTCTAAAATAGCGCCACACTGACCCGCCTTGTAGATAGTGCCACACACAGCCTCCACTTGTAGATAATGCCACACAGCTCCTCCTTGTAAATAGCGCCAAACTGACCCCCTTGTAAACAGCGCCAAACTGACCCCCGCTTGTAAAATAGCGCCACACTGTCCCCCCCTTTTAAATTGGGCCGAACACAGCCCCCCTTGTAGATAGTGCCACACACAGCCCGCTGCCCCCCTTGTAGATAGCGCCACACTCCCCCCTTGTAGATAGTGCCACACACAGCCCACCACCCCCCTTGTAAATAGCACCACACTCACCACCCCTTGTAAATAGTGCCACACTGTAAACAGAGCAGAGAGCGGTAGCCTACCTCTACCACTCTCCGCTCTGCCTGACGTTACTCACCGAAGGAGCCGAGGAGGTAATACTGCGCAGGCAGCAACGGACTTCCTTCTGACTAGGGTCGGTGACAGCCCGGGAGTGGACCAGTGAGGTCAGGTGACTGGACTGATCCACTCCCGGGCCGTCACAGACCCCAGTCAGAACGCCGCCACATGAACTCCTGGCTCTGCCTAACGCTGATCGCTGCTGCTGGTGTCCGACATACAGGGCGCCTATCAGCAGCGATCAGCTGCTCTGCCACGCAGCCCCCCCTTCCCAACAACCTAGTTGAGCCCGGGGCACATGCCCCGCCTGCCCCCCCCCCCCCTAGCTACACCCCTGCACAGGGCATTCCTGTGCCCATACCTTTTAGGGACCGACAGTCCAGTATTTATTGAAGGAGCCTAGGGCTGACTGAATTTATTGCAGTTTATGGTATACTTCAATATGCCCTTACAATTCCTTGTATATTTAGTTATGCACAGGATAAGGTAACTGTCCTACTTCTTTATTAGAGAACCACTAGAGATCTCTCTGCTGACAAGCTTGTTGACTGTTTCCAATGACAACCAGCAGAATTGGCAATACATCACTGGGCTATAATACGTGTTTTAACTAAGAGCCAGTGAAAAAATAATAATGCAATATATTTACAATGAATTATTGAAATGCGCCCACTCCGTAGAGTAAATTACATCTGCCTCTAGGAGAGACTGTCACCGCAACACAGTACCATAAGGAAGCACATGGGCTCTTTGTATCCCCATACGGGCTCTATGCACATGACAGGAGGCCTTATGTCTCACAATTCAAGCTTCTTCAGAACATTGTAGTCTGTACAGTCTTACAGGGGACCTGTAGGCAACGGGCCCACCACCACCTTTACATTGCTTCATACAGTCTGAAGACTGCATGAAGGGTCTGCTCTAATGGCTTACAAAAATGAAGAGTAGTTGGCATGTTCTTTTTAATATCTTTGGTTTTATACTATTGTCTTTCAGGCTATAGGACCGTGGATGCCTTATTACAGCGAATGTTTGAGGCAGAAATACCTCCAGAAGATGAAGGTCCACCAATGGAGGACATTTTGAATTTGTCACCCAATGACCTCTATATTGAAAATCCAACATTCAATTCAGCAGCCTAGTATCCAGAGGATAACAAGTCATACTCGAAAAATGGAAAAAATTGAATAAAATGGTCCGTGCTGAGAACCACAGAATTGCTGCTGCTCACGGATGCATTTTTTTCTAATTAAATATATTTTTATTTTTATACAGAACAGCTCTTTTAGTATGTAAAGAAAAAGAACAAATAATGGAAAGATTCATCTATTTTGCGGTGTCAAAATAAGGACATATCACCACTTAGGGCCACTTTGCACAAAGCACTTCTTTAGGGCTCCTTTGAACGGCCATATTTGGTTAAGGATTCAATACTTACTTTTGGATCTAATACAATTTTTTTTAGCAAGTAAACAGACTGGAATATAAACCCAGAAATACTGCTGAGTAAAGAGGCCTTTCTTACACATCATGAATATTGGTTTAGCTTAGGAAATGGCTCTGGGCAAAACTGATACTGTGAGGTGCATGACGCAGAGATTATTGTTATGGCATTATCACACACATACGCACACACACACACATGCCTGGAGTGTTCCTTTATAGAAGACTTGTGACCTCTCCTGACACGTTTGGCTTATTAAATACTTGTATTCCCATTGAAATAACTGTGAAGCGTATTTTCTGAGTCTGTGAACTACTGTTCCTGTGTTATTTCTACTGGAAAAGTATGAACAAATTGATAACTGGGTGTTCTCATTCATTTTTCAATCGGGTATATCCCTAAAGAGTCACACTGCCAGCATTGGATAGTATCACACTGTATAGGGACACACCTCTATTGGTAAGGAGAATGGTAACACACAGTTGTCAATTTATTCATTAATTTCCAGGAGGAATAACAGAGTAATTGCACAGCACAGAGTTCTAAGAAAAGATGCTCCAGAATAGTTTTTCGTTTTTATGGGATCACGCATGTGCAGTTTTAGCCTATTTTCATGAGCCAAAGTGGAGACAAAATTTTCTTTATACTTCTGGATCCTTCAAAACTGTATGTGTGAATCCAGTCTTAAAAGGTATTTACAGAGTCAACCTTTCCCCAAAACTACATCCATGACCAAACACCTTGTGTCTTAGATTATTTTTTATTATAAGCACTTTTTTTTTTTTTCCAACTACCTTTGAATAAATGGTTAGACCAACTACACTATTGAGAATTGTTATTGATGCCCATTTAGAAATGTTTTTTTTTTCGTTTTTTAATTCATGATTCGTACCCATTATGTCTTTTGCAACTATTAAGAAGTATGAATGAGTGTTCTTACCTGTGACTTTTACACTTAATACAACCAATCTGAGAAATTATTATCTTTACAATTCTAAGCATAATTACATTTTGAATATCTATTGTATTTATGTATATGAATAAATCTCATTGTACAAAATTATTGATTGTAATATATTATCAACAGAATAATGCTTAGAAAGTAGTGAGGATGTTAAAGCTATATTCTAAGTATGTGTGCGCAAGGAGAGACACATACAGCTAAAAGAGCCCATACACTTTAGATAGTTGTCAGCCGACCACTATTGCTCCCGAATTTACGATTACCGTGCATGTTTATTTTAATGAGGAGAAAGGAAGAAACTGCTGTCAGACACCTCTGGCACCGACTTATCTTTGGCAAGAACAAAGGATAAGGCATGATATCTGCCATCGGGGAGAGTCGAGCTACTCCCTACACATTAAAATGTTGGATGGTCCTGCCAAAATCGGTGGGTTCAGCTGATTTTTATCTAATGTGAATGGACACCTTAGGTTAAGCTGAAGCGTTTTTGTTGTGGTTGTGATTGTGGTGAATGAAATTTGTACAAATCCTGTCCACACTATGCCTGTGGTTTCAAGAAAAACAGTGGTGCATATAGGGATTGTCTATTCTGGACAGCCCCTCTCTATACACCCTATTAGGGCATATGAATGTCATGAACAGGAGCCCCTTGCTTGAGACCCATATCTATGAGCCAACAATTTCTCTTTCTCTCTCTCTCTCTTTCTCTCTCTCTCTCTCTCTTTCATTTGAAAGGTCACATTTAATACTACAGTTCCCCTGTAGCTGCAGTAGAAATGTCAAACTTTACCTGGCAAAAATCAACAGATTGCTGGGGGTCTGGACCTGCGGCGATCCGCTGATGGTGAATCTTCTATTAAAATTGTTCTCAGCAATGAGGCAACCGCTTCCAAACTCCATGATTTTTGTTTTACATTCGGTACCAAAAACAAGATTTTTTTTTTTTAGTGCTCCCCATAAAGTCCTTTCCCCACCAGTCCATTGGGGAACACAGACCATGCTGGTGCCATTAGGAGCCATGACACTAAGAATAAAAAATGCTTAATAGAACAAGAATATCTTAACCAAAAAAAGAATACCATGTCCGATAGACAACCTTATGATTTTCATAGCAAAAAAAGGGTGGGAGATGTGTCCTTCAATGAACTGGACAAAAAAATAATATTACGGTGAGTACTCAAAAAATCCTATTTTCTCATTGGGGGACACCGACCATGGGATTTCCCAAAGCAGCCCACATGGGTAAAGGAAGTAGGTAAGCATCACCAGAGATGCCTGCAACACCTTGCAACCATGGGAAACATCTGCTAACGTAAAGGCATGCACCAAGGAAACTTTGGTGAATGTGTTTAAAGACTACCAGGTAGCGGTCTTGCAGAACTGAAGAGCCTGATGGCGCTCAGCCCAGGAAGCATCAACCACCCAAGTGAAATGGGCTGTAATCCGGATTGGGGGTTTCTTCGCAAATAGCCAACTACAGCCATTAAGCAATTGTAGCCTTAGAAGTTGCCAAGCCGGACCCTCTGGAAAAACAAACAAGGAGTCCAGGGACAAAAAAAGGAAGTAACAGGTAGAATCGAAAGGCGCAGACCACATCCAAATTATGAAGAGAGTGTTCCTTAGGATGCAAAGGAGATGGACAAAAGGATGGCAAAACAATATTTTCGTTCAGGTGGAAGGAGATGATCACCTTGGGCAAAAAAGAGGGCACGATGTAGAGCACTACCTTATCTTGATGGAGAGTCAAATACGAAGAACAACAAGATAGGGTTGTCAGCACGGAAAACCTCCATATCGCGGTCACAACACAAGGAACACCTTCCAGCTGACCAGGCACAACAAAATCTCATGAAGAGGTTCAAAAGCAGCTGACTGCATTGCAGAGACAACTAAAGTCAGATCCCATCACTGAGTTGGGGGCCCTGCGTGTACAACCCCTTAAAAAAAAATTCGGACATTGGATCTAGATGCCAGAGGTCTGTTAATAAAAAAAAAACACAACGCAGATACCTGCCCCTTAATTAAAGGGAATGTGTCGCTAGAAATTGTATTTATTTTTTTCAGTTAAACAGTTAGTATCTAAGTAATTAAACACTGTTTTAATTTTTTCACAAGTCAGGAAATATTATAAATTAGATTCTAATTTATAACATTTCCATGTGCTGGTCACTAGAGTGAGCAATTCCCAAAATTGCAGCATTGCAATGTGGAAAAGCAACCTCATTGCTTTATGCTGCAAATTTGGTGTAGACACACACGCTCTAGTGAGCTCACACAATCCCCCCTCCCTTATCCTTGCTAGTGCCAGGAGAAGGAGGTGGTTGAATCTTCTAATCCTCCTGCACTGTGCATTCGCTCAGAAAATGGCGGCACACAGTGTAGGAGGATTAAATACAGTGGTAATCAGACAGTATAGCACGAACATAATACACACATCACATACTCAAACATAACTTACCTGCTCCTGCCGCTGCTGCTGCCTCCGATCCTACTCCTCGCGTCTTCGCTGCCTGGAACATATGTCCGGAAGCTGCGACCGGAAGTAGTCATCTTACTGTCCGGCCGTGGCTTACGGTCCACATGAAAATGGGGCCGGATGTCGCTCTGCCGAAGACCTTCCTTTTGGACTGTGTGGGAGTGGCGCATGCGCCGTTTCCACACAGACGGCGTACACTATAGTGACTGGAACGGCTCCCGTTTGCATTCTCTATGGGGATGTATGTGCCATATTCCATCTCTTTATGTGTCATTAATCGACACATACAGAGATGAAAAAAAAAATGGCAGCCCCCACAGTGAAGTAAAAGTAAGAAAGAAGAAAAAAGTTAAACACAAAAACACAAATAAATAAAATTTATTTTTATAACATACTAAAAGCAAATTTATCTAGAAAAATAAATTTTCGCGACACCTTTCCTTTAAGTGGGCTGAGCGCAAGCCCACGATTCAACCCCTCCTTGAACGCCAAGAGCCTTTGCAAAGAAAAAGTCAAGAGCGAAAGATATTGTTCCTCACACCACTGCAGATATGTCTTCCAAGTACGGTGATAAGGGCTGAATAGGTATTCTGGGCCTTTAACATGGTGTTGATTACATACTGTGATCAGCCTCGAGCTATCGGCACTGCAGCTTCCACAGTCAGGTAGTTAAATAAGTGACTAAACCTTGGGTGAAAGAGAGGCCCCTTAGGGAGATCGTGCCAAAGAGGTAAGGACTAGGGAACATCTGCTAGTAGAGCCACCATGTTGGTGTGCCAGTCTAGAGCAACTAGTAGGGTCTAAATCCCCTTGGCCTTGACCCTCCTGAGGAGCTTGTGAAGAAGAGGCAGCTCGGAAACTTGTGAATCGGGCTCAAGTGATCCCAGAGCCAGCAGAGCGTTGCCCACGTATGACTCGGGGTCCCGAGACCAGGAGAAGAACAGGGCTACCTGGCAACTAAGTTGAGACGTCAGCAAGTCCATGTCTGGTGTGCCTCACCTGGAACAGATTTGGACACCTCATGATAAAGGGCCCACTCCCCTGGGTTGACCCGTTTGCAACTGAGAATCTGCAACTTAATTGTCCATCCCAAAAATGTTGACTGCCGAGAGAGCAGGAATGTGAAGCTCCGCCCATTCCAGAATCTTGGATGCTACTGCCATTAGCACCAAACCCTGTGTCCTGTCTTGGTGATTGATGTAGGTGACTGCTGTGACATTGTCTGTCTGGACTCTGACCAGACTGCCAGCTAGAAAAAATTCTCCATTGACTGAGTCAGAATATTGATAGGGAGAATGGCTTCCTGGTGGGACCAGAGGAGCTGGGCCGTGAGATTCTGGAAGGCACCTTACCCAACCTCAAAGGCCGACGTCCATGAAGAGGACCTGCAAAAAGATTTTAGTAAAACCTTCAAAATTCTTGGCCTAAAGGAACAGGGAACATGACTACTTGACTCAAGAAAGTATTGCTTGAAAAAAGGCAACTGCCCTGGCAGGTGTTGAAGGTGTTTTGGACTGGAAGAACCTGTTAGGCAGAAGGCATACAAATTTAGTCTTGTACGCTGAGGAAACTATTTCCCGCACACAGGCGTCCGAGATGTGAGAGCCAGACGTCCTTGAAGAGTAGAAATCTGCCCCCCACTCGAGACCCGATTAGGGGCGCACCTTCAGGCGGAACTGGTCATACTCACTGCAGGCTTAGCAGCCTGAGGGTGGTAGTGCCAGGAGGAATAGTTGCTTGAAGGAAGGTCTGTTCTTAGAGTCCTGGTGGGACTGCTGCCCGAATACCCATGGACCGATGAATCTACTAAAGTGACGAAAAATGTGTTCTAGTTTCCTGGGATTAGAAGCGTGTCTAGCCTTAGTTTGAGGCAGGTGAGTGCTTTTCCCACATGTTGCTTCCGAGATAATTTAATCTAAGTGGGCTCCAAAGAGACTGGAGTCATCAAAGGGAAAAGCTATCAAGGAGCTCTTAGAAGCAGTGTTGGCAGATGTCATCAGGGCCGATTCTAGCTTTTCTGCTGCCTGAGGCGAAAATTGAAATGGCGCCCCCCAGGTATTGATTGACATCCCCCTGGCTGTTCTACGTCACTAGCAGCCTCCTCCAACTCTTGCGGATGCGCCGTTGCCTTGTACTGCCATGCGCGGTGCAGCCGGGCAGAATACACCTCACTGCACGGTGAATGCCCAAGTAGTACAAGGCAATGCCGCATCTGAGAGAGTTGGAGGAGACTGGTAGTGATGTATAACAGCCGGGGGATGTCAATCAAACATTGAAGGGTGGGTTTGGAGGAAGGACTTTGTGACTCTTCAGGATAGCGGCACTGCCCCATGACCCTTTAATGAGTTAATTAGCATATAGTGTGCGCCATTTTAAAAGTTGATTTTGCAGCATCTCAAAAAAAACATACAGGGGAATGTTTGGAAATATTGTCAAGGCATGTATTACTGCATAGTGGAGGTTCAAGGGTTAAAATTACCTGACATGTTCCCATTGAATATACAAGAAATTGGAAACAATTCGATCTGTCCTGCAATTTTGTTATTATAAATATATTCTATATAATTACAGCTCCAGAACCAAGCTCTGACATATAAACCGCACCATAACCAAGCTCAATACATATATATACAGTACCAGAACAAAGCTCAATACATAAATACAGCATCAGAACCAAGCTCAGTACATAAATACAACACCATAACCAATTAGGCTCAGTACATAAATACTGCACCAGAACAAAGCACAGTACATATATACAGCACTAGAACAAAGCTAAGTACATTAATACAACAGAACCAAGCTCCGTTCATAAATACAGCACCAGAACCAAGCTCAGTAGATATATACAGCCGCAGAACAAAGCTCAGTACATATATACAGCACCAGAACAAAGCTCAGTACATATATACAGCACCAGAACAAAGCTCTGTACATATATACAGCATCAGAACAAAGCTATAGAACATATATACAGCATCAGAACCAAGCTCAGCACATATATACAGCACCAGAACCAAGCTCAGCACATATATACAGCATCAGAACCAAGCTCAGAACATATATACAGCATCAGAACCAAGCTCAGCACATATATACAGCACCAGAAGGAAGCTCAGCACATACATACAGCATCAGAACAAAGCTCAGTACATAAATACAACACCAGAACCAAGCTCAGTACATAAATACAACACCAGAACCAAGCTCAGTGCATATATACAGCATCAGAACCAAGCTCAGTACATAAATACAACACTAACACAAATACAGCTCAATTTAGTGCAACCCCTGCTGTACAGGTTTGTACGGCATAAAACTACTGCTCCCAACATGGTCTGAACGTCTGAACAACGGTAAGGATATGCTGGGAGTTGCTGTTTCACACAAAAAAAAATCATACCAACTATCATCTCACTGCACATCATACAGTGACTACAGTACTGATTAGAGGCAGAATAAATATTTATATTAAGTGACTCACCGGTGACTATTTCAGATTCTAGTTGTTCGATTTTCTCTTTTCTTCTCCATCCGGTCCAGACCTCTATGACGACTTCTCCGGGCCACGGCACATTTCTGCAGTTTTCGCTCAGATGTCTTCAGCTTCTCACTTTTAAAACATTTCTGCACCTATAAACGAAGATAACATTCTCATGATGCCACACACTACGACCAAAATATAAATATAATAGTGTCATACACTGCACAACTAATTATAATCGCACCATACAGTATCCCACACACACAGCGCTCCCTCTAGATAGTGCCCCCATGAGCCCCCTGTAGATAGTGCCCCCCATAGTGCCCTACGTAGATCCCCTGTAGATAGTGCCCCACATATAGCCCCCCTGTATATAGTGTCCCACATATAGTCCCTCCTGTAGAGTGTCCTACATACAGCCCCCTGTAGATAGTGCCCTACATATAGCCCCCCCTGTATATAGTGCCCCACATATAGCACAACCCTGTAGATAGTGCCTCACATATATACCCCCTGTATAGAATGCCCGACATATAGCCTCCCTGTATATAGTGCCTCACATAGCCCCCCTGTATATAGTTCCCTACATATAGGCCCCACTGTATATAGTGCCTCGCATATAGCCCCCTGTATATAGTGCACCACATATAGCCCCCTGTATATAATGCCCCACATATAGCACCCCTGTATATAATGCCCCACATATAGCCCCTGTATATAGTGCCTCACATAGCCCCCCTGTATATAGTTCCCTACATATAGGCCCCACTGTATATAGTTCCCTACATATAGGCCCCTCTATAGATTGTGCCCAACATATAGCCATCCCCTCCCCTCCCCTCCTATAGACAATGCGCACGCACACTTTTTAAAGAAAAAAAACAACTTTACATACTCACTTTGATCCCGTTTCCACGCCGTCCTGTGTCAATGCAGACCTGCTCTGGGGCTGAACAACACAAGCGACACAATGACTTCATCGTGCCGCTTGTATGGTTGAAAGGCACTGATTGGCAGGGCAGAATGACTTGCCCCGCCAATCAGCGCCTTCCAATAATGGTAGCAGCGCGATGACGTCATCGTGCCGCTAGCATTGTTAAAATGCCACTGATTGACAAGGCAGAATGACTTGCCTGGCCAATCAGCGCCTTTCCACAACAGAAGTGGGGCACGTCGTCGAAAGTCGCTGATTGGCGGGGCAAGTCATACTGCCCTGCCAATCAGCGTCATTGTCAGGCTGGGTTCACACGACCTATTTTCAGACGTAAACGAGGCGTTTTATGCCTCGTTTTACGTCTGAAAATAGGGCTACAATACGTCGGCAAACATCTGCCCATTCATTTGAATGGGTTTGCCGACGTACTGTGCAGACAACCTGTCATTTACGCGTCGTCGTTTGACAGCTGTCAAACGACGACGCGTAAAAATACAGCCTCCTCAAAAGAAGTGCAGGACACTTTTTTCAGACGTAATTTGAGCCGTTCTTCATTGAACTCAATGAAGCACAGCTCAAAATTTACGGCTGTCAGAGAAGCCTCGCAAAATGCGAGGAGGAGCATTTACGTCTGAAACGAGGCTGCTGTTTTCTCCTGAAAACAGTCTGTCTTTTCAGACGTAAAAGCCTGCTACCGTGTGCACATACCCTCAGACGTTGAATGGTCGGGCACGGAACGAATTATGCATGTAATTGTGCCTGTGTCCTATAGATGTAGGTACAATTAGTGCAGGAGGGTGTGGCGGCGGCTCGTTTCAGTGGTGCCGCCGCCCCCTCAGAGAGGCAGTGTCACGAAGCGGGTTAGTGGACCCACTAGGCCGTAACGCCGCAGCTACTAGGGCAAAGCACGGGAAACAGGAACGGGGAACAAGGTACGGGTAACAACAGGAACGGGAAACACTAAGGGACCATTTGCAAGACAGACTGGGAAAACTAACAACGCTCAGGCATCGAACTAGGGGGCTGGACCCCTCTTATAGCCCAGGGTACTCACGGGTCAAAGGTCGTTCAAGATGTCCGGTGCGCGCGCTGCCCCTTTAAGAGCGGGGACGAGCGTGCGCGCGCACCCTGCGGGCTCCGGCTGAGGTGAGTGGATGCAAGCGCTGGCGTCTCGTAAGGAGGAGGCTGGGGCCAGCGCTTGCCGACTCGTGGCTGCGGCTGTCAGCGGGAGGCTGGAGCTGACAGCCCGCAGCCACGGACATTACAGTATCCCCCCTCTTACGCCCCCTCTTCTTGGGACCGGAGCGAGAGAGAAACTTCTTTAGAAGAGTAGGGGCATTGAGGTTCTCCTCTGGCTCCCAGGACCTCTCTTTGGGACCAAACCCCCTCCAATCCACCAAATACAAGGTCTTTCCTCTCACTCTCTTGGTGTCCAAGATCTCCTTTACCTCAAAGATGTTCGAGGAGCCGCTGGGAGCAACCGCAGGGCTGGGAGTCTTGGAATAGCGGTTTAGGATCACAGGCTTCAGGAGGGAGACGTGGAAGGAGTTGGGAATCCTGAGGGTAGGAGGCAGCCGAAGCTTGTAGGCGACAGGGTTGATCTGCTGCAGGACCTCTAATGGTCCAAGGAACCTGGGAGCGAACTTGTATGAGGGCATCTTCAAGCGAATGTTCCGAGAGGACAGCCAGACTTTAGTCCCCGGAAGATACTGAGGCGGCTCTCTTCTCTTAGTATCTGCCTTTCGCTTCATGCGATCTACTGCCAGCAAAATAGAGGACCGGGTCTGTTGCCAGATTTGCAGGAAGTCCCCATATGCAGAGTCAGCAGCGGGAACCTGGGATGAAGTCGACATAGGAAGAGGGACTCTGGGATGTTGACTGTAGACGATGTGAAACGGAGAGGAAGTGGTGGACTCACTTGTGTGGTGGTTGTAAGAAAATTCGGGCCATGGTAGAAGCTGTACCCAGTTATCGTGCTGTGAAGAGATGAAATGGCGGAGATAATTTTCCATGATCTGGTTGATCCTCTCAACTTGCCCATTGGACTGGGGGTGATAGGCAGAGGAAAAGTCCAATCTCACATCCAGGAGTTTACAGAGGGCTCTCCAGAACTTAGAGGTAAACTGAACCCCCCGGTCGGACACAATGTGAAGAGGCAAGCCATGCAAGCGGAAGATGTGCTGGATGAAGAGACTTGCCAGATGAGGAGCAGAAGGTAGGCCGGTCAGCGGGATAAAATGAGCCATCTTAGGGGACCGGTCCACCACCACCCAGACAGTGTTACATCCTGCTGAGGGGGGAAGGTCTGTGACGAAGTCCATCGCAATGTGCTGCCAGGGGGCATTGGGTACAGGCAGAGGTTAAAGCAGGCCGGCAGGCTTGCTGTGAGTCACTTTGTTAGAGGCACACACCGTGCAAGAAGAGACAAAGTCCAGAACATCCTTATGTAGCGTGGACCACCAAAAGTGACGAGCGATCAGGTCTCGGGTTTACGGACACCGGCATGCCCAGCAAGTTTAGAACTATGTCCCCAGCGGAGAATTCTTCTCCTGTCCGCCAACCGAACAAAAGTCCTCCCAGGAGGGATGTCTCTAACCTGCAGAGGATTAGCTGTGACGATGCAGGACGGGTCTATGATGGTCTGGAGGGACTCCACCGTGTCTTCCGTCTCAAACGATCTGGACAGGGCATCTGCCCTCACATTCTTGTCCGCGGGACGGTAGTGGAGCGCAAACAGAAAACGGGTGAAGAACAGCGACCACCTGGCTTGACGAGGATTAAGTCTTTGAGCGGACTGAAGGTAAGTGAGGTTCTTGTGGTCGGTGAAGATCAGGATGGGGTGAGCAGCGCCCTCCAGAAGATGTCTCCACTCCTCCAGGGCCAATTTGATGGCCAGCAGCTCCCGATCTCCAATTGAATAATTGCGCTCAGCAGAAGAAAACAGTCTAGAGTAGTAGCCACATACTACTGCCTTTCCTTTGGAGCTCCTCTGGAACAGAAGTGCGCCAGCACCGACAGAGGAAGCGTCCACTTCCAGTGAGAACTGCCGAGATACGTCAGGATGATGGAGGATCGAGGCTGAAGTGAAGGCACTCTTCAGGCTATTAAATGCAGACTCTGCCTCTGGAGTCCACACTTTGGCGTTCACACCCTTCTTGGTAAGGGTCGAGATGGGAGACGTTAGAGAAGAGAAGTTAGGAATAAACTGCCGGTAGAAATTGGCGAATCCCAGGAACCGCTGTATGGCCCTTAAGCCTTGGGGACGTGGCCACTCCAGGACAGCTTTCACTTTCTCAGGATCCATCTTGAGGCCTTGATCCGAGATGATGTAGCCCAGGAAGGGCAGAGAACTCTTCTCAAAGACACACTTCTCCAGCTTGGCGTATAAATGATTCTCCCTCAATCGTAGTAGAACCTGACGAACATGCCTCCGATGAGTCGTCTGATCTGGGGAGAAAATCAAAATATCATCGAGATAAACAACAACACAGACATAGAGTAGATCTCGGAAGATGTCGTTAACGAACTCCTGAAACACTGCTGGAGCGTTACACAGTCCGAAGGGCATCACCAGGTATTCGTAGTGCCCGTCCCGGGTGTTAAATGCCGTCTTCCATTCGTCACCCCGGCGAATCCGGACTAGATTGTAAGCCCCACGCAGGTCTAGCTTAGAAAAAATTTTGGCCCCTCGTATGCGATCAAATAGCTCAGAGATGAGTGGCAACGGGTATTTGTTCTTGACTGTGATCAGGTTAAGGCCCCTGTAGTCAATGCAGGGACGAAGGGATCCATCCTTCTTTTTAACGAAGAAGAATCCAGCCCCGGCCGGGGAGGAAGATTTTCGTATAAAACCCCTCTCCAGATTCTACTTTATATAGGCCGACATGGATAGAGACTCAGGCAAGGAGAGAGGATATACCCGTCCACGGGGAAGAGAGGCATTAGGAACCAGTTCAATGGGGCAGTCATAGGTGCGATGTGGAGGCAGCGTCTCAGCCTCCTTTTTGCTGAAAACATCTGAATACTGAGCAAAATGGGGAGGCAGTCCCGACAGCGACTGAGGCAGAGAAGGCTTGACAGGATGGATCTGCAACAGTCAACGACCGTGGCACTTGGAGCCCAATTGGAGAACCTCTCCAGAATTCCAGTCCAGGACTGGGGCATGAAGTCGAAGCCAAGGCAGGCCCAGCAGAACAGGATTGATGGCCTTAGGCAAAACAAGGAACGAAATAAATTCAGAGGGAAGTACTCCAACCTGGAGCTTCAACGGCTTGGTTTTAGAGATAATGGGATCAGGCAGAGGCAGTCCATTAACTGAGGCCACAGCCAAAGATGTCTCCAGGGGAACTGTGGGCAGCTGAAGAAGATCCACAAGCTCTTTCTGGATGCAATTTGCAGCAGAGCCAGAGTCAAGATAGGCAGAGACTTGATGCGTCCTGTTGCCGGATACCAGGGTCACAGGAATAGTCAGATTGGAAGCGAATCCTCTGTTAGATTCTGTTCCACATAGTGTTGTCTCTCCAATCAATCCTAGGCAATGGGGTCTCTCCGGCCTCTGGGGGCACAGACGCACAATATGGCCTCCATGGCCGCAATACAAACAAAGTCCAGAAGTGCGTCTGTGTTGTTTCTCCTGGGTAGACAATTTAACATAATTACTCTGCATCGGGTACTCTGGTGGGACGACTGAGGAGGATTGCGGGACAGCAGAATCCAGCCTAGGAAGTTCTCTCTCCCGGAGAACCTCTTGGGAATGTTCCCGGATCCTCATGTCGACGCGGGAGGCGAGTAGGATAAGATCATCCAGGGTAGATGGCAGATCGCGAGCAGCCAGCTCGTCCTTGATCCCTGAAGACAGTCCCTGCCAGAATGTAGCCACCAAAGCCTCGTTGTTCCAGGTCAATTCAGCAGCCAGGATACGGAACTGAATGGCATACTCGCGCACGGAGAGGTCTCCCTGGTGTAGGGTCAGCAAGGATGCAGCAGCCGAAGAAACTCTCCCAGGTTCCTCAAAGATCGAGCGGAAGGTCCGTAAGAAGCACTGCAAGTCCCGGGTCTCAGGTCCCTAATGTTCCCACAGAGGATTGGCCCATGCCAGGGCTTTGCCGGTAAGGAGAGAGATGATAAAGGCGATCCGGACGTCATCCGAGCAGAAGGACCTGGCATGTAGTCTGAAATGGATCAGGCACTGATTCAAAAATCCCCTGCAGGACCTCGGATCTCCGTCATAGCGTGGAGGTAGCGGCAAGAAACACAGGGGGTTGGTACCGGTACAGACAGGAGGTGTAGCAGGCGGAACCACAGGAACGGGTGCGGTGATGACTGTGGACGGAGCAAGCAGCCGATGGGCTATGGCGTTCACCGACAGGAGGAGCTGGTCTTGTCGTGACTGGAGATCCTCCATCTCAGCCAGCATGGCTTGTGTAGTCAACGTCTCAGGTTGACCAGCGGGGTCCATGGCCTGAGCGTACTGTCACGAAGCGGGTTAGTGGACCCACTAGGCCGTACCGCCGCAGCGGGGAGGCAGCTGGCCAAACAACAGGACACCCCAGAAATACAATGTCCCGCACAAGGGTACCTGAATAGTCCAGATGGTGGCCGCAGCTCTGGCACAGATGAGATGGGTGCAGCAGATGGCGCCAAATGTGGCGGATGACACAGGAGCCGCAAGTTGCGCCAGACGTGGCGGATTCCTCCGGATGTGGCAGATAACACAGGACGTGGTGGATTCCTCCGGACGTGGCAGATGACACAGGACGTGGCGGATTCCTCCGGACGTGGCAGATGACACAGGACGTGGCAGATTCCTCCGGACGTGGCACATGACACAGAAAGAAGCGGATTCCTCCGGACGTGGCAGATGACACAGGACGTGGCAGATTCCTCTGGACGTGGCAGATGACACAGGACGTGGCACGACTAGATACTAGGGCAAAGCACGGGAAACAGGAACGGGGAACAAGGTACGGGTAACAACAGGAACGGGAAACACTAAGGGACCATTTGCAAGACAGACTGGGAAAACTAACAACGCTCAGGCATCGAACTAGGGGGCTGGACCCCTCTTATAGCCCAGGGTACTCACGGGTCAAAGGTCGTTCAAGATGTCCGGTGCGCGCGCTGCCCCTTTAAGAGCGGGGACGAGCGTGCGCGCGCACCCTGCGGGCTCCGGCGGAGGTGAGTGGATGCAAGCGCTGGCGTCTCCTGAGGAGGAGGCTGGCGCCAGCGCTTGCCGACTCGTGGCTGCGGCTGTCAGCGGGAGGCTGGAGCTGACAGCCCGCAGCCACGGACATTACAGGCAGCAGAACGCAGCCCGAGGCAAGATGCTCCTCTCGCCTCATGGATGGTGCGGCCCTGGATGTCATCAAGTGAACGACAACGATGGAAGAGGAGGCTCTGCTGACCCATCCGGAAGCAAAGATTGGTTGCAAGGCTGAGCCAGTGGCCTCAAAGGAGGACCTTGAGAAAAAGTCAATGCGGTCCAAAGGATTGCGGAATGAAGCAGAGTCTGCAATAGATAGAGTAGTGGCCTTGGCCAGATGGGAGACCCGAGGATCCAAAACCGGAGGCTTGGTCCATTTTGAGGAAATATCCCTGTAGAAAAGGATACATAATATCTAGGCGAGAGGACTGGAAAAATTTCTTATCAGGATGTTTCCATATCTTTGAGACTATCTCTTCAAATTTTGAGTGGGAGTGTAAAGATTGGCATGCTCACAGGGGAGACTAGTTCGCATTTAAAAGGGCCTGCCGGAGATAGAAGTGAATGGAGTGGTGACCGACCATGCACTGTAGCGCTCCATTCAGAAAGAGGTCGGACCACCATCGATCAGACATTTATTAACTATCCTGTGGCTAGGTGATAAATGATCATTATGAGAAAACCCCTTGATCTACAGATCCTTCTCAATGAACTAGAATTTAATCAAAAAGTTTATTTATTTCAGTAATTCAATTCAAAATTATATAGATTCATTACACACAGAGTGATCTATTTCAAGCATTTTTTTTCTTTTAATGTTGATGATTATGGCTAACAGTTAATGAAAACCCAAAAGTTAGTCTTAGAAAATGAGAATATTGGGTAAAAGTTGAAGATTGTAGACTCCTGGTGTCACACTCTAATCCACTAATCAACACAAAACACCTGCAAATTTTTCCTAAGCCTTTAAATGGTCCAATAGTCTGGGAAAGTTGAGAGGAAGGAAAAGAATGTCAAGAAAGGCCATTCAAGAATCTGGGGGAGATTCACAAGGAGTGGACTGCAGCTGGAGTTAGTACTTCAAGTGACACCACACACAGACGTATCCAGGACATGGGCTACAACTGTCGCATTCCTTGTGTCAAGCCAGTCATGACCCAGAGACAACGTCAGAAGTGTCTTACCTAGGCTAAGGAGAAAAAGTAAGAATTAGTCTTATCGGTAATTTTGTTTCCTTGAGTCCACCATGACGGCACACTAGGAGGATGATCCCTTGACCTCTGTAGGGACAGGAACTGAGGGAGGTTAAAAGGACCCCACCCTCAGCCTCCCACCAGTGTGTACCATATCACTACACCGGAAGGAACTAGCTAATCCTAACTGTATGTTAATTTCACATACCACTAAGAAGGTAGGGTGGGTAATTATATACCATCATGGTGGACTCAAGGAAACGGAATTACCGATAAGACTAATTCTTACTTTTCATTTTGCTTCCAATGTCGGCACACTAGGAGAATACCAAATGAGATGGTTTACGGTAGGACTACCGCCTGGAGTACTTTGCGGCCGAAGGCTAAGTCTCTACCGGACGAAAGGTCCAGCCTATAATGCCTTGCAAAGGTAATGGAGTTAGCCCAAGTAGCTACAGTACAAATCTGGTCTAACAAAGCTCCTCCCCTTTCTGCCCATGATGAAGCTGTGGATCTGGTGGAATGGGCCTTGATGTTTATAGGAACTGATTTTCCTTCAAGACAATAACAGATTTGAAATAGTTGTTTTTATCCATCTAGCAATGATAGCTTTTGAGGTTTTCTGAGCTTTATTTTTCCCCAAAAATTGGACCAGGAGGTTGGAGTCTTTCCGCCAATCTGCAGTAATCTGTAAATATTGTAAGACTGCCCTTCTAACATCAAGACAATGAAATTCTACTTTTTTTTGAGTTTTGGGCAAAATGAAGGAAGGACAATCTCCTGATTTCTATGAAAATCTGAGACGACTTTTGGAAGGAAATTAGGATCACGTTTTAGTACGATTCTATCATCTGTTATCCTAAGATATGGTTCGTCTGTGGATAGCGCCTGTACTTTCCCAAGTCTCCTTGCTGTGGCTATCGCTATTAGAAAGGCTACTTTAAGGGACAAGTGTTTGATGTCTATGTTCTCAGTTGGTTCGAAGGGGGGTTTGTTTAGGGCTCTGAGGACAATGCCAAGCTCCCACTGCGGAGATGACTGTCTAATGGTCGGCCTTACTCTTGAGGCTGCAGACATGAATCTTTCACCCACCTGTGTTCTGACAGCTGAGTGCCAAAAAACGTACTCAGGGCCGAGACCTGTACTCTGAGGGTGCTTGGTCTATGACCTAGATCCTGCCCCTGCTGTAAAAAGTCCAAAATTTAATGGATGACTGGATGATTCTGGTCCGGGGGTTGGTCTCCACACCAGGAGGTATATTTTTCCAAATTTTTAGGTAAATTGCAGAAGTAACTTGCTTACGACTATTACAATCTGGGATAAACCCTTTTCTTTGAGCAGTGTCCCTTCAGGATCCAAGGTTCTGTAGACTCTGGTGGCGTAACGGCCCCTGTACCAGCAGATCTTGTTTTAAAGGAAGTTCTATAGGATCTTCCAGTGCCAATTCCTTCAGAATTGGGAACCAGGCCTTTTTTGTCCAGAATGGGACAATCAAAATGAGTTTCAGACGTTCCTTGTAAAGCTTCTGAAGGACTTGATATGAGCAGGAATGGTGGAAAAGCATATGCTAGATCCATGTCCCAAGGCTGGGATAGAGCATCTATGCCTAGGGCACCATCCTGGGGGTTTAGAGAGAAGAAAAGCTCTGTTTTGGAATTTTAAATCAAACCAGTTTTTATTAATAATACAACATATATCATACATCTCATGTACATTAACTTGGTTCCAACCGTCAATACATTTTCAGTTTTGTACAACATATACAGTTATATGTATCATAACTCCCACTTCCCTCCATCCCAACTCCCCCCCCCCCCCCGCAGTACCTCCTCCTTTCCCTGACTCCTATAACCATTCTCTCTCCTGCCTCCTACTGATATATCCATACTTGCCTCCTGATCATTCCACCTTAAGGTGTATTCTACCTCCCTGCAGTGCCATAATTGTGTTCCCATTTTGCCCATTGCTTATCGTATTTGTGTATTGCCCCACGTTTTAGGTATATCCGATGTTCCAATGCCACCGTGTGATTAACGTATTCCACTAGCTCAGACCCCTCCGGGGGATCCGCATTCAACCAATATTTTGCTATTAGTTTCCTAGCATGATACAAAACCTTTTTTATGGCCAGTAATTCCGCTCCATCACCTCCCTCCTCCCCCATGCAGCCCAACACATAGATCTTAGGTTCCAACGGAAAATCTCTCCCAAATACCCTCGCTACCATGCTTCCAACCTCCTTCCAGTAATCATTCAGCTTCGGACAACTCCAGAACATATGCTTCATGTCTGCCCCCTCAAACAAACACCTGGGACACTCCTGCGTTGGTCTGAGTCTCATTTGCATTAACACCTTAGGTGTCCTGTACACTCTATGTAGGAGAAAAAGTTGTGACCTCCTGTGTGCTACATTAATGGAGAGCATTTTGGGCGATTCCAGTATCTCCTCCCACTCATCATCAGTTATATTCCCCACATCCTCTTCCCATTTGCATCTGATCACCCCCATCGGATCTCCAAGGAATTTGGAAAGTAATGTACCATAAATCACAGAAATAATCCCTTTAGTGTCTTTTGCTCCCAATACCTGCTCCATCACTCCCATAGTAGAGCAGCCCAAGTCCACCAATCTACCCTGGGCCTGCGCCGCATGCCGCAACTGGAGGTATTGATAAAACATCCGATGTGGGAGTCCAAACTCCTCCTGTAACTGTGAGAACAATTTGAGACTTCCCCCCTCATATACCTGGTATACATATCTGACCCCAGCTTGTTCCCACTCCTGAAAGCCGTCCAAGATATGGAATTCCCATAAGTATGGATTATCCCATAGAGGCATATAATTGGAGCACCCAGTAACGCCCAGCATTTTTTTGCATTCCCACCAGACCCTATGTATCAATAGCAAAGTCGGTTTCCCTTTCGCCTCCCTCCTCAGTTTATGAGACTCCATTGCCTCTAGTATATCCTCGCCCCGACTCAAATGATGCACCAGTTTCCCACTAGAGTCCCACTCTTCCCTATTCTTCCAACCTTTAAAATGTTGTGCTTGGGCTGCTAAGTAATATATCCACGCATTTGGAATAGCTAATCCTCCCTTTTCCGTTGGTAATTGTAATTTTTCCAATTTAATCCTGGGGATCCCCCTTTTCCACACTAAGTCCCTAAACAGATTATGTATTCTCCTGAACCAATATTTAGGCAACCATACTGGGGCATTATGCACCACATAAAGAACCTGAGGCATCAGAATCATTTTAATCAGGTTTGCTCTTCCTAGCGCTGAAAGTGGTAGTCCAAGCCATATTCTGGTCTTATCTTTTAGTTTGTCCAATAATGGTTTCACATTCAGCGCAACAAAATCCTGCACCCTCCCCGAGACCTTAATCCCCAGATATTTAAATTCCTTAACACAAGGTACAGCAATTCCCCCCACCACCAGTGGCCCCTCCAATGGTTTGAGTGGCAGCAATGTCGACTTACTCCAATTAATTTGAAGCCCTGAAAATTTGCCAAACCGTTCCAATATGGTCATTATCAACGGCAGTGACCGAACTATCTCTCCCAGGAATAGTAAAATATCATCCGCATATAATGCTATGCGTTCCTCCAGCTCCCCACATCGAAACCCTTCTATACCCGGATGTTGCCTTACCACATTTGCCAGAGGTTCGATCGCTAGAGCGAATAATAGTGGGGAAAGTGGACATCCCTGACGCGTCCCCCTCTCTAGTCTAAAGGAATCTGACATCCGCCCATTGGTTCGAATCCTAGCCACCGGTTCCTTATACAGCAATTTTACCCATGTTATAAAATTTCTCCCAAATCCGAACCGCTCCAAAACAGCCCACAGATACCCCCACTCCACACTATCAAATGCCTTAGCCGCGTCTAAGGACAACACTGCTCTACCCTGTGTATCTGCAGCCTCTGTCTGCAAATTCAAGAATAATCTTCTCAGATTAACTGCTGTAGATCTTGATGGCATAAATCCCGACTGATCCGGGCCCACTATCTTAGTCACCACTCTTGTCAGCCTTTTAGCCAGAACCTTTGCCAAAATTTTTACATCTGCGGACAGCAGGGATATTGGTCTATAAGAATCCGGCTGTGTTCGATCTTTCCCCTCTTTAGGAATGACTACTATTGCCGCTTCATACATAGTCTGTGGCAGTCGTCCCCTGGCAAAACTATCTTGGAACACCTCTAATAACTCTGGCAGAAGCTCCCCCCCATATGTTTTGTACATCTCTGTAGGTATACCATCCATGCCTGGAGCCTTTTCATTAGCCATAGAACTCACTGCTTCCTGCAATTCCTCCAATGTAATTGGCTCTTCCAGCCACTCTCTCTCCTCCTCCCCTAAGGTAACCCACTCCATTTCCTCTAGATAGTCTGTCAATAGATCTTCCGGATAATCTACCCTCGTACGATACAGCTCGGTATAGAAGGATTTCAACACATCCAGTATGTCCCCTGTTTCTCCAACCAGTGTCCCCTCTTTGTCCTGCAATTGGTGGATGAACGCACCCTCCCGCTGAGGCCTAGCCATATTTGCCAGCAATCTGCCCGTCATTTCCCCCTCCTCATAATATTTTTGCTGCAAAAACAACCTTTTATTAGCTGCCTGTTCTAGTTGATGTTCCTTTAGTAATTTTAGGGCTACCTTCCACTGGGCCTTCGTTTCTGCTGTATTATTAGCTACATGAGTCTCCTCGGATAATGTCACCCTTTCCAGTAGATGTTTTCCCACCTGTCGTGATCTATTTTTAATGGTCGTGATTTCCCGGATATACACCCCCCTGATATTCGCCTTCATAGCATCCCATAAGATATCTATAGGTACCGTACCTTTATTAAACTCAAAGTACTCCTGCAAGCTCGCAGTTATTATCTCCTCCCCCACTAGTCGTATCCAGAACGGATTTAGCCTCCAATGCAGTCTTAGCCCCCCTATCTGCGGACTAGTTCGAACTTTCAATATCATTGGGGAGTGATCAGACAGTGACCTTGGCAGATATTCCACCCCTTCCACACACTCAATCCCTAACCCGTTACTAAACATCAAATCTATTCTAGACAACGATCCATAAGTAGATGACACACAAGAATATTGCGTAGTAGAGGGCCACTTTGCCCGCCAAATATCCGTGTACCCCACCTCTATCATGTACTTCCCAAACCGCGTCAGAACAGCCTCACCTACCCCCCTCCCTTTTGGAAATTTATCACGTCTTATATCCATTACATTGTTGAAGTCTCCCATAAGTATAGTCGGGACCATCGGCCAACTAGCCAGCCTTTCCGAAACTTCTATTATTGGAACCACCGAGTATGGGGGAGGTACATACAGTACCACAATTATACATTCCCAATTAAACAACTTACAATGTACCCCTACATATCTGCCCTCTCCATCTTTAAAGGAAGCCAAACAGCAAAAAGGTACATCCCTATGAACCAGGAGACTAACCCCCCTTGAATATGTGGAATGATAGGAGTGAAAGCTGTGTCTAATCCACACCCTATGTGTCTGTTGCACCGTATCAGCGGTAAGATGCGTTTCCTGTAGTCCCATCACTCCAGCAGACTGCCCTTTCAGAAAGTCAAATATAGCTCGCCGTTTTGTTGCCTCTCCCATACCTCTCACATTCCAGGACAAAAGATTTACCCTACCCCCCATCTATCCATTTTTTTTATCTGACAGAGGCCATTACCCTTGAATCCAGTGCCAATCAGAGCGTACTGCATTTCCAACTCCCTTTCCCTCCAAAACATTCTCCTCCCTCCTCCCCCCTCCCTAGCCCGCCCAACATTCCAGAAACTTACCCTCCAAAGAGGGCCCGGGCTGGTGAAGAAATCTCCACCAATGTGACTGTTCAGCTTCCCATTTACACTGCAGAAACACATCTTTTCCCACAATATAAACCTGAGAACCACAAACCTCCCGCCACCTTACTACCATAGACACATAGCATTTTAGTGACTCCAACATCTTCAATTAACCTGACATCTCTGTCTTTCCTTCAGCATTATAAACCTAGAGGCTGCAGCCCCAAATTAGAACAGTAAAATAATAAAATGCAGAAAAAACAATGCCTTATTCCTCTGTGCGGCGCATCCTCCTTTTTCATAGTAAGCAGAGTCCCCTCTTCAACCATCCACCTGACAATCACGCAGCAGCTTCCTCTCGATTCTGACGAAGGCGATCCTCGTGACTGTCCAGCCATCTTAACGCATCTTTTGAGTTCTCAAAAAATTGTACAGATCCCAGCGCCGCAACTCGAAGTTTCGCCGGGTACAACATGGAGTATTGAACACGCAGATCTCTCAGTCGTCGCTTGATATCCAGAAATTGCATCCTTCTTTTCTGGACCTCTACAGAAAAATCCGGGTAAAATGACACTTTCACACCATTCACCCGTATATCCTGCTTTTCCCGGGCCTGGCGAAGAATTAAATCTCTGTCCTTATAATGAAGCAGCTTTACCAGCACAGGTCTTGGCGGCCGTCCAGGTGGACCCGGGCGAGTTGGTACTCTATGGGCTCTTTCCACCGCAAACAATGGTGTCAACGACTCCTTGCCAAACACCTCCAGTAACCATTTTTCGAAATAGGAATCCGGATTGGACCCTTCCACTTTTTCGGGTATTCCCACCATCCGTACGTTATTGCGACGTAGACGGTTCTCCAGGTCATCCGTTTTAGATAACAAATAAGTAACATCCACAGCTACCGCATTTACATCTCTCCTCATGGGCAGCATTCTGTCTTCCACATCACTGACTCTACCTTCCACCGCTGTTGTACGCTCCGACACCTTCTGCAGATCGTGCCGTATTATGGAAATATCCTCCTTTATTCCGCCCACCTGGCAAGTGAGTTTAGCTAGCGTGGCATTACATAGGCTTACCGCCGAAAAAACATCTGCCAACGTAGGCCCAGGCTTATTTGAATTGTGCGGGCCTCGATCCAGCCCTCTTCCTGAGCTGCCTGCAACATCTTCTCCATTCTCCTCCTCCTCCTCTGAGTCCACCTGTGCCCGCAGCGGTTCATATCTGGACCCGAAGCAACCTGCCTGCTTTTTCCCTCCTCCTGTCATCTCTCCTCCAGCATCTGCCTTCACTGGTGTCTTTCTGGCAAAGCGCTCCAGTCGGGATGCCGCCGCCCCTCTCAAGTCTCTGCTCTCTGCCATCACGCACATGTCGGCGCCATCTTGTAATCCCAGCTCACCTTCCTCTGCCGCCTTAGACTTCCTTGAACGGGTCATTACAGCCTCCAGATTCTGCAGAATAGTGTCACCAGGTTCTCCTCCTTCTCCCCTCTCTGCACAGGTATGTCTTCGTTAGAGAAATTCAGCCACAGGATGTGTTTCAGGATATCCTCTGTTTTGGAATTTAATCTGTTCGCAAACAGGTCTAATTGAGGAAACCCCCATTGTCGTGTGATCTGAAGAAAGACTTCCTGATTTAAAGCCCATTCGCCCGGATCTAGGTTTCTCCTGCTGAGGAATACGCTTCCATATTCTCCGACCCCTTCAGGTGAATGGCTGATTTTTTCCTCTGCCCAACAAAATATTCTCTGAGATAGTGAGAGCAGGGTAAGAGATCTGGTATCCCCCTGATATTTTAGAAAAGACACTGTCGTCATGTTGTCGGATAGTGCTTTGACATGTTAGTTTTGATGAACGAAGGAAACTGACTTCAGTGTCTTCCAGACTGCTCTGAATTCTCTGTAATTTGGGGATCGAGCAGCTATGGTCGGTGGCCAAGACCCCTGAATATAACTATCTGGGAGTTTGGCTCCCCAACCTTGTTTGCTTGCATCTGTCAGAATTACGATTGCCGGAAACTGATGCCAAATTACACCCCTCCTGAGATTCGAGTGTTCCGTCCACCAATATAGGGAAGTTTTTACCTTCTGAGGTATTTTTATCTTTCGATCTAGGGATGACTGCTTTCTGTCCCATGAGAAGAGTATACATCTTTGAAGTGGACTCCCCCTTGAACTTGAACCGATAGCCTCTGACCCGCTCCTGATTAAAGTAGACTATGGGGGATATAATAACTGTAGCAACACCTCCATTCTCTATGCCTGATGAAGACCTAGGTTCTAGGTTGGAACGCATTGCATACCAGTAATGTTTTATTAGTTTTTATTCTAACATGTAATAAATTTCACGTTTCACCTAAACGGAAAAGAGAGTGGATCGTTCCATACCGAAAGGACGGGGAACTAAGAACCACATAAAGTAGATATAGGAGCGTCACAAGAAGGAGTATTTGTTTTGCATAATCCATTGAAGTGGACGGGAATGGTTTTGGCTCCAGGCGACTGACTGAATGCAAGCTGTCATCTGATCTAGCATACTCATTGCCGCTCTTATTTTGTAAGAGGTGGCTTTTTGAAATCTTTTGATATTGGAAATTAGATTCCTTATTTTTTTTCCCTAGTAGGAAGGATATCTGTAGGGTAGTCCAGTAGGACCCCTAGAAATTTTGTCAGAGTGTGTGGAATAATAATTGATTTTTGATAATTTATGATCCAACCCAGTATCCCAGATTGAATCTCTGGGGTATTTGCTGTAATTAGGAAGTCGTCCAGATATGGGACTATAATAATTCCGTCTGCGGAATGAAGCTATCACTTCTATCATAATTGGGGCAGATGAAATTCCGAACGGGAGGGCTGTACACTGGTAACGAACAACTTCGCCTGTCGAGTCCTTTACTGCAAACCTTAGGATTTTTTTATTATAAGAAATACAGGGTGGGCCATTTATATGGATACACCTAAATAAAATGGGAATTGTTGGTGATATTAACTTCTTGTTTGTGGCACATTAGTATATGGGAGGGGGGAAACTTTTCAAGCTGGGTGTTGACCATGGCGCCCATTTTGAAGTAGGCCATTTTGTATCCAACTTTAGTTTTTTCAATGGGAAGAGGGTCATGTGACACATCAAACTTATCGAGAATTTCACAAGAAAAACAATGGTGTGCTTGGTTTTAACGTTGCTTTATTCTTTCATGAGTTATTTACAAGTTTCTGACCACTTATAAAATGTGTTCAAAGTGCTGCCCATTGTGTTGGATTGTCAATGCAACCCTCTTCTCCCACTCTTCACACACTGATTGCAACACCGCAGAAGAAATGCATAACACCTCAGCAGTGCCACAGGCTGATCGCCTCCATGCCACGCCGCATTGATGCAGTAATTCATGCAAAAGGAGCCCCGACCAAGTATTGAGGGCATATACTGGACATTCTTTTCAGTAGGCCAACATTTCGGTATTAAAAATCATTTTTGAAATTGGGCTTATTGAATATTCTAATTTTCTGAGAGACAAAATTTTGGGTTTTCAAAAAAAGAAAAAAAATGCTGGAAATAGATCACTGTGTGTAATGAATCATGACAATATGAGTTTCACTTTTTTAATTGAATTACTGAAATAAATTAACTTTTTGATTAAATTTTAATTAATTGAGGAGGACCTGTATATTCAGTCGCTGCAGAGCAAATGTATAGGTGTGTATAGACGGAAACATCACTGAAACGACAAAAAAAAATGTAATCACAATATTTGTTTCACAATTTCACAAATTTTTGGCATTCTACACTTTTTACATAAGCCGTATATGTAATTTAGTTTGTATTGTATATAAATTCGGTCATGTGATACGTCAGACTTTTTCTTTATCTGACAAAAACGTAGGCTTTAGAGGTGCCAAGCTGCTGGTTACAAGGCATGTTTTGGTGCTTTCTGTCGACTTTTAAAAGGTAAAGATAAGGTTTCACTCAACTCTTTGGCAACGAAAACCCCTTTGCCCAGAAGCCAGGGCTAACAAAATCATGACTGTTTTAGGTAATTTTCAGAGGCCACCAAGTGTTCCCGAAACCAGCCATTGTGTTCCTGGTGGCATAAGATACTCACTAATCTCGAGTGTTTGCAGTGTTTGGAAATCTACCTTACTGGGTAATAAAAAGTTACGCAACTTTATAATAAACTTTGTTTCAATGCCCCCCTATTTCTAAAACAATTTTATGTAAACAAGAATGTTTCCATTCACTGACAACAAGCAGAGGCTGAAAATGTGTCTTGATCTAGACTTACTCACTCTAGTCTGGGCAATTATTTGTGAGCTAAACACAACAGCAGCACAGCTTTTACTACTGTTCTGGGCTCCAGGCTGATGACTCGTAACTACACGAACAGATTGTAACAAACCCGTCAGCTGTGTGATAAGGACTAGTCCAAAATGGGTTTCTGCCTCTGAATATATGCAAGGATGGTCCCATTCACTGATAGAATGCTTCCATTTCGGAAGATGGTGATGCATTAAAATACAAAAGGGGCATTTCTATCAATAGCGCTATTTATTAAAAGTGTAACACTTTACAAAGGAAAATAAAATACGGAACAAGTCATTTCTGCCATTTCTCATTCACACTTAATTTTGATAAATGTGCCCTACAGTGTATTAGAGTTTTATAATTTTTCATTAAACATTGTGATTAGACTATATAAAACTGAACAACCCTTTGGAACTATAAATAAAAATCTCATCCATGTCCTTATTATAGCCTTATATTAGTTATATCTGCTGCTAAATGTAAGTGTCAATTATAAACTGACAATAAAAACAACCGATTATATTCACTAGCGTTTGGGCTGGTCACAATCACTTTGTCTGAGGTTAAAGATCTTCAGAATTTCTCTTTAAAATTTTTAAATAAAAAAGTTAAATATTAAATTTAACAATAATAAAAAATCTATAAATCAAGTATTTATGTTATGTAAACTTTCCAGATTATTGCGAGTTCACAGATTAACGAGTGATACAGTGTTAATATAAAACTGTTATAAAGCTCTCAATCCAAAAATCAGAAAATAACAATGGCAATTAAAGGGGCTTCATGCACACGGTTATATTATGGCTTCCATTTTTCTAGTTACCTCCTCAAAACCAAAACTGTGACGGGGATTTCCACTTGGACTCTACTGCAAAATCAACTGCAATAGTGAGGCTGGTTTTAAACGGCCAAAATACCGAGACCTATGGCGGTTCTAGTGAACCAAGCTTAGATCACCATAGGCTTCTACAGTGATCAGTAGGACCACGGGGGCCTCTGTCGTGTAACTTCTCTGCAGCCTTTCCCTTCTGCTCTTGAGTGCCAAGTAGAACGGTCAGTCAAAAGCAGAGTCTAGGGGTAACAGCTGGCAGCGGAACACTTCCTATTCAGTGTGTGAAGATTCCAACTCTTTTTCCAGGATGAGGATTTCAGCCATAACACCGATAAACTACAGCTGCAGTCCAGAGGAAATTCTGAGTCATTAGAGATGAATTTCATCAATTATCCAGAGCAGAAAGCAGCTATTGAGGCCCCATGCACACGACCGTTGCCATAATTACGACCCGTAATTACGGGCGCGGCCAGCCATCCGTATTTATGGGCCGTGCTCCCATTATAAAGTATAGGAGCACGGTCCGTAAAATAAAAAAATGGAACGTGTCCTATTTTTTTCAGCACGGACACCTTCATGTAAATATACAGGAAGGTGTCCATCGGCCATAGAAACTAACGGACCGTAATTACGGGTGATTTTACGGCCGTGTGCATGGGGCCCAAGAGTGTATCTCTCGCACGCTCTCTGGAAGACCCATTACATAGCTAGCCAATTGATTTCTATAGGAACTGTTTAATGGTTTATTTCCCCTCCTGGTGGCGCTGCAGCAAAATTGAGCATTGCCGCCAGGTTGTCATGTAGACTACAGCTCATAGAAGCCTGTATGGTGGCACAGAATGTACAATATGCAGCACAGACATATGGAGGTACAGTATGGTCCTCATAGACTTCTCTGGGTGCCGTATTATGGCTCTGAATATGGCCACTTTAACAGGGCAGTATTTTGAATCGGTATTTGAAAGCCAAAATTAGAAATGGAAAATAAAGTAAGTATAATGGAATGATTTGTAACTCTTTTGGTGTTTTGGACCCACTCCTAGTTTCGGCTTACAAATATTGACCTTAATACTGCCGTGTGAAAGTGGCCTAACTTATTAGCCTGTATGGACTGTGTGCATGAGCCTTTTTTTATTAATTGCCAATTGTATGACTCGTTGCTATAGCATTTGGTCAACATGTGGTAACAATAATCCAATAAATGTGATGTCACATGCAGCACTGATATAGTGTAAATTAGGTATTGGAGATATAAGTAGTGTATTTTCTCTTATACTATGTTATCACACACGTGAGTGAGATAAACAGTAAAGTAGCAATAATCATACACCTTAAAGAAGAACTCCAATGATTTATTTTTTTCCGCCCCTCACATGTGGTGAAATGTAGTGTAATGTTGTGTATCCACTTATCTGGTTTTCTATATTAGCCGCAGTCGCTTCAGACTCAATGCAAGTCTATAAGATTCACATCGAGGCCCTCATAGACTTGATTTGAGAGACACTGACTTCCGATCCCCTACAGCAGACGCTGTAGCATCCAGGGAGTCAGAATAGAGATCACATGACCCCCGGTGGCCTGGAACGGAGTGGCTATGGGTAAAATTGAGAACCAGGTAAGCAGATACACAACAATAAACTATATTTCACCCCACATGTTTCAAACATGGGGGGGGGGGGGTGGAATTCACTGGTGTGCTTCTTTAATAGATAATGGATAAAGAAAATATTCCAGAATTCAAAGAATTTAGCTAACAATTAAATTAAAATGGTGGTGGAGTATACAACAGTCTTTTATTGCTATGGATCAATGATCTTTTACTTCTCCGCAGGTTTGCTCCCTTCAGTTTGAGATAGAACAATTGAATGCAGTATATATCATAAAGAATGTCCAAGTCGACCAAGTTCACACCTTTTTGCTTCTAGGTTATACTTTACTGTAAATTCCGTAGAAGATCGGGAAGACGAGTCATACAATTAATGATATAGTGAGGTGTGGGCTTGGGGTTGCTGTTTATATGTGGACTTTTATTTAACCAAATAGTTGCCTTGAGTCCCGCATTCAGTCCTCCAAGAATATCTGTATCCAGATTGTCACCTACCATCACACAGTCCTCTGGTTTCACCTGCACAAGGTCACAGCAATGGAGGAAAATAGATGGTGCCGGCTTCTCTTCATCATGTTCTCCTCCCACCACAACGGCATCAAAGTATGGAGTGACGCCACAAGCCTCGATTTTTTCTCTCTGAACTTGTCTGTTTCCATTGGTGAGCAGCACCAAGTTGGCAGATTTTCGGAGCTCACTCAGCATATTTTTGGTACTTTCTGGCAGTGTCATGAGTTGTAGGCGGTTTGTTTTCCAAAGAATATAACATTCTTTGGCTAAGTCCTTATGGTCCCCGGATATTACGTCCTGCATGGATGTTTCAAAATGTGAAACCCGGAGATCATCAATGGTCATTTTGGAGGAATCAAGAGTTTCATGGAGAAGCTTGACTTGGAAATTATTACATATAATACTCGCTTCCTCTTCACTGAATTGGCTTTTGTCTACCAGTAATTTCATTACCTGGAAAAATATAGAAAGTACTATACATTAGATTGTAAACTGAAGCAGAGTGAGTCCAGTAAGATAGAGATAATCTTGCATATAGTAACAAGGTTTAAAATGCCTTTTCAGGTCTAGAATAAGATGCAGTGAATGTTTGTTACACTGATATTTAAAGAGGCTCTGTCACCAGATTTTGCAACCCCTATCTGCTATTGCAGCAGATAGGCGCTGCAATGTAGATTACAGTAACGTTTTTATTTTTAAAAAACAAGCATTTTTGGCCAAGTTATGACCATTTTTGTATTTATGCAAATGAGGCTTGCTAAAGTCCAAGTGGGCGTGTTTAAAGTAAAAGTCCAACTGGGCGTGTATTATGTGCGTACATCGGGGCGTTTTTACTACTTTTACTAGCTGGGCGTTCTGACGAGAAGTATCATCCACTTCTCTTCACAACGCCCAGCTTCTGGCAGTGCACAGACACACAGCGTGTTCTCGAGAGATCACGCTGTGACGTCACTCACTTCCTGCCCCAGGTCCTGCATCGTGTCGGCCACATCGGCACCAGAGGCTACAGTTGATTGTGCAGCAGCATCAGCGTTTGCAGGTAAGTCGATGTAGCTACTTACCTGCAAACGCTGATGCTGCTGCAGAATCAACTGTAGCCTCTGGTGCCGATGTGTCCTCGCTCGTCCGACACGATGCAGGACCTGTGAGTGACGTCACAGCGTGATCTCTCGAGGACTCGCTGTGTCTGCACTGCCAGAAGCTGGGCGTTCTGAAGAGAAGTGGATGATACTTCTCGTCAGAACGCCCAGCTAGTAAAAGTAGTAAAAACGCCCCGATGTACGCACATAATACACGCCCACTTGGACTTTTGCAAGCCTCATTTGCATAAATACAAAAATGCAATAGCAGATAGGGGTTGCAAAATCTGGTGACAGAGCCTTTTTAAAGGGGAAATCCAGCCAAAAAACCATCTTCCGACAAGTCATACATACGTGTACATACATACATGTGAGAAGATGTTCACATTGTAGAATCCGTAAATCATCACAGATTTTTTCAACAGGGCTGTGGGGAGATCGCTCGGACCACTTGCATCACTCCGAGATTTCAATTACTGGAAATTTGGGACACAAGGAAAGCTCCATTGATTTAAATTGTGCTTGATTCAGAATATTATGTCAAAAATTTCCTGTGATAGAAAAATCTAAATTGGGTCTGGGTGCTCAAAGGCTCCATTCACATGAGTTGCACCAGTGCGGGACGCATTATCACGCATCCCCCATAGACTAGAGTCTATGGAGGGATGCGTGAAGTGAAAAAAAAAAGGGCATGTCCTATTTTTTACTGACCCCTCACACGCTCCGTTGAAACAATGGCCGTGTGAACATCCCCATTGAAAGACATGAGTCCATGTGATGGCCATTGTTGTAACGGCCGTCACACAGACTACTTATACGCTCGTTTGAATGGGCCCTAAAGCTTTCCAGCAGTAGTACAGAAGAAAAAAAAGGTAGAGGTGAGAGTCCCAGTGACAGACTTCATACTAGTGTCCCGATGAGTAGGAAACTGGCTGTGCTGCATTCATACCTTGGCAAAGATTTCCCTGTTCCTTGTGATGGGATCCAATCCCATTGTTGGTCACAAAATACATGGACCTCACAAGTATGAATGCGACCTTTAAGGGGTAGTCCACTTTCAGCAAATTAATGTTATTTTTTGCATAATTATAAGTTATGCAATTTTTCAATATATGTTCTGTATTATTTCCTGACGGTTTACAAGATCTCGGTTTGTTTTCCTTCATTAGGAACACTCATTGTTTACTACCAGTGGATAAAATGATGTCCTATGGTCATGTGATGGACATTCAGCTGCATGGCTCATTACAGTTAGGCTGGGTTCACACGCTGCGGGCAAAAATGCATTCTGACTACACTGTGTGAATTCAGTCTAAAGCTAGATTCACACGAGTGTTTCCGCTTTGCGTCCGCGAAAAAGGACACTTAATTAATGCGCTGCAGTTCCGTGTGACATCAGTGTTTATTCCGTGTGGCATTAGTTGTTGATGTCCGTGTTGGTGCACATTCCTTTATTTTAATTTTTTTTCTCTGCATTTCAAGGAACTGGTGCGTGAATCTTGGACAGCACACGGATGTGCGTCAGTGTGCGGTCATGAATTTTAACGCACAAAAAACGCACAAGAATAGGACACACAGTGAGTTTCACGCGACGGAAACACGCTGCGTGAAAAACACCATGTATGAATGGCCCCATTGAATTGCATAGGTCCGTGTGACGGCCGTTGTTTCAAAAGCCATTGCACAGACGTATTCAACGTTCTGGCTTCTTATTATCCAAACACCTGTGTCCCCATCACATGACCATGGACAGAATTGTATTCACTGGCAGTAAACAATGAATGTTCCTACCAAATAACAACAAGCAGAAATCCTGAAAACTGTGAGGAAGGAATACAGAAAGTGTATTGGAAAACTGAATAACTTTTAACCGGTTAACGACGAGCGACGGATATATCCGTCACAAGCAGGTGCTAGTTCCTGCATAGCGACGGATATATCCGTTGCTCTGATCTCGTGGGTACTGCCACTGTACCCACGCGATCAGCGGCAGGAGAAACGGCTGTTATACACAGTGCCGATCGGTTTCCATGGCAGCCGGGGGCCTAACAAAGGCCCCCAGGTCTACATTCAGAAACTGCCTAATAGGCCGTGCCAGAGGTATGGCCTAATAGATTGCCTGTCAGTTTTACAGGCAATAATGCTTTGGTATACTAAGTATACCAAAGCACTATATAAGCGATCATAAGATTGCATGGTGAAGTCCCCTAGTGGGACAAAAAAAAAAAAACAGTTAAAGTTTTTGTAAAAAAAAAAACAAAAATAAAGATTACAGTAAAAATAAAAACACTTTTTTTTTCCCAAAAAAGTGGTTTTATTTAGTAAAAGTGTAAAAAAAAAATAGCATCCGCATATATGGTATCACCAAGATCGTAACAACTCTAACAATAAAGTTAACACATTAATTTTAAAAATGCGACCCGTGGATCGACACGTGTTCAGCCGGCCGCCATCTCCTGTCGTGGCCTCCGATCTACACTCTGAGGGACCGGAGGCAGATGCTTCCCCGGAGCCACCTTATTCTCCACAACGGGACTCTCAGGTCAGTGACTCACCATTCACCCTAGAGAACTTTCCTCTCTTACTCAAACCCCCGAGGTCCCAAAGAGATGAAGTCCCTTCTTCTAAACATCCCAGGGACTCGGGACGGTCATGGCGGGAATCTGAGTTAGAGAACCTCTCCATCTTTACCCCACTGCCACCATGCGGTCATGGCTCGGACTCACAACCATGGCTCTCTTCCTCAGACTCTGAGAGCCCCACTCCTAAGAGACAGAATTGGCAATCATACCGCCTCCAGCTTCCTATTAGAGACGACTTTAAATCCCTCATAGCCGACCTGCAATGCTGCCATAGCTGCAGTATGCCAAGACATACAACAAATCTCGTATAGAATGGAGTCGTTAGAAGACGACCATGACTCCACTCGCCAATATGTCTCCCAGCTACAATCTACAGTTTTGGCCCAACATACTGCTATCTCTGATTACCATAAGAATCTGGAAGACCTTAATAATAGGGGTCGACGTCATAACATTAGAGTCCGTGGTGTACCTGAAGCTGCACATGACGAAAATCTGAAAAACGTTCTGACGACCATTTTTAACAATGTTATAGGTGTTTCTGCTGAACATACTATAAAATTGGATAGAGCTCACAGAGCTCTGAGACCTAAAGACCTCTACCACGGGACATCATTTGCTGAGTCACTGACTTTGAACTTAAAGAAACTATTATGACTAAAGCCAGAACTCAGCGTTCTATTTAATATAAAGAATACACCATCCAATTGTTACCGAACCTATCCTGGATCACTCTGCACAAGCGTAGACAATTATGCCGTTTACTCTCTACCCTGTGAGACAACATCTTATTTCGCTGGGGATTTCCGTTCAGTCTTACAGCCCGGCGGGATGGCCGTTCTGCTGTTCTCAGATCACCTTCGGATATCCGTGCCTTCGGTGATATTCTGGATATTCCGGTGCCGAAATTGCCTAACTGGGATCTTACTCCACCGCCACCCCCTCCTGTCTGGCACAAAGTATCCCCAAGGAAGAAACCTGTCACTATACGGGGCTCCACTTTTGACCGGGGACACAAACCTCCATCTCAGAGATAAAGACCTTGTCCCTATAGGTTACTACTCGTTTTCGCATTGATAAGTGCTTTGACCGCATTGAACGTTCTCTTTGTTTCTATATTACATGGTATTTCTTCCTGAACTGTTTTCTTTTTTATGTAGGCTGTGGTGGAGGGCCACTATTCAGGATCGTATAAGATTTGTACATCCACAATGCAGGGGTTGGTAACTGTGCTGCTGACAGATTTGGCTTCTAGTGGTTCTTCTCCCCTCTGGAGACGCTGCACCCTCCTAGTGCATGTGTTGCATCTAGTGCTGTCATTGTTCATTGTTCACAAGAATTTCTCGACTTTGCTAGTCTTCATATGGAATGTTATTTCAATTCATAGTCGCCTGATCGACTTGATAGCGCAAAGTTGCTATATATGTTTTTTTCTATTGTTTTTGTTTGTTTGTCTGTGTCCCCCCCCCCCCCCACACCTTCTCTTCTTTCCTCTGACTTTGTTTTTTTATTTGGAGATCTGATCTGTGGCATGGGACTATAATGCTGGGGATGCGTTGCAACCTCTCAACATTCCGCTCTGGATACAGGTCGGTCTGCCCTTTGGGGTTTATATTAATGTTTGACTCAGTGCTTCCGGATTTGTTATGGCGCGTATTGTTTCCTTGAATGTTAAGGGATTAAATTCTAATGTTAAGAGGAGACTTGCGCTCTGGGAGCTGAAACATTTAAAGGCGGATATTGCCTTCCTCCAGGAGACACACCATGACACATCCGGATCTTTCAAATTTGCCTTGCCTTATTTTCCTGTTGTTTACACAGCTACTCAAAATAAGAAAAGGGCAGGTGTCACAATTTTAGTTTCTAGAGTTTGTCCACTGCAAGTTACTAAGTCCATCACTGATCCGCAGGGAAGGTATATCGTTCTCATAGGGACTCTGAAAGGTGTTCCACTCACTTTATGTAACGTGTATGCCCGAATACGCTACAAATCCCCTTTTTAGAAAAAGTTTTAGCTAAAATCTCCTGTCTACCATCCAATACTTTGTTTATAGGTGGTGACTTTAATCTCCCTCTCTCTAATATTTTGGACAGGCACTCCCTCAGTACACCCACACCACCTTTAGAACTACGTAGGCATACATCGTCATTTCGTCGATTGATCCGTAATTATAACATATATGATCTGTGGAGTCTCTAACCCTTCGGCTAAACAATATGCTTTCTACTCACACCCACATAGTACACATACCCGGATAGATTTATTCCTGGGAAACATACCCGACCTCCGTTCAACCTCGTCTGCTGACATTGGCCCTATTACATGGTCAGACCATGGTCCGATCATGCTTGATATGCATTCTGACTACCCGGATATGTCATTGGAGATTGAACGAACGCTTACTTAAATCCCCGATACATAAGGCTTCCCTTAAAACTCATATTGACTTATATTTTACTCTTACTCTGTTCTAACTATCGGCCAATATCTTTGTTGAATGCTGATCTCAAAATATTTATCAAGATTTTGGCCAATAGACTTGGCTCACTTCTGCCTGGCTTGATTCACAATGATCAGGTTGGCTTTTTTATGCACCGACAGGCTGGAGACAACACTAGACGTACTATAGATCTGGTAGATGTTCTCAATAAAACTGATTCGCCCGGCCTACTCATTAGTTTGGATGCCGAGAAAGCCTTTGATCGGCTGGATTGGGCCTTCCTCTTCGCCACCTTAAAATCGATAGGCATCTCTGGCCCTTTTCTTACTGCAATACAGGCATTATACTCCTCTCCAAATGCAGTGGTTAAATTGCCACACGCGACTTCTCAGCGTCTTTCTATTTTCAATGGTACTCGTCAGGGTTGCGCTCTCCCCCCTTATTTTTGTGTTATGTGTAGAGCCATTGGCTTCCCTTATCAGGAGTAATCCAGATATTCAAGGAATTATGGTACGGGATAGGGAATTTAAAATTTCCCCGTTTGCTGACGATGTCCTCTTGACTCTACGCAACCCACGAATTTCTTTACCTAACTTACACTCGGTCCTAAAAGAATATAGCTTATACTCGGGCTACAAGGTTAATAACTCCAAGACAGAAGCCCTGCCAATTAATCTTTCCCCGTCGCTTACATCGACCCTGAAATCCTCCTTTAATTATGTGTGGAAATAAGACACAATTAAATATTTAGGTACTCAGATTACTTGCTCCTATTCCTCCCTGTATAAATGTAACTTCTCGCCTTTTTTTTCAGAAAATTAAAAGACTCTTATCTAAGTGGTCCGCCCTCCCCCTGTCCTTCTTCGGCAGAGTGTCTGCGGTTAAAATGACTATTTTGCCAAAATACCTGTATCTCTTAGAAACTCTCCCGGTGTCTATATCGCGAAAGGATATTCGTAAGTTTCAAACATCTCTACTGAAATATATTTGGGCGGGTAAACAACATAGAATCCCGAAATCAGTCCTACTTTCGACCATTTCATCAGGTGGCTTAGCTGTCCCCGATGTTTACCGTTACTATCTAGCTGTACACCTAAGTAGGATCCCGAGTTGGGACTCGCTACGTGCATATAATAAATAAACTGAGAAACTTTGGATTGCCCCTATTCATCCGAATGCACTGTTGTGGTCTGGGGCTGCAGACACTTTGCCGATACCCTTGCTTAGCTCGATGTAGTTTACTAGGAATATTTGGAAACTTTCTAATACCCTATATTCTTTGTCCTCTTTCAAATCTCTGATGACATCCCTTTTATTTAATCCTTCCTTACCCGATGGCCTCACTGCGAGGATGACTCGGCCTTGGTCGAGAGCTGGCCTATATTAATTTGCTGACATTGTAGACCCCTGTTTGCGGACTGTTTTACCATTTCAAACGTTACAATCCAAATATAGTTTACCATCTAACGCGTACTTCAGCTACCTACAAATTACCCATTTTGCCAATTCTCTTTATTCAGAGAATAGTTTTTCTAAACCCACACTCTTTGAAATTCTCTGCAAAACGGCCATCTCAACTAGCGGTTTAATATCTGAGATATATGCTATTCTCTCCTCTCCGACTGTGTCTATGGTTGCCAGGCATGGGTATATGGGAGACATATCTGGGTAGGGAACTCCCCTTGTCACTGTGGCAAATGATCGGTTTTCATGCAGTGAAGTCATCTCTTTGTGCTTCATATAAAGAGAACCAATATAAGATTCTGATGCATTGGTATCACACTCTGGAATTCCTTCACCCTCTGGTATCGGACAGATGCTGGAAATGCTGCAGTGACAAGGGGACACTTCCTCATATCTTCTGGGACTGTCGGTTGCTGCGTTCCTTTTGGGGTGAAGTTAGGGATTTAATCCATAAAGTGCTGGAGATCAATCTCCCTCTTACAGCCATGACTTTTCTCCTCAATGTACCACCTAAAGGCTTAACCCCTTAAGGACACGGCCAATTTTAGCCTTGAGGACAGAGCAATTTTTTTAAAATTTCCCTCTTTGCATCCCGACGCTCATAACGCTTTTATTTTTTGTACGACGTAGTTGTATGAGACTTTGTTTTTTGCGGGACGAGTTGTACTTTATGTACGTACCATTTTTTGGTACAAATACATTATCGTTTAATTTCTATACATTTTTAATTAGATTAAAATGCAGAAAAAAAAGCAGTTGTGCAGCAGTTTTAATATTTATTTTTTTACACCATACACCGATCATCATAAATAATGTTATACATTTGTAGTACAGGTTGTTACGGTCGTGGCGATACCAAATATGTCTATATTATTTCGTGTTTTCGGACTTATATTTTAAAAAGTTGATTTATTATAAAAAATGTGTGTTTCTGTGTATTTTATTTACTTTTTATTTACCATTATTTTTTTTTTACATTCATTTAACTTTTTTTTTTAATCCCATAAAGGGATTTATCATTTTGATTTTTATTTTGTAACTGTAATGTACTGGCATATATCTATATGCCAGTACATTAGCCTGTTACTGATCGTACACAGGCAGTTGTTAGGGCATACCTCAGTATGCCCTAACAACAGGAAATATGTTCAGACAGCCCTGGGGTCCTTCACTGGACCCTGGGCTGTCTGGCCATATGAGTTGTTGGCTTTGATCGCGTCACAGTTATATTCTGTGACGCGATCAATGTGCAGTCCCCTCTCCTTGAACGCCGCGATCAGCTGTCATCGCGGCGTTCAAAGGGTTAACAGCGGAGAGAAGATGTTTCTCTCCTCTCCGCTGTCAGAGCGGGGCCGTGGCTGTGTATCACAGCCGTTGCCCCGCTCTCGATCGCGCGCACAGACGCGCGCAGGGACGGCTGTCACACAGGACGAGTATGCTCGTCCTAATGCGCAAAGTGCTCGCTGCTCAGGACGAGCATACAACCAGTTAAAGAGAGTGTACTCCCGATTGCTACTTCATGTGCTTACCGCTACTAAATGTCTTATAGCAGCTCACTGGAAAAACACTAATCCTCCTACGCTGACTGCTCTACATAACAGAATTAGGGAGGTTAGGAGAATGGAGTCTCTGACAGCCTCTCTGAACACTCAACTAGAAACAGCGTTTGGTCACCATGGGACGTGTATGATTCTTCGAGACCACCCTGACTTTAAAGGGAATGTGTCACGAATCAAACCTTTTTTTCTTTTTTTTAAGTAAGTTACTTATTTCTATTATATGTTTACGTTTTTTGCTATATTTTTTTTTTCTTCCACATGGTGGAAAGTATTACAAATGAAATAATAATTTGACATGTTTTCCTATGTTGGCCCCCAGAGGGAGCACTTCCCAGAATTACAGCAAGGTGAATAAGGCAAAGCAACCTGACTCACAGCTGCCGTAAATGTGGGAGGGAATATCACCCCCCTCCTACAAGCCAGGAAAAGGTGTCTTCAAATTGCTAAGCAGTGTCCGGCTGCCATTTTGGGTGTGATTCTGCAGCTGGCAGAAGTTATAGGACACACCAAAAGGCTAAGGCTCTGTTCACACACTTACTAAACAAAGGGAAAACAGCTCCTGATTTTCAGCCATTTTTTAATCAAACTCGCGTTTTTGGCTGTTTTTTATGGCCGTTTTTGGAGCTGTTTTTCTATAGTGTCAATGAAAAACGGCTCCAAAAACGTCCGAAGAAGTGATATGCACTTCTTTTTGGCGGGCGTCTTTTTACGTGCCGTTTTTGGAAAACGGCCGCGTAAAAAACGCCCCGTCGGATTAGAACGCCGTATTTCCCATTGAAACCAGAGGGCAGATGTTTGTAGGCGTTCTGCTTCCGATTTTTTTTTTGCGCATGTTACGTGCCAAAAACCACATAAAAAAAACGCTTGTGTAATGACGGGGTAGGGAGACAGACAGGTGAGCCCTAATCTACCCGCCACTATCCCTGCCGACTTGCACGGCCTGTCCTAGGCGACGGCGTACAACTGGGCGACGGTCCCTACGCTCAATATGTGAACGACAGACAAACAGACAAGGGTACACAGAAGCTAAGGGAAATGGGGCAGTTGCCCACGGCAACACCGTGAGCAACAAGAGTAGTGAACAAGCCGAGTCAAACCAGGAGTGTACGAGGTACCAAACGCAGAGCAGGAGAGTAGTCAGTAAAGCTAGGGTCAATATGAAGCAGAGGTCAATAGTACAAGCAGCAGCAGAGCCAGGAAACAGGCAGAATCACAGGCAAAGGAGGAGCAGGAAATGAAGGTATAAATAGACAGAGGGCGGGAGCTAGCTCCGTCTGGCTAGGCTGTGATAGGCTCTCCCACTTCTCAGCCTCCCAGCCCGAGTGGTAGATGATCGAGTCACTATCAGACTTAGGAGCAGGTGCAGACTGATTATCCACGGGCGTCGACACAGAAGCCGTGTCTGGCAGATCCTTTACAGTACCCCCCCTTTTATGAGGGGCCACTGGACCCTTTTTAGGTGGATCTGGCTTATTGGGGAACCGAAGATGGAACCTCCTGACCAATACCCCAGCGTGAACATCCCGGGCAGGTACCCAAGTCCTCTCCTCAGGCCCGTATCCTCTCCAATGGACCAGGTACTGGAGGGAGCCTTGGACCATACTGCTGTCCACAATCTTGGCCACCTCGAATTCTACCCCTTCAGGGGTGAGAACAGGGACCGGAGGTTTCCTCGAGGTAGCCAAGGACGGGGAGCAGCGTTTCAGGAGGGAGGCATGAAACGCGTCGTGTATTCGAAAAGACGGGGGTAACTCCAGAGTAGTGAACAAGCAGAGTCAAACCAGGAGTGTACGAGGTACCAAACGCAGAGCAGGAGAGTAGTCAGTAAAGCTAGGGTCAATATGAAGCAGAGGTCAATAGTACAAGCAGCAGCAGCAGAGCCAGGAAACAGGCAGAATCACAGGCAAAGGAGGAGCAGGAAATGAAGGTATAAATAGACAGAGGGCGGGAGCTAGCTCCGTCTGGCCAGGCTGTGATAGGCTCTCCCACTTCTCAGCCTCCCAGCCCGAGTGGTAGATGATCGAGTCACTCTATCAGACTTAGGAGCAGGTGCAGACTGATTATCCACGGGCGTCGACACAGAAGCCGTGTCTGGCAGATCCTTTACAGTACCCCCCCTTTTATGAGGGGCCACTGGACCCTTTTTAGGTGGATCTGGCTTATTGGGGAACCGAAGATGGAACCTCCTGACCAATACCCCAGCGTGAACATCCCGGGCAGGTACCCAAGTCCTCTCCTCAGGCCCGTATCCTCTCCAATGGACCAGGTACTGGAGGGAGCCTTGGACCATACTGCTGTCCACAATCTTGGCCACCTCGAATTCTACCCCTTCAGGGGTGAGAACAGGGACCGGAGGTTTCCTCGAGGTAGCCAAGGACGGGGAGCAGCGTTTCAGGTGGGAGGCATGAAACGCGTCGTGTATTCGAAAAGACGGGGGTAACTCCAGAGTAGTGAACAAGCAGAGTCAAACCAGGAGTGTACGAGGTACCAAACGCAGAGCAGGAGAGTAGTCAGTAAAGCTAGGGTCAATATGAAGCAGAGGTCAATAGTACAAGCAGCAGCAGCAGAGCCAGGAAACAGGCAGAATCACAGGCAAAGGAGGAGCAGGAAATGAAGGTATAAATAGACAGAGGGCGGGAGCTAGCTCCGTCTGGCCAGGCTGTGATAGGCTCTCCCACTTCTCAGCCTCCCAGCCCGAGTGGTAGATGATCGAGTCACTCTATCAGACTTAGGAGCAGGTGCAGACTGATTATCCACGGGCGTCGACACAGAAGCTGTGTCTGGCAGATCCTTTACAGCTTGCTTACGCTTTTTATTTACATAATTGGTAAAGTGCGCTGCTAGTACATACAACGCGCTTTTTTACACACGCGCTTTAAAAAAACTGTTGAGTCAATGGGAAAGCGAGCCGTTAGTTTTTCACGCAAGCATTTTTAAAAAACGTGTTGCGTACAAAAGAACAGTGGGTGGGGTTGTATGTGGCGTAGTTGCATGTTTAAGGAGAATTGTGTGTGTGTATGGGGGGTGCTTGCCGCTGATTCTTCAAAACAGCTGATAAGCGGCTATGAAGGATCAGCGGCGCCCGTGCATACGCCACATAGGCTACACAAACACACACTCAGCTCTGCTACACAAACACTCAGCTCTGCTACACAGACACACACACACACGCACTCATCTCTGCTACACAGACACACACACACTCAGCTCTGCTACACAGACACACACACACTCAGCACTACTACATCTGACAAGCTTAGCTCCGCGCACCGTCCACACTGACATACATCTAGCGACAGGGGGGGCGTCATTGGGTGGGGGTGCCCGTCGGGGGTCACGAGAGCGGCGGTCTTTGAGAGAGAGGGGGACAGACAGAGAAACACACCTTACCTGCAGTGCAGCCGGTCTTCATAATGGCGCCTGCTATCTCCCTACAACCAGCTTCTCTGCTGTGTGACTCTGACCTGTGTCTGCGCAGTACAGAGCCAGAGAGCAGAGGTAATGGATGCTATCTGTTCATTGTGCCCTATGCACTGTGCTGCCGTATTCCATCTCTGTATGTGTCGTTAAGAGACACATACACAGATTAAATAAAACATGGCAGCCCCCAGTACAGTAAGAAAGTGTTAATAAAAAAACTGTGTGTGAAAAATTAAGCAGCAGGATTGTATGGTGATGCTGGAGGAGACTGTCAGCAGGATTGTATGGTGACGCTGGAGGAGACTGTCAGCAGGATTGTATGGGGACCCTGGAGGAGACTGCCAGCAGTATTGGGTGGTGATGCTGGAGGAGACAGTCAGCAAGATTGTATGGTGACACTGGAGGAGACTGTCAGCAGGATTGTATGGTGATGTTGGAGGAGACTGTTAGCAGTATTGGGTGGTGATGATGGAGGAGGAGACTGTCAGCAAGATTGTATGGTAACGCTAGAGGAGACTGTCAGCAGTATTGGGTGGTGATCCTGGAGGAGACGGTCAGCAGGATGGAGGGATAAAGACATTTAGCAGGAGAGGCACGTAAACGTCCCGAAAAACGGCTGAAAAATCGGAAGCAGAACGCCTCCAAACATCTGCTCATTGGTTTCAATGGGAAATATGGCGTTCTGTTCCGACGGGGCGTTTTTTTTACGCGGCCATTTTCCAAAAAACGACACGTAAAAAGACGCCCACCAAAAAGAACTGCATATCACTTCTTGGGACGTTTTTGGAGCCGTTTTTCATTGACTCTATAGAAAAACAGCTCCAAAAACGGCCATAAAAAACACAGCCAAAAATGCGAGTTTGATTAAAAAATGGCTGAAAATCAGGAGCTGTTTTCCCTTTGTTTAGTAAGTGTGTGAACAGAGCCTTAGCCTTTTGGTGTGTCCTATAGCTTCTGCCAGCTGCCATTTGTACAATCACACCCAAAATGACAGCCGGACACTGCTTAGCAATTTGAAGACACCTTTTCCTGGCTTGTAGGAGGGGGGGGGGGGGGTGATATTCCCTCCCACATTTACGGCAGCTGAGAGTCAGGTTGCTTTGCCTTATTCACCTTGCTGTAATTCTGAGAAGTGCACCCTCTGGTGGCCAACATAGGAAAACATGTCAAATTATTATTTAGTTTTTAATATTTTCCACCATGTGGAAGAAAAAAAAAATACAGCAAAAAACGTAAAAAATATAATAGAAATAAGTAACTTACTTAAAAAAAAAAAAAGAAGGTTTCATTCGAGACACATTCCCTTTTAAGGCGCAAACTAGGCTGCGTCCTGAAGGGGTTAAAGAAAAGGGTTTTTATTTTGCAAACATAGGAAAACATATAAAACCTTTACACATTTAGTATCCCTGTAATCCTGCCGACCCATAGGATAAGAGTAACATGTTATTTTTGCCACATAGTGAACGGCGTAAATTTATAATGCAAAAATCAATGCTGGAATAGCTGTTTAGTTTCAATTCGTTCCTAAAATAAAAGGTAATAAAAGTTAATCAATATATTATATGCACCCAAAAATGGTGAAATTGAAAAACACAACTCGTCCCGCAAAAAACAAGCCCTTATACGGCTATGTCGATGGAACAAAGAAAAAGTTACGACAGTGAAAATACAAAACATAATCCTTGGTCATTAACCCGTTAGTGACCGCCAATACGCCTTTTCACGGCGGCCACTAATGGGCTTTATTCTGATGCATATGCCTTTTCACAGAGCTGCATCAGAATAAATAGAGCAGGGAGCCGTTAAATCTCCCTGCTCTCAGCTACCAGAGGTAACTGGGGACATCCCTGCTTGAACGTGTGAGATCGCTATAAGTATCGATCTCACCCGTTTAACCCCTCAGATGCGGCGCTCAATAGCGAGCGCCGCATCTGAGTTGTTTTGGAGAGAGGGAGGGAACTCCCTCTCATCCCACCGGCATCCGGCCATAAAATCGCTGAGTGTCTGTGTAAAGGATCTGCCAGGCACAGCTTCGGGGTTAACTCCTTTAATTAATCAGTCAGCACCTGAATCTACATCCCTGAGACTGACTCCAGCTTCCACCACTCAGGCTGGCAGGCTTAGGAGTGGGAGAGCCTATCGCAGCCTGGCCAGACTCAGCTAGCTCCCGCCCTCTGTCTATTTATACCTGCATTTCCTGTTCCTCCTTGCTTGTTATTCTTTTTCGTGTGGTTTCCTGGCCCAGCTACAGCTCCTTCTATTTTGTTCCTGCTCCATACAGACCCTGGCTTACTGACTACTCTTCTGCTCTTCGTTTGGTACCTCGCACACTCCTGGCTTGACTCGGCTCGTTCACCACTCTAGTTGCTCACGGTGTTGCCGTGGGCAACTGCCCCTTTCCCTTGCTTGTATTCCCTTGTATGTTTGTCGTGTTTGTCGTGCACTTACTGAGTGCAGGGACCGCCGCCCAGTTGTACCCCGTCGCCTAGGGCGGGTCGTTGCAAGTAGGCAGGGACAGAGTGGCGGGTAGATTAGGGCTCACTTGTCCGTTTCCCTACCCCCCGGTCATTACAGTCTGTGTATCCGATGGCATCCGGGGGCCTAATAAAGGCCCCCAGGTCTGCCTGTAGTGAATGCCTGCTAGGCGATACCGGAGGCATGTCCTAGCAGATGCCTGTCCGTTTTAAACGGACAGGCAGTAATACACTGCAATACAAAAGTATTGCAGTGTATTTTAATAGCGATCGGATGATCACATATTAAAGTCCCCTAGTGGGACTAGTAAAAAAGAAAAAAAAAAAGTTTAATAAAGTTAATAAAAAAAAAAAGTGAAAAAAAAAATAAAAACCCACTTTTTCCCCTTACAAAATGCTTTACTATTAAAAACCAAAATAAAGTAAAAAAGTTACGCATATTTGGTATCGCCGCATCCGTAACTACCCCGACTATAAAGCTATTACATTATTTAACCCGCACGGTGAACTCCGTAAAAAATGTAATAAAAAACTATGGAAAAATTGCTGTTTTCTGGAAATCCTGACTTAAAAATTTGTTTTATAAAAAGTGATCAAAAAGGGGGCGGAGCTTGACCGCGAGCGAGAACGGCAGCTTAGTTCGGAGCTCCTCGCACAACGCGACCGAGCCTACCAGACACAGCAGGAACTTTTGGCATCACGATGGAGAAAACGACCAGGGAAAAGAGCAGGGAACCCTCTGCCACCCCAAAAGGGGGGAAAACTCAGGCGGACCTCGACAAATTCCTCCGCAAACGGCTGGATAAAACTCCGGCGGGAACTTCCAAGATGGCGCCGGACCATGCAGCTGAAGCCGACTCGGATGATGAGAGCATGGGAGATCGCTCCGATGCAGGGGGTGAGTCAGATATTGCCCCTGTATCTAGGGATTTTATAAGGAGCATTCTATATAAAGCCCTGAGCCCCCTTGCTAAGGATCTTGCAGATATCAAAGCGGATTTACGTCATATGGGGGAAAGAGTGGAGACACTTGAAACTGCACATAATGCTGTGCTTACATTTGGCTCTGCAGTATATGAATCTCTCCAAATGCAACAAGATCACATTAACATGGCGCTCTTGCAATCTGAGGATCAGGAGAATAGGAGTCGGCGTAAAAACGTCAGAATACGGGGTTTGCCTGAAAATATAGCATACGAGACTTTGCCTAAAGTGGCCCTAGAGATCTTTGGCTCCCTGGTGGGGGTGGAGGCTGCAGCAGCTATTAAATTTGAACGGATCCACAGGGCACTACGCGCAAAACCGCGCCTCAATGATCCCCCAAGGGACGTTATCTGTGGCATTTTAAGCTACACTGACGCTGCAGCAATCTTGAAGGCGGCCAGAGCATCCTCTGACTTCAAATATGAAGGATCCTCCATTATCTTCTTCCAAGATTTGGCAGCCTCTACGTTGGCTAAGCGACGTACCCTAAAGCCCTTATTGGAGGTACTGAGAATCAACAACATGCCGTTCCGGTGGTTATTTCCGTTTGGCCTGTCTATCATGAAGAACGAGAAGAATATTGTGATCCGGAAACCAGAGGATTTGGACTCGGCTTGGGAACTGCTGGGTATAAGCCCAATCGCCATACCCTCATGGCTTCCTTTATCTCAGCTCTCTGGATTTCCTACTTTACCTGCACCGGACACGTGGTCGGAGGTCCCTCATCGTAGTTCTCCAGGGGGGAAGAGATCCTCGCACAAGATTCGAGTCGCTTATCCTGTGCGCTGAGGCGCTGTTTCACCTATGCATATTATGGCTCGAATGTATTTTGCACAGATGATTGTGTTCTTTGAATGATTTTCTCTTTGAATTGTAAGGCGCTCCTCCTGTATATTTTCTCAGACCGTATGTGTTAAGATTTTATAGGTCTGGTCGGGTTGTCACGATGTGGGTCAACCTCATTTTCTATTACAGATCTCCCCACTCCCTCACATTGAAGGAGTTACGTTTCTTTAGAATGAGCGTGTTAATATCGTTGTGGGTTGTGCACCGGGTCTCCATGATCGAGAGACGCCGGATGGCAACTCAGCATTTGTATGGTTTCCTCTTGTATCCCCCTGTCTTTTGCTTCCTCAAAATAACTCTACTTGCATTACTGATGGCTGTATCTTTAGTTATAGACTCAGGTGATGATTTTATAACATGACTACACTTAAGATAGTTTCGCATAATGTGCGAGGTTTGAATGTACCACAGAAGCGGAGCCAAGTGCTTCGTTTGTTGAAGAAAGAGGCAGCGCGTATAGCCCTTTTTCAGGAGACACATTTTAAGCATGATAAAATTCCCTCACTTCCAATAGGTGAATTTGCTCTATGGTATCACAGCACCTATCATACGGCAGCTAGAGGGGTGAGCATTGCTTTTAATAAGAGAGTACCTTTCACATTTATGGCAGAACAGAAGGATACTGATGGCAGGTACATATTTGTGAAGGGAAAAATAGGGGGAACTGTTTATACCGTGGCCAACCTGTATGCTCCAAATTCAAATCAAATTGACTGGATAGTCCAGACTTTGAAGTTACTGCGGGATTTTGCTGAAGGGGCTCTATTAGTAGGTGGAGATTTTAACCTCCCTCTGAACCCTATGTTAGATACAACTGGCTCTCAACATGTGTCCTTTCGAAAGCTATCTAGACTAAATAAGATATTACAATCTTTACATCTGGTTGATATGTGGAGATTGTATCATCCCACGGAAAGAGATTACACATACTTCTCTCCCACACATGACACATGTGTGGGAGAGATTATATTTTCCTTTCAAAAAAGTGTATTTCCTGGGTGCAGGTTGTAGACATCGGAAGTATTATACTCTCGGATCATGCCCCTGTTTCTTTAGTCTTAAGAATGGTGGACACCCCAAAGGGAGAGTGGAGCTGGAGGCTTAACAACACCCTGATTGCTGAGGCTTCTAATGCGCATCTTGTTGAGAGCAATTTGTCTCAGTATTTCCTTCATAATGTATCTGAATCTATATCTGCGCCTATTTTGTGGGAGGCACATAAGTCTGTTATTAGGGGGGAGCTAATTTCTTTGGGTTCTCATGTGAAAAAACAAAAGGACCAAAACCCTTGATTCTTTGTTTGATCAGATCTCGCGTCTCGAGGGGGACACGTAAAAAGACCAATGCTGCTTCCTCCTTGAAGGAGCTATCAGCTCTCAGAGATAGAGTTAAAGATGTTCTCAATGTTCAATCAGCCAAAATGCTTCAGATCCTGAAGTTTAAACAATATGCACATGGTGATAGAGGTAATAAGATGATGTCAGCCCTGATACGTAAACACCAAGGACATACTTTTATCTCGGAGATTAAGACAGATAGTGGGAAGCTGGTAACAGATACTAAGCTTACAGCGGATGCCTTCCAGTCATTTTATCAGGGTCTTTATAACTTAAACAAGAGGACCGGGACAGGCCTAGAGGACGCTATAGATACTGAACTTATGAACTCATTTCTAAATTCAGTTGATCTACCAACATTAGAGGCTGAGGCCATAGAGTTGCTAGTGCGTCCTTTCACAGAGGCTGAATTAGAGAAAGTGCTTTCTACTATCCCTTCGGGGAAAAGCCCTGGTCCCGATGGTTTCCCGATCGGATACTATAAGTCTTTTAAATCTATCCTGCTTCCACACTTTACTGCTATGTGTAACTCCTTATTTAACGGCTGCTCCCTACCTAGAATGGCCCTTGAAGCCCATATCACTATTCTACCTAAGGAAGGGAAAGATCCGACTCTTTGCGGTAGTTATAGGCCGATATCCCTGCTTAATACTGATGTAAAATGGTGGGGCAAAGCACTTGCGTCTAGGCTCAGTCAGATCTTGCCCGGATTGATTGGGGGTGATCAAACAGGTTTTGTGAAGAACAGACAAGGGAAAGACAACACGTGTCGAGTCATCAGATTAATCGAACTCGCCAAATCTAGGGGTGTACCTCTGGTCCTTCTCGGGACAGACGCTGAGAAGGCCTTTGATAGGGTCAGTTGGCCGTTTCTTGCAGCTACACTACAGAAGTTCGGGTTCCCTCAATTGTTTATCGAGGCCATTTTTACTCTCTCTAAGTCCCCCAGCGCTAAAATCAGGGTGAATGGAACACTCTCAAATCCCTTCAATATTTGTAATGGTACAAGACAGGGCTGCCCCCTTTCGCCTTCATTATTTGTACTGGTAATGGAACCCCTTTTACAGAAAATTAGGCAGGACCCTAAGATAGAGGGATTGAAAGTGGGATCCTACACTCATAAAATAGCCGCATTTGCAGATGACCTCTTGGTCTTAACTACTAATCCAGCTATCTCAATCCCTTATGTCACACGGTTATTTGAAAAGTTTGGTATAATATCCAATTTCAAGGTTAACTTTGGAAAATCGGAAGCTCTAAATATTTCTACACCTACCACACTTATTGATCGTATTAAGGCCAACTCTCCCTATCAGTGGCCAGCTACATCTATAAAATATCTAGGCATACACCTCACTAAGGATCCTTCTAAACTATACCAATGTAATTATCTTCCGTTATTAACCTCCGTACAAAAACTTCTCCAGAGTTATAAAGTCCCTTTTCTTTCATGGATGGGTCGTAAGAACCTACTTAAGACTTTCATAGTGCCTAAATTTCTGTATCTACTGCAGACATTACCCATTTGGTTGCCAAGATCCTTTTTTGACAAAACAAGAAAGTTATTATCCAGATTCCTATGGAATAATAGTAGACCTAGACTCCAATATAAATCTCTCATTCAAAAACCAAAATTGGGTGGTATAGGAGTACCAGACGTTTTCACGTATTATAAAGCTAACCAATTAAACAGGTGGATGGAGCTTGCTAAAGGTTCTACACATACTTTATATTCGGAATTAGAGAAAGAACTAATTCCACTGTCTGATAAATTATTTTTATGGAATTTAAGGGACTTTACACCGATGACGCCCTGTTCTAGTGTACTTTTGAATGGGGCCTTCAGAGTTGGGCAAGAGATTCATCACTCCCACTCGCTTTTATCTAAGAACGCGCCGTTAATGCCCCTAGGGCTTTTGCCTTATCTAGTTCACCCTAAACGCCCCCCACAAACCAGTTTTTGGGATAAAGTAGGGGAGATTACCCTTTCATTATTCTTTGAAACGGAAGATCACGTTTTCACGAATCTATTGCTTAGAAAGACTCGTCTCCTGCTGAAAGGTTTCATCCACGTTAATGATTTCCAAAATGTTTGCACTAAATATGTAGACACCTATACCTTGTCATATTCTCCTACTCACTTTGAAACTCGCTTACAGAGTGGGGCTTTACAGAAAAAGTCGTTAGCTGCTTCATATGAGTATATCCTACAATTGGAGGGTGGAGGGCAAATCAAATCTATGAAAGATTGGGAGAGGAATTTGCAGGCAACCTTTAGTGAACAAGATTTTAAGAATGCGCTGAAACACTCGCATGGGTTCTCCCAATGCATTAAAATTAGAGAGAACTCATATAAACTATTCTCTCGGTGGTACAGAACTTCAGAATGGTTACACATGATTAATCCAAATATTCCTGCAATATGTTGGAGATGGCAAAAAGAAACGGGATCTTTACTACATATATGGTGGGATTGTTCCTTAACAGGTTCCCGACCGCTGGCCGTATTTATACGGCCAGCGGTCAGGGTCTCTAAAGTCCGGCGTATAGTATATATACGGCCGCACTTCAGAGACTGTGCACGCGGGATCGCGTGCACACAGCTCTATGCCCTGGCTGTTGCTAACAGCCATGGGCACTGGGCAGAATGTCAGGGGTCAATCTTTTGGCCCCTGAACATGTGATCGCTGTGACAACTAATCACAGCGATCACATGCATTTCTGCATAGAAAACAGTGTGCACGCGATCGCGTGCACACAGCCCTGTGCCCTCGCTGTTACCAACAGCTCTGGGCACTGGGCAGAGTATCAGGGACCAATCTGATGGTCCCTGAACATGTGGTCGCTGTGACAACCAATCACAGCGATCACATGCATTCCTGCTTATAAAACAGTGTGCACGCGATCGCGTGCACACAGCCCTGTGCCCACGCTGTTACCAACAGCTCTGGGCACTGGGCAGAGTATCAGGGACCAATCTGATGGTCCCTGAACATGTGGTCGCTGTGAAAACCTATCACAGCGACCACATTTGTTTTATTTTGACTTTTCTGGCAGTAAATCTCCTGCCTCTTTTCTTCTCCTCAAACATTGTTTCAGTTTGAGGAGAAGAAGAGACTCGGGAGAATTGCTGCCAGAAGATTACAGTTACAGTTACAAAAAAATACAGTTACACTCTAAAACATTCTCTGTATAGATAGATTTCTATCTATCTATACAATCTATCTATCCATCTATCTTTTTTTCTATCTATCTACCTTTCTTTCTTTTATTCTATTAGAATAGGCAGGTAGGGAGTATATAATTATATATATATCCACATATATATAATATATATAGCAATAGCGGTTTATTTTTTTGTTAGCGGTAGTGTAGATATATATAGCAGTTAGTTTGTGTGTTTTATAAAAAAAATAAATAAAAAAAAAAATTTGTTTAGTTAGTGTTAGTGTTAGTTACGTTATGGCGATGAAGTTGTTTAGCGCCGAGGAGGCATACGCCATGCTGTGGTCTGAGTCGGAGACCGCATCAGAGATGGCGTCCGAGATGGAACCTGTTTTAGGTAGTGACGATGACAGCGTCACTTCAGGTTCATCTTCAGGGGACGTTGTCCCTGATGCAGTCGAAACTGCAGAACATGAAAGCGCAGGGCCAAGTAGCGCTGTAGCACGGGACAGCCTGGTCCCTCCAGTCCAGGCTCTTGTATGGGCACCTGCCCCATCTTTTGGGCCTAGAATCCACGGATTTACGGCCACTCCTGGCATAACCGTGGACAATACAAATTTTGTCCAAATGGATTACTTCCATTTATTTATAACGGACGACATCCTAAATCAGATTGTCCACGAAACAAATTTATATGCCACGCAATATATAAGGCAGAAACCTTCATCCACCCATGCCAGAGATTGGACGCCCACCAATTTGCAGGAATTAAAAAATTTTTTGGGGCTCACCCTAAATATGGGTATTGTCAAAAAGCCCTCCATTAGGTCTTACTGGTCAACAAGACCCGCCCAAGCCACCCCAGTATATTCTGCAGTAATGCCCAGGTCTCGTTATGAGACAATAATGAGGTTCCTCCACTTCAATGACAACGCACAGGCCCCCCCAAGTACCGATGCAAACCGGGATCGGTTGTTCAAAATAAGTCCGCTAATAAATTCCCTGAATAATTTATTTCTGCAACTCTACACCCCTGAGAAGAATGTAAGTGTGGACGAATCCCTCCTCAACTTTCATGGCAGACTTAGCTTTCGCCAATATCTACCTTCCAAAAGGGCAAGATATGGCGTTAAGCTCTACAAATTGTGTGAAAGCGGGTCAGGATATACCACCGCCTTCAGGATTTATGAAGGGCGGGACCGCACAATAAATGTTCCTGGATGCCCCCCTGATCTTTCCACCAGCAGTAAGATCGTGTGGGAGATAATGCAGCCTCTGCTTCACAAGGGGTACCACCTGTACTGTGATAATTTTTATTCGAGTGTGCCCCTGTTTAGGCATTTGCATGCTGCAAGGACTGGGGCATGTGGTACCATGCGCAAAAACAGAATTGGTTTTCCACAGCAATTAGTGGGGAAGCGCATGGTAAAGGGGGACTCCTGTGCTTATGCATCTGAAGAATTGCTGGCGGTCAAGTTCAGGGATCGCAAAGACGTGTATGTGCTAAGAACGATTCATACCGCAGGAACAGTGGCAGTGAGGGAAAGAGGGGCAACATCGGACAAGCACAAACCAGTGAGCGTGTCCGAATATAACAAGTACATGGGGGGGGTGGATTTAAGCGACCAGGTTTTACAGCCCTATTTAGTAAAACGCAAAACTAAAACCTGGTACTAAAAGGTGGCCATTTATTTGTTACAGGTGGCCATCCACAACTCATTTGTGCTCTACAAAAAAAACAGAGGCAGAGACACATACCTGGATTTCCAGGAAAAAATTATTGAAGGCCTCATTTTTGATGTTCAGGACACCCGAGAATGCCCCCAGTCTGAGGATGTCACGCGACTGACTGAAAGACACTTCATCAGTCGGATTCCCCCAACAGCAACCAGAAGCAACCCCCAGAAAAAGTGCAGCGTCTGCAGAAAAGACGGGCACCGCAAAGATTCCCGATATTTCTGTCCCTCATGTCCCTCGCAACCAGGCCTGTGCATTGAGCCATGTTTTAAAAAATACCACACTGTTCTGAATTATTAGATTTTAGTTAATTTGTTGAAAATATATTTGCCCTACATTACGTTTTTATTTTTCCCATGATTTTACTCCAAGGGTGAGGGAGGGAATGGGTGGGGGGGGGGGGGTGGATGTCATGTTTGATGTTTTCTAAAGTTCATCTGCTGGAGAGCTCCATTTGCATTAACCTGCAATTTCTTATTTTAGAAAACCCCAAAAAATAAATTCCCATTATACCCCTAGATGAATATTTTGGGATTTCTGCTTCAAGAGCAGATATTTTGGAAGTGTTATAGCAACTCTGTTGAGTTTTGTAAAACCAGCTTTGAAAAAAAGCGATATGTGAAATAATCTTCTTCTATCCTCCGCCCTCCTACATCTCTATGTGATAAATAAGGCCACATATTTGGTATCCCCGTGCACGGGAGAAGTGGCAGAATGTGAACGGAGATTAATTTTGACCGTGGTCTATACCGTGTGTGAAAAATGCTGGTATAAACTGACGCATTTGCTAAAAAATTGCTAATTTTATTTTGATCCATCTTATTCAAGAAACTTTCAGAAGAAAACTGGACTGTCTAAAAATATGATAAACCCCTTGAAGGAAACCTTGTGGGGTCTACTTGTGTGAATGAAGTCATTTATGGGGTGTTTCTAATGTTTCAGCAGCATTAGGCCCCCTAGAAAACAGTATGCTGCTATAAAATCAAATGCAAAATTCCTGGACCGAAAAGGCCAAAAAGCCTCCTTTTATGCCAAGCCCTGGCACATGCCCGCACAGTGAATAAGGCACACATATTTGATATCCCCATGCACGGGAGAAGTGGAAGAACGTGAAAGGAGATGAATTTTGGCCGTGGTCTATACCGTGTGTGAAAAATACTAGCCTAAACTGACGCATTTGCTAAAAAAGTGCTGATTTTATTTTGTTCCATCTTATTCAAGAAACTTTCAGAAGAAAACTGGACTTGCTAAAAATATGATAAACCCCTTGAAGGAAACCTTGTGGGGTCTACTTGTGTGAATGAAGTCATTTATGGGGTGTTTCCAATGTTTCAGCAGCATTAGGCCCCCCAGAAAACAGTATGCGGCTATAAAATCAAATGCAAAATTCCTGGACCGAAAAGGCCAAAAAGCCTCCTTTTATGCCAAGCCCTGGCACATGCCCGCACAGTGAATAAGGCACACATATTTGGTATCCCCATGCACGGGAGAAGTGGAAGAACGTGAAAGGAGATGAATTTTGGCCGTGGTCTATACCGTGTGTGAAAAATACTAGCCTAAACTGACGCATTTGCTAAAAAAGTGCTGATTTTATTTTGTTCCATCTTATTCAAGAAACTTTCAGAAGAAAACTGGACTGTCTAAAAATATGATAAACCCCTTGAAGAAAACCTTGTGGGGTCTACTTGTGTGAATGAAGTCATTTATGGGGTGTTTCTAATGTTTCAGCAGCATTAGGCCCCCCAGAAAATAGTATGCGGCTATAAAATCAAATTCAAAATTCCTGGACCGAAAAGGCCGAAAAGCCTCCTTTTATGCCAAGCTCTGGCACATGCCCGCACAGCGAATAAGGCACACATATTTGGTATCCCCATGCACGGGAGAAGTGGAAGAATGTGAAAGGAGATGAATTTTGTCCGTGGACTATACCGTGTGTGAAAAATACTAGCCTAAACTGACGCATTTGCTAAATTCTTGCATTTTTTTCCAATTTTGCCCACTTTAGAGAAAAAAATAAAAATGATATATACTGACAAATGCCACTAAAACAAAGCCCTATCTGTCCTTTAAAAAGAGTGTAAAATTCAAAGATGAACTTTATTCACCTACAGAGTTATAGTCATCTAAAGAAGCGCATAGCAAAATTGTGAAATTTGCTCTGGTCATTTAGCTGTAAAACAGCCTAGTCCTTAACCGGTTAATTCATACATTTTGGGTGGATGTGATAGACAGGATTAATACAATTTGTTCCGCTTCTGTCCCAATGTCGCCGGCTGTGGTTCTTTTGTGGTTGCCTGCAGACTCTTTTGTACCGAAACGCAATGATCTCCCAATGTTTCTGATTGCTGCAGCAAAACTTCTCATTCCCTTGGGGTGGAAAAGTACTTCTCCTCCTACAATGGAACAATGGGAGCTTAAGGTTCAGGAAATCTTCAGAATGGAAGAACTGGTTCATTGGGAACGGGGTACTAGGGCTAAGTTTCTACGAATATGGTCTCCTTGGAAGGTTTATTTGGATAATACTCGGTCGTCTAATGGATAATATGGGTTAATGTGATCTCCAGCCGCCAAATGCTCGTTAAGATGTGATGAGAGGGCACATTGCCTTTATTGAATATTACATGCTGAATTATATCTTATTGTGTACAAGATGCGACATATGACACATATGTTTTGTTAAACATCAGCACTTTTACAGCCTCCCGTAATGAGGACCTAAGACAGACTCTTACCGTTTCCCATCCCCACTCCCCATACGTTTAACTCTCTCCTTCCCCTTCCCCTTCATGGTTTGTTCTGTTCCTTTTACGTTTTCTAATTTGCAGAACATTAATGTTATATATGTATGACCTTGACAATGCATTGTTCTACCTTTGTTCGTATACAAAATCAGTTATGTGGGTATGATGTAATACTCTTGTTGTTTTGCAAATTTTTATACTTTTATTGTCTGCCTCATGACTAATAAAAACAGTTTGAAAACAAAAAGTGATCTACTCCAAAATGGTACCAATAAAAACTACAGGTCGTCCCGCAAAAAAAAAAGCCCTCATACAACTGCATCAGCCGAACAATAAAAAAGTTATGGCTCTTCAAATATGGAGACACAAAAACAAATGATTTTGAAAAAAAAAGCGTTTTTACTGTGTAAAAGTAGAAAAACATACAAAACTATACAAATTTGGTATCGTTGCAATTGTAACAACCCGCTTATTGCCCACGAAAAAAAAGTTAATCAATAAATAATATGTACCTCAAAATGGTGCTATTAAAAAATACAACTTGTCCCACAAAAAACAAGACCTTATACAGCTATGTCGACGCAAAAATAAAAAAGTTATAGCTCTTGGAATGCGACGATGAAAAAAACGTAAAAAATACCTTGGTCATTAAGGTTTAAAATAGGCTGGTCATTAACCCCGACCCGACATCTGCCGTATGGGTACGCCATGGAGAGCATTGACTTCCCGCATTTTGCCGTACCCATACGCCATCATCGTCGGATCTCAGCTGTATCTTAGAGCTCACATCCGACTGTAAACGGCGGGGACCGAAATTAGTTTCGATCGCCGCCATTAACCCCTTAAGTGCAGCGCTCAAACGCGATCGCTGCACTTAAGGTGTTTGCAGCTCATCGGAACCCCAGCAATGAAATTGCCAGGGTTCTGGTGGCTGCAATGGCAACCGGAGGCCTAATACTGGCCTCCCGGTCTGCTTAGCACAGAAAACGGTCAAGATCCGCCCGGCGGTGGAGCCTGATCGGCTTCCGTAGCCGCCGGCAAGATGGCGCCGGGTCAGGAGCTGATCCGGCGTCATCAGCGGTGGAAGTCAGCTGTATGTTACAGCTGACATCCACCTGTAACGGCAGGAACCGGAGCTAGCACCGATCCCGGCCATTAACCCCTTCTATGCAGCAATCGAAAGCGATTGCTGCATCGTAGCGGTTACTAGCAGATCGTCAGCCCTGACAGGCAATCATGACTGGTGACACAATGGTCTCCTGCTCTGCCATTACGGAAGCCGATTAGGCCCTGCCGGGAGGCGAAGCCTAATCGGCTTGCTGTCAGTGAATAACTGACAGATCTAATACATTGCACTACGTAGGTAGTGCAATGTATTAGAAAAAAATAAATCTGACAGCTGGACCTTCAAGTCCCCTAGTGGGACTTGAGAAAAAGTGTAAAAAAAGTATAAAAAAGTGTACAAAAAAAGTTACAAAAATAAAAGTTTGAAAACAATAAAAGTTGCAAGTAATAAAATAAGAGTAAAAGGGGGATTGCGTTTTATCAAGTCCTTTTATTATTGAAAAAAAATAAACCAAACGTATTTGGTATCGCCACGACCGTAACGACCTGAGGTATCAAAATATTATATTATTTATTGCACGCGGTGAACCGCATAAAAAAAAAACGTAAAAGACTATACCAGAGTTTGTTTTTTGGTCACTTTGACCTATAAATATTGGAATAAAAAATGATCAAAAAGTCGCACGCATTCCAAAAATGGTACCTATAAAAACTATAGCTCATCTCGCAAAAAACAAGCCCTCATACAGCTGTATCGACAAAAAAATTAAAAAGTTATGGTTCTCACAACTTGGCGACAGAAAAAATACATTATTTTTACAAAAGTAGTTTTATTGTGCAAAAAAACATAAAAAAGTCCTATAAAATAGGTATCGCCGGAATCGTACTGACCCGCAGAATAAAGTTAACATGTAATTTATAACGCTTAGTGAACGCTGTATAAAAAACTAAATAAAACTATGCCAGAATTGCGTTTTTTTTGTTTACCTGGCCTACCAAAAAATAAGGTAAAAGTCGCATGTACCCCAAAATGGTACCAATAATAACTACAGCTCGTCCCGCAAAAAAAAGCCCTCATACCACTACGTCTATGAGAAAATAAAATTAGTTATGGCTCCAATAAGTCAGGAAATAAAAAATATGCAGTTGTTTGAAGAGGCGATTTATCAAGGACCAAAAATTAGGGAACCAGGAAAGGGAGGGCCCAAACATGTCCGCTGGAAGCGAGGGTGCCCGTATTATACCAGGACAACACTTTCCCAGCAAAATTCCCCAAACTGCAAAAGGTGCGGAGTGTGGACCAAAAGGGGCATAAGAAAGGACGCCATATATCAGTGCGACACCGGCCTGTGCAGAAAGGATTGCTTCACATCGTAACACACATCTATGGATCATTTTATTGTTTTTTTTACCCCATTATTATACCACCTGACTATGCCCCTGATGTACTCTGCCCAGCTTACATGTACCCCCACATTATAAACTGAAACACCAGAAATACTCAAACAAAACTACTACCACGCAATATCTGCTCTCCAAAAGCCAAATGGCGCTACCTCCGCTCTGAACCCTACAGCGTGCCCAAACAGCAGTTTCTTTCCACATATATGGCATCGCCATACCCGGGAGAACCCTTTTAACAATTTTTGGGGTGTGTGTCTCCAGTGGCATAAGTTGGGCATGACATATTTGCCACTGAAATGGCATATCTAGGGAAAAATATCCATTTTTAATTTGCACCATCCGCAGCGCATTCATTTAAGGAAAATACCTGTGGGGTGAAATGCTCACTACACCCCTTAATAAATGCCTTGAGGGGTGCAGTTTCCAAATGGGGTCACTTCTCAGGGGTTTCTTTTTATTATTTCACATCAGAGCCTCTGCAATTGTGAACCAATACTTTGTAAATCGCCAAATTAGGCCTCAATTTCGCATGGTACTCTCTCACTCCTGAGCCCTGTCGTATGTCCAGGCAAAAGATTAGGGCCACATGTAGGGTGTTTCTAAAACCGGGAAACACTGCATAATAATTAGAGGGCTGTCTTGTTATGGTGGCACAAGCCGGGCACCACATATTGGCATATCTATGGAAAAAATCCCATTTTCACTCTGCAACATGGAGTGCACACTAATTTCTACAAAACACCTGCGGGGTTAACATGCTCACTACACAACTAGGTAAATGCATTGAGGGGTGTAGTTTCCAAAATCGGGTCACTTCTGGGGGGTTTCCACTGTTTTGGTCCCACAGGTGCCCAGAAACCAATCCAGCAAAATCTGCACTCCAAATGGTGCTCCTTCCCTTCTGAGCCCTGCCATGTGCCCAAATAGCAGTTTCTGACCACATATGGGGTATTGCCATACTCGGGAGAAATTGCTTTACAAATGTTGGGTTCTTTTTGTTCCTTTATTTGTTGAGAAAATGCTACGTTTTATTGAAGAAAAAGTATTGTTTTTATTTTCACTGCCCAATTCTAATAAATTCTATGAAACATCTATGGGGTCTAAATGCTTACTACACCCCTAGATGAATTCCTCAAGGGTTGTAGTTTCCTAAATGGAATCACTTTTTGGGATTTTTTTGGGAATTTTCATTGTTTTGTCCCCTCAGGGACTTTGTAAATGTGACATGGCCTCCACAAACCATTCCTGCTAAATGTGAACTCCAAAAGCCAAATGGTGCTCCATGCCTTCTAAGCCCTGCCGTGTGTCCAAATAGCCGTTTATTACCACATGTGGGGTATTGTTTTACTCAGGAGATATTGCTTTACAAATTTGGTGGTGCTTTTTCTCCTTTAGTCCTTGTGGAAATGAGAAAAAAAAATGCTAAACCTACATTTTCTTCGAAAAAATGTAGATATTAATTTTCACGGCCTAATTCCAATAATTTCTGTAAAAAACCTGTGCGGTCAAAATGCTCACTACACCTCTAGATAATTTCCTTGAGGTGTGTAGTTTCCCAAATTGGGTCACTTTTCGGGGATTTCCACTATTTTGGCCCCGCAAGAGCCCTTCAAACCTGACATGGTGCCTAAAATATATTGTAATAAAAATAAGGCCCCAAAATCCACTAGGTGCTCCTTTGCTTCTGAGGCCGATGCTTCAGTCCAGTAGCACGCTAGAGCCACATGTGGGATATTTCCTAAAACTGCAGAACCTGGGCAATAAATATTGAGTTGCATTTCTCTGGTAAAACTTTCTGTGTTATAAAGAAAATTGGATTAAAAATTAATTTCTGCAAAAAAATATGAAATTTGTACATTTCACCTCTACTTTGCTTTAATTCCTGTGAAAAGTCTAAAGGGTTAAGAAATTTTCTAAATGCTGTTTTGAATACTTTGAGGGGTGAAGTTTTTAAAATGGGGTGACTTTTTGGGAGTTTCTAATATATAAGGACCTCAAAGCCACTTCACAACTGAACTGGCCCCTGTAAAAATAGCCTTTTGACATTTTCTTGAAAATGTCAGAAATTGCTGCTAAAGTTCAAAGCCTTGTAACGTCCTAGAAAAATAAAAGGATGTTCAAAAAACGATGCCAATCTAATGTAGACATATGGGGGATGTTAATTAGCAACAATTTTGTGTGGTATAACTGCCTGTCTTACAAGCAGATACATTTAAGTTGAGAAAAATGCTAATTTTTGCAATTTTTCGCTACATTTTGGTGTTTTTCACAATTAAATACTGAACATATCGAGCAAATTTTGTGAGTAACATAAAGTACAATGTGTCACGAGAAAATAATCTCAGAATCGCTTGGATACGTAAAAGCATTCCGGAGTTATTACCACATAAAGTGAAACATGTCAGATTTGAAAAATGAGGCTTGGTCAGGAAGGTCAAAAGTGGCTAAAGAGGGAAGGGGTTAATTATACAAAAAAAAACAACAACATTCATTTGCTGAAACCTGGACAACCACTTTAAGGCCCATGCGCACAGCTGTAATATGGATCTTTGATACTGGGCCCATACTGTACCCACGTGTAGCCCTTATTTTATACCTGAGTACATGTATGAATCCATGAGAAAAATGATTGTGACATGTTCCATCACATGCCGTATTATGGAGGTATATTTTCTTAGAAGCATTGCCTCACCATAATACGAGCCCTGTCCATGAATCCGTACACCACTTCAGTGACCTAACATACATTTAATATATCTTGTAAAAGAAAAACACCTCCCTTTTACACTTCCTTCCCTCTATACCTGCCTATTACGCTGCAGCCAGGGCCGCCATCAGGGGGGTATTAGGGGTACTGGTGTGAGGGGCCCGGCCAAACCTAATTGAAAGGGAGGCCCGGCAACTGCCGCAACTTGCCATTGGTAGAAAAAAACGGGCCCCTGCAATGGGGCCCGTTTTTTTCACCACAGAATGTTGTGAGCTGCGGGCCCCCCTCTCGTCATGGGGGCTGTCGAACCGCCCGCGCGCGACCGATCGCGCACACAAGGAAACTCCCGCGCGTGCGCACTCGCGAGTGTCCGCGAGCACGCACCCAAGAAAGCCCGCACCCACGAAAGCCCGCACCCACGAAAGCCCGCACTCACGAAAGCCCGCACTCACGAAAGCCCGCACTCACGAAAGCCCGCACTCACGAAAGCCCGCACTCACGAAAGCCCGCACTCACGAAAGCCCGCACTCGAGACCACCCACACGCGCACCCGCGAAAGCCCGGAAGCGCGCACCCGCGATCGCCAGCGAGCGCACCCGCAAACGAAGCGCACGCAGCTGCGGACACACACATGGACACAACTTACCTGTAGCCTGGCTGGAGGTGAAGGACTGGACGTCTGGACCGAATACATCGCCTGAAGAGGACTGGAGTGGGAGCAGCTCTTCTGACACGGTGAGTAAAGTGTCTCAAAGTGCTGTTTATGTATGGCCCTGTTCACACAGAGTATTTTGCAGGCAGAAAAAAAATCTGCCTCAAAATTCCTTACAGAATTTTGAGGCAGATTTTGACCTGCCCACACTATCATGCCGCGTTTTTTTGCTGCGTTTTTTGCCCGCGGCGATTGAGGACAGCAGACAAAAAACGCAGCGAAAAATGCATTTTCTGCCTCCCATTGATTTCGATGGGAGGTCAGAGGCGGAACCGCGGCAAGAAAGGACGTGCTGCTTTTTCTTTTTTCCGCGACTGGCTCCCATTGATTTCAAATTAAATCAATGGGAGGCGGTTTTGGAAGTTGTTTGGTGCTGATTCTGAAGCAGTGTCCGAGTCAATATCAAGGCCCAAAAACTCTGTGAACTGGGCCTTATTGTTAGGGCTTATTCAGACGAACGTGTAATACGTCCGTGCAACGTGCGTGATTTTCACGCGCCTCGCACGGACCTATGTTACTCTATGGGGCCGTGCAGAATGTCAGTGATTTTCATGCAGTGTGTGCCCGCTGCGTAAAACTCACGACATGCCCGATATTTGTGCATTGTTCGCGCATCACGCACCCATTGAAGTCAATGGGTGCGTGAAAATCACGCCCAGCGGTTCCGCAGCAGTATAAACTATGAATGAAAACAGAACAGCACCACGTGCTACAAACATACAAACAGAGTGTCATAATGATGGCGGCTGCGCGAAAATCACGCAGCCACGCATCATACACTGCTGACACACGGAGCTGTTATGGACCTTTTGCATGCACAAAACGCCACGTTTTTTGCGCGCGCAAAAAGCACACGCTTGTGTGAATCCGGCCTTAGGGTAGGAACACACTAGGCGTGAACACTGCGGATTACAGTTGCAGCAGAGTGGATGAGATTTGAACAAATCTCATCCACACGCTGCAAAAAAAAGTGACCTGCTGTGTGGCTTTTGGCTTTTTAAGCCGCAGCATGTCAATTTATGCTGCAGAATCGCTGCTCCTCTGTTGCAGAAATGCTGCGGTTCTGCCGCAAAAATCACAAATGAGAAAAAATAAAGGCACTTTTTTAAATTGATAAAAAAGTTTAGACTTACCCCGGCCGTAGTCCTGGTGACGCGATCCTCTATTCTTAGCGCAGCCCGGCCTCCTGTCATAACGTTTCATCCCATGTGACTGCTGCAGTGGTCACATGGTCTACAGCGTCATCCCAGGAGGCGGGGCTACGTTCAGAAGAGAGAGATGCGTCACCTAAACTACGGCCGGAGTAAGTCTAAACTTTTTTTTCCCTGCAGGATTCCCGCAGCGGACATGCCTCACGAAACCTGCGCCACTATTTGGTGCGGTTTTGCTGGCAGAATTCCCTGCGGCTACCCGGGCGGATAAGCTGTGTAGTTTTACTCAGCATATCCGCCTAGTGTGTCCCTTATGATGTCGCTCCTGGAGCTGCTGCCGGTCTCTAAATAGGCAATTGGTCCAGTAGAATTTGGAATTATTTTTTTTTGTGAACCAGCTTAAAAAAATACAAAACTTTTGTGTTAGGGCCTGTTCACATCACCGTTCGCGGGTTCCGTCTGAGGTTTCCGTCGGGTGAACCCTGCAACGGAAAGTGAAAGTGACAGCACAGCTTCCGTTTCAGTCACCGTTGATCTCAATGGTGATGGAAACATCGCTAATGGCTTCCGTTCGTCACCATTCCGGCTGGTTTTCGGACGGAATCAATAGCGTAGTCGACTGCGCTAATGGTGACGGAAACGGAAGCTGTGCTGTCACTTTCACTTTCCGTTGCGGGGTTCACCCGACGGAAACCTCAGACGGAACCCCGGAACGGAAGCGAACGGTGATGTGAACAGGCCCTAACACAAAAGTTTTGTATTTTTTTAAGCTGGTTCACAAAAAAAAATTATTCCAAATTCTACTGGACCAATTGCCTATTTAGAGACAGGCAGCAGCTCCAGGAGCGACATCATAAGGGACACACTAGGCGGATATGCTGAGTAAAACTACACAGCTTATCCGCCTCGGTAGCCGCAGGGAATTCCGACAGCACCTCAAGTCACCTGACATGAGGTCCAGTCCTGTGCCGTCACCGACCCCAGTCAAAAGTGATCCTCTGCCGCTTCGCCGCATGACCACCTCCTCCTGACGGTGAGTTGTGTCAGACGAAGAGTGGTAGCGGTAGGCTACTGCTCTCCGCTCTGTCTGCACAGGGGGGGGGGGGGCTACTTACAAGGGAAGGGGGGGCGAGGTGTTGCTGTTTACAAAGGGGTAGCTGTGTGTGGCTATCTACAAGGGGGTGCTGTTTGGCTATCTACGAGGGGGAGCTGTGTGGCTATCTACAAGGTGGAGCTGTGTGTGGCTATCTACAAGGTGGAGCTGTGTGTGGCTATCTACAATGGGGAGCTGTGTGTGGCTATCTACAATGGGGAGCTGTGTGTGGCTATCTATAACGGGGCGCTGTTTGCCTATCTATAACGGGGGCTGTGTGGCTCTATACAAGGGGGAGCTGTGTGGCGTGATCTACAAGGGGGAGCTGTGTGGCTACCTACAAGGGGGAGCTGTGTGGCTACCTACAAGGGGGAGCTGTGTGGCTACCTACAAGGGGGAGCTGTGTGGCTACCTACAAGGGGGAGCTGTGTGCCTACCTACAAGGGGGAGCTGTGTGCCTACCTACAAGGGGGAGCTGTGTGCCTACCTACAAGGGGGAGCTGTGTGCCTACCTACAAGGGGGAGCTGTGTGCCTACCTACAAGGGGGAGCTGTGTGTCTACCTACAAGGGGGAGCTGTGTGGCTTTCTACAAGGGGGAGCTGTGTGGCTTTCTACAAGGGGGAGCTGTGTGTCTATCTACAAGGGGGAGCTGTGTGTCTACCTGCAAGGGGGAGCTGTGTGTCTACCTACAAGGGGGAGCTGTGTGACTACCTACAAGGGGGAGCTGTGTGTCTACCTACAAGGGGGAGCTGTGTGTCTACCTACAAGGGGGAGCTGTGTGTCTACCTACAAGGGGGAGCTGTGTGTCTACCTACAAGGGGGAGCTGTGTGCCTACCTACAAGGGGGAGCTGTGTGCGCCTACCTACAAGGGGGAGCTGTGTGTCTACCTACAAGGGGGAGCTGTGTGTCTACCTACAAGGGGGAGCTGTGTGGCTATCTACAAGGGGGAGCTGTGTGGCTATCTACAAGGGGGAGCTGTGTGGCTATCTACAAGGGGGAGCTGTGTGTCTACCTACAAGGGGGAGCTGTGTGGCTATCTACAAGGGGGAGCTGTGTGGCTATCTACAAGGGGGAGCTGTGTGGCTATCTACAAGGGGGAGCTGTGTGGCTACCTACAAGGGGGAGCTGTGTGGCTATCTACAAGAGGGCGCTGTGTGGTTATCTACAAGGGGGAGCTGTGTGGCTATCTACAAGGGGGAGCTGTGTGGCTATCTACAAGGGGGAGCTGTGTGGCTATCTACAAGAGGGCGCTGTGTGGTTATCTACAAGGGGGAGCTGTGTGGCTATCTACAAGAGGGCGCTGTGTGGTTATCTACAAGGGGGAGCTGTGTGGCTATCTACAAGAGGGCGCTGTGTGGCTATCTACAAGAGGGCGCTGTGTGGCTATCTACAAGGGGGAGCTGTGTGGCTACCTACAAGGGGGAGCTGTGTGGCTATCTACAAGGGGGAGCTGTGTGGCTATCTACAAGGGGGAGCTGTGTGGCTATCTACAAGGGGAGCTGTGTGGCTATCTACAAGGGGGAGCTGTGTGGCTACCTACAAGGGGGAGCTGTGTGGTTATCTACAAGGGGGAGCTGTGTGGCTATCTACAAGAGGGCGCTGTGTGGCTATCTACAAGAGGGCGCTGTGTGGCTATCTACAAGAGGGCGCTGTGTGGCTATCTACAATGGGGAGCTGTGTGGCTATCTACAAGGGGTAGCTGTGTGGCTATCTACAAGGGGTAGCTGTGTGTGTGGTGTTATCTGCAGGGGACTCGGTTACTGAGGGGGCACTTTTATTGTGTTGAGCACTGAGGGATCATTATTACCATCTGGGGAACTGTGGATTACGAGTTTGTTTAGCGTATGGGGTATAGGTGGGGAGGTGCTGGAAAAGCGAGAAACCAACATGTTTGTGTGTCAAATACTGCAGGGATGAGTCGTGGCTGGAATAAGTCGTCACAGCGGTCTGGGCCGGATGGGGAAAGTGAACGACTAATCAGAGAAAATATCACCTAATTTAGCGGGGGGGGGGGGGAAGCTACAAGCGGAGCTGTGATTGGTGAGTTATTCCTATAATACTGCATAGTGCACAGGCAACGATTTTGTAATGTGTCCATAAAAATTTTGGTTTGTCCGTGAATTTTAGCTCAGTTGTCCAGAAATTTCTGAAGTGGAAGTTGGCAACCCTGTTATCGATCGCATCTAAGTTTGTGAAGCCATCAGTCCTACTGACCTCATGGATTTGTGTTTGAACGCAAGAAACGACTTCTATGTTTCCAGGATACATAGAAGTTGGATCTCAAAAAAAATAAAAAATCCATGATACATTATTTGTTTTATTAATAAAACAAAGTGTGCAAAGGTTTACAGATCATTTAAACCCTCTTTTATAAGAAATGTGGCTGGAATAGACAGAATTACGTATGTTATTTACCTCCTCTATAGCATTTTTGCTCGCTCCAGATGTGTCAATCAATGTGTTATCCAAGTCAAAAAACACAGCTTTAATACCATTCAGCACCATGTCTGTGAATCAAGTGCGCAGGATCTGTAAATACGTGAATTAAAATATACAAATGACATGAATTCTCAAATAAATACGGATAATGTATATTTATAGATAAGCATACAATATGGCTTCCATAAGTATCCCATGCACATGTAAAAAGAAAAAAACATTCATTTATTAAACAGACTAAACCATAGGGGGCATTAGTAAAAATAACAAACACAATGCTAAACAAATCACAAGTTACAGTCTGTATTATAGTTCAGAGCTGAATTCACTATTCCGCAGAATGCAGAGCTGAAATCTCCCAATATTCATTACTAGCTCAGTGTCTATAGAGCTCTCTCTTGTCATTTTCAGTCTAGTTTTTAAATGATGAGCTATACAGTGATCGCTTCATGCATTAAAGCAGCTCAGCTAAAATTCTAGGGATGTCTGAGAACAAGTATGTTGACTGTTGCCAATAGCAACCTGTAGAATTCTGAATACAGAACTTGTGGTTCTTGTAAAGGAGCTATTTCAATAAGAATATTACATGATCCTACTGCAGATAAAGAAATTCCATCATACGATGGTCTGTAACTATCTGCTCCCCAGAGATGTTTTGCAACAATAACTCCCAGCATTTTCTCCTATCCACAGACTGTGACAACATGCTGGGAGGTGTAAATTCAGGAGTAGATGAGACACAGGTTAAAGGCCACCGCCTTAATATTAAAAGGGGTATTCCATTTTTTTGTTAATAAAGCAAAACATTATGCAACTTTGAATTTCAACACAAAGTTTATTACAATTTCTCACCATCTTGCGGTCAGTGAATAGGAACATTCTTGTTTATTTCAGCGGGTGAAAACTGGTATAGACCTAAAACTTTTCACAGCTAGAGTTTGCTACCATTGTATCCAGTGAAGGCAATTCTCTGTGTGTTACAGACTTGATTCCAGGCTGACACATTTTATGTACACTGATACATTGTAACAAATTGTCAGAAGAGGAGAGAGATTTGGGTAGCTGATGTATTTAGCTCACAGAAAATTGTAGATACAATTGTAATTATCAGATCAGAAAATGTTCCACTTCACTGACAGCAAACAGAGATCTTGTAAAGAATGAGGAAAAGTACAAAGTATAAGAAAAGCTCCATCATTTTTCATAATACAATGTGTTTAATCACCAATTAGAAACACAACGGACATCCTTAGCAGCACATATATTTTGCAACCCTATAGAATAATAACGTGGACTCATCTAGGAATGACTTTAGTTGTGGCAATAAATAAATAAAAACAAACAATAAAAAGATTCTCACAGCACTTACTACACGTCCACGTCAGTTTACAAAATGCCAAACTCACCGTCGCGTGGAGCAGTTCACTTGTCACCCTGTGCAAAAGGAAAATAAAACTCCACCGATATTGGTCTCCAACAAAATGGCTAACCCCTATGTCAACCCAATTCAGCCAAGATAGTGGTCTACGGAAAAATGGCCGCCGCATCATGGCCCAGCAAGTGAGAACTGCAGACACCTTGCTAAGAAGTCGGAAGTCACGTGGTGCGTTTGACAGCTGCCTCCACTGGCGGAAGTGCCTCATTCTGGACATGTGTTACTAGCACCGCCCCTTTCCCCTGAACACGTGCGGCCTGTAGGCCCGGAAAGAGAGTGCGGACAGGACAACTGTGTACTGCACCGCCCTTTGGAAACTTTACACAATGGACGCCGCCGAGAAATGGTACAAACTTCCCAGCCAGCCTAGTCTGAAGAAACTGACTGATCCCAACTATGGAAAGCCTGGGAAAAAACAGCACCCTCCCCTACAGGATCTCCCAAGAGCACATATCGAGTCCTTCAATGAGGCCATGACAGATGGCCTGTACCAGGCAGTGCAGGTGAGGCCGCTCAGGTGGCACCAGAACATGTAGCTATAGCCAAGACCTGTTTTAATCCCAGGATGATAATGAGGAATTGTGTGCAAAACGTGTGCCGTTTCCAAAGACGTTCCAGCAACAGTCCACGGATACAACAGAGAGTCCGCAGATACAACAGGGAGTCCGCAGATACAACAGGGAGTCCGCAGATACAACAGGGAGTCCGCAGATACAACAGGGAGTCCGCAGATACAACAGGGAGTCCGCAGATACAACAGGGAGTCCGCAGATACAACAGGGAGCCCGCAGATACAACAGGGAGCCCGCAGATACAACAGGGAGCCCGCAGATACAACAGGGAGCCCGCAGATACAACAGGGAGCCCGCAGATACAACAGGGAGCCCGCAGATACAACAGGGAGCCCGCAGATACAACAGGCAGCCCGCAGATACAACAGGCAGCCCGCAGATACAACAGGCAGCCCGCAGATACAACAGGCAGCCCGCAGATACAACAGGCAGCCCGCAGATACAACAGGGAGCCCGCAGATACAACAGGGAGCCCGCAGATACAACAGGGAGCCCGCAGATACAACAGGGAGCCCGCAGATACAACAGGGAGCCCGCAGATACAACAGGGAGCCCGCAGATACAACAGGGAGCCCGCAGATACAACAGGGAGCCCGCAGATACAACAGGGAGCCCGCAGATACAACAGGGAGCCCGCAGATACAACAGGGAGCCCGCAGATACAACAGGCAGCCCGCAGATACAACAGGCAGCCCGCAGATACAACAGGCAGCCCGCAGATACAACAGGCAGCCCGCAGATACAACAGGCAGCCCGCAGATACAACAGGCAGCCCGCAGATACAACAGGCAGCCCGCAGATACAACAGGCAGCCCGCAGATACAACAGGCAGCCCGCAGATACAACAGGCAGCCCGCAGATACAACAGGCAGCCCGCAGATACAACAGGCAGCCCACCTACAGGTTGCTGATTCTAGATCCCGTTATGTGCAACTGACATGTCTACCCCCGCAATGTTGGCTTAGGGCGTATGGCCAATATGGCGTTTGAGCCACCCTGGAATTCCTGCTCCTGGCATTACCAGAACTAAATGGGGGATATTGGGAGGACAGATGTAGCACTGTATAACCTCGCCCCCACTATCACTGATTTATTGCTTCTGTATCACCACCATATGAACATTTGATGTCACCCTCCCACATAGTAACATGCAAAATAAATTTTTATGCACGGGTCCCCCAGTAGCACATCACCAAGGGGGAGACGTATCTCAGCCCCATTGGTTTTCTCTCTACGTGGTGCAGTTCATATGAGGCGTAATTTTATGCTGTTGAATTTTTTAAAAAAAACATCTTGGAAAAATACGGCTTCTTGAAGCATATTACAAGCTGATTTTCCACTGACCATAAAAAAAAAACGCTTTAAAACTCAGCTTAAAAATCATACTTACCTATGAAGTAATTTAAAGGTCAGTGGTGTATAAAGCCTCATTCACATCTGCGTTGGAGGCTCTGTTAGGGGCAGATCCGGCCAAGCATACACCGCTATTGTTTCTGTTAAACCATGGCCCCCCCGACAGAAGCCGTTAAAGAGGCTCTGTCACCAGATTTTGCAACCCCTATCTCCTATTGCAGCAGATCGGCGCTGCAATGTAGATTACAGTAACATTTTTTTTGTTTTTTTAAACGAGCATTTTTGGCCAAGTTATGACCATTTTTATATTTATGCAAATGAGGCTTTCTAAAGTACAACTGGGCGTGTTTAAAGTTATGTACATCTGGGCGTTTTTACTTCTTTTACTAGCTGGGCGTTCTGACGAGAAGTATCATCCACTTCTCTTCGTTAACACCCAGCTTCTGGCAGTGCACAGACACAGCGTGTTCTCGAGAGATCACGCTGTGACGTCACTTCCCCAGGTCCTGCATCGTGTCGGACGAGCGAGGACACATCGGCACCAGAGGCTACAGTTGATTCTGCAGCAGCATCAGCGTTTGCAGGTAAGTAGCTACATCGATTTACCTGCAAACGCTGATGCTGCTGCAGAATCATCTGTAGCCTCTGGTGCCGATGTGTCCTCGCTCGTCCGACACGATGCAGGACCTGGGGAAGTGACGTCACAGCGTGATCTCTCGAGAACACGCTGTGTCTGTGCACTGCCTGAAGCTGGGCGTTCTGAAGAGAAGTGGATGATGCTGATTCATCAGCATCATACACTTCCATTCACAACGCCCAGCTAGTAAAAGAAGTAAAAACGCCCAGATGTACGCACATAATACACGCCCACTTGTACATAACTTTAAACACGCCCAGTTGTACTTTAGAAAGCCTCATTTGCATAAATATAAAAATGGTCATAACTTGGCCAAAAATTCTCGTTTTAAAAAAACCCAAAAAAAACGTTACTGTAATCTACATTGCAGCGCCGATCTGCTGCAATACGAGATAGGGGTTGCAAAATCTGGTGACAGAGCCTCTTTAAAGTCAATGGCTTCCGACGGCTGCCGGTTGTGTTGTGCAACTAAACCGTTGCGCCTGGCTCTTGCGTTGTTCTGCTACTCTGACCGAGCAGAACCACGGAAAGCCGAATGCCGGTGTCAATTTAGCCTAACACGAGCAGGTTCCAGAACGTTCCATGGCAGGCTCATGTTAAATGAGTTTTTCGGTGATTGGTCCATTGCTGGTGTCGGCAAAGAAGATTTTCCTATAAATAGGAACCGCTTCGCTCGCCTAAATCGGAGACCTCGGGGAAGTGCCTCGCCTGCCCACCTCTCAAGTCTCAATGTTATTAAAGTTATGGTTGTTAATTAGGTCATTTCATAATATCATTTTATTATTCTATTTTTATATGAAAAGTTGGTTACCTTTAATAAACAATACGGCCTTATTTTTCCACTAAGTAAGGCCTCATGCACACGACCGTAAAAACTCCCGTTATTACGGGTCGTAATCACGACCCGTAATAACGGGCTCATAGACTTCTATTGGCGACGGGTGCCTTCCCGTTTTCTCACGTGAAGGTGCCCGTGCCGTTGAAAAAGATAGAACATGTCCTATTTCAGGCCGTAATAACGGCACGGACAGTCCATAGAAGTCTATGGAGCTCTCGTAATAACGGGTGGCTACATGTGTGCACCCGTCATTATGGCAGCGTTGCTAAGCGACGTCAGTAAATAGTCACTGTCCAGGGAGCTGAAAGAGTTAACTGATCGGCAGTAACTCTTTCAGCACCCTGGACAGTGACTACCGATCAGTATAAACCTGTAAAAAATAAAAATAAAAGACGTTCATACTTACCGAGAACTTCCTGCTTCCTCCAGTCCGGTCTCCCGCCCGTTGCCTTGGTGACGCGTCCCTCTCGACATCCGGCCCGAAGTCCTGGATGACGTTTCAGGCCATGTGACCGCTGCAGCCAATCACAGGTCAATCACAGGCTGCAGCGGTCACATGGACTGCCGCGTCATCCAGGGATGTCGGGCTGGATGTGAAGAGAGGGACGCGTCACCAAGACAACGGCCGGGTAAGTATGAATTTCTTTAACTTTTATTACAGAAAAGGCTGTCCCTTCTCTCTATCCTGCACTGATAGAGAGAAGGGGCTGCCGATTAGTGCAGTGCTATTTTGCCGCCAAAAACGTGCTCGTAAATACGGGTGGAATACGGGTGACACCGGACCCATATTTACGAGCACGGGTTCGTAAATACTGGTGCAAAACGGGTGGAATACGTGTGACACCGGACCTGTATTTACGCCAGTATTTACGGGTGGGAAAAAATACGGTCGTGTGCATGAGGCCTAAAGGTTTTGTGTCCCTTATTAAATTATTTGGTTGTAGCCTGGTTACGGCTAATGTTACCATGTACCGTTTCTTTCTCTAGGCAATGAAGCCACTCGAGTTTTCTTTTAAAAACGACCGTGTGTCATTTTCCTTTGTGGACGCAGTCATCAGTCAACCCATGGTTCCAAAAGGAAGCCTCTGCAAAGAGCCCAAAGTTTACCCAGCTGAATGCCGCGGGCGAAGATGTACGTACCATGGAAAGCTGAATGTGAGTGTTAATTTTCCATCATACACATCTGACTAGTTAGTTGCTTAATATTGGAGTAGGGGGGGGGGGGGGTGTATTACTACATAATGAGCTTTGCCCTTTGTGAGTCTTGGGAACCTGGGCAACTGGCGAATGCTATAGCTGCCATTATAGCACCTCTGTGGCCAAAGGGATTGACTGTTGGGGCCCTCACAGATACCAGTTTCTTTGCTCTCCTTCAGGCTGATATTCCTGATAGACTCCTTTCTCTTGATTGGGTCTGAGCTGCAATACCAGCCGCAACCCATGGATGAGAGTGGAGCTGTGTCTGATTACTCTTGTCTGTGTGACTGGTAGTAGTACCCTAACTGATCATATGTTGATGGCATATCCTAGGGATAAGACAACCCTCTTAACTTTGTAATAGATCTCAGTGAAATATTTTTTTGTTAGGGAGGACCTGTTGGCTCTCCTGACGTGTCTGTTTCACAAAATTTCTTGTATTTCCCATGAAATCAAAATTGTAGGGCATCTTTTCTTAGGACTGTGTTGTCATTCTTCTAAAAAATGTGTGAATAAATTGACTACTGATCACGTTTTCCTTGTCAATGGGGTGTGCCTGTCGCTGTCAGCTCTGAATGGTCAGTGTCAGTGTGACCATTGACAACCAATTGGTTAGCACTCAGTTGTCAATGTATTTATATATTCCCAGGAGGAATAACAGAGGAAAGTAGCATTATGATTTTATAAAGAATGAAAGTATTTACTAAAACAGACCTATCTGGAGAGCTGACCGTTGCTCTTTAAAGGGACATTCACAAACTAATTACAGCTAAACACTGGGGGGTCCTAGAAGTGGGATAAACCCAGCCTGTCATCGAGGACCCTTCTAACAAAAGAAGCAGACAAGACCTTTAAGTGGGCACTGATAGTAAGCGGTGTCTGGTGACAGACCCTGTGTAAATGTAGATTTGATCATTAGATATCTATACATATGTAACCTTTTGTATGTCTTGTATCTGATAAGACCTGACACATTTTGTTTATAGGTGGATATCAGCTGGTCTGTCAATGGTTTTCAGAAAGGGGTCATCAAACAATTCCTTGGCTACATCCCAATCATGGTAAAATCCAAACTCTGTAACTTGTATGGACTGTCACCACAGAAACTCGTTGAGCATCATGAAGAGGAACAGGTAAGAACAGAGTTTTATTGTAATGGAAAGACATTGAGGAGGATTATTTTTGATTTTTTTTTCATCTTTAAATTTTTATTGAGATTTTTTAGTCGGACATGTGGTAATAAAAAATCAAGATAACAATAATGGAAGGCATATACATCAATACTGAAGGGCAGCAATAAACCTACACTGCTGACCTCCAATCATAGGAAATTACACAAAATAATCCGGAAAGGAAGGGACAAGGGAGGTGAATCTCACACACATCAGTCACTAAAGTTCTTGGTCCAGGGTTCCCAAAAAGCAACAAAGGAGGAATATCTATTGAGGATTATTTATTCACTTTGTGTGTGTGGTGTGTCCATGTGCTCTGATGGCTAGAAGAATGGGGCTACATTGTCCTTGTGGATTTTCTCAAGAGAGAAAGAGATGAGACACAGGCTCTAAACTATTGTCACAGAGCCCAACCCCCAACAGTGAATTTCTGACATGGTTTTCTATAACTGGGTATATACTTTGATAACCAAAAGTTAATCCGTTGCCCATATGTAGCTGGGTAGCTCTATGTAAATATTGCAGTTGGATATTATACAGTCGTGGACAAAACTGTTGGTACTGTACCCTATTAAGAAACTCACAATGGTCACTGAAATAACTTGAAACTGACAAAAGTAATAATAGATTTAAATTCACTGAAAATCAACTAATGTAAATCAGACATAGCTTTTGAATTGTGGTTCAACAGAAAAATAAAAAATAAATAAACTAATGATACTGGCCTGGATAAACATGATGGTTCCCTTAACTTAATATTTATTTTTTTTTTAAACATATTTTTATTGAATTTTTTCACCACACAAAAAAAACACAAATCATACAGTAATGCATTGCCATAATAATAAACATTACAAAAAATGTATAAATGAACATGTGATAGTGAATGCTTCCCAGCAAACTAGGTTTGATCTTGGAAGTTATTCCCCATGGGCTATCAGCCCTCCTTCATCTCCTCTATCTCCTCTATCCTTCCCTTCCTTTAACCCCACCTGTCGGGTATTCCTGTAAACATTGTTACATAACTTTGCATATCTGCCTAACTTACATAACTAAACAATACACAGAACAAATAAGAAATTGGAGCATACATAACAATTGGAGCTTCGTGAAGCAGTTCACCAACTCAGGCAGCTAGTCCGCAAGACTAAAGAAATCCCAGTGGATATATATGCTTTACTCCCGTGATATTTTCAGTGCCCCTAAAGTGCCCTTAAGATCTTCAATCAAGTACCATGACGTTCCCGTAAACGGATCTATGATGTCCCTTCGTTCTTCACTGGTGAAATATTTTGTGAGGAAAAGCTTCCATTTCTCAAAGAATTTTTTGCTCTGCGTGTCTTTATTCTGTAATATACCAATGCGGTCTAGATAAAACAGTTTCCTCAACCCCTGGACCAACTTAATATTTTGTTGCACAACCTTTTGAGGCAATCACTGCAAATAAACGATTTCTGTAACTCTCAATGACACTTCTGCCCTGGTATGAAGGTGCTTTCTCCAGACAGCAGGTTTCAGCTCCTTCCACAGATGTTCAATAGGATTCAGATCAGGGCTCATAGACGCCACTTCAGAATAGTCCAATGCTTTGCTCATAGCCGTACTTGGATGTTTTTAGCTGTGTGTTTTGGGTCATTATCCTGTTGGAGGACCTGTGACTGAGACCGAGCTTTCTGACACTGGGCAGCATGTTTTGCTCCAGAATTCCTTGATAGTCTTTGGATTTACTTTTACCCTGTGCCACATGCAGCAAAGCCGCCCCAAAACATAACGGAGCCTCCTCCCATGTTTCACAGTAGGTACAATGTTTCTTTTCTTTGTAGGCTTCATTTTTGCGTCTGCGAACATAGAGCTGATGTGACTTGCCAAAAAGCTTCACTTTTGTCCCATCTGTCCAAAGGACATTCTCCCAGAAGCTTTGTGGCTTGTCAATATGCATTTTGGCAAATTCCATTCTCGCTTTTTTATCATCCGCTCTATGTCCACAGATGCAAAAATGAAGCATACAAAGAAAAGAACATTGTACCTTTTTTAAAAGCTTCAATTCACATGATTTAAAGAAACCCTCAGTGTCTTCTTTTCAATGTAGTAGTACTCCTCACAGGAATACCCCAGGCTGGAATATTTTACTCTGGCTTTCCATTTGAGAAGCACTATGTGTGTTTTTACATAATCTAGAATTTACAATGCTTCATTGTTTGATTTCTCTTTATCCAAAGGAAATGGGTGGCTACTTCATAATAAATGGAATAGAGAAAGTCATCAGAATGCTCATTATGCCAAGGAGGAATTTTCCGATCTCTGTGAATCGCCCCAAGTGGAAAAGTCGAGGTCCAGGCTATACTCAATATGGTAAACCCTTTTATAGATTGTATTCTACAGCCCTAGAAAGATTAGGAATATTTTAAACCTCTATAAGATGTGAGTGTTTATGGGATTTTCCCCTAAGAAGTGATACATATTCTTTTAAAGGGGTTGTCTATTCCCAAAAAATTGATAGCCTATCCATCATATAGGCCAACAATATGTGATTAGTTGGGGTCTGACTCCTGGCATCCCCACCGATCGGCTGTTTTGAAGGAGCAGCAGCGCACATGTGAGGGCTGCTTCCTCTTCATTTCTACTGCTCGTACTGTGAATAGTCGACACTTGTAGCGGCGGTACACGGTGCTACAGTCTGTTCACTTCAATGGGAGAAGGCTGTAATACTGTGAATCGCCGCTACAAGTGTGTCGGCGATTCACAGTGAGAACAGTTGAAATTAAGGGGAAGCAGCCCTCTTACGTGTGTTGCGGCCCCTTCAAAGCAGCTGATAAACGGGTGCCGTGAGTCGGACCCCGACTGATCACATATTGATGGCCTATTCTAAAGATTGGTCCGCGATTTTTTGCGACTGGAAAACCTCTTTAATGTTATTTCCCCTTGCGTATAAAGAAACTTCAAAATCACGCAATTAAATGGAGGGGTTGCTGTGCATGTGCGTATTTCTCTTCATTTATGTCTATAGGAGTTAAGGAAACAGCTGAGCTGGGGTCCTGTGGATTTGCCATAAATGCCCTAGATTACAAAACTCCTTTAAAGAGGCTCTGTCACCACATTATAAGTACCATATCTTCTACATAATGTGATTGGCTCTGTAATGTAGATAACAGCAGTGTATTTTATTTAGAAAACTTTCATTTTTGACGGAGTTATGACCTATATTAGCTTTATGCTAATGTCTTTCTTAATAGACAACTGGGTGTGTTTTACTTTTTGACCAAGTGGGCGTTGTGGGGAGAAGTGTATGACGCTGACCAATCAGTGACCGATCAGCGTCATGCACTCCTCTCCATTCACTTACACAGCACATGGAGATCTTACTAGATCACTATGTGCAGCCACATACACACACATTAACGTTACTGAAGTGGCCTGAGCGTTAATGGACATCACCTCCAGCCAGGACGCGACGTCTATTCAGAATCCTGACACTTCGGTAACGTTTGTGTGGGAGATAATGACAGCAAGCGTGATCTCGTGAGATTATCCTGTAAATGACAGCCCAGCGTGATCTCGATGTGCTGTAAGTAACACACACATTACCGAAGTGTCGGGATTGTGAATAGACATGTCCCGGCTGGAGGTGGTCTATTAAAAACAGGACACTTCGGTAACGTTAATGTGTGTGTATGTGGCTGCACATAGTGATCTAGTAAGATCACTATATGCTGTGTAAATGAATGGGGAGAAGTGTATGACGCTGATTGGTCAGCGTCATACACTTCTCGCCACAACGCCTACTTGGTCAAAAAGTAAAACACGCCCAGTTGTCTATTACGAAAGTCATTATCATAAAGCTAAAATAGGTTATAACTCATAAAAATGATGGGTTTTCTAAATAAAAAAACACTGCTGTAATCTACATTACAGCACCGATCACATTATGTAGAAGATAGAGAACTTATAATGTGGTGACAGATCCTCCTTTAAACTGAACTCCTGTAATGCAATGCTCTGGGCTGCATTGCATTCTGGGAACTAAGGATACTGTTTAAGACCATATTTGCCAGAATACTAGTCAGTTGGGCGTTGGGAATCACATGACCACATCGTCCTACAGCTCTAGTGCTGTACGTGCTATCGACCCAGCCACGTTGACTTCTAAACCTGATGTCATTATGGCCTACATGTCGGCAGCCCCACATTTAAGCGTATTTACGAATACTGATTCTCCGGTGAGAGTTAAGCCAGTATAAAGGTTTAGGGTATGTGCACACGATGAGAGGCTTTTACGGCTGAAATGACAGACTGTTTTCAGGAGAAAACAGCTGCCTCGTTTCAGACGTAAATGCTCCTCCTCGTATTTTGCGAGGCTTCTCAGACAGCCGTAAATTTTGAGCTGCTCTTCATTGAGTTTAATGAAGAACGGCTCAAATTACGTCTGAAAGAAGTGTCCTGCACTTCTTTTGACGAGGCTGTATTTTTACGCGTCGTCGTTTGACAGCTGTCAAACGACGACGCGTAAATGACAGGTTATCTGCACAGTACGTCGGCAAACCCATTCAAATGAATGGGCAGATGTTTGCCGACGTATTGTAGCCCTATTCTCAGGCGTAGAACGAGGCATAATACGCCTCGTTTACGTCTAAAAATAGGTCGTGTGAACCCAGCCTCAGTGTGGCGGGCGCTGTATTCCACAACATTGCTGGCGTGAAAAGTATAAGATCTCTCAGACCATCAGAAACCTGCATGGGAGCTGGAATTCAATAATGGCAAGTGTTGGATTAAGCAATGCGTTTACATACAATTTCTGTTTAGTTGAACTTCAACATTTCTCACACTAATGCTGCAGTCCATCAAAAAATAAAGATTAAATCAGTAGATTGTCTAAGATTAGGAAGAAGCGTAAAGGTGGGATTCCCGCGCAAATTTTCAAAGTCAATAATACAAATACTTCACCGCTTGGCGTTTCTTATGGGAAAGTTTCAGGTGTATATCCCCTGAAAGTAGATGGGATGATAGACTGAGTGTAAGCAGTATTTGCAAGGTGTTCTACAGTACATAGATGTTCTTGTAATGTCTTCACCTGCACTATAAATCTATTCATGACATTTCTTGTTTTCCCAGGTATCTCCGTTCGTTGTGTCAAAGATGAGCACACAGCTGTAAACCTAAATCTCCATTATCTGGAAAATGGCTCCGTAATGGTTAATTTCATTTATAACAAGGAGCTCTTCTTCATCCCCCTAGGCTTTGCATTGAAGGTCAGTCTAGCTCAATAATAACTACACATTGCCATCACTAGGATACACTGGCTGTTGTGGTTTTCTTCTCCAGAACATGGCGTTCACAGAAATGGAGTCCAGTTCTATATTTTGTTGTTCCCCCTATCCCCTTAATCATTAGTGCTGTTGGCACAGGATGCCCATAAGGAGACCCATAAAGTTGAAGATAGTATCAGATGTTGTCACGTCCACTTAGATTGATAGTGACAATGGAACTAGAATTATTTCTATATTCACACATGTATTTAGAAGTGAAGGCCATAATGTTGTACCAGTGTTCCTTCATACAACCTCTAGTTGGCGCTGCCTGCATTGAGATCTATGATTGTGTTCATGATCTTGTTTTTGGATACCAAAGAGAAAACAAAATCATAAACACATTCAATAAGAAACTGTTAAACGAAACCATGCGTTTATTAGAAAATACGTTGTCTAATTGTGTTTTGCTGCATAAGCAATGAACTGTCTTTTTATACTATTCTAGGGGTGATCAAATAGTTTCACCAAATGTGCCAGTCCATGGAATACAGAGGCAAAATAAATATGCTTGTTCTCGAAGTATTTTTACTGTATACTTTTATGTTTGAATACCTTTTTACTTCTGCTTGCTGTAAGTGAATGGAACATTCTTGTTTACTGCCAGAGACTCAAAGCTTCTCCCAGCTCAGAATTAGTTTATTTTTATTTAGTCAGGTAATACAGCCTGGACTTCATGGATGATACATTTAACCTAAACTGATTGTTACATACTAAGAGAACAGGATAGAGGTTATGTCGCTGATGTATTTAGCCCACGGAGCATTACCTAGACTGATATGTTGTAAAAAATAAAAAAAAAGACTTGCATAAGTCTTTGTTACAATGTGTCAGTCTGGGTTAGTGCCTTCGAATCTGGATTCCATTGAACCCTAGGGTGTTCCTTACAACATGGTCAGGGGTTCCCCAGAATACATCTGCAAGACCTGTCACTTTTACAGCAGAGCGAGCACACAGATTTCAGCCTGCTTAAAGATGCTTAGAAAACCAGTCTACACATCTAAACCAGAATATAGTTCTAGGCAAGAATTATGGAATGCTTTACTCGCCACTACACAAAGATTCTTTGAGGCAAGAATGGGCATAGGGGTTCCCCAAAAAATTGTTCAAAGGTTTCCCCACAGTGTTGGGAAACACTGGTCTAGGTAATACTCTGTGGGTTAAATATATCAGCAGCACAATCTTTCACCTGTCTAAAGGCCTTATTAACATAGCCGTGTACAGTCCATGAGATATGAACTATATGTTGGTCGCGTTTCCCTGATCGAACACCGTTATGGGAGCCAAACTCCTAGCATTATAGTTACTAATGATGCTAGGTGTCCCTGCGTCCCCGTGGGAATACTGTTCCATACTGTAATCGTGCTTTTTATATGGGACAGTGGTCCCGCGTGGAGGCAGTGACTCTGAGTCGTGTATGACTATGATGCAAGGCGTACGGCCCCCTGAACTGTGTTCGGTCCGGCAAATGCGGCCGACATACCTTACCGACCGAACACGCCCGTGTGAATAAGGTCATAAAGATTGCTGCAATGTATCAGTGTCGATGAAATATATCTTTTGTGGAGTTAAGGCTGTTTACTTACCTGAGGATTGCATAGACTAGATATGATATAACAAGCTCTCAGTTACGAGAATTATTGGGTTTGAACAGGTTTTGAGGCTCTCTATGTAAATAAGAATGATCTATTCCCTAACCCCAAACAGAGGTCTGGAAAATGGTGGAGTCAAACAAAAAGAGGCACATTTATTAAGACTAGCACTTCAATTTGTGAATTGCGCACATATCAATAAATTTGGCGCATTTTGAACTGTCCTAAATCAGAAAAATGAAATCTGTGCCTGCTATGGGCAAGTGTAGACTTGTGCCGATATTTACACCATGTTCTGACTTTAGTATGAATAAATCTGTCGAAGGTGGAGACTGCGTGCACTCCTGGTAAACCCTCCCAATTTTCTCACCACTTTTCCCAACTAGTGAGTCTTGAAAGAAGTCGCAAATTGTTTAGCAAATATAATGTGCGCCTCGATTTGCATTTTTTTTTTAGCCAAGATAGTTGCAAAACCTTTCATTATACAATGGCTAAGCTTTGGTTACATCAAACAGTAAACCCCCTTTACCTGTCACCCGGGGTGATCACAGTTTACATTTTAACTTACGAATTGTTGACTCGTATGGTCAGGGCTCACTCAAAGTGTTTACACCAAATTTGTATTTCTTACGTATATGTCCTTGTGAACCCTCAATAAACCAATATTCTGTTCCATGTCACTCCTACAGGCGTTAGTTAGTTTTTCAGACTATCAGATTTTCACAGAGCTGATCAAGGGAAAAGAGGAAGATTCCTTCTATAGAGATTGCATCACCCAGATGCTACGAGTCGTGATGGAAGAAGAGTGTCTGACACAAAAACAAGTTCTCAAATATCTGGGAGAGCGTTTCCGGGTCAAGTTTTACCTTCCAGACTGGTATACAGATGAACAAGTGGCAGAATTTCTTCTGGGGTAAGATATGTTCTCCTGTAAAGGCTCCTAAATGCTTTGAAATCAGTCTCCTATTCTTACGCATGAGACTAAACTAACTTTGTACAAGAAGGCGGCTTTGGCGGCTCCTATAAGTACATATGTAGAGGTTCCCAGAACCTCTTCTTAAGTTATTAAACTCTGGTAATAATCTCCTAGTGCGGGACTTCTGGGCGGCTTCCAATGCCTTCAGGCATCTACAAATTGAGCCAGTAAGGCTCTCTGTGACGACACTAGGAGACAGTTCTGTACGACACTAGGAGTCCCTGCCTCTCCGTGGAACTACTGTCCCGTACTGAAAAGATGATTACAGTACGGGACAGTTGTCCGGCAGCGAGGCAGGGACTCCTAGTGTCGTACATAGCTATGATGCTAGGAGCCCGGCTCCCTGCACTGTGTTCGGTCCGGGACTTCCGGCCGAAATACGTTCCGTCCATTACGGACGTAACATGGTCGCGTGAATGCAGCCTAATGCTGCGTGCTGCGTACTGCTGCATGTCCATAATGACCGTGTGTTACTTGAACCTTAGGTGGGTTTGTAGTTATGACCCATGCATTTCTGAATTATCATAGTAAGTGCCTGTTCTAGGAGACGCCCAGCAACATCCATGAAAATGGTTAGTTTTGGCTCTTTTAGTAACTTTTTGCATATAATACACCATTGTTGCCCCTAATAATTGTGTCTTCTCCTAGGCAGTGCATTTGCATACACCTTAAAACCAACATTGAGAAATTCAATATGCTTTGCTATATGACAAGGAAACTTTTTACTTTTGCCAAAGACGAGTGCATGGAGGAGAATCCGGACAGTTTGATGACTCAGGAGGTTCTAACGCCAGGACAGCTGTTCCTTATGTTTTTAAAGGTACAAGGTTAAATTCAATTATCTGTCATCAGAGGCTTAAAAGTTATATCCCCCTCCCCCATCGAATGGCATTAAGAATAATACTGGTCTTATGTGGTAGAGGGGCCTTAAGGCCTCCTCCGGCACCTGGGCCGAAGCACGACTGCTACCTATACGCCCTTGTCTGTCATAACCATTTATCTAAAAGACGCAAACTTTTCACTGCTAGGCCTCCAGTAAAACCAACATATGTGTCATGAAGCTGCTTAGCTGGGATAATACTGAGCGATTGGTGTCCTGTATGTGGTTCCGATTTATAGACACATCTACTGTTGCAGCAGAACGTAAATTTAAATCTTCTGGAAGCGGAAATTTAATTTATCTTTTGTTTACACCTGTTTTTCTGCTTAAGGAAAAGATGGAGGGCTGGCTGGTGGGAGCCAAAGTTGTCTTAGAGAAGAGAGCACAGAAGTCTAACTTCGTCCTGAGCACAGAATCCGTCATGAGAATATTTGGCAGCACCACTGATGTCACGCAAACGTGTGAATACCTGCTAGCTACTGGAAACGCGCGCACCAAATCTGGTGGGTCCAGAGCTTGGCCAGCATCATAGATATATAATTCAATGGTAGATTATTACATGTCCTTAATGTATTAGAATATCATCAAAAAGTTAATTTTTTTTAAGTAATTCAATTCAAAAGTGAAACTCCTATATTATATAGATTTATTACACACAGAGTGATCTATTTCCAGCATTTTTTACTTTTAATGTTGATGTTCTGGCTAACAGTTAATGAAAACCCAAAATTTAGTGTCTCAGAAAATTAGAATAGAAGCCCAATTTCAAAATTGATTTTTAAAACCGAAATGCTGGCTTACTGAAAAGTATGTCCAGTATATGCGCTCAATACTTGGTCGGGGCCCCTTTTGCATGAATTACTGCATCAATGCGGCGTGGCATGGAGGCGATCAGCCTGTGGCACTGCTGAGGTGTTATGGAAGCCCAGGTTGCTTTGATAGCGGCCTTCAGCTCGTCTGCATTGTTGGGTCTGGTGTCTCATCTTCCTCTTGACAATACCCCATAGATTCTCTATGGGGTTTAGGTCAGACGAGTTTGCTGGCCAATCAAGCGCAGTGATACTGTGGTTATTACACCAGGTATTGGTACTTTTGGCAGTGTGGGCAGGTGCCAAGTCCTGCTGGAAAATGACATTAGCATCTCCATAAAGCTTGTCAGCAGAGGGAAGCATGAAGTGCTCTAAAATTTCCTGCTAGACGCTGCGCTGACTCTGGACTTGATATAACACAGTGGACCAACACCAGCAGATGACATGGCTCCCCAAACCATCACTGACTGTGGAAACTTCACAATGGACTGCAAGCAACTTGGATTGACGCCTCTCCACTCTTCCTCCAGACTCTGGGACCGAGATTTCCAAATGAAATGCAAAATTTACTTTCATCTGAAAACAGGACTTCGGACCACTGAGCAACAGACCAGTCCTTTTTCTCCTTAGCCCAGGTAAAACGCTTCTGACGTTGTCTCTGGGTCATGAGTGGCTTGACGCAAGGGCTACAACTGTCGCAATCCATGTCCTGGATTAGTCTGTGTGTGGTCTCTCTTGAAGAACTGACTACAGCTACAGTCCACTATTTGTGAATCTACTCCAGATTCTTGAATGTGTTTCTTGAAAATACGTTCAAGGCTGCGGTTATCCCTGTTGCTTGTGCACCTTTTTCTACCACACTTTTTCCTTCCTCTCAACTTCCAATTAATATGCTTGGATACAGCACTGTGAACAGCCAGCTTCTGGCTTATCCTCCTTGTGGAGGGTGTCAATGACAGTCTTCTGGACAACTGTCAAGTCAGCAGTCTTCCCTTTGATTGTGTAGCCTACTGAACCAGACTTTGGGACCATTTAAAGGCTTAGGAAACCTTTGCAGGTGTTTTTTGTTGATTAGCTGATTAGAGTGTGACACCATGAGTCTACAATCTTCAACTTTTACCCAATATTCTAATTTTCTGAGACACTAAATTTTGGGTTTTCATTAACTGTTAGCCATAATCCTCAACATTAAAAGAAAAAAATGCTGGAAATAGATCACTCTGTGTGTAATGAATCTATATAATATGAGTTTCATTTTTTAATTAAATTACTGAAATCAACTTTTTGATATTTTAATTCATTGCAAAGGACCTGTATAACAATTGCTTTAACATTCAACCTTCTTACCAATATACTATTTATATATTGGAAACAAAGTTTTATTAAAATTTTCACCTTATGTTTTAGGTCTTGGTATGCTTCAATCCACTGGTTTGTCTGTAGTTGCGGACAAATTGAATTTCATCCGTTACCTTTCTCACTTTCGTTGTGTGCACAGAGGTGCTTCGTTTGCCAAGATGAGGACCACAACTGTTCGTCGTCTTTTGCCAGAGTCATGGGGTTTTCTGTGCCCGGTGCACACTCCAGACGGCGAACCCTGTGGTCTTATGAATCACATGACTGTGGTGTGTGAGATCGTGACACAGTCTTCCCTGAATTCGCATCTGCTGGTACTTCTATGCACGCTAGGTACTGTGCAAGCATCTTCATGTGCCAATGATGTATATAGTCAGAATAAGTATAATATACGTCTTTCCTCAAGGTTTACACTTGAATTGCCAATTTAATTTGTATTTAAAGAGGCTCTGTCACCAGATTTTGCAACCCCTATCTCCTATTGCAGCAGATAGGCGCTGCAATGTAGATAAGAGTAACGTTTTTATTTTTAAAAAACGAGCATTTTTGGCCAAGTTATGACCATTTTTGTATTTATGCAAATGAGGCTTGCAAAAGTCCAACTGTGCGTGTTTAAAGTAAAAGTCCAACTGGGCGTGTATTATGTGCGTACATCTGGGCGTGTTTACTACTTTTACTAGCTGGGCGTTCTGACGAGAAGTATCATCCACTTCTCTTCAGAACGCCCAGCTTCTGGCAGTGCAGACACACAGCGTGTTCTCGAGAGATCACGCTGTGACGTCACTCACTTCCTGCCCCAGGTCCTGCATCGTGTCGGACGAGCGAGGACACATCGGCACCAGAGGCTACAGTTGATTCTGCAGCAGCATCACCGTTTGCAGGTAAGTAGCTACATCGACTTACCTGCAAACGCTGATGCTGCTGCAGAATCAACTGTAGCCTCTGGTGCTGATGTGGCCGACACGATGCAGGACCTGGGGCAGGAAGTGAGTGACGTCACAGCGTGATCTCTCGAGAACACGCTGTGTGTCTGCACTGCCAGAAGCTGGGTGTTAACGAACAGAAGTGGATGATGCTGATTCGTCAGCATCATACACTCCCATTCCTAACGCCCAGCTAGTAAAAGTAGTAAACACGCCCCGATGTAACACACAATACACGCCCAGTTGTACTTTTACTGTAAACACGCCCAGTTGTACTTTTGCAAGCCTCATTTGCATAAATACAAAAATGGTCATAACTTGGCCAAAAATGCTCGTTTTTTAAAAATAAAAACGTTACTGTAATCTACATTGCAGCGCCGATCTGCTGCAATAGCCGATAGGGGTTGCAAAATCTGGTGACAGAGCCTCTTTAAAGGGAAGGAGTCGCAAAGATTGGAACCTTTACATTTATTACTTCTGTTATAGTCCCTAGTAATGCCAAACTTGCGGCTCTAGTCCTGTATCTCCGTCATAATGGACAACATTGGGTTAATGTGTGAGGTACATGAAGGGGTTAATTACTATTAATGTGAGGCACATCGAGATTCAAAATTCATACTACCTCGTGCCTCACATTAATAAGTGAAAAAGCAGTTTGTTTTATTTGATAACCGCGTAAACATAATTGACGCTATAAGTGTTACGGTCGCGACGATATAGAATGTGTATTGAGACTTATTTTTGTGGGGTTTTTTTGTATTTTGTTTTGGTTTTTTTAAATCTTCTATGGACTGGCATATATCTATATGCCAGAACATTAGCCTGATAGTACACAGGCAGTTATACCTAAGTATGCCCTAACAGGAAATATAGTCAGACAGCCCCGGGGTCCTTCAATAGAAAACAAAACATGAGATTTGATCGAGTGCTGTTTGGTGATTTTAAAACGGAAACAATGTTCCCACTTTTATTGTAATGAAAAAAGAATAAAAAATGTAGAGACGCGCAGTAGCGAGGTGGTTTCGAGTAGTATGTGCAAAAAGCCTACGCGTTTCAAACACTATCTGTGATCTTGCTCGTGGCTAGTATACGTATGCAGTGTGGGTCTGCTGGGTTTATACTCTAAATCCCTGGTTGGGGCGGTATAGTTCAATGGAGCACCTGTAGCAATTAACGTTGCAAGTGAAAAAATAACCCTTAGTAATCCGGGTTGATCCTATGTATATAAAACGTGAAAAAATTGGGAATATGAATATCTGAGACACACCTTTTACATAACTGTACGGGGATCTATATACACTTACAGAATGTATGAAACCAAGTATGATATTCTGATATATAATGTAAAAAATGTTTTAAAAAAAAAAGGTGCAGCTCAAGCGATCTCTTCACATGAAACCCATCAGAAATAGAGTACTCACACCCCAAGAGACGCACACGGCAATGAATACGATTAAAAAATTCATGTATATAGAGGCAAAAGAGAAGCCAGAAAGATAGAATATAGGGATTTAGAGTATAAACCCAGCAGACCCACACTGCATACGTATACTAGCCATGAGTAAGGACACCGATAGTGTTTGAAACTTGCACATACTACTCGAAACCACCTCGCTACTGCGTCTCTACATTTTATAATTCTTTTTTCATTACAATAAAAGTGGGAACATTGTTTCCTTTTTAAAATCCCCAAACAGCGCTGGATCAAATCTCTTGTTTTGTCTTGTTACTTACTGTGGGCTGCTGCGAAGATCCGAGCGAAGCTTGAGTGCAGGACTGGTGAGCTGGAGGCTTTTCCCCTTTTCCCCTTCAATAGACCCTGGGCTCTCTGCCCACATATGGTATGGCCCTGGATCGCGTCACAGGAATTTCCTGTGACGCGATCCAAAGGGCATCCCCCCTTATTTTTCTCTGAATGCTGCGGTGGTGGTCCGCTTTCATCGCAGCATTCAGGGAAATAGCGGCAGAGGTCAGAGGTTTCTCTGATCTCCGTTGCTCGAGCGGGGCTGTGTTTGTGTAATAGTCATTGCCCTGCTCCTGAGAAGTGCTGCGCGGTCAGCATTAGGTGATGCCGACCAGCGCTGCACTGATGAGCGGCAGTCCAAGCAATGAAGACAGAACATGGGAGTATTTTGCAGTACGCCCCCCATGCTCTGTCTTCAGTGCCGGCAATCATTAGTGCAGCGCCGGCCGCATCACATCATGCTGACCGCGCGCGCACTTCTCAGGAGCGGGGCAATGACCGTATTACACAGCCACAGCCCTGCTCTCATTACTATACTAAGCTGCACAGCGTAGTATCGAAATACATGAAATTCAGGTATCGAACCGTTTGAGGGTGCACGGTATCGAAACAGTATCAAAGTTTTGATGCATCATGCATCCCTACACTGGACACAACCCTGATCGCTAAGAAAAACTTAAAAACTTTGTTTTTGTGTAGGAGGGGTGGTTACTACTTTTGACACAGTAATGGGACTACTCTGGATCAATATTTCGGGGATACAAATGCGTCTACTAATTCTGCTTTGTTAGAACGTCTTCCAAACACAATTATCTAGCCTGCCTTGGTGGCATAAAGTTTTAAAGGTGATTCATTTTGTAAAAATTCCTAGAATATTTTTGCACTTTATAGCCAATATTTTGCCCCAAATAAAGAGGATTTTTTTAACATCTAAGTAGGGAAAGTTGTGTCAATCATTAACTTTGTTGTTTTTTTCCTTCCAGGAATCACTCCAATTGATGGAGTTCCTGGAAAACCTTTTACTGATTGTTACCAGGTCTTGTTGGATGGTGCCATGGTGGGCTGGGTGGACAAAGATATGGCTCCAAATCTTGTGAATACACTTCGAAACTTTAAGGTAATTTTTATGTGTTGTGTGGTGAACATATGGCCTCTGAAAAAGAGCGATAGCAAAGTGAAGCACTCATACCACTGTGTTGCTTGTCAAAGTTAAGGATCCCGAAATTTGTGTGTACTGGAACTCTGAAGATCTACTTGGATACCATCGTTTTTCTGCTGTTGGCCCCTTGTTCAATGTAATCGAAGGATCTGGGGGCAGAGCCGGTAGACAATTACTTTGCAGATACAAATTAATTTGTTATACATTTATTTTATTATTTTTTTTTTTAATTCTATAGCTGAGCCTCACATTAATAGTAATAATTTCTAGCCAATGTATGTGGGTCCATTGCACAGTTAATCATACAATCCACATTAACGCTCATGTCATATGACATTATCACGCCTCTGTGCATGAGCCATTCATTTCGGGAAAGGCTTTTCTGATCTCCCAGAATCCATTCCCTTCCTTGACACTATATATAGGGCTTATACACCAAGTCACAATATGGCGATCTACGTGAGCCATATTGTAACAGTTGTATGTGGACTACCTAACTTGGCAAGTTATCGCTTGTAAATTTTATACAACGTCTTTGTGTCATTCTGTATTTACAGGTAACACAGGCAAAGAATGTCCCACCCTGGACAGAGATCGTTCTCATTCCAATGACTGGAAAAGCCAGTCTTTATCCTGGGCTTTATATTTTTACTACCCCCTGCAGGATGGTTCGTCCTGTTAGGAATTTGGCTGTGGGGAAAGAAGAACTGATTGGTCCATTAGAGCAGGTATGTTTATTAGAAAAAATATTCTATTTCCACTGATCCAGGAGCATGGTGGTTTTTCTTTTTGTTTTTATTTATATATATATATATATATATATATATGTTTTTGCATTCACATAATGCACGTTTGAGATAGGGACTCTACTGGGAACAGGGACTGGTGTCCATGTGAGTACAATCTGTGTACAGCGCTGCAGATTACGTAGGAGCCATAGTAGCAGCAGGAAAATATACATAGAAATACATGTTTGTTTGTTTGTTTTTTGGGTTTTGTTTTTTTTAACAAAACTTTATATACATCAATCCTCCGTCGCAACCTATTGATTTACTTAAATCCTTCTATTCCTCTCTGCTCCAGGTTTTCTTGAATGTGGCTATATATGAGGGTGAAATTGTGCCTGGGGTCACCACACATCAGGAGCTATTTCCTCACAGTTTAATGAGTGTTGTGGCCAACTTCATTCCTTTCTCTGATCACAACCAGAGCCCCAGGAACATGTACCAGTGCCAGATGGGTAGGTACATGCAAGATTTTCCACTTTGTGCAAATAAATGACTATTTATAGCAGTATTCCCTCCAGAAAGTGTTTCTATTCATAGCAACCTCTCCGCAAAACCACGTGTAATGATCTCTTCCTATTTCCAGGTAAACAGACGATGGGGTTCCCCCTTCTAACCTTTCAAGATCGCTCTGATAACAAACTGTATCGCCTCCAAACCCCCCAGAGTCCTCTTGTGCGGCCTTCTATGTATGATTACTATGACATGGATAACTATCCAATTGGAACGAATGCTATTGTGGCTGTTATTTCTTACACCGGATATGATATGGAGGATGCTATGGTAAGTTATATGTATGCACAAGTGTTGCCTCATGTTGTCGCTGATCGTTATGCCAGCTTTTACAACATGTTCTATTTTTGGTGTTTTTCACGGCCCCCATACAAGTCAATGGATCCGGTTTTAACTGCTGTTTTTCAGAAAGCCGTTCATGTGAAAAACTGACAGTTTGATCCTTTATTTTCACTGTCATGTGAATATAGCCCAACCATCAGGCAATGAGGCCATATTGAAGTTTTAGTACAAGAAGGTTTAGCAATGAGCTTGTATGGGGACACTGAAGAATAAAGGACAGTGAAGTGGCAGTCTTGTACATCAGTACAATTTAAAGGGCAGCCTAACAAGTATTTGTGATGCTTCAGCTACTGGCGAATCCCAAAAAAATAAGGAAAACAGCAGAGGAATTGATGGTCACATAGTTAGTACGGCTGAAAAAATACACATGTCCATCAAGTTCAAACAAGGGAAGGGAAAAATTTCTACACATAGGAGCTAATATTTTTTTGTTCTAGGAAATTATCGAACCCTTTTTTAAAGCCATCTACTGTCCCTGCTGTGACGGCTCATGCGGTCGGCTATTCCATAGATTCACAGTTCTTACAGTAAAGAAGGCTTGTCGCCTCTGCAGGTTGAACCTTTTTTTCTCCAGATGGAGTGAGCGCCCCCTTATTTGATAAATTCCAAATCCTAAATACTTTGACAGCGACATCAAACAATGTTTTTTTTTTTGTAAGGTCTTTCTGTTGCCTGTACATTCGTACAGCAACCTGCGGAAACTTTAACACCCTTTCCCCATGGTCCTGTCACAACTCTGTATCAAAGAGATCTCAAGACCCTCCCGAGTTACAAAAGTAGATCTCCACCTCTCAAAGATTGCGTACCTGTGCATTAGAAGGATGTATAAATTCCTCCTGTTTTTTACCAAAAAAATATACAGAGGTAATGTGAATATGGACACGCGAATGCTCAATAATAGCAGAGTTTTTACTGGATGAACAATGGGTGAAATTAAAGGGCTATGTTCACAAAGGAAAGTTCTAAAATGTGACTGAAGTGGCTTTATTATTACACTCGTACTTTTATTATACCTTTTTTTTATTGTTTCACGCTATATTTGAAAACCCCTTTCACAATAATAATGTAGAGGGACGGAGGTGATGATCTAGACTTTTTGCTATGGATAAGGATCATTGGAACTACTAAGAGTAGAACTGATCCTACAGATGGAAATTGCCAGTGCTCGAGGTGATCGTATGTTTAACCGTTCCCTTGCCAAATACAATAGTTTTGAACCAAAAGTCATTTGCACAGAGAGGTTACTGGGGAAAGGTTCATTTATCGAAGTAGTCCGAAGCAATTGAGTGTTGATCTATAAAAAATATTATTGATGGGAATATTTGGGGTTGGTTATAGAGGGAAAGAAGTTGCATGTTCTGGCCGCTCAAACTTCACTGACCCGGTTTTCTGTGTTTTTGCAGATTTTAAACAAGTCTTCATGGGAGAGAGGGTTTGCTCATGGAAGTGTTTACAAAACGGATTTTATAGACCTGTCTCAAAAAATTAAAGATGGCAAGGACAGTTTTGTGTTTGGAATCAAATTAGATGACGAACGGGTAAAGGGGAAACTTGATGAAGATGGCCTGCCTCCGGTGGGCGCTGTCCTGCAGTTTGGAGACCCATACTATAGTTATCTAAATGAAAACACTGGAGAGAACTCAATTGTGTTTTACAAGTGAGTAGCAGTTCTAGTCTTGCGTTGCATTTCACCCAGCTTTTCATGGTATTTGAATTACCAGTAGTACCAGGATGATCTGTTTAAGCGATCTGTTTTAAATTCTTTTTCTTCACGCTCACTTATTTTGTGTCTTTCAGGAATAAAGAGAACTGTGTTATTGATAACATAAAAGTTTGCAGCAATGACCTGGGTTTTGGAAAATTCAAGTCTGTCTGCATCACTATGAGGGTCCCGCGTAACCCTACAATAGGCGATAAATTTGCTAGTCGACATGGACAGAAAGGCATTCTCAGTAGACTGTGGCCAACCGAGGATATGCCATTCACGGAAAGTGGGATGGTTCCTGACATTTTATTTAACCCACATGGTTTCCCATCCAGAATGACAATTGGGATGTTGATCGAGAGCATGGCTGGTAAATCGGCAGCTCTGCATGGTTTATGCCATGATGCTACTCCCTTCACATTTTCTGAAGAGAACTCTGCTCTGGAATATTTTGGTGAAATGTTGAAGGCAGCTGGCTATAACTACTATGGCACAGAGAAATTGTACAGTGGCATTAGCGGGCTCGAGCTTGAGGCAGACATTTTTATTGGTTTGGTTTACTATCAGCGTCTGCGTCACATGGTTTCTGATAAGTTCCAAGTCAGGACGACAGGCGCTCGCGATAGAGTGACCAACCAGCCTGTAGGTGGCAGAAACATACAAGGAGGTATTCGTTTTGGAGAGATGGAGCGTGATGCCCTGCTGGCACATGGAACCTCCTTCCTTCTTCATGATAGACTTTTTAACTGTTCTGATAGATCGGAGGCCCACGTGTGTGTAGCCTGTGGTAGCCTCCTATCGCCTTTCCTGGAAAAGCCTCCCCCTTCCTGGTCAACAATGAGAAACCGGAAACATTATTGCGCAAACTGCAACCGTTCAGATACAATCGACGTCATTTCTGTGCCTTATGTGTTTCGCTACTTTGTGGCAGAATTGGCAGCAATGAACATCAATGTTAAACTTACTGTACGCTAATGAACAATGGGAGGATTTCTGTCAAGTGCCTTATATCATATTTGACATCTGTGCTCCTCTTGGTACAGTAACAGCCTCTGAATAACTTTTTCTTGGAAACGGTTGTTTCCATATTTACCATTAACTGCAATGGAGAGTAATTGACGAAGAACTGGGGACCATGCACCCCCATTCTCTAATCCAGTCTATATGGAAAAAATACGGGCAGATTTTCACCCAGTAACAAGCACCGTTCAATAACAGCATGTCGATAGGCACTTATTTGCTTCATTTAAACGGAGCAATGATCGAAATGTATGGGGGCGAACTATCATTAATACGATCGTTTAGCTTCATATATTCCCGTCTTGTTGGCAGCATATCCCCTGTTGGACTGCCGCCAAGCGAACATTTTTTGGGTCGTATAAAAGATCCGATCAGCCAACAAATGAGTCTTTTTCTCATTTGTTGTCTTGTTGCTGCCCTTTTTACTCAAAACAATTATTGGGCACGAGTGATTGTTCACTGGCCCATGTTAAAGGGCCTTAAGTATATAGAAGAGTAGTAATGGACTCTCCGATAATAAAGATGTCAGGAATGTCACCTTGCAATCTGGGATGGACTCTTCTATTGAAGCCATTATAGGGACTATTCAGCACCTTTATGGAAATTGATTTAGAAAGCTTGTCGCAGGAGATTATAAATACCCAGTGGTATATAGGAGACATATTTTTCTATAAAATGTGCATGTCTGTCAGTGAAACCCCATGAGCAATGCCTGGATAAATCTTTTATTTTTAGTTTCTTTTGTCTTTGTCAATACTTATCTCAAACAAAATTTCATATCTGAGTTAATAGAGGGGGGGGGGGGGTCCTCATTTCTTGTCCAGCTTCGAAACTGATTACAAAGAACATAGTTTACTCCTGGAGTGCCTGTCCTGTATTACACAGACAACCCATTGATTTGAATAGACACTGTAATGATTAATTGTTCCCTGTGGTGGCGCTGCAGGTAAATTGAACACTTGCCAGCTTTCCCCACAGATACAGGTGATCACTGGGGGTTCCAGCAGGGAGACACTTTGTGATCGGCTTATTGTCAAGGGGCCCTTCTAATAAGTAAGGGTTGTCCAAAGCTGAGAACCTTTAATATCACAAACTCGATCTTATTTTCTGAACAATTCCAGAGTTTAAATCTATATAAAATGCTGTGCAAGGCCTTATTTACATGAGTGTGTTCGATTTGCATCTGCAAAAAAAGGAAAGTTTCTTATTTTTATGAATGTCCGTGGTGTGCCCATGTGGTTTTTGGATGTGTCCATATGTTTTTCTAGTCTGTTTTTCACCTCTGCAAGCACTTACTAGTTTCATATATATATATATATATATATATAATTTTTTTTTTAATTTTAATTATTTTTTTTTTCATGCATATGTAGTTTTTGATGGGCCAGTCTGGTCCGCAAAAATGGACCAGAATAGGGCATGCTGTGAGTTTCTTGCAACGGAGACATGCGCTGTGTAGAAAAAAACAAAACGCATTTGTGCATGTCACTTATTGAATTGTATGGGTCAGTGTGCTGTTGTTAAAATTGACAGCACACTGATGGAAAAAAGTTTGTGTGAATAAGACCTAACTTGGTAAATTTGTTTTGCTTGGCTTGTACCGATTTTTAGTTACTTCCTGTTATCAGAGTACAGTGCATTGTGGGAATTTAGGTGCTGTTACACAGATCTGAGCGGTTAGGTCACAGGGTTGGGTGGAGCTAAACTGTTGTCTGTCTCCAAGGGCAACCAGTAGAAACTTAACACCAACTATGTGTATGAGTGAACAAAACAACCTGAAAATAACCCATTGATACAAAACAGTACAGCATTGTCTGCATATTTAGACCAGTTTCAGACCGTAATAAACCTGCATTATAGCGGCTGAATTACAAATGTAACACCTGGACCCCCTGCTGTTCTACTGAACCTATTACAACGTGGAGTCCTATGATGATCTCAGAGCAGTGGAGACACAGGGAGTCTGGTCTTACCATATTATGGCCATCTGCACCTGAACTTATTAAACGTCCTGAAGCTTGTGCAGCTGAACGGAAGGGCAGTTAGTTGCCCTTTAGGGCAATAATATTCTACAATAATGACAAAACCAGGCTAATACCAGGTATATTAACTCGGTATGCTCTCTTCAATACCTTCTGATGACACGTATGCGTCTGTGTAATACGATGACTCTCCCGCCTCCCAGGCTGCACGCTGTGCAAAACTTCACTGATCGCTTCCTTCCTTTCTGTAAACCGCGCCTGTAGAGAATTAGAACAGAATTTTAAGGGGTTTTCCACAATCGGACAACTGATGACCTAGCCACAGGATAGGTCATCAGTATATGATCAGTGCGGGTCCAACACTCGGACCCTGCCCTGATTGTCTGATGTTTTGAACGATATGCAGTAGTTGGAGCCAGAAGCAGATTGTTCTGCAGCTCTGCTTCTATTTACTGTGACCAGAGCCATTTACTTCCGGCTCCAACTACTGCATCCTGTTCAAAACATCCAGCAGCTGATTGGTCTGGGTTTCTGACCCCCACCGATCATATACTGATGACCTATCTGGTGGATAGGTGATCGGTTGTTGTAAACCCCTTTTAATTTTTATTTTTTTTACTCCTGATATAATGGAGCATAATAGCCAAAAGTAAAAAATAAAAACTTTATTAAACATATAAGGACATACATAAAGAGTAAAAAGGTACAGAGCTGGACATGAGGACTCTGAGTAATTTCACTGTAACACAGCTAACAGGACTCTCTCTATGATACAATAATGCAGGGTAGTATAAGATACGTAGAATCTGGTGGATGGACTATGGCTATAGTAAAAAGAGTAAATTTACAACGACAATATGAAGCAGCAAAAGGGTAGCTCTGCTCATAAAAGTAAGTGTCATGGAAACAGGTAGTAAAGGACCTACTAGCAACACAGAGACCTGGAGAATGTACAGACCATAAGTCATGTATAGAGAGTAAGTGTGAGGTCTGAAACCTGAGTAAGCCAAGTGTCCACCCATTCATAAGATAACTTACCCATGGTAAACGGTAACTAAGAGAGTCAGACCCACACCCCTTGAGGAAGCACATAGCGAAACGCGCGTTGGGGTTTCGTTCTACACCAGCCTGACTCTTAGTTACCGTTTACCATGGGTAAGTTATCTTATGAATGGGTGGACACTTGGCTTACTCAGGTTTCAGACCTCACACTTACTCTCTATACATGACTTATGGTCTGTACATTCTCCAGGTCTCTGTGTTGCTAGTAGGTCCTTTACTACCTGTTTCCATGACACTTACTTTTATGAGCAGAGCTACCCTTTTGCTGCTTCATATTGTCGTTGTAAATTTACTCTTTTTACTATAGCCATAGTCCATCCACCAGATTCTACGTATCTTATACTACCCTGCATTATTGTATCATAGAGAGAGTCCTGTTAGCTGTGTTACAGTGAAATTACTCAGTCCTCATGTCCAGCTCTGTACCTTTTTACTCTTTATGTATGTCCTTATGTTTAATAAAGTTTTTCTTTTTTACTTTTGGCTATTATGCTCCATTTTGTCTCTAGTGTATATTAGTATATATAGGAGTTGCCTCCCTTCAGTACTAGGGTAGTATGCTATACCTTAAAGGGATGGTGTTGCCAGAAAAACATGGGTTTTTTTTAAAAATTAAACATTTAGTGTGTGGGTGATTAAACATTGTTCAAATTTTTTATTTTTTTTTGGCACGAGCCAGGAAATATTATAAATTATTTCTAATTTATAATACTACCCATTTTTGGTTACTAGATGGGGCTGTTCCCAAAATTGCAGCATTGCAACATTGGGTTAAAAGCCCTCGCTCTAGTGAGCTCTCAGCATCCCCCCCTCCTTTATCCTGGCTAGTGCCGGGATAAACGAGGGGTTTGAAAGGTTTAACCTCCTACACTGTGTGTCGCCATTTTTTGAGGTAACCCACAGTGTAGTAGGTTTACATACAGTAGTAAACACACACAAACACTAACATACATTGAAATCTCTTACCTGCTCCTGCCGCCGCGGCTCCCTCCGGCCCGTCCGCTCCGTTTGCTGCCGCTGTTCCATGTGCACAAGTCCGGAAGCCGCGACCGGAAGTAGTAATATTACTGTCCGGCCGCGACTTCCGGTCCACAGGAAAATGGCGCCGGACGGCGCCAATTTCGAATAGGACTGTGTGGGAGCGGCGCATGCGCAGTTCCCACACAGACGCCGTACACGGCAGTCAATGGGACGGGAGCCGTTCGCAGTCCCTATGGGACTGTGGCTGCCGTATTCCATGTCTGTGTGTGTCGTTAATCGACACACACAGAAATGGAACAAAAAATGGCAGCCCCCATAGGGAAGAAAAAGTGTAAAAATAAGAAACAGTAAAACACAAACACACAAATGAATATAAACGTTTTTATTAAAGCACTAACATCTTTAACATATAAAAAAATTATTTGCGATGACACTGTTCCTTTAAGCATCTAGCCCCACATGTGCTGTATGAGTTGTTTTGTATATTCATCACTCCTGATATAATAAAATGACTCATCCTTCAGTTTAGTAATATATTGGGTTTAAAAATGGGATTTCCATGTTGGATATTTATGCCTTAGCCAAAGGCTATGCCATAAATGTCTGATCGATGCACATCCCAGGTCTAAGACGGGCATCTGTCTTTAGAACGAGGCGCCCTGAGCTGTTGGCTCTGGGTGGCTGAGTTTTTGGGAAACAGCCGAGCGTGTCTTGCTAATCTATTTCTGAAACGCCCATAGAAGTGAATAGGAGTCATGTAAAGACCGTAGCAGGGCAAGCTACGCTGTTGCTCCCAAGTCCTGGAAACAGCGTCGCTCCCAGTGCTATGTTGTCTTAATAATCACAGTTCGGTTTACTAAATTGCTTGTAAAGAAACGCCTGTTAATTTCATAGAGTTCACAGTAGGGAATGTAAAGTCGCATAGCACAGCGTTTTGAGGATGCCATTGGGTAATCTGGTTAACGGAGTGGAGTCTCTAAGACCTGGTGCCAGTTCACAGCAGTTTCTGAAGCAGCAAATACCAAGCATTCATTAGTAAATATAGAACATGTTGAGAATCACTATCTATGTGAAGCTGCACTGCTAGCAGTATAAAGGAGGGTGCCGGCCTAGAACATTCCTGACAGGACTTTACTAAGCAGCAATAAGTTATTTCTATTCCAAGGACAAGCCGCGGACGGCCAAGGAGTTCTGTTTATCAGTCACTTAAAAAAAAAAAAGATAGGGCCGTTCAACATTTTCTTAGATAGCCGGTTTGTCTTTTAACAAGATTTTCTAGAACAGGCCGTTAAATGGATATACACGATATGGCTAGGTTTACATGTTGCGGTCAAACTGCTTTTTTTATGTTGCCCATGACGTGTGAACCCAGCCTAAAGACAAAAGTATTGGGACGTGCCTCTTAATCATTGAATTAAGGCGTTTCATTCAGTCCCATTGCCACAGTTGTATAAAATCCAGTCTGCTTTTATAAACATTTGTGACAGAATGGGTCGTACCAAAGAGCGCACTGAATTCCAGCGTGGCACTGTAATAGGATGTCACCGGTCAGTTTGTGATAGTTCCTCCCTCCAAAATATTCCACGATTAACTGTGAGTAGTAGTATAGCAAAGTGGAAGCGTTTAGGAACCACAGAAACACAGCCACAATTGCAGACCACGTAAAGTTACTGAGTGGGGTTCTGAGTTGCATAGAGGATAAAAGTCGCCAATGCTCTGCTGACTCAATAACTGCAGAGTTACAAACCTCCTCTGGCAGTAACATCAACACAAAAGCTGCCCCGGGAGCTTCATGGCATGGGTTTCCATGGCCGAGCAGCTGTATGCAAGCCTTATATCACCAAGCACAATGCCAAGCGTCGGATGGGGTGGTGTAAAGTACACGGCCACTGGACTCCGGAGCAGTGGAAATGTGTCCTGTGGTGTTGGGAATCACGCTTCTCTATCTGGAAGTAAGGAGTCTGGGTTTAGCGAATTCCAGGAGAACGTTACCTGCCGGACTGCGTTGTGCCATCTGTAAAGTTTGGTGGAGAAGGGATAATGCTATGGGGTTATTTTTTTCAGGGGTTGGCATAGGCCCCTTCGTTCCATTGAAGGGAAATCGTAATGCTTCAGTATATCAAGACATTTTGGACAATTGTATGCTTCCAACATAATAGTTTGAGGAAGGTTTTTTTTATATTCCATCATGACTGTGCCCCAGTACACAAAGCAAGTCCATGAAGGCATGGGTGGGTGAGTTTGGTGTACAAGAACATGACTGGCCCGCACAGAGGCCTGACCTCAACTCCATGAAGGCTTTTGGATGAACTAGAACAGAGATTGTGAGCCAGGTCCTCGCCCACAACATCCGTGTCTGACCCCACCAATGCTCTTCTGGCTGAATGGGCAGAAATTCTCACACACACAAATTGTGGAGAAAGTCTTCCCTGAAGAGTGGAAGCTGTTTTATATGCAGGGGGGGGCCAACTCTATATTAAAGCCTATGGATTTAGAATGGGATGTCAAAAAAGCTCCTGTAGGTGTAATGTGAAGGTGTCCCGTAATATTTTTGTCCCTATAATATATTTGTTTAGCTGTCTTTTATTCAGAGTCTAATATAACAACAGTAAAAGCTAGACCCCTGCGGTTCTACTGATTATATAAAGGAAAAATTCTAAAATGACTGTCAGTTGGGGCATAAGTCTAGAAACCATTGATATCAATGCTTACAGACAAAGCTAGCCGGTCCCTGGTCTTCTTTTCCTTCCCGTCACTGTAGGGTGATTTCATGTCTAGGTTGTACTGAAGCGCCAGGTTATGTGTACGCCAGAGACTTTACTACTCCAATGTGTGTTTCTTTAGCGCTATTATGCAAAAGTTAAGTGCTTTATGCATCATAGCTAATCAGATTTGTTATTACTTACGTACTGTACAATGCTAATGGGGTTTTACAAAACCCTATTCACCTGTGACGGGAAAAAAATCTTCCGATTTTAGGGCTTGCTGCTTATTTTCATATTCACATTCTGCTCTAGATGTCACAGATTTTTAGCCTTTGCAATACAAATGCTCATATCCAAATAAAAATATGAGGACAAAATCCCCATTACAACTAAACATACAATCCGGCCTCATCCACATGAGACCATCGATCTCTCATGTGCACATACTCTTAAAGTGTCAGTCCAGTTATACTATCCCGCCAGAACTAACGTCAGACATGGAGAGACGCTGCTGCACGGTATAGCAATTCGAATTAGACCTGTGCATGATTCTCTCTTTATCATACTGTTGCCATGGCAACTGTACCTCCCAGTGTGCAGGAGCATTCCTCCCAGCGTGCAGGAGCGTTCCTCCACACCTGATGTTAGCTCGGGTGGAATAGTATAACTGGCTTCATACATAGCGGTTTTTTGTAAAAATCGCAACAGGGCTGGCTTTGGCATTTTTTCCCCATAGACCGTCATAGGTTTTGTTTTCCTCTTTAAAAAAACGCAACTTTTAATGTGTTGCATTTTTTATTTTTTTGTTATGTTTTTAGAATAAATCATTTTTATCTTTTAATTACATGATTTGCAATGTGAAAAATGGCACTTAAAAAAAAACCCCACAGGTAGTAAAACAGTATTTGGGAAAAAATGCCATACAAAACGCATGTACCATTTTACAAAAAAAGTGAGGTTATTTTTTAGATGCGTTTTGTTGGGGGTTTTTTTAAGCCAAAAAAGTGTGTGAAGGGTCAAGTTTATGTAAATAAAGCTTAAGGGCTTTTTCACACATTGCGGTTGAGGTGCGGTTAGAACTGAATTAAACAAATGCATTTGAAAAGCGCACGCAAAGTGAATGGGAGAAGGCGTTATAACTGAACTACTGCTACAAGTATGTCGACGATTCACAGTACAAGCAATGGAAATGAAATGCAAGGAAAGCAGCGCTCGTCCGAGCTTTGCGGCCCCTTCAAAACAGCTGATCAGCGGGGGTGCTGGGAGTCAGACCCCGACCGATCACATATTGATGGCCTATCCTATCCTTTAAATGGGAAAGTTTTGAAATGTAAATAAAAATTTTTCACTCGTACACATTTGAGGCCTAAACTGGCCTATAACCAACGACTACAACAGTTTGGGGTATAGACAAGTAAATGGTGGCAGACAATGTCAAGCATTATAACATTTGTCATCGAAAGAGATTTGAGCATGACTCATTTTTATATTGAATTGGCTTGTATTTAAAGTTTAGCGCCCGTAACTTAGCCCCAGAATGGATGACTCGCTAGAAATCTTCACATGTGTGATCATCTCTCCATTCTTCGTGTCTGCTTACTAGACAAGACCTCTAGATGCGTTTGTGTGTATGTCATTACGGCCGTCATGAAATCAATACTTCATCTCCTGGATCTGTTGCTGTTAATAATAATCTTTAATGGTTAGTAACACTTAAGTGGCATTCGCTGCTAAGCAATCAGTGCATATCTGCGCTTTCCCACTCTCTCTGAAGGTAGTTAGACCTCTTCTCCCTGAAGTTGGCCAATCTACCAGAGCATAGTGTTGAGAGAGGTAATATTCACAGCTACGATACTGAAGTAATTGTTTTAGACAGATTAGAAATTGGTTCCTGCAGTTCGTAAATGTATCTCACGATACTTTTTTTTATTTTGAGGTGATGTTATTCAGCAGCAGTACAACAAAGGAGGGTGGAAGCGGGGAAGAAAATAGAAAATAAAAGGGGACGAGTCCCTGTCTTTGCAGTGCAGGACAGTCTAATCAGTAGGCACCAGTCGGTTTCAGGAGCCCTGCTCTCGATCATAGATATGCAGCGTGAACACTTCATAGACCAGGTCAGTGTTCCCATTATAATGTCGGGAAAAATAATGTCACCAATGTTGCTATACAGACCACCAATAAAATGCAAATTTCCACTAATGACCACACCATCAGAATTAAAGAGGCTCTGTCACCGGATTATAAGTGCCCTATCTCCTACATAATCTGATCAGTGCTGTAATGTAGATAACAGCATTGGTTTTGATTTTGAAAAACGATAATTTTTTAGCAATTTTAGATTTATGCTAATTAGTTTCTTAATAGACAACTGGGCGTGTTTTTACTTTTTACCAACTGGGCGTTGTACAGAGGAGTGTATGACGCTGACCAATCAGTGACCAATCAGCGTCATTGTTCCAGTCTGATTGTGCAGTGAAAGAAGCCGGGCTGGAACAATGAGCAGGGGCGGACATACCGCATGTGCAGCCGGTGCAGCTGCACAAGGGCCCCGCGTGGGAAGGGGGCCCGTTCCTCTGCTGGCCGACTCAGTTCTCAGCTGCGCGATGCTGAGGACTGAGACAGAGGCCCGTGGACAGTAGCTGCGAGCCCATCAGCGGGCCCCCCGTGGACAGTAGCTGGGCAAAGAAAATGTGGGCAAAGAAAATAAAAAAACTATACTCACCTCCTCCCTCGCCTCCGTTCACCCGCCGCAGCCCCCATCCTCCTGTCTCGGTCTGTGTTACAAGTGTACAAGGCTGCACTGGTGACGCGCTGCCGATGGCACGTGACCGCTGCTGCCAATAACTCCTCATTGGTGTGCTGCTGAGGACAGTAGTTCCACAGCAAATCGCTGTTGAGGGCATTGATTGGCTGCAGCGGTCATGTGCCATCGACCGCGCGTCACCACAGCAGCTTTGTAAACACAGAAAGGGATAGGGGCTGCGGAGGGGGAACGGAGGCGCCGGAGGAGGTGAGTATAGGTTTTTCATTTTCTTTGCCCACATTTAGGGACTTAGTTTAGATAAGAATTTAACCCGGAAAAAAATGTGTTACTTGTGTTCTAAACTGGTAATAAAATGTACAATATAAATCTTCCTTCATAATTTTTATTAGTAAGGTTTATTTTTATATGCATATATATGTTTAGGTAACTTTGTCGGTATTGGGGGGGGGGGCGGGGGGGCCCTGGCACATTATCTGCACAGGGGCCTTTTGCAGTCTGTGTCCGCCACTGACAATGAGAAGTGTAGGACGCTGATTGGTCACTGATTGGTCGGTCTCATACACTCCTCTGTACAACGCCCAGTTGGTAAAAATTAAAAACACGCCCAGTTGTCTATTAAGAAACTAATTAGCATAAATATAAAATTTGAATTCCGCACTGCATGTCAATTTATTGACTTTTACGCTGCGTTTTTTTTCCGCAGCGTGGGCATGAGATTTTCTTAATCTCATCCACTTTGCCGCTACTGTAAATACTGTGGAATTTCCACACAGAATTCCGTTGCGGAAATTGTGCATTTACGATACGTGGGAACCTGGCCTTTCGTATTTTATATAATGTGCTTTCATAATATTAACATCCAACCGAAGTAGAAGAAAAGCCAGATTAGATTTTTGTTAATACTATGCCATTAGTTAGGTTTCGAGCATATAAATCCTGTATTCCAAGACTGTCCTTCAGAGGTTTCATAATAATTTATATCTTGACAGGATTCGCTTCTGGAGTTGTTCCATGTCGTCTAGTAACAGGGCCATTTCTGTACAGTTCCGAAAAGCTGTTTTACATTTTACCAATAATTATCCTCAAGGACACATCTGTACTGATAAGGCACCCGTCCTGGGCATTGGATGTGTGCCAACTTCCTGCAACAATAAAATCTCCAGACCACAATATTTATATAACGGCGTTGCAATGAAGATAAGGTTATAAAGAAAGATCGAACAATATAGTAAAATAAACATTGCTTTGTTCTTGGTGTAGATAACAATGATCTTAGGTAAGGGCTTTCCGCATACTCGCTACATCAAAGTAAATCTCCAGTATTCCTCTTATGGAGGCTGCTATAACAACCTTTATTACACGAGTGGTTCAGTTGCTTGTAGAGCATTCTGCTCTTGCTGTAAATAAAATCAGCTCCCAATTCAATGGCTTCCTATTGGGTAAGTTCTTATTAATGAGAGCAGAGTTGCAGTGTAAAGCATGTCCTATTTTTTTCACGGACCCTTCACACGCTCCGTTGAAACCGGTCGTGTGTACGGCCCCATTGAAATACATGAGTCGGTGTCACGGCCGTTGTTTTAAAATTAGACACATTTGCATTCCCATATTTTTATAGTAATAGCCAATTTAATAAATGTTCCCATTATTTACTTCTAGAGGCTGCAATATGTCCTGGTCATGCAGTAGTTTCTTTGAAGACGCTTTAAGAATATTACAATTGAATAAAAATCCCCCCCCCCCCCCGTAAAAAAGATTAAAATTCAGAGCAGTTTCTGAACTGTGTTGCGGGTCTCCTCTCACCCATGGGTGTATTTTAAACAAACCGTTCTCTCTAGATATCTACAGGTCTGACGGGAGTGGTGTAGGAAATACGTTACTAACTATAAACACATTATGTTCAATCCACTTTATGGAAATCCAGAGTACACATTTAAATTTCCCCTTAGTCCTATTTTTCTATCATTCTGAATAAATGTGGGGTGAAAATTCTTTTTAAATGCTACTTGGTTGGTTTTATGATATGATTTCCACTGTTGCTACATTATCCCCCTGATATTAGCCCCGCATTAAGTGTCCCAGTTTATGCAGACTCTCCTCTCTGTGTGCTTAGTAAAGTATTTCCATCACATGCTCGACTCTTGATTCCTGATAACAGGCAAATGACTTTTGAGGTTCACACTTTGCCAAAAATTCCTGAATGAGCAGAGACCTCCGGGCTGAATATTACAATTAATATGTTATGTAATCTCAGTGACCTGCACTAAACCTTATCAGAAGATTATGTAAATGTGCAGATTTAAGACATTATCCAGTATGTTTTTTTTTACCTTTTACAGATTATTAGCATCTCAGAGTGTAAAGGGGATTTTTACACAGGACAATTATCGGGCAGACGGGCATTCATATAACGCTCGTTGCCGATAATTGCCCTGTGTAAAAAGGGCAGCGATCAGCAGATGAACGAGCAATCGCTAGATCATCTGCTGGTCGTATCGGTTTAAAAAATGAAAAGATTATCGTTGTCTGTAGCACATGATAATAGTGTATGGGGACGAGCGATCAGAGTAACGACCGCTTGTCCCCATCCATAGCTCCGTGTGACAGGATGGCGCTCGCTGCACTGGCCGAGTGTCGGCTGGTGTAAAAGGGCCTTAAGACCAGCAATAAACAGGATGACAAACATTAATTTCACATTCCGACCAGTTAAAGTCATAAATGTTTCTATAAATTGAATTAAAAAACCAACTAGGCCTATTCCTCCGGTTATCTATTGGCTTGTGATGTCTTGTGACCCTGCCTATTCCCTTTCCATATACCTGTAGCTCCCCTTGTGCCCTTATGCATTAATAGGTGCCCTACTGTGTAGAAACCATAATAGTGCTCCTTTGGACACACACACACACACACACACACACACACACACACACACACACCCACCCCTCTTTGTACGGCACACATAATGCCCCCAAAGTGCCCCTACACAGTATTGTGGGTCTAAAATGCTCCCAACAAAGTATGAAGCCCTATAGTGCCACCACACACAGTATCATGTCCCAATAGTGCCCCCTACAGTAACTTGCCGCCCACATAGTGCCACCCTACACATTCTGATTCCCCAATAGTGACACTATACACAGTAGAATGCCCACTTAGTGCCACCTAAAAACAAAATAAATACCTAGCCCCGTTCCCACAGGAGGAGATCGCTGTGCTGTGTGTGGCGCGGCACTGGCAGGCACGATGACATCACTGCATTACACCTGTCTGCTACGTAATATCGGCAGCAGAATCTCAGAAATCCACAGCAAATGAGGTGTTTTTTTGCTATACATATAAAGTGCGGAAAACCTAGTACTGTGGTTTTAACTGCGGAATTGCTAAATCGCTGTAAAAAACACAACAAAACACTTCATCAGAGACAAATGTTTTATGTTCTCCCCTTACTTTTGTTGTTTGTAAGAAATGTAAAAAAATTTCCCAACCCCCTCGCTTTGTATCCCCTCCCTTTAAGGCTGGGTTCACACGACCTATTTTCAGGCGTAAACGAGGCGTATTATGCCTCGTTTTACGTATGAAAATAGGGCTACAATACGTCGGCAAACATCTGCTTATTCATTAGAATGGGTTTTCCGACGTATTGTGCAGACGACCTGTCATTTACGCGTCGTCGTTTGACACCTGTCAAACGACGACGCGTAAAAATACAGCCTCGTCAAAAGAAGTGCAGGACACTTCTTTCAGACGTAATTTGAGCCATACTTCATTGAACTCAATGAAGCACAGCTCAAAATTTACGGCTGTCAGAGGAGGAGCAATTACGGCTGAAACGAGGCAGCTGTTTTCTCCTGAAAACAGTCTGTCTTTTCAGACGTAAATGCCTGGTACCGTGTGCACATACCCTTATATTCAAAACGAAATAAAGAATTAAAAAAAAAAACACAGCTTGCTATTTTTACAACAGATTTTATGCTCCACATACAAGTCTATGGGTAAAAAAAAAACAGTATCTCTGTTCAGAATCCGCAGCATAAATTGACATTTAGTAAAATCTCATCCGCTTTACTGCTACTGTAAATGCAGCAAATTACCTGCACGTTAATACGTTGCGGAAAATCTGCAGCATATCCGGGCCGTGGACACAAACCCTAAAATTTCACATTTATTGTAGGCTGATGACATGGCAGATTATCCCATATTCTTTATGTACAGCACATATGCTCATGAAGGTGAAGCAAGGACAAGAAGCTCTCGGTCAGGGAACACCGTTATAGTCCAGGTCAATAAATCGAGCAGACTTCACATCGTGTATAAATATAACACGTTTAGCTCTATAATAGGGTACTCAGGAAAGGGGGAATCTAAATGCAATAAAGAAACCACTTCTATATATCTTCAGGAAGTCCAGTGCCCTATTAATTTGCTTATCTGCTTATAGCATGTCTCAATCTAAGGGCCCTTTTAAACGGGCCAATTATTGGGCAAACGAAAACGCTTGTTCCTGAAAATGCTCGTTCCTGATAATTGCCCTGTGTAAACAGGGCATCGATCAGCCGATGAACGAGAAAACGCTCGTTAATAGCTCCTTGTAAAAGAAGCAAACGAGCGCCGATCAACGAGCTGTCTCGTTGATTGCAGCTCGTTTACACGGCCCTCGTCAGGCCGTGTAATAGGACCCTAAGACTGCAAACGTCATTTAATAATTCTCTGATGTATTTATTTCATAAACTTTATTAATAATTATTATTATTATTATAATATACACTTAATTTCAGACACAAAAGCTGAGAAAACAGGGTCAGATATATAAGCTTCATCATTTTTGTTGTACACACTGTCCCCCTGTATTGTCAGGGTATGTTCACACACACTAATTACGGACGTAAATCGGGCGTTTTTGTCCCGAATTACGTCCGAAAAATGCGCCTCGATAGCGTTGACAAACATCTGCCCATTGAAAGCAATGGGCTGACGTTTGTCTGTTCACACGAGGCGTATATTTACGCGCCGCTGTCAAATGACGGCGCGTAAATAGACGCCCGCATCAAAGAAGTGACCTGTCACTTCTTGGGGCGTTATTGGAGCAGTTATTCATTGACTCCAATGAAAAGCAGCGCCAATTACGTCCGTAATGGACGTGGCGTTCAAGCGCCTGCACATGCCGGTACAGCTGAAATTACGGGGATGTTTCTTCCTGAAAACATCCCCGTAATTTCAGCCGTTACGGACGCTGCCGTGTGAACATACCCTCACTCTATGTCCTTTATTTCCACCAACTAATTCCCGAACGGTAAGTCCACCCCTGGCTAATTTCATAATAAATCTTTATAGGGATTGGATGATCCCAGTTTTTATATATGTCCTCATCATTCAATGATAAAATCCTGGCTACCTGCAGTCATCTCTAAGGCTGGGTTCACACGACCTATTTTTAGACATAATGGAGGCGTTTTACGCCTCGAATCACGCCTGAAAAAACGCCCCTAATACGCCTACAAACATCTGCCCATTGCTTTCAATGGGAATTACGGTGTTCTGTTCCCACGAGCCTTTATTTTACGCTTCGCTGTAAAAAAACAGAGCGTAAAAAGACGTTGCGTAGAAAGAAGTAGCATGTCACTTCTTGAGCCGTTTTTTGGAACTGATTTTCCATTGAACACTATGAAAAACTTCTGAAAAGAAGCCTCAAAAGAAGCTCCAAATTTCATTCTCCGCTTCAAAAATGCCTGAAAATCAGAGGCGGTTTTCTCTGAAATCAGCTCTGTATTTTTAAGACGTTTTTTGTTAAGCGTGTGAACATACCCTAACTGAGGACAGATTTAGAGGATGTCCATACTGGGGTTTTTGTGTAAATGACTGATCGTGACAGATTCATTTGTATGGGACAAACTGCTGCTGCTGTTTCGTACATGTTTCGGCACACAGAATGGCGTCATCAGGGAAAATGGCTGTTACAAAGACGCTTGTAATGGCCATTCTCCCCTGATGACGCCATTCTGTGTGGCGAAACATGTAGGGATTTATTGACTTTTTTGTAACACAATCTATGAATGACTAGCCTTATAATTGATAAATGAATCAATATAGTGACAATAGAGGGATGATATGAGTATGTAGGGATTAGCAGTCAGAATAATAATGGGAGGAATGCCTCCATGTTCTTTAGTTTAGAAGATAGAGGCATTCCTCTTAATTGGCTATCCACTAATACCTTCAAATTGAGATCTTTATTCCGTATGACCATTTTTATAGTTGGATGACCGTGAAGGGACAAGAGGAATGTGCTGAGATCAGTATGCAAAACATTGTTATTTTAGGAGGAATGCCTCCTTTCATTTCTAGCTTCAAGTAGATAGCAGAAAGTAAAGTGAGAGGAATGCCTCTATTGTCCTGAATACACCCTGTGATTTCAAATCATATAAGAGACCTGTGATAGTAACAACATCTTCCTACTTACTGGAATTCCAGTTTCTCTACTTGTAAGCATGTATGGCATACCTCCCTTCCCTCTATAGCTCTATATATCAATACTAGTTTGAAAATCAAAATTTCTAATTGGGAGTCCATGGATTAAACTTTTAATTCACAATTGTTTGTCCTTAGTAGGGTTAGTTAAAACGTTTTTCTTTTTAAATTCACAAATAAAGTTTATTGTAATACATCAGAATTACATAGAGTAGGGAAATGTGTAAACAATGTATCAACTGTAAGTACAAAAGAACACAGTAATTCAATATAGCAATACGACGGTGGAATCCCAAGTGCAATCAATTAGGACCATGAAAGAGTTAATAAGCAAAGAAATGTGGTACAAAATAATAGCATACAAAGTAGTATAAAATGAGCAGGGCATCTGGTAGGTATACGCTCCCCGAGTATTTATCAACCTGTGCGCAGCACCAATCTCGGCCTAAGGCACAATATAAACGAGGAACTCAATTACCACAGATATAAATGTAAATTATTATAACCTAAATAAGACCGGTAACATTCAGCGGAAGAACAGGACCAGTATCTCTACAGCGGAGAACGTGAGATTGCATAGCGCAGTTTATAATGGAATGAGAGAAGGGTGAACTGGAAATGGGCCAAGCAGGAGCCACATCCGTGGCAGAAAACGGATTAAGGTCTCGGGGTCGAGTGAAAGAATCCATGTTTGGAGGGACAGACAGTGGCAAGAAACTGCAGCCATCTGTCCCAATTTTTGATGAATTTGAAAGGACAGTTTCTATGTTCGTATAACCACTTATTGTGAGGTAACATAGTACCAAACAATGGACTGCCATTCTTCAAATATAGGGGCACAACAAGACAACCAAGTTTTGGCTGGCGTTGGCGTAATATAATGTCTCCACAATAAAAGTATGGATATAGCGCGAGTCATATTCCGCAGGGTCAGGAGTGAATAGACAAATTTTAGTGCACAGCGGGACAGGAGTTCTTAACTCGTCGTTCAGAAATTTGATAACCTGATCCCAGAACCTGGATACCTTAGGGCAGGACCACACCGAATGATAAAAGGTACCCAAGGTAATAGTTAAAATTCTTTTAGTGTATATCAATAAAGATTTTTTTTTACCATATAAATATACATAGCCAATAAAACAGTTAGTGGGAGTATTCCCCTTGGTTTGTCTGAGTACAATCCTTGTGTCTGAACATAAATTTAACATAGTACTCCCCCTGTGTATTTCCTGAGACTTACTGTTTCTGTAGCAATCACAAAGTCTGCAACAAAATGTACTGGGGACCATACATTTCTTACTGAACTCAATAATAAATCTGTCTACACTAAGCTACTATGCCCCTCCTAGTGGTGGCTGGAGGCAGCCACAATTATTATCATCATTATATAATAAATTCCACTGGCTGCTCCTCCGAAAAATAAGCTTCAGAGGCTGACTCTAGTGGTAGAAGCCAAAACCCTTATTCACTTGATACATTAGAAAAACCCCACATCTTTGCAGATACTTAATCTTGGAAGTATTTCTAAGGAAGCTGCCTGGCAAATACAATTTTCCATCGAAGAAGCTCTGCCTTTAAATGTGTTTTTATATAGCACTTGCTGTGCTCGGGAGTGAATGTTAATTGCATTGAAAACTGATGAACCTAATGTTCTGCTCCATACGGTCACTTGATGGCTCCTTCAACCACATCTTGCACGTACAAGCCATATTAGATGTCTAACTGTGACTATAACCTTCATAAGCACAGAGCCATTTAATTTCCTGCCATAGTCAATAGTCAGGTCAAATAATTAGCTGCAAAAATCCGAAATGCTGGGAAATGGTTGTCTCCTGTCAGGATATAATGAAGATCTACAAGTGAAGAGCCAGTTTATACCCTGTCTTCTAATCTCTGTTACATGGGAAGCTAAAGCTTTACACATTCATTAGGAAAATCAGTAGATAATACCTTTCTGTCCATTAGTGGTGAGTAGGAAATAACAGGATTGTGTACTCGGGGGCAACCTATATTGAATAATTTACTTGAGCCTATAATGATCCATGAGTTTCATGCAGTGCTGACCTTTTGGAAAAAGATAAACTAATGGGCTGATCAGTGTTATAGCAGTGTACTAAAAGTGGCGTGGAGAAAAGTCAAATGCTAACATATCTTTTATTGCCTGGAAAAATTGTTCTGCTTAAGGGTACATCCACACACAGCCTAAACACAGAATTTTAGTCCAGAAATTCTGCACCATTTTCGCAAGACAAATTACAGATTGTAAATCCACACCACAGGTAAATTTCCACACGTGTTTTCTGCATGTTTGTTCCACAGACCACAGTTTATCAACTTAGGCCCCATGCACACGACCGTAGTTTTCATCCGAAATTACAGATGAAATTGCGGACCCATTAATTTCTATAGGCCATGGACACCTTTCTGCATATTTACGGTTGTGTGTGCAGGCCGTAGAAATTATCCGTAAATTATAGAACATGTCCTATTCTTGTCCGCAATTGCAGCAAGTCTATGGGTGCTTCTGCTATTGCAGATGGCGACGGATGTGCATCCGCATTTGCGGAACCATAAAATCCATTACGGTCGTGTGCATAAGGCCTTAGATGTGAGCATTATTAGCTGGATCCTGCGTGTCAGACACGCATGACCAGCTTTCACCAGAGACGTCAGACCTGATGGAATCTGCTTTGACGGCAAAATACAGCTTCTATATATACAGGATACATAGAAGCTGTAGCATTAAAAAGTTAAATGCCAACAGCCAATCACAGAGCAACTTGGACAATCATAGAGACTCAGTGATTGGCTGACTGGGATGATGACGTGTCTGTAATCTATGATAGACCCACGGAGACTGTGAGCTGGGGAGCTGATGATAGAAGAATACTTGTTTTAAAACCCTCCTTGGCCAGATTGGGCACCCTCCCCACTCTGGACCCCTGTGCAGTTGTACAGACTGCAGAGACTTTATGTCCACCCCTGAACAAGGTGCTAGCTCTGCAGTTCAAAGGACACTAAACCTAAAGTTTATTCTCAATTTGCCGTTTGGTTTAAAGCAGTTTATAGTTATAGCATACCTCCCAACCATCCCGGATTCAGTGGGGCAGTCCTGGATTCCGGGTGGTGTCCCGCTGTTCTGGGCGGCCGGTGGTATGTCCCAGTTTCAACTGTATCTGCGTCCTCAGGATGCAGATACAGTTGAACCAAATGCTGAAGCAGGGAACATCAGCTCTCTGCTTCAGCATTTACTGTGGGAATCGGCCGTAAGCCGCTCAGCGCAGTGACGTCATCACGCCTGTCTGCACCAAGCCACTTATAGAACAGAGCGGAGGAGCAGAGAGTTCTTCACCACTCGTCATGGAAATGAGGCTAGGTAAGTATTTATTTTATTATTTTTGGAACCCCTGCACAACGGAGACAAACGGAAACCGGATCCATCACCAATCAATGGTGATAGAAACGGAAACCTATGGTTTTCGTTTGTGTCTATCAGGGCTCCGTTCCGACGGAAAGCACAGTCGGAACGGAGACCTAGCGCAGATGTGAACGAAGTCTTTGCTGTAATGCTGTTCTTTTATAGGCTGACAACTTTGGGTTTGTTGCTCCTTAACCAGGATGTAAATCTTATATAATAGATAACATAGGCAGCTGAGCAAACAGGTTACTTAAATGTGATTTACACAGGCACTGAACGCCACCTACGTAAGAAACCTAAGTACATGTTACTAGTATCATTGCTTATAACTTTAAACTTATATGACTTAATGACTTCTCCATGACATAACAAGAAGGTTTATATTGTCTACTGCAATATTTGCTGAACTCTTACCCATTTGGGTGGTTTTTTTTTCCCATAAAGAGCGCCACACTTGTCCATGGGCTATGTCTGGTATTGTAACTCAGTTCCATTCACCTTTAAAGGGAAAACCTGAAGTTTTTAATGCAATTATTTATAAGGAATTCTTAGAAAATAGCCCCGACACCCATAGTGACAACAGTGCATCTTCATGCTCCTGCCGGAGGCACATATTATCAATGGTTACACATCTCCAGCCCTTTTCCGGACTGCATTTTGCAGGAAAAGAATGCCACCGGTCAGTAGCACTGGTTTACCAGTAGAGGGGTGACAGCCAGAGAGGTTTTTTGTTTTTTTTAAAGAGTTCAACTGACATGCCTATTAAAAAAAATACTTGCATTCCCAATAAATTAACAATTCTGGAGCTTCTTTTCTTAGAACTCTGCGTTGTGCCATTTCTCTGTTATTCCTCCTGGAAATGTATGAATAAATTATCGACTGGGCGTTACCATTGCACATGTCAGTGGGCTGTATCCCTACACACTCTCACACTGTCTGATCGGTGCTGACTGTGTCATACTGTGTATTGAAAAGGGTATTGGTACTAATTAGTTGTCAATATATTATACATTTCCAGGTAGATTAACCCCTTCAGGACTGAGCCTGTTTTGGCCTTCAGGACGAAGCCGATTTTTCAAATCTGACGTGTCCCTTTATGTGGTAATAACTCCGGAATGCTTTTACCTATCCAAGTGATTCTGAGATTGTTTTCTCGTGACATATTGTACTTTATGTTAGGGAAAAAATTTGGTCGATAAATTCAATATTTATTTGTAAAAAAACACCAAGATTTAGAGAAAATTAGCAGAAATTAGCATTTTTCTAAATTTAAATGTATTTGCTTGTAAGACAGATAGTAATACCGCACAAAATACTTACTAGTTTATATTTCCCATATGTCTACTTTATGTTTGCATTGTTTTTTGAATATTATTTTATTTTTCTAGGACGTTACAAGGTTTAGAACTTTAGCAGCAATTTCTCATATTTTCAAGAAAATTTCAAAAGCCTATTTTTTCAGGGACCAGTTAAGTGCTGAAGTGGCTTTGAGGGCCTTATATATTAGAAAGTCCCCATAAATCACCCCATTTTAAAAACGGCACCCCTCAAAGTATTCAAAACAGCATTCAGAAAGTGTTTTAACCCTTTAGGCGTTTCACAGGAATTAAAGCAAAGTAGATGTGAAATTTACAAATTTCATTTTTTTTTTCGAAAACTCAATTGTAATACATTTTTTCTGAACCACAGAAGGTTTTACCCAAGAAATGCCACTCAATATTTATTGCCCAGATTCTGCAGTTTTTAGAAATATCCCACATGTGGTCCTGGTGCGGTAATGGACTGAAACACAGGCCTCAGAAGCAAAGGACCACCTAGTGGATTTTGGGGCCTCCTTTTTCTAGAATATATTTTAGGCACCATGTCAGGTTTGAATAGGTCTTGTGGTACCAAAACAGTAAAGACCCCCCAAAAGTGACCCCATTTTGGAAACTATACCCCTCAAGGAATTTATCTATGGGTATAGTTAGCATTTTGAACCCACAGTTTTTTTGCTAAATTTATTTGAATTAGTATGTGAAGATGAAAATCTACTTTTTTTGTAAAAAAACGTAGACATTTTTAATTTTTACAAGGAATAAAAGTAGAAAAACACCCCAACATATGTAAAGCAATTTCTGCCGATTATAGTAATACCCCATATGTGGTAATAAACTGCTGTTTGGACCCACAGCAGGCCTCAGAAGAGAAGGAGCACCATTTGGATTTCTGATTTTGCTGGAATAGTTTTCAGTGCTGTGTCGCGTTTGCAATGCACTGGAGGGATGAAAACAGCGGAAACCCCCCAAAAGTGACCCCATTTTGGAAACTACACCTCTCAAGGAATTTTTCTAGGGGTAAAGTTAGCATTTTGACCCCACAGTTCTTTTGCTGAATTCATTGGAATTAAACTATAAAGGTAAAAATCTACTTTTTTTCTGTAAGAACTTAGACATTTTTAATTTTTACAAGGAATAAAGGAGAAAAAGCACCCCATCATTTGTAAAACAATTTGTCCTGATTACGTAAATACCCCATATGTGGTAATAAACTGCTGTTTGGACCCACACCGGGGCTTAGAAGGGAAGGAGCGCTATTTGGCTTTTGGAGCTCAAATTTAGCTGGAATAGTTTTTGGGTGTCATGTCGAATTTGCAAAGCCACTGAGAGAGCGAAATAGTGGAAGCCCCCCAAAAGTAACCCCATTTGGGAAACTACACCACTTAAGGAATCTATCTATGGGGTATAGTGAGCATTTAGGCCCCACACGTCTTTTGCAGAATTTATTAGAATTAGGCCGTGATAATTAATAATCAACATTATTTCCACTAAAATGTTAAATTTTTTCAATTTCACAAAGGATAAAAGAGAAAAAGCACCCCAACATTTGTAAAGCAATTTCTTCCGAGTACGGCTATACCTCACATGTGGTCATAAATGTTTTTTCATTAGAAAGTAATTAACCCTTTCCGAACGGATTCATGTTTTGCTTTTTTCTTTTTCGTTTTTTCCTCCCCGCTTTCCGAGAGCCACAACTTTTTTATTTTTCCGTCAATAGAGTGGTGTGGGGGCTTATTTTTTGCGGGACGAGCTGTAGTTTTTATTGGTATCATTTTTTGGTACATAAGACTTTTTCAGCACTTTTTATTACATTTTTTGGTAGAGCCAAGGTGACCAAAAAACTGCGATTTTGCAGTTTAAAATTCTTTATTTTTCACGGCGTTCACCGTGCGAGTTCGATAATGGTATATTGTAATAGCTTGGACTTTTACGGACGCAGCGATACCAATTTTGTGTATTTTATTTCTTTTTTACATTACTTTAGAGAAAAAATGTGAAAAGGGTTTATTTTTGGACTTTAAATATTTATTTAATTTTTTCCACTAATAATAAGTATTTACTTTTTTTTTTTACATATTTTATTAGTCCCCCTAGGAGACTTGAACCACCGATCGTTAGATCACTGGTAGAATACACTGCAATACTAATGTATTGCAGTATATTGTCATTTTTAGGGTATGTTCACACGCACTAATTACGGACGTAATTCGGGCGTTTTTGGCCCGAATTACGTCCGAAAATAGCGCCTCAATAGCGCTGACAAACATCTGCCCATTGAAAGCAATGGGCAGACGTTTGTCTGTTCACACGAGGCGTAATTTACGCGCCGCTGTCAAATGACGGCGCGTAAATAGACGCCCGCGTCAAAGAAGTGACCTGTCACTTCTTTGGCCGTAATTGGAGCCATTATTCATTGACTCCAATGAATAGCAGCGCCAATTACGTCCGTAATGGACGCGGCGTTCAAGCGCCTGCACATGCCGTTACGGCTGAAATTACGGGGATGTTTTTAGGCTGAAACATCCCCGTAATTTCAGCCGTTACGGACGCCCTCGTGTGAACATACCCTTACAGGCTCCTGTAACAGCGCGATAGCTGTTTCTGTCCGTTAGTCCCGGGTATCAGCTGTAATATACAGCTGACACCTGCAGCATATGGGGCGGGCTCAGCGCGTGAGACGCTCCATATATCACCCCCCCCACACACACACACACACACCACGACATGCTATTAAGTCATGGTGCACGAAAGGTTTCACGCACAGCGGATGGTGCAGAGTGAAAATTACAATTTTCCACTGATGTGCCATTTTAGTGCACTATATGTTGTACCCAGTTTGTGCCACAAATACCTCATAAAATATTAACCGGGTTCTCCCGGGTATGGTGATGCCATATCGGTGGACGTAAACGGCTGTTTGGGCACGCTGTAGGGCTCAGAAGGGAGGGAGTGGCATTTGGCTTTTGGAGCACAGATTTAGCTTGGCAGTTGTTCTGTTTGGTGTTTTGCTGGCATTTCAGTTTATAATGTGGGGGCATATGTAGGAAGGGCAGAGTACATCAGGGCATAATAAGAGGGTATAATAATGGAGTAAATAAATAATAATCCACAGATCTGTGGCCGGTGTCACACTGATAAATGGCGCCCAATCTTATCCGCTTTTGGAACGCTCTGCACATTTTGCATCGCCATAATCTGTTAGCCGGAACTTTTTTTATTTTTTCACCGCCGGAGCCGTGTGAGGGCTTATTTGTTGCGGGACAATCTGTAATTTTCATTGGTACCATTTTGGGGTACATGCGATTTTGTTGATCACTTTTTATTCAATTTTTCGGCAAGCCAGGTGACAAAAAACCATCAATTCTGACAATGATTTTTATTTATTTTTTACGGCGTTTACCCTGGGCTATAAATGACCATTATATTTTATTCTGTGGGTCGGTACGATTACGGCGATACCATATGTATATAGTTTTTTTTTATGTTTTGCAGCGTTTGCGCAATAAAATAACTTATTTAGAAAATAATTTATTTTCTGTGTCACCATATTCTGAGAGCCATAACTTTTTTATTTTTCAGTCAAAAAAGCTGTGTAAGGGCTTGTTTTTTGTGGGACGGGTTGTAGTTTGTATCGGTATTATTTTGGCGTACATGGGACTTTTTGATCACTTTTTATTGTATATTTTGGGAGGGGTGGTGACCAAAAAATAGTGATTCTCGCATTGTTTTTCGTTTATTTTTTTTGCGGTGTTCACCGTGCGGGAAAAATAATCGTTACGAATGCGGTGATACCAAATATGTGTACTTTTTTTTACGTGTTCATTTTTTTCCTATAATAAAAGACTTATTATAGGAAAAAAAGCAGTTCTTGTTTATGTCACTTATAACTTTTATTTTTACACTTTTTTAAAACATTTTATTCATTTTTTTACTTTTTTCACTTGTCCCACTAGAGGACACTTAGACTTGCAGCTTTGATCGCTGCTAGAGTACATTACACTACCTACGTAGTGTAATATATTCTAACTGTCATTGTGACGTAACTGTCACACTGACAGGAATCCTACGACGACCAGCCTCTGGCTGGTCCTCATAGGCTTCTGTACATGGCAGCCCGGAAGCCATTTTCTGGCGTCCGGTTGCCATGGCTACCATCGCCAGCCCCCGTGATTTCACGTGGGGGCTGCCGATCGGCGCTAAAATCCTTCGATGTGGCGATCGGAATCGACCGCCGCAACGAAGGGGTTAACTGCCGAAATCAGCGGCGATGGGCCGCTGATCGGCAACGGGGAATGCAGGGCAGACACCCTGCACAGTTAACCGCCGCTGCGGTGAAGCGCCGCGCGGCGGTTAACTGTCAAAGCACAGACGTAACTGCACGTCAAGGTGCGAGAACTTACTGCACACATTGACGTGCAGTTACGTCAAGGTGCGGGAAGGGGTTAATAGAGAGTTCTAATAAAAGATGCTCCAGAATTTTTATTTGATGGGGAATATAAGTATTTATTAAACAAAACATGTCAGGAGAGGTAACAGATCCACATCTGCGTTGGGACTCCGTTCATGGGTTCCGTCTGACCTTTCCGTTAGGGGAACCCATGAACGGAATCCAAACTGAAACAAACGGAAAACATAGGTTTCCGGTTGCATCACCATTGATTTCAATGTTGACGGATTAGGTGGAAATTGTTTCTGTTTGTCACTGTTGTTTAAGGGTTCCGTTGTTTTGACAGAATCGGTACCGTCGTTGACTGCGCTCTTCATTCTGTCAAAATGACGGAACCCTAAAACAACGGTGACAAACGAAAATCATTTGCACCGGATCCATCACCATTGAAATCAATGGTGATGCAAACGGAAACCTATGGTTTCAGTTTGGATTCAATTCATGGGTTCCCCTGACGGAAAGGTCAAACTAAACTCATGAACGGAGACCCAACGCACATGTGAACGAAGCCTTACAAATGCATAGAAAATAACACTGTGAAAACTTTTCTAATTTTATAAAAAATAAACTCTGCTTTATTTTGCCTTCAGTAGATTCCGAAATCAGAAAATAAATTAATAAATGCTTTTCACAGATGTAATGGAGCATTTTTTACCTTGCTTTATTTTGTTACCACTTCCTGTCATTAATCATTACACAATCAAAGGGCATTACAATTTTATATCTGTCAAAAATTGTTTTGAAACATTTTCATGGACACAATGTAACGCTGGCGGTTCCGTAATATGTGCTGTTACTTTTCGGCAGAGCAGGGGAACAATGAGTTTGTGGCAGTGAGTGCAGCGTTTGGGCCTTTTAGAACATGGCATGAATTGTGACTAGCAGTGTGCCATAGAACTTGTCATGTTTTGTTTCACACTGCTGTATAGGCCTCTGAAGCGACTCATAATTACTACCATATGACAAAGAAAAGCATTTCTTAAAGGTTCTGCCGCTGAGTAAGTCACACCTGAATGGAAACCTGCGGAGCTGCAAACAAAGTCATTTCTATTCTTTTTTTTTTTTTAAATAAATAAACTGACACGAAAGACAAATACTGGAATATAGAATACAAAATCAATTCTTGATTGTACACGTGTAATGCAGAAATACCCCCGTCATCTGGCCTCGAGGGTTTTGTTGTTTTTTTTTTTGTATTTTTGCTCTAAACGCATCTTTACATTACTTTACATTTTCAACCCACCGAAGATTTTTCCACCTTGACGATCAACATAGTTGTTAAGTTTAAAAAATAAAGAAATCACAAGTCCATCATATTCAACCTACACTATATGGCTAATTATTAAGTTCAAGTGTTTCAGCCATAATTCTTGCAAACAGGTACATAAAATCAAGCACACAGCCATGTAATAGACAAACATTGCTAGTAGTATGGGTTTTACTGAAGAGCTCAGTGACTCTCATAAAATCCCACTTTTCACTAGAGAGAAAAAAAAGGTACACAACGGCGCAAACATAGTGCATTATCCCACGTAGAAATAGTAATTTTGTCAAGGTGTGCTTACTTGGTGATGTCGTGCTAGGAAGCACAACACCCCTGTAGATATGGTCTTTAAAACGTGGAGGCCCAGGGAACTGCAAGCCACGGATTTTTCCGGATGCAACGATGTGTTCGGTTCCAAATGATAATGATATTGTGATACTCTCATTCTGTCGGGTGGGATTCTCGGAAAAAACAGCCCTTCAATCTGCGCTGTTCCCTTGAAACATTGTACTTAGCTTGCATCTATTGATGCATAGTCAAAGTTGACACTGGGAGGTTCAAGTTGAAAGATCCTTTATTGATAGTGATGATATAGATACAGGCGACGCGTTTCGGGGCCGTACTGGCTCCTTCCTCAGGCAGTAACACAAGGACTTTTCCATTTTTGTTATAAGTCAGTTCATAAAACTTCTGATCTGGTAAGTGTGAAGTGGAATTGTCTAGGAGTAACAACAGTTCAGTCACGAAGTGGTAAACCACGCAAACTCACAGAGCGAGCTGTCAAGTGTTGAAGCACTGGTGTGTAAAATTTACCTTTCCAATGTTGAATCACTCTATATAAGAGTTCCAAACTCCCTCTGGAAGTGACAGAACATTGGGAGCTTCATGAAATGGGTTTCCATCGTCAAGTAGCTGGACAGAAGCCTAAGATCACCATGCATAATGCCAAGTGTCAGCTGAAGTGGTGTAAAGCATGCCACCACTGGACTCCGGAAAGGTGGAAACGTGTTTTCTGGAGCGATGAATCACATTTCACTATCTAGAGGTCTGATGAACAAATATGGGTTTGGCGGATGACAGGAGAATGCTACCTACTAGAATGCATTGTGTACACATTGTTGCCTAGTGACAGCTCTTGCGAAACAGGCATGCGCTAGGCAGCAATGCCTTGTGTAAGTGTCACTACTAGCAGAATTAAAATTTATCGATATTGCTGCCAATAAAGGTAATTTTTAGGTCAGCACGATCAATCATTTACCGGCCACTTATCGTTGCGATCATTTGGTAGGGAATCATGACAATAATTTCCAGTGTAATTGGGCCTCAAAACACCATTATATAGTCTTTTGTAGTGTTACAAAGACAGGTATTGTTTAACATTTTTGGAAAGGGTTCAATAAAAAATGTTATTTAAAAAAAAAAAAAAAAATCTTTGGAAAGGGACACGGAATGTGCAAAACTTGCTCCCATAAATTTTGTTACATGCTGCACCTTTGACACTTGTAGTTTTTCAGGGCCGCTGAAAATTACTACAAGGCTTATGACAATCATCTTTCCACACTGTCCATCAGTTTTGTTACATAATGTAATGCATTCATTACTGTATAGAATAAGCTATGCAAACAAAGAGTTTGTGCTGTGCTAAACTAAGAAATTGATGAAACTCTGACGCCTGCTTAAAGGGGTTTTCCCACGAGGGACATTTATGACATATCCACAGGATATGTCATAAATGTAAGATAGATGCGGGTCCCACCTCTGGGACCCGCACCTATCTCTAGACCGGGGTCCCCTAAACCCTGTTCTAGCTTTGTGTGCTCACGCTGACTCTCGGCCACTTCCTGATTACATGGTCGGGAGTTACGGAAACATCGTAACTTGCTGTGCTACACTGATTCCGTAACTACCATTCAGTTCAATGTGTCTTACGGAAACAGCGTATCTCAGCGAGCTACACTGTTTTCTCCTTCAGGGTCAGAAATCAGCTGGAATACAAAGAGTTAGAATGGGGTTTAGGTAGCACCATTCTAGAGATAGGTGCGGGTCCCAGAGGCACTCGCATCTATCTCACATTTATGACATATCCTGTGGATATGTCATAAATTTCCCTCGTGGGAAAACCCCTTTAAACACAACTGGTTTTTATTAAACTTTTTTTTAAATCTCCCCCTATGGGACTTGTACAAGTGATCGTTTGATTGCTAGTACAATACACTGCAAAACCTACGTCTGAAACATATGTATTGCTGTGTATTGTGCTATTTACCAGCTACTATTGAGCCCTTATTAGAGGCAGAAAAATGGCAGACCAGTGTGTCCAGCTTCTCCATCCCTATTGTTTGATAAAGGACCGGATAGGTCCAAAACATTGGCCAATTATGTTGATATCATTGGAGCTACAATCAGGGGTGTAGCTAAAGGCTCATGGACTGCGGTGCAAATGTCCTTCTGGGGGCCCCCCAACTTCATCTCATGACTGACGGCCCCAGCTTTCAGCTGCATCGCTGGGTCTCCTAAGTGACCCAACAATGAAGCACTAGCAGCCAGGGGCGTCACTAAGGTCTTAAAACGTCAGTAGAGACAGCATATCTATAGCACCAAGACCCTATAGCTATGGAAAGGATTAGATACAGAGGCTCAGCAGACTTTATCACACATGATAGGATTAGATATAAGGATTAGATATAGGGCCCAGTTCGCTAACATTGCGGCGCCAGAGCAGGACCAAAGAAAGGTAATATAATAATTGCTTTGCTTTTTTATGTGTTACAAACTTTTTTTGTGTTTGTGTTTTTTTTACAGATTCGGTTGTTGGACTACTTCGGATTTGAGCACTACTTAGATAACAGCGTTTTTTTTATTCTCAATAAAATGGTTAATGAGGATTGTGTGGGGGGTTTTTATTCCAATAAAATATTATTTCTATGTCCTTGTATTTTTTTTAACTTTAGTAATGGCCGCTGGCTGATTGACATCGTCCATTACAGAGGCGGGGTTTAATGTTAGCCAGTTAAAAGGCTAGCACTAACCCCCATTATTACCCAGGTATCCACCACCACTTGGAGTATCGGGAAGAGCTGGGTGCGATCCAGTACTCGACCATCTGTAGTGATGGTCGGGCACTGGGGCAGCTGCAGGCTGGTATTATTAGACTGGGAAAGGCCAGACACTGTGGCACTTCCCACCCTGGTAATACTAGCCTACTGCTGTTGTTGTATCTGGCTGGTTATGAAAAATGGGGGACGACGACATTGTTCCAATTATTTGTTGTTTTTTTTTTCAAATGATTGCTGAGTAACTTGGGTCTGTTGGGGAGAACACTCTGTGACTGGAAAAGGCCCAGTGTGTGTGTGTGTCCTGCAAGTGGTTTTGGAGTGAATCCTATATTGAGGGTGAAAACCTAGTCTCCCCTGCCTGTAAGGCCCGATTCACACGAACATGTTCGGTCCATGAAATACGGAGTGTATGTCGGCAGTATTTCCCGGACCGAACACACTACAGGGAGCCAGGCTCCGAGCATCACAGTTATGTACGATGCTAGAAGTTCCAGCCTCGCTGCTGGAAAACTGTCCCGTACTGAAAACATGATTACAGTATGGGACAGTTTTCCTGCAGCGAGGCAGGCAGTGCAGCACCTGCCATTAAGCGAGGTGAGCCCACAGCCTCAGGCGGCGCCACCTACCCGAAAATAATGGGTGGCATTTTCAGCCAGGGACGGACTGGACCGGGGGGAGGGGGCATGCAGACTTCGCAGACGTGCCTCATGATGGGCACGTTTGTATCACTCCTCCTCCTTGCTGTACGCAGCACGCACCGCCAGAGAGGAGCAGGTTTGCAGGAGGAGCGGTCGAGCGAATAGGAGAAGTGACGAAACGCACGAGGTACGTTCCTGCTTTAACTCAGTCGGCCGAAGCTGCTGGGACCGGGACTCGGGAGTATACTGCAAGGGGGGCCTGGGCATTTTACTGACAGCAAAGGGCTCTATGGGGCTAGAATACTCCACCCCATAGAGCCCTCACATCACTAGAATGGAGGAATAGGGGGGGGGGGCCTGACACTGCAGAGGGCTCTATAGGGTGGGATTCTGCCCCCCCCCTTTAGAGCAGTCAGATGCTCAGACCCCCCTAACCTTGCAGTATAGTAACTAGTGAGGGCTTCTATGGGGGGCTAATTCCCCCCTATAGAGCCCCCTGCTGTCAGTAAAATGCCCAGACCCCCCCTTGCAGTATACGCCCGGCCCCCCAGCATTGGCCGACCCCATTTAAATTAGTGGGGGCAAGATAGCTCCCCCACAGCGGTCAGAGTCAGTACCCGCCTTGCAGTATAATCCCCCCATAGCACCCTCAGTAGTTATTACGCTGCAAGGGGGGGGGGGGGGGGGTTCAGTGTGATTTGGTACTACTTCTAATTACCTTTTATTAAAAATTATTGTTACTTTTTGAGATACAGCTGCTTTGTATCCTGTATACAGATCACCTGTATATAGCACTGAATATTGTATCCGTCAGGTCAGCGGGACTGACGGGTTCAGTGTCAGCGTGTCCTGCAGGATCGAGCTATACAATAAAGCAGCTGCAGCCTAGCATTACCAGGGTGGGAAGGACCACGGTTTTTCTTCCTTCCCAGCCTGATAAAACCAGCCTGCGGCCGCCCTGCTGCCTTACCGTCGTTTCAGATGGTCGGGTACTGGATCGTACTCCCCTCGCAGCAGTGAGATCTGGGGTAATAATAGGGGGTTAGTGATAGCGTTTTTTACTGGCTAACACTAAGCCCATTCTTGGTAATGGATGCTCTCAATCAGACAGCAGCCATTACTAAGGCCATAATAAAGTATTAAAAAAACACATAAGCATTTTTTTTTATTATTGAAATCTAAACTCCCCCACCAACCCTCTCACCAATTTTTTTTTTTTTTTTTTTTAAAGTAGATCATCGCAGTAGTCCAATGAATCTACGACGAAGTCCAAACGGTCCAGCGGAATCTACCCAAAAAAAGTTAGCAGAATAAAAATTTAAAAAACGTACATTTGTCACAATAGAAACTATAGGTCAAGGAAAAATTATTCCCCTTCATGTAAGGGGAGATTCACACGAACGTTGCGTTTTTGCGCGCGCAAACAACGCAGCGTTTTGCGAGCGCAAAAACCATTTGACAGCTGCGTGTGTCATGCGTGTCTGATGCGCGGCTGCGTGATTTTCGCGCAGCCGGCATCATAGAGATGAGGCTTGTCAACGCCCGTCACTGTCCAAGGTGCTGAAAGAGCTAAATCTTTCAGCACCCTCGACAGTGAATGCCGAACACAACAGCGAAAAACCTGTAAAAAAAAAAGATAAAGTTCCTACTTACCGAGAACTTCCCGGCCGTTGCCTTGGTGACGCGTCCTTGGTGACGCGTCCTTGGTGACGCGCCTCTCTTGACATCGGGCCCCACCTCCCTGGATGACGCAGCAGTCCAAGTGACCGCTGCAGCCTGTGATTGGCTGCAGCCTGTGCTTGGCCTGTGATTGGCTGGAGCTGTCACTTGAACTGAAGTGTCATCCCGGGAGGTCGGACTGCAGGAAGGAGACAGGAGTAATCGGTAAGTTAGAACTTCGTTTTTTTTTTACAGGTTAATGTATTTTGGGATCGCAAGTCACTGTCCATGGTGCTGAAACAGTTTAACTCTTTCAGCACCATGGACAGTGACTATCTCCTGACGTCGCGTACCGATAATTTTTTTGCCGGGATCGGCCAAAACGAGTTTGGCCGAACCCGGTGAAGTTCGGTACGCTTGTCCGGCTTCGCTCATCGCAAAGACACTCCGTTTGGATGTTCGGAAACAGAAAAGCACGTGGTGCTTTTCGGTTTTCATTCATCCTTTTCACTGCTGTTGCGCGAATCACGCTCGTCCCACGGAAGTGCTTCCGTGTGGTGCGCGTGATTTTCACGCGCCCATTGACTTCAATGGGTGCGTGATGCGCGAAATACGCAGAGTTATTGAACCTGTCGCGCTTTTTGCGCAGCAGACAAACGCTGCGCAAAAAGCACGGACTGTCTGTACTGCCCCATAGACTTGTATTGGTCCATGCGTGCCGCGTGAAAACCACGCGGCCCGCACGGACCGAATACACACTCGTGTGAATCCCCCCTAACTCTGCTACCTTTCAACTGAAAAGTCATCCGCCAGAGGGAAAAATGTTTCCCCATGGCAGAGTACAAGAAAGTCTAATTCCCAGGTGGGGCTTTCTTGTACTCCGCCATCAAGAAACGTTTTTACTCCTGGCGGATGATTTTTCCGCTGACAGGTAGCAGAGTTCTTCCGCAGCGGTGTTAGGGGGGCAAACTCGCCAATTGTCCAGTGCCCCCAGAATGGGCCGCTACTCTTGGGCCAGTGCTGTGTGCTTGCCCCACAGACTAAAATTTGCCAGCCAAACCCTGGCAATTGGCTCCCTGCTCTGCCGTTTGGTCTTGTGGGCCACAGCCTGGTTTAGACCTGAGGTATACAAGAGAGCGGGAGCACGCTGATGACGTCAACTGCCCGGAACGATGACATCACTGCATCATGCCGTCCACGCCGGGCCACTGAATTCAGTTAAAATTTATAAGTCTATTAGGTAATAAAAAGGGGGCATACAAAAGGGGGCATCCAGCAGGAATTCCTGTGGGGGCATTATTACTGAGTGTGGCAGAAAAAGTGGCATTACTACTGAGAGGAGACATTATTTCTATGGGGACACAAAGGGGGTATTAGTACTGAATGGGATTCTATTATTGGGTGAGGGCCCTAAAAGTGGCTACATCACTGAGTAAGGTATAAAGGGGACAATAATACTGTGTAGGGGAACAAAAGTAGCACTTGCTGTGAGGGGCCTTTGGGGAAATAAAAGGGTGTGTATACTATTACTGTGTGGGGCACCTAGTATAGTATGTATAGGGAGTTTGTGTAGAGGTAGGGAATAGTTAGGGAGTGCGCTAGAAAAGCAAGGAGCCAAAGATATCCGTGTCATATTCTAAAGGGCTTATGAAATCATGTCCGGGAGAAGTTGCCATTGCGGTCTCGGCTGGATGAAGAAGAAAAGGTGAAAGTGAGCGACTTCAATCTGAGAAGAGTCACTCGATATAACTATACTGTAAACACTTATATGGTCTGCTGATATCTTGTGTATAACTGGCATATACCTCTATAAGGTCAGTGTATGGTGGTAATATTGGTCTATATATAGTGTATTTTATTCACTAACAGTATGGTGTTTTTTTCAGACACTATGTTGTAGTAATATGTGATCTTGGTTTGGTAGTTTAATTCAGTAACAGTATGGAGGTATTAGGTACTATTCAGTAACAGTATAAAGGTATTATTCAGTAACAGTATGGAGGTATTATTCAGTAACAGTATGGGGGTATTATTCAGTAACAGTATGGAGGTATTATTCAGTAACAATATAGAGGTATTATTCAGTAACAGTATGGAGATATTATTCAGTAACAGTATGGAGGTATTATTCAGTAACAGTATGGAGGTATTATTCAGTAACAGTATGGTGGTATTATTCAGTAACAGTATGGAGGCATTATTCAGTAACTGTATGGGGGTATTATTCAGTAACAGTATGGGGGTATTATTCAGTAACAGTATGGAGGCATTATTCAGTAACAGTATGGAGGCATTATTCAGTAACAGTATGGAGGTATTATTCAGTAACAGTATGGGGGTATTATTCAGTAACAGCATGGAGGTATTATTCAGTAACAGCATGGTGGTATTATTCAGTAACAGTATGGAGGTATTATTCAGTAACAGTATGGAGGTATTATTCAGTAACAGTATGGAGTTGTTATTATTCAGTAACAGTATGGTGGTATTATTCAGTAACAGTATGGAGGTATTATTCAGTAACAGTATGGGGGTATTATTCAGTAACAGTATGGGGGTATTATTCAGTAACAGTATGGAGGCATTATTCAGTAACAGTATGGAGTTATTATTCAGTAACAGTATGGTGGTATTATTCAGTAACAGTATGGAGGTATTATTCAGTAACAGTATGGGGGTATTATTCAGTAACAGTATGGGGGTATTATTCAGTAACAGTATGGAGGCATTATTCAGTAACAGTATGGGGGTATTATTCAGTAACAGTATGGTGGTATTATTCAGTAACAGTATGGAGGTATTATTCAGTAACAGTATGGAGGTATTATTCAGTAACAATATGGAGTTATTATTCAGTAACAGTATGGTGGTATTATTCAGTAACAGTATGGAGGTATTATTCAGAAACAGTATGGTGGTATTATTCGGTAACAGTATGGAGTTATTATTCAGTAACAGTATGGAGGTATTATTCAGTAACAGTATGGAGTTATTATTCAGTAACAGTATGGAGGTATTAGTCAGAAACAGTATGGGGGTATTATTCAGTAACAGTATGGTGGTATTATTCAGTAACAGTATGGAGGTATTATTCAGTAACAGTATGGTGGTATTATTCAGTAACAGTATGGAGGTATTATTCAGTAACAGTATGGAGGTATTATTCAGAAACAGTATGCGGGTATTATTCATTAACAGTATGGGGGTATTATTCAGTAACAGTATGGAGGTATTATTCAGTAACAGTATGGGGGTATTATTCAGTAACAGTATGGGGGTATTATTCAGTAACAGTATGGGGTTATTATTCAGTAACAGTATGGGGGTATTATTCAGTAACAGTATGGAGGTATTATTCAGTAACAGTATGGGGGTATTATTTAGTAACAGTATGGCGGTATTATTCAGTAACAGTATGGGGGTATTATTCAGTAACAGTATGGAGGTATTATTCAGTAACAATATAGAGGTATTATTCAGTAATAGTATGGAGATATTATTCAGTAACAGTATGGAGGTATTATTCAGTAACAGTATGGAGGTATTATTCAGTAACAGTATGGGGGTATTATTCAGTAACAGTATGGGGGTATTATTCAGTAACAGTATGGGGGTATTATTCAGTAACAGTATGGTGGTATTATTCAGTAACAGTATGGAGGTATTATTCAGTAACAGTATGGAGGTATTATTCAGTAACAGTACGGGGGTATTATTCAGTAACAGTATGGGGGTATTATTCAGTAACAGTATGGGGGTATTATTCAGTAACAGTATGGAGGTATTATTCAGTAACAGTATGGGGGTATTATTCAGTAACAGTATTGCGGTATTATTCAGTAACAGTATGGGATATTATTCAGTAACAGTATGGAGGTATTATTCAGTAACAGTATGGCGGTATTATTCAGTAACAGTATGGCGGTATTATTCAGTAACAGTATGGAGTTTTTATTCAGTCCCTATGTGGTGGTAATATGTGATCATGGAGTGGAGGTATTATTCAGTGACAGTATGGAGGTATTATTCAGTAAGAGTATGGAGGTATTATTCAGTAACAGTATGGGGGTATTATTCAGTAACAGTATGGTGGTATTATTCAGTAACAGTATGGAGGTATTATTCAGTAACAGTATGGTGGTATTATTCAGTAACAGTATGGAGGTATTATTCAGTAACAGTATGGAGGTATTATTCAGAAACAGTATGCGGGTATTATTCATTAACAGTATGGGGGTATTATTCAGTAACAGTATGGAGGTATTATTCAGTAACAGTATGGGGGTATTATTCAGTAACAGTATGGGGGTATTATTCAGTAACAGTATGGGGTTATTATTCAGTAACAGTATGGGGGTATTATTCAGTAACAGTATGGAGGTATTATTCAGTAACAGTATGGGGGTATTATTTAGTAACAGTATGGCGGTATTATTCAGTAACAGTATGGGGGTATTATTCAGTAACAGTATGGAGGTATTATTCAGTAACAATATAGAGGTATTATTCAGTAATAGTATGGAGATATTATTCAGTAACAGTATGGAGGTATTATTCAGTAACAGTATGGAGGTATTATTCAGTAACAGTATGGGGGTATTATTCAGTAACAGTATGGGGGTATTATTCAGTAACAGTATGGGGGTATTATTCAGTAACAGTATGGTGGTATTATTCAGTAACAGTATGGAGGTATTATTCAGTAACAGTATGGAGGTATTATTCAGTAACAGTACGGGGGTATTATTCAGTAACAGTATGGGGGTATTATTCAGTAACAGTATGGGGGTATTATTCAGTAACAGTATGGAGGTATTATTCAGTAACAGTATGGGGGTATTATTCAGTAACAGTATTGCGGTATTATTCAGTAACAGTATGGGATATTATTCAGTAACAGTATGGAGGTATTATTCAGTAACAGTATGGCGGTATTATTCAGTAACAGTATGGCGGTATTATTCAGTAACAGTATGGAGTTTTTATTCAGTCCCTATGTGGTGGTAATATGTGATCATGGAGTGGAGGTATTATTCAGTAACAGTATGGAGGTATTATTCAGTAAGAGTATGGAGGTATTATTCAGTAACAGTATGGGGGTATTATTCAGTAACAGTACGGGGGTATTATTCAGTAACAGTATGGGGGTATTATTCAGTAACAGTATGGGGGTATTATTCAGTAACAGTACGGGGGTATTATTCAGTAACAGTATGGGGGTATTATTCAGTAACAGTATGGAGGTATTATTCAGTAACAGTATGGGGGTATTATTCAGTAACAGTATGGGGGTATTATTCAGTAACAGTATGGGGGTATTATTCAGTAACAGTATGGGGGTATTATTCAGTAACAGTATGGAGGTATTATTCAGTAACAGTATGGGGGTATTATTCAGTAACAGTACGGGGGTATTATTCAGTAACAGTATGGGGGTATTATTCAGTAACAGTATGGAGGTATTATTCAGTAACAGTATGGGGGTATTATTCAGTAACAGTATGGAGGTATTATTCAGTAACAGTATGGGGTATTATTCAGTAGCAGTATGGGGTATTATTCAGTAACTGTATGGTGGTATTATTCAGTAACAGTATGGGGGTATTATTCAGTAACAGTATGGGGGTATTATTCAGTAACAGTATGGGGGTATTATTCAGTAACAGTATGGGGTATTATTCAGTAACAGTATGGCAGTATTATTGGTAATGTTGGTGTTACAATCTATGTAAATTACTGTGGTGGGGGCTGTGGGGAAGTGTGAGTGTGGCAGCAGATGATCAGGCTAAGAGACAGTCTGCAGAGTGGCATGTGATGTACTTTGACATGTAGGTGAGACTTACGTCAAGGGTGTGGACCTATAACTTATATACAGCCCAGGGTCTAAGATCATATTAGTCCACCACTGGCATCGAGCCAGCACAGGCAGACCACTACAATACAGCAGGTAGAGCAAAGAAACCAGCCCAGGACGTGCCGCTGCAAAACAGGGCTTGAAGTTTCACCCGGCAAAAAGATGTGTTCAACCATTTTCAGTGTTAATGCTGCGTTGCTGATCTATGATACTAAAGTAATACAGTCAGTAGATTCTTTAAATCTTTTCTATACTTCAAACAGCACTTTAACAAATAAACAACAAATGTTTTCCTATTTAAAAAATTGTATATACTGCGTGTTTGTTGTGTAAAGCTAGTAATGAGAAAAACTCAGATAGATTGGGGGGGGGGGGGCTTCTTTTTATAATTCTCCTCAGGCAGCAGAGAGGCTAGGTTCACCCCTGGAGGCAGGGACTCCTAGCGTCATAGATAGCTATGATGCTAGGAGCCTGGCTCCCTGAAGCGTGTTCGGTCCGGGAAATACTGCCGACATACAGTCCGTATATCATGGACCGAACATGCTCGTGTGAATCCGGCCTAAGAGTGACCAGAGACCACGACTGCCAAGCTAAGTACTCTACAGAGACTGTAGCTGCTATAGCCATTCATAACTTAGATGTGATCAATAACAGATGGATCCTGAGTGTCAGAGACACGCAGGACCCGTTGTCACCAAAGCCAGTCCCGCTGACCTGACGGTTTTGAGTTTCAGCACAAGATACAGCTTCTATGTATCCAGGATACATAGAAGCTGTATCTCAAAAAAAGAAAACATTTTTTCATAAAAACTAATTACAACGTTGCACTATATCGGCCACGGACACCTTTCCGTATATTTACGGGTGTGTGTCCGGGCCATAGAAACGAGTATCAAAAAATAGGACATGTCCTATTTTTTGCATTTACGGACTGTGCTTCTATACTTATTGCTGTGAGCACAATCCCCAAATGCGGATGACACGGTCATTTGCTTGGGGCCGAATACATTGTTTTAGTAAAAAAAAAAAGTCTTCAAAGATTTCCATAACCTTTAAAGGGACAGTGTCATGATTATTTTTTTAAAATTAATTTATGTGTTTTTATTTAATAAGATATTATATTGACTTTATTTAATTTTTCACACAGAAAGTTTTTTTTATTAACACTTTCTTACTTTACTGGGGGGCTGCCATGTTTTATTTAATCTGTGTATGTGTCTCTTAGGGTATGTGCACACGATGAGTGTCTTTTACGTCTGAAAATACAGACTGTTTTCAGGAGAAAACAGCTGCCTCGTTTCAGACGTAAAAGCTCCTCCTCGTATTATGTGAGGTGTCTTTGACGCTCGTAAATCTTGAGCTGCTCTTCATTGACTTCAATGAAGAATGGCTCAAATTACGTTGCAAAGAAGTGTCCTGCACTTCTTTGCCGAGGCAGTCATTTTACGCGTCGTCGTTTGACAGGTCGTCGGCACAGTACGTCAGAAACCCATTCAAATGAATGGGCAGATATTTGCCAACGTATTGTAGCCCTATTTTCAGACGTAAAACGAGGCATAATACGCCTCGTTTACGTCTGAAAATAGGTCGTGTGAACCCAGCCTTAACGACACATACACAGATGGAATACGGAAGCACAATGCTTAGGACACAATAAACAGGAGACGTTCATTGCTTCTGCTATATGGCTCTGTACTGCACCGACGCAGTTCAGAGCCACACAGCAGAGAAGCTGGTTTGTAGGGAGATAGCAGGCGCCATTATGAAGACCGGCTGCACTGCAGGTAAGGTGTGTGTCTCTGTCTGTCCCTCTGTCTCTCTCACAGACCCCCGCTCTCGTGAACCCCCCTCGGCCCCCCCTGGAGCCCCCCCCACACCTGCTGTAATTGTGTCTGTATGTAGCAGAGCTGAGTGTGTGTGTGTGTGTGTGCAGCAGAGCGGAGTGTGTGTCTGTATGTAGCAGTGCTGAGTGTGTGTGTGCCTCAGAGCTGAGTGTGTGTCTGTATGTAGTAGAGCTGAGGGTGTGTGTGTGTGTGTGTGCAGCAGAGCTGAGTGTGTGTCTGTATGTAGCAAAGCTGAGTGTGTGTCTGTATGTAGCAGTGCTAATTATTTGTGTCTGTATGTAACAGAGCTGAGTGTGTGTGTGTGCAGCAAAGCTGAGTGTGTGTGTGTGTGTGTGTGTATGTAGTAGACCTGAGTGTGTATGTGTGCGTGTGTGTGTGTGTATGTATGTAGCAGGGCTGAGTGTGTGTGTGTGTGTGTGTGTGTGCAGCAGAGCTGAGTGTGTGTATGTAGCAGAGCTGAGTGTGAGTGTGTGTGTGTGGGTGCAGCAGAGCTGAGTGTGTGTCTGTATGTAGCAGTGCTGAGTGTGTATGTATGTAGGAGGGCTGAGTGTGTGTGTGTGTGTGTGTAGCAGAGCTGTGTGTATGTAGCAGAGCTGAGTGTGTGTGTGTGTGTGTGTGTGTGTGCAACAGAGCTGAGTGTGTGTGTGTGTGTGTGTGTGTGTGTGTGTGTGAGTGCAGCAGAGCTGAGTGTGTGTCTGTATATAGCAGTGCTGTGTGTGTCTGTGTGTAGTAGTGTTGAGTGTGAGTGTGTGTGTGTGTGTCTGTCTGTATGTAGCAGAGCTGAGTTTTTGTCTGTATGTAGAAGAGCTGTGTGTGTGCAGCAGAGTTGAGTGTGTGTCTGTATGTAGCAGAGCTGAGTGTGTCTGTATGTAGCAGTGCTGTGTGTGTGTGTGCGCTCGCGCAGCAGAGCTGTGTGTGTAGTGTGAACAGCAGAGTATGCACGGGCGCCGCTGATCCTTCATAGCCGCTTCATGCAAAATCAAGCGTAATCAAGCGTTTATTGATGCGGTTTTTGGCACGTAACATGCGCAAAAAAAACATGTCAACTGAAAAGTCATTCACTTCACTTTCATCATTCTAAGGGTATGTTCACACGCAGTGTTTTCAGCCGTTTTTCGGGCCGTAAACGTCCCAAAAAACGTCTGAAAAATCGGAAGCAGAACGCCTACAAACATCTGCTCATTGGTTTCAATGGGAAATACGGCGTTCTGTTCCAACGGGGTGTTTTTTACACGGCCGTTTTCCAAAAACGGCACGTAAAAAGACGCCCGCCAAAAAGAAGTGCATATCACTTCTTGGGACGTTTTTGGAGCCATTTTTTATTGACTCTTTAGAAAAACAGCTCCAAAAACCAGGCGTAAAAAACGCCGCCAAAAACGCGAGTTTGATTAAAAAATGGCTGAAAATCAGGAGCTGTTTTCCCTTTGTTTAGTAAGCGTGTGAACATACCCTTAGCCTTTTGATGTGTCCTATAGCTTCTGCCAGCTGCCATTTGTACAATCACACACAAAATGGCAGCCGGACACTGCTTAGCAATTTGAAGACACCTTTTCCTGGCTTGTAGGAGGAGGGGTAATATTCCCTCCCACATTTACGGCAGCTGTGAGTCAGGTTGCTTTGCCTTATTCACCTTGCTGTAATTCTGGGAAGTGCTCCCTCTGGTGGCCAACATAGGAAAACATGTCAAATTATTATTTCATTTTTAATACTTTCCACCATGTGGAAGAAAAAAAAAATACAGCAAAAAACTTAAACCATATAATAGAAATACGTAACGTACTTTAAAAAAAAAAGGTTTAATTCGCGACACATTCCCTTTAAGTTATGTCATGCAGTGTATATTTGATATCCTAAAACTATTATACATTGAACTGATTTGCTCTTATTAGGAAAGAAATGTGTGCCGCAAGGCTGGGAAGATAAGACAGACATTCCATTGCATTCTTAGGATTAGTTGTACAGTAGTAAGATTAAAATCTAAGAATTAAACAGTGCTTCTTTCTTAGGCTGGTGAATGAATAATGAACAGCTGTAATGTCTCCAAGTGTTGTAGCTATTTTCAGCTAGTATCATATAAAAAGTGTGCTGGGAAGGATTATGTGTTATCACACTTATAAAATATACCAGTACCCGTGTTTATCATGGTGACATAGACAGCGCCATGTTGCTCTGCTCAATTGAAAACACAAAATTTATAATTTGCCCCATGAGCTGCTTATGTAATCTCATCAAAAGGAAAAATATAAGGATCATGGTGTTGGTTTTTCTAGAAAGTTTTACGCAGAGTTCTTTAAAGAATTCGTTAAGAGGTATTTCTCAATTCTAGTACCAGGCAGATCATGTGTCACGACATCCATAGCCGCCGCAAGTATTTACTGCTGAGGATCAGAGTTGAGAGACACTGCATAACTTTTCTGATAGTTCTGAAGTTTTTTTTATTCAGTAAATAAATGTGCTATTTTATTTATATTTGATAATTTACCAATATCTTTATTAAAAATGGTGATGCTCACAGGCATTAAATACAAGACCACTTCTCCTCGATACATACTATGGCTATGCCCTTCTCTGAATCTTTTTGATATGAACAAATTCAACACTTTTTAACCTCCCTATAACAAAAACATATGTATCTTGACTCGAAAAATTACAATTTGTAAACATATATGCTACAATAACCCAGGTGGACCAGGTACTAGATCTGCTCTATATGACTAATTTACTTACCCACAGGACAAATGTTACTATTTGCAATGATGGGTGGTGGATCTAGGGGACTTTTTTTTCAGAAACTGGCAAAATGTGGCTGAATCCACTGCTAAGCTCTCTATCAACGCAGCCTTGACATAATCTGGTAGGAGGGTTATAATAAGCATCAGTAGTCAAGTAACAGTCCAGTTTTGGTACACAGATAAGTGGCAATAGTTTGTAGGGTAAACAGGGTAAATAGCGCCACACTGCCCCTTCCTTGTAAACAGCGCCACACAGCCCCCCTTGTAAACAGAGCCACACACAGCCCCACTTTTAGATAGTGACCACACACAGCCCCCCTTGTAAATAGCGCCACACAGCCCCCCTTGTAGATAGTGCCACACAGCCCGCTGCCTCCTTGGAAATAGCGCCACATTCCCCCCCTTGTAAATAGCGCCACACTCCCTCCCCTTGTAAGTAGCGCCACACTCCCCCTCCCCTGTAAATAGCGCCACACTCCCCTCCCTTGTAAATAGCGCTACACTCCCCCATGTAAATAGCACCATACTGTAAACTGTGAACTCCTGGCTCTTCCTAATGCATACGGGGCACCTACCAACAGCGATCAGCTGGTCTGCGGCAACCCCTGCTTCTCTACCAACTAGTTGCGCCCGGGGCACATGCCCCGCCTGCCCCCCTTAGCTACGCCCCTGGATAAGGCATTTTTGAGTGGGTATGGATGGTTCACAGGGAAATACATATGAGCTATTATCCACTGATACTTTCTAAATTAAGAGAAAATGGTGCGATTTTGTGTCTCAAGGCTGAGGATACAAAGTAACACTTGTCTCTAGTCAAAATTATTACTGAAGTAAAATCAGCACAAACCGGAACTCAGGAGGTGCAAAATTTCTGACTATACACAGTAGGGCAGATCTATCAATATAGTTGCAGGGAAGTATTCTGGCGTTATGTAAAGACTGTGACTAAACTGATTTATGTCTGCAAGATATTTATTCATATGTTCCTCTGATATCCACCGTTTAACCCCTTGTATGCATGCTGACCATTACATAACGAAGCAGAAAAAAGGGAGGGGATTCCCCTTTGCAAGCATTACAAGATATGGGTACAGAGCTGAGGATCCATTGAAGAACCCTCAGGATGTTTTGTAGTATAGGCTGGAGCTAAGGCATACTAATGGATTCCTAAGCAGAAAGGGTAATATACTAGTGAATATGCCAGCATAGTACAAAGTAAAAAAAAACAACAACATGGTGGGATAAACAAATGAAAAAAGTAAAACAATAAATCAATACAACATTGGTTAAAAGAAAACGGACGTGAAGAAAAACTCCTAAAAACATTAATTGGAAGACACAAATTAGTATAGACATATTTCGTGCCCCCACAATCGTAACAATCTGTACATAACTCTATTTATGATGATTAGTTAACGTTAGTGCCACACCCTTTTGTAGATAGTGACACAGCCCCCTGTAAATAGAGCCATACAGCCCCCTGTAGATAGAGCCACACAGACCTCTGTAGATACTGCCACAGTGCCCTCTGTATATAATGCCATAGTGCCTGTTGTAGATGCCACAGTGCCCTCTGTAGATAATGTCACAGTGTCCTCTGTAGATAGTGCCAAACAGCTTCCTGTAGATAGTGCCACACACACCCCCCTGTAGATAGTGCCACACACACCCCCTGTAGATAGCACCACACCTCCCGCAGATAGTGCCGCACACACCCCTCCCAGTAGATAGCACCATTGGGGCTCCCTCTAAGAGTGGAATTCCCAGCCAGAGCGTTGCCGACACTCTGGCAGGGGATTCTGCTCCTGGAAGAGCCCCTGACTTCACTGTACATATATGGACAGTGATGTCAGGAGCTCCCTCTATGAGCTGAATCCCCGGCCAGAGCGTAGGCAATACTCTGGCCGGGGATCCCGCTCCAGTAGGAGCCCCTGACGTCCCTGTCCATATATGGATAGTGACGCCATGGTCTCCTCCAGAAGCGGAATCCCTGGCCAGAGCGTCGGCAACTCTCTGGCCGGGGATTCCACTCCTGGAGGAGCACCTGACGTCACTGTCCATATATGGATAGTGATGCCAGGGACTCCTCCAGGAGCGGAATCCACGGTCAGAGCCAGGGAATCCGTTCCACGAGGAGCCCCTGACGTCACTGTGATGTCTATGAGCGAAATCCCCAGCCAGAGCATAGGCAACGCTCTGGCTGGGGATTCCACTCCAGAAGGTGCCCCCGACGTCACTGTCCATATATGGAAAGTAATGCCAGGGGCTCTTCCAGAAGTGGAATCTCCGGCCAGAGCATCGGCAACTCTCTGGCTGGGGATTCCGCTCCAGGAGAAGACCCTGACTTCACAGTCCATATATGGACCGTGAGGTCAGGGGCTCCTTCTATGAGCGGAATCTCAGACCAGAGCGGCGACTACGCTCTGGCTGGGGATTCCGCTCATGGAGGGAGCCCTTGACGTCACTGTCCATATATAAACAGTGAAGTCAGGGGCTCCTCCTGGAGTGGAATCAAAGTCCTGAAGACACAGATACAATTGAATATGGCAGTTGCCGAGACACGTCCGGGACAGTAATTTGACGGGACTGTCTCTGTAAATTCAGGACAGTCCCGGCAAATTTGGGACTGTTGGCAACTATGATAATATCGACATAGGCCCCATTCACATGTCAAAGACTTCCGCATGGACTCTGTACTGCTGCGCCTACGGTCCCTGCTGGTCTGTACAAATGACTTGTAGCCACTCTATGAACTAAACACTGTGTGTGAATTCAGTCCTAGCTTGTTGTTTTAATTATATCTCTGGTGTATAAAATGTTGCATGCCCTTGCACCATATTTGTAAACTGTGGGGCAGGTTTATCAATGTATTTACGTTTTCTTGCATGAAAAATATGGCGTTCTGGCCATGCCACAATCTTTCCTATTAACAGTTTTGTTAGACTCTAGCAGTGACTGCTATGACGGATCCATTTTCAGATGAATCCAAACGTACCCTGATGGACTTCATTGACTGGGTGCACCAGTTCTGATGTTTTGATGAGAAGATTTATGCTGCAGGCTGGGCTATTCTTGCCATTGAAAGCACTGGAAAACCAAATGGAAACCCCAATGAAACCCCCAAACAGTACCATAAACAGAGGGTTACTTCACATACGTTACATAATATTTTTGCTAAGGTAAAAACATTTATTCACAAAAACTGTTATAGTATGTGAACCAACAAACTTGGGAAAAATAATTTAATAAATTGATCAGTATTTAGGGTGTTGCTCGCTTTGCACAATCCCTTATAGTTAGAAGGGTCCTCCAACTATGAGCTAATAATAGGGTTTCCCACTACTAAGTCCCCTGTAATCTGTAAGGTAATAGAGCCGCAACTGTTCCATTTCCCTGCATGCCACCACAAGGAAAATTAAGTACTACATGGGGCCAATTGTTTAACCCTACTTTGGCCTCAAGGGCAGAGCATTCTTTTTTTGTTTTTTTCATCATCGCACCCAAAGAGCCATAACTTGTGTATTTTTCCATCGATGTAGAACTATTCAGGCTTGCTTTTTGCAGGAGGAGATGTAGTTTTCATTGGTAATATTTTTTTGTTAAAAAAAGCAATTACGCTGTTGTTTTTGGTATTTTGTTTTGTACGGTGTTCACCATGTGGTTTAAATAATGTGTTAGCTTTGTTGTTCAGGTCATTACAATTGCGGGGATACCATATATGTGTATTTGAATATATATTTACACTTAGAAAAAAAAAATGTTATGTAATTTTTTACTGTGCATTTTTTTTTTAAATGAACGTATTTTGTCTTTAATATTTTTTTTAGTACCAGTAGGTAAATTTACAAAGATGATATAATGCTTTTGTATATCATCTTTCAGCCCATGCCTCTGGCACAGCCTAATAGGCATACAGTTATGGCAGACCTGGGGGCCTTTGTTAGCTGTTCGCAGGCCACCGATGATTGACATAGGGAGCTATTGCCGTGGGATTTTAGAAGGTTAATAATCGAGATTGGAGTTATCTCTGATCCAGGACGTTACAGTAGGAGCCCGGCTGTCAATCACCTCCCTCTATCAATTGCGAGGGTTTTTTGCAAATTCATAGAATTTAAGGGTCTAGAAAATGGGAATTAGCAATATTTTATACATTCACTCTTTGAGATGGAGGCGGAGCCTATAACAACATCTTCTGGTTTCAGTGGAAAAGTTATGGATTTTACTGCGTTAACACTTGGCTGCTGGGTCCCAAGAGAATTGGTGCATGTACATTAAGATGCAAGGAGGGCGGCACTAGTGTAATTATTTTCCAGTGTGCCGCCAGGAAGTAGATACTATCGAATAAAAGACAAGAGGGTGAGACCACCCCACATTGTACCAGGGAGAGCACATTATGCTTGTGGTTACCAGGGAGGAGATGTGGCTACAAAAGCCTTTGATGTAATATAATCAGACTACCTGACTATGGTAAAGAGTCGCTTTTTCTTGTTAAAAGATAAATTAACTTCAAATTAATATTATTTCTGCTGGTTCTGTATCATGAATGAATGCTAGGCCAGAGTTATAAAATTGTTGACAAATTACTATATAGTTAAGAACATGTGATAAAGACTAATAATGAATAAACTCTCTAAATAAAACATCCCACATAATTAGTAGATCAAACATTCTAATACACTGTATATGTATAACACTACACGCATGTCAAACAGTATAAAAAGTTCTGAGGATATGTAAAGTGTAAATAAAAAAGAACGTGAGGACAAACAATAAATAAGGCCTTATTCACATGGCAGGGTCCGAGTGTCAGCCGATAAAAACGGCCATTTTGGGCCATTTTTTCCAGCCGTTTTGCATCCGTTCCAATTCAATTCTGGGCCGTGTTGCCGTTTTAAACGGCCAATTTTGACCCATTTTGCATCCATTTTTTTCACTGTCCGTTTTAAAATCGGATGAATTTCATTTATACATTTTTTGCCACATACTTCTCTCTGTAGATAATGCCACACACTGCCGTCTGTAGATACTGCCACAGCCCCACTGTAGGTAGTGCCACACAGCCCTCCTTGTAAGTAATGCCACACAGACCCCCTTGTAGGTAGTGACACACACACCCCCCTGTAAGTAATGCCACACAGCCCCCCTGTAGGTAATGCCACACAGCCCCCCTGTAGGTAATGCCACACAGACCCCTTGTACATAGTCACCCCCCATGGATGGCACCACCCCCCTACTTTCCTGTAGGGGACGGCTCCAGGAGAAGTTCCTCACTTCACTGTCCATATATGGACAGTGAAGTGAGGGACTTCCCCTGGATTGGTATCCCCGGCCATAGTGGTGGGGATTCCGCTTCAGAAGTCCCTGACGTCACTGTGTCCATATATGTACAGTGAAGGCAGGGACTTCTTCTGGTGCGGAATCCCCGGCCACATCGCCGGGGATTCTGCTTCAGAAGTCCCTGACGTCACTGTGTCCAGGGACTTCTGCTGGAGCGGAATCCCCAATCCCCGGCCCCAGCATTCCCGGGCCGTTAAAAAATCGGTCGTGTGAATAGCCCCATTAGGGGTCTATTGTTCCTACTACAGCCATGTGATGGCAGTTTTTTGAACATCCGTCATACGGCCGGGAAACCCTTTCGTGTGCATAAGGGCATCTAACAATTTACTATGATGTTAAAATAAAACTTACAACTTGTTAAAATATCATTAATAATTTTAGCGGAACAGAGCTGCAATAAAAATGTTATAAATAATGGAATGCTAAGTATCTACTATTACCAGTGGCGGATTATCATATGGGCAATTCGGGCGGCCGCCCGGGGCCCGAGGCTCCCGGGGGGCCCATGGCAGCCCGAACCGCACATTATCTTACAAACCTATTCAGGGCGCTAGCGCTGCTAACTTCCGAAGATGAGGAGGGGAGGAGCAGGGAATTGGCCGGGAAAGGGGTAGGACACGCCTCCCTGACAAGTGCGGGCGCCGCCATGAGTAACAGAACAGCGACGGACGGCTGTTCTGTTGCTCCAAAGCTGCCAGAGAAGACCCGGGCGGGCGGTCGGTCACCGGCGCTGAGGTTAGTCGGCTTATCCTCCTGCCCAACTGGTTCCCGACCGCTGGCTGTATTTTTACGGCCAGCGGTCAGGGACGGGTCCTTAAAACCCGAGCCATAGACTTTCTACGGCTCGGGTTTTAACTTGCTGCCCGCGCGATCGGGCAGCTGAATGTCGGGTCTCCGGCTGTCAGTGACTGCCGGGGACCCTGAGGAGAAGACAGAAGCAGCTTTCGCTGCTTCTGTCTTCTCCGATGTCTTCTTACACAGCGTTCAATGAACGCTGTGTATAGGAATAGAGACAGCAGCAGCAGCGCTGTCTCTATTCCTCCCGGTAACTAGACCCAGCACAGCCCTATTAGTGACAATCGTCACTATGACAGGGCTGATTTCCCTGCTGTGCAGCTCCAGTTACAGGGGAAAAGATGGTGTAAAAGAAAGAAAAAAATATATAGAAAGTTCCCCAAAGGTCTTTTTTGACCTTTGAGGAACAGACCATAGTAATAAAAAATAATAAAGTAAAGTGCAAAAAAAAAATAAATAATAAATACACATAAAATACCCCCCCCCCAAAAAAACAAAACGTCCCCCCCGCCAATCATTGTTGTAACGCTAGCGCTGACCCAATTACCCTAATATAGACATGTAATATATTAAAATTTACGGTAAACAATGGCGATTACAATTAAAAGGTCTATTTTAGGGTAAAACTATGTTATTACCAAAAAAAATAGCTGAAACGTAAAAAAGCTTATTTTTTTACTATTATTTTCAAACTTTATGAATAAAAATTCTAAAATAGCAAAAAAGGTGTGCATAAAAACGATAAAAAACGAAACCTGCATTGTCTACGGAAAAAACGTCGCAAAAATCACGTTGTTTTTTTTTTTTTTTTATAAAAATGTGTGTTTGGTGCAACTTTGTAATTACGTTTTATTAAAAAATATTTTCACTTTTTGAGATACAGCTGCTTTGTATCCTGTATCCGTCAGGTCAGCAGGACTGACGGGATCAGTGAAACGGACCCTGCGCTAAATTATAATCTTAGATGTGATAGATTTGAGGTGGATCCTGCGTGTCACTGATCCTGTCAGTCCTGCTGACCTGACGGATACAGGATACAAAGCAGCTGTATCTCAAAAAGTGAAAATATTTTTTAATAAAATCAATCAATCACACACATACTAATATATATATATAAAATTAGGAAATAAAGTTTTTAAATGTGTACATAACCTTGTGGCACTATATACAAGGGGGAGCGCTGTGTGGCACTATATACAAGGGGGAGCGCTGTGTGCCACTATATACAAGGGGGATATATACAAGGGGAGTGCTGTGTGGCACTATATACAAGGGGGAGCGCTGTGTGGCACTATATACAAGGGGAGCGCTGTGTGGCACTATATACAAGGGGGAGCGCTGTGTGGCACTATATACAAGGGGGAGCTGTGTAGTGCTATCCACAGTGGTATGTGTGTGGCACTCTTTATAGGGGGGGCTTTTTGGTGCTATTTACAAGAGGGGGAGGGCTGTGTGGCGCTCTCTACAGGGGGCTGTATGGCACTATCTATATGGGGCTGTGTGTAACGCTCTCTACGGGGGGGATGTGTGACATATAGAGGGGGCTGTGTATGGCGATATCTATGGGGGTGTGTAATATCTACAGGGGCTGTGTATGGCGATATCTATGGGGGTGTGTAATATCTACAGGGGCTGTGTGTGGCACTATGTACAGGGGGCTGTGTGTATGTGGTGTTTTACAGTGTGTGGTATTATTATATTCAGGCGCGCAGTGTTTGGTGCTATTATATTTAGGGGTACGGTATGTGGCACCATGATAACTTTATTTTCGTTTATAGGTGTGGAAATGTTGGAAAAGTGAGGAGACGTCTGAGTGGCAAATTCTGCAGAAATGAGTCATGGCCGGGAGAAGTCGTCATGAGCGCTGGACCGGATGGAGAAGAAAAGAGGAAAAAAACGACTAGAATCTGAGACGTCGTCACCTGTGAGTCACTAGATTTATAGAGAATCTGTCACCTCTCCTGACATGTTTATTATAGGAATCCTTGTATTTCACAAAAAGTCTTTCTGCAGTCCAGGACTGATAGACAATTCCCCTTGTCAGGAGGTTGTGTCCCTGCACAGTGTGATACTGTCAGTATGTAGGGACACCGCGCTGTGACAAGGGAAATCGTAACACTGTTAATGCTTGCCCAAAAAGGTAGTGTTAAAAATAGTTACGGCGCGGCAGGGCGGCGGTGAGGAAGGGGGGCCCAAGTTTGGGTAACAGCCCAGGGCCCATGGTCTACTTAATCCGCCACTGACTATTACATGAATACTGAAATAACCCACATTTACACAGTCCATCAAAGGTTTTCCTACTAACAACCATTATCCCACCGCTGGGACCCAAATGATCACTAGTACTAGGACCTGAGTCCCCTGCTCCTCCTCACCAGCATATCCACATTCAGGGAACGTTTTATAGAGCACGCTCCATACGAGTCTTCCTCATCACAAATGTGCTGGTGCAGAGGAACAGAGGACTAGAGTTCCACATAGTAATGATTGGAGGCGTTCCCAGCAAATTATCATTTATCACCTATCCCCAATGTTAGTGGGAAAACCCCTTTAAGGGCTATTGCGACTCATCTTTCTGACCAATGATAATCTCAATCACATAAATGTATAAACCTAGAGCATTTCCACCCACAAAGTAAAATTTGCTAGGTAGATGCTGATGGTTACTTTATCGGTTAGCTTCATGATGTAGGCTTAAAGAGGATTTCCCATCAGGGACATTTATGACATATCCACAGGTTGTGTCATAAATGTCAGATAGATGAGGGTCCCACCTCTGGGACTCGCACCTATCTCTAGAACCGGGCCCCTTAAACACAGTTCTACCTTTTTCTGCTCCCTCTGCCTCCCCGGCCACTTCTGGACTGTATAGTCGGGAGTCACGAAAACTGAGCTGAGCTACGCTGTTTCCGTAACTACCATTCAGTTCTATGGGACTTACGGAAACAGCGTAGCTCAGCGAGTTACGCTGTTTCCTTTTTCATGGTTGGAATTCACCTGCATCAGCCACAACACAGAGCGGCAGAACGGGGTTTAGGGGTCCCGTTCTAGAGATTGGTGCATCTATCTGACATTTATGACATATCCTGTCATAAATATCTCTTATGGGAAAACCCCTTTAACAGAAGTATTAAAGGAACACTCTGGGCAAAACTGATATATTACATTATGCCTAGTGCAGTGCCTGAAAGGGCGGCGCATGACACAGGGAAACAATTTTTTTATGTCCTGTCTGAAACGTTTCATTACAGTCCCTTAAAGAGGTTCTCCACCAATGGCGTATATATAGGGGTCGCAGCGGTCGCAAACGTGAACAGGCCCCGAAAGCCATGGGGCCCGCAGCCCCCCGCATCACATCAATGAAATGTTACTATAGTAACTGGGGCCTATGTAATAAACTACACGGGCACCCATTACTATAGTAACTGACAATACTTACCTTCCTCGTTCCAGAGCGCAGTGGAGGTCCTGACGTCACAGCGCTGTATGCAGCGCATGATGTCACAACGCTATGCGCTGCGCACAATATCCTGACCCTGGATGGAGTCAGGACCTCCGCTGCGGCCGAAGAAGAGGGTAAGTTTAATACCACTGTATGCTGGAGCTGATAGGTCGGGGTCCGACTCCAGGGACCCCCGCCAATCAGCTGTTTTGAAGGGGGTGCCGCCGCACGTATAAGCGTTACTTCCCCTTCATTCTGGTCACTTTCTCACACTGTGAATCACTGACACGGACGTGTCAGCGATTCACAGTGTGAGCAAGTAAGGCAAATGAAGGGGAAGCAGCGCTCGTACGAACGCTGCACCCCCTTCAAAACAGCTGATTGGTGGGGGTCCCGGGAGTCGGACCCTGACCCATCAGCTTTTAATGGCCTATCCTGAGGATAGGACATCAATGTTTAGGGACTGGACAACCCCTTTCAGCCTACCATGTGACAGGCTTATATACAGGGCCCCAGCAGACAGTAAACTTATACTGTATAAGATTACTGTCTGATGGACTCTTTATCTAAGCCTACCTTGTGGTAGGCTTAGATACAGGGTCCAACAAACAGTATCACACATGTACATGGGCCCTGTATCTAAGCCTACCATATGTGTTAGGCTGTGTTCACATCACCGGTAACCCCTCAATAGAAAGGCAAACTGAAACCTCAGCTTCCGTTTCCCTCACCATTGATCTCAATGGTGAAGGAAACGTTGCTAAAGGTCTCCGTTTGTCACAGTTGTGACAAGGTTCTGTTGCTCTTGATGCAGCCAATAGCGCAGTCAAATGCGCTATTGATTACTAATGGTTTTTTTTTTGTGTTTGTGTTTTTTAACAGGTTTGGTCGTTGGACCACTTCGATGACGTCTTTTTTTTTATTATCAATAAAATGGTTAACAAGGGTTCTGGGGATTTTTTTTAATTCAATAAATCTATTTTTTCTATGTCCTTGTTTTTTTTTTTTACTTTATTACTACCGCCTTAGTAATGGCCGCTGACTGATTGACAGCGTCCATTACTAAGGCGGGCCTTAGTGTTAGCCGGTGAAGTCATGAAGAGGCTAATACTAACCCCCATTATTACCCCGGTACCCACTGCCACCAGGGGTACGGGGAAGAGTCGGATACAATTCAGTACACAACCATCAGTAGCGAAGGTCGGGCACTAGGGCGTCCGCAGGCTGGTATTATTAGGCTGGGAAAGGCCCTTCCCACCCTGGTAATGCTAAGCTGCTGCTGTGTTGTATCTGACTGGTTATGAAAAATAGGGGGGACCCCAAATCATTTTTTTTTAAATAAATAAATTGGAAAGAACGATGTGGGGTCCCGTCCCCCCCATTTTTATAACCAGTCAAATACAACATAGCAACAGCAGGCTAGCATTACCAGGGTGGGAAAGGCCACAGTTTTTCGGCTTTCCCAGCCTGATAATACCAGCCTGCGGCCGCGCCAGTTGCCCTTTATCAATAAAGATGATCGGGTACTGGATCGTACCCGGCTCTTCCCAGTACCCCTGGTGGAGGTGGGTACCGGGGTAATAATGGGGGTTAGTGTTAGCCTCTTCATGTCTAACATTAAGCCCCACCTTAGTAATGGATGTTGTCAATCAGCCAGCGGTCATTACTAAGGTGGTAGTAATAAAGTTTAGAAAAATGCATAAATAGAAAAAATATTTTATTGAGATAAAAATCCCACACACAACCCTCGTTATCCATTTTCTTGAGAATAAAAAAAAAAAATGCCGTTATCGAAGTAGACCTTGTATCCGAAGTAGTCCAACAACCGCACCTGTAATAAAACACACATACTAAAATAATTAGTAACACACAAAAAAGCAAAACAATTCTTATACTTACCTTTCCTGGGTCCAGCGCTGGAGCCGCAATGTCATCGAGCTGGGTCCTATAGCTAATCCTATAATGTGTGATACTGTCTGCTGAGCCACTGTATCTAATGCAATCATATGTGATAAAGTCTGCTAAGCTACTGTATCTTATCTTATCCTATCCATAGCTATAGGGTCGTAGTGCTGTAGATATGCTGTCTCCCAGTGGCGTAACTACCGCCGTAGCAGCCGTAGCGGCTGCTACGGGGCCCGCGGCATGAGGGGGCCCGTGTCGCCCGCCGGCACGGGCCCCCACCATGGCCGGAGGCTCCGCTAGCAGCCGCTATGGCTGCTACAGCGGGACGCCACTGAACTCTACAGCAGAGCAGGGAGGTATTTCCCCGCTCTGCCATTAAACAAAAGATATGTATCCCCTCTCCACAGGACAGGGGATACATGTGTGATCGCTGGTAGCGATAGGGAGAACGGGGGACTGAAAGTCCCCTGAAGTCCTCCATCACAAACCTCGGACTTCTGGGGTCTGTGTCGGCAGCTCCGTAGAAATGAATGGAGCGCAGGTCGCGCTTGTGTGCATGCGTGACCAGCGCTCCATTCATTTTTAGTGAGTTAGTCATGGAGAACTTCAGGGGACTTTCGGTCCCCCGTTCTCCCTATCAATGCCAGCGATCACACATGTATCCCCTATCCTGTGGATAGGGGATACATCTCTTTTAGTAGGACACACTGTAGGTCGGATTTTTTGGGGAGAGGGGACACTGTATGATGTTCCCTACAGGGGGGGCTGTATAGCGTTACCTACAGGGGGGGCTGTATGGCGTTCCCTACAGGGGGGCTGTATGGCATTCCCTACAGGGGGGCTGTATGGCGTTCCCTACAGGGGGGGCTGTATGCCGTTCCCTACAGGGGGGGGGCTGTATGGCGTTCCCTGCAGGGGGGGGCTGTATGGCATTCCCTGCAGGGGGGGGGCTGTATGGCGTTCCCTGCAGGGGGGGCTGTATGCCGTTCTCTACAAGGGGGGCTGTATGGTGTTCTCTACAAGGGGGGCTGTATGGCGTTAGCGCCATACAGCCCCCTCTGTAGATAACGCCATACAGCCCCCCTGTAGATAACGCCATGCAGCCCCCCCTGTAGATAACGCCATACAGACCCCCCTGCAGATAACGGCATACAGCCCCCCTGTAGAGAACGCCATACAGACCCCCTGTAGATAACGCCATACAACCCCCTCTGTAGAGAACGCCATACAGACCCCCCTGTAGATAACGCCATACAGCCCCCCCTGTAGATAACGCCATACAGCCCCCCTGTAGAGAACGGCATACAGACCCACTGTAGATAACGCCATACAGCCCCTCCTGTAGATAACGCCATACAGACCCCCTGTAGATAACGCCATACAGACCCCCTGTAGATAACGCCATACAGCCCCCCCTGCAGGGAACGCCATACAGCCCCCCCTGTAAGTAACGCCATACAGCCCCCTCTGTAGAGAACGCCATACAGACCCCCTGCAGATAACGCCATACAGCCCCCCCCTGCAGGGAACGCCATACAACCCCCCTGTAGATAACGCCATACAGCCCCCCCCTGCAGGGAACGCCATACCGCCCCCCCTGTAAGTAACGCCATACAGCCCCCTCTGTAGAGAACGCCATACAGACCCCCTGCAGATAACGCCATACAACCCCCTCTGTAGAGAACGCCATACAGACCCCCCTGTAGATAACGCCATACAGTCCCCTCTGTAGATAACGCCATACAGCCCCCCTGTAGATAACGCCATACAGCCCCCCTGTAGATAACGCCATACAGCCCCCCTGTAGATAACGCCATACAGACCCCCTGTAGATAACGCCATACAGACCCCCTGTAGATAACGCCATACAGCCCCCCCTGCAGGGAACGCCATACAGCCCCCCCTGTAGGTAACGCCATACAGCCCCCCCTGTAGGTAACGCCATACAGCCCCCTCTGTAGGTAACGCCATACAGCCCCCTCTGTAGAGGACGCCATACAGCCCCCTCTGTAGAGGACGCCATACAGCCCCCTCTGCAGAGAACGCCATACAGCCCCCCCTGTAGATAAAGCCATACAGCCCCCCACGTAGAGAACGCCATACAGACCTCCTGTAGAGAACGCCATACAGCCCCCTCTGTAGACAACGCCATACGGCCCCCCGTAGAGAACGCCATACAGCCCCCTCTGTAGAGAACGCCATACAGCCCCCACTGTAGAGAACGCCATACAGCCCCCCTGTAGAGAACGCCATACAGCCCCCCCGTAGAGAACGCCATACAGCCCCCTCTGTAGAGAATGCCATACAGCCCCCTGTAGAGAACGTCATACAGCCCCCCTGTAGGTAACGCCATACAGCCCCCTCTGTAGAGAACGCCATACAGCCCCCCTGTAGAGAACGCCATACAGCCCCCCTGTAGATAACGCCATACAGCCCCCCTGTAGACAACGCTTACAGCCCCCCCTGTAGAGAACGCCATACAGCCCCCTCTGTAGATAACGCCATACAGCCCCCTCTGTAGATAACACCATACAGCCCCCTGTAGATAACGCCATACAGCCCCCCTGTAGATAACGCCATACAGCCCCCCCTGTAGATGACGCCATACAGCCCCCCCTGTAGATGACGCCATACAGCCCCCCCTGTAGATAACGCCATACAGCCCCCCCTGTAGATAACGCCATACAGCCCCCTCTGTAGATAACGCCATACAGCCCCCTCTGTAGATAACGCCATACAGCCCCCTCTGTAGATAACGCCATACAGCCCCCTCTGTAGATAACGCCATACAGCCCCCTTTGTAGATATCTACAGGGGGGGCTGTAAAAAAGGCACTATCTACAAGGGGGGGGGGTTGTGTGACACCCAGGGGAGGGGGGGCCCCAGTCAAAAGTTTGCTATGGGGCCCAGTCTTCCCTAGTTACGCCCCTGCTGTCTCCTATATACACATATACATACACATATATTTTTTGGGGCGTATATGTATATGGGGCTATTTCCCCTGACGTTTCAAGACCTTAGTGACGCCCCTGGCTGCTGGTGCTGCATCGTTGGGTCACTTCGGAGACCCGGCGATACAGCTGAAAGCTGCGGGCCGTCAGCCATGAGAAGTATGGGGGGGCCCAAGAAGTACCTTTGCATAGGGGCCCATGAACCTTTAGCTACGCCACTGTTTTCCACTTTGGACAATCCCTATTTATTAGAAGGGTCCCTTGACAAAGAGCAGATCCCCAGTAAACAACTGTAATCCGTGATCTGGCAGTAAATGTTCAGGTTTTTCTGCAGCGCCACCACAGGGAAATAAAGCATTACAGATCCTCCAGACAGAGAGACGCTCTTTGTATCTAGTCTCCACACTGTCCAAAAGCTGAGGATCCTGAACAGAGGATCCCCCTCTAAAAACTGAGAATTCCCCAATAGTGTATATAATAATTTTTTTCCTAAACTGGACAAGCTCTTTAGATAAATGTGAGCGTTATACCCTAATTTTGCCCAAATCCCTCTGTACCCCTTGGCTTCTTAAATGTCCCGCATTTTGACCTGATGCATAGATGTGCATTTAAGGGAATCCGTCACCACCTGCTGATTTCTCTGACGGAGGGCAGCATAAATGTGCTGACAGTTTCCCATTAATATATTACAGTTTTGCTGCAGAAAGTGTCTATCTGGTTCCTAACAGCAATAAACGTATTTCATAATTTGATGCAATTTTGGCTTTAAAAATGCATTTATTCAGATAATTTTTGCGCAAATATATAGATTAAAAAATGTGTATAGATATGCATGACAAAGCTGATCTTTTACAAAATGAACCATAAACATCTTTGACCATACAAAAGGTTGGGAGGTACAGTATATATGGCAGGACTGTCCGTAGTACATGAATGAGGTAGCAATTGGAAAAGTTATATATCCTCCAGCAACAAAACCCTCAAGAAAAAACAAAAATAAATATTAAACCATAGTAGTTTTTTTTATGGCATCAAGGGAATAAGTAATTAAATTAACTTTTTTTTTTTAGCAGTCCCCTGTACAGTGTGAATTCCTGCAGTACTGACATAAGTATAGATATAAGTATAAGTATAGTATAAGTATAGTATATATTGTATAAGTATAGACTTTATCTGCTTGCGTTACATATTCCTATATTTTGTCTTTTGTGCATTAGATGATTGTATGTTTGAGCATTTGATTCAATCGGAGGAATAATGCTGTATAAATTGCATTAAACAACCTGTGTTCGTATAATCTTATTAAAGAGTGGATAAAGCTAGACTGATCCAATTTTCTTAAGGGTTTGTGCAGTTCAAGCAGCTAACATCGTAACTGTCATGTCTCTGCTTCACAGCTCCCTAACAAGTCAGTTTCCTTGGGACTACCCATCCTTGCCACTGTAATCCTAGAAAAAAAAAGTGACACTTATTTACATCTAAAGGACTGTTGGAATACGTAATTAGGTAACCCATGATACACGTACTGGCACAGTCTTCGAATGATTTTTATGCAAATAAAAACTGAAATGAAGGAAACAAATACTGATTAGTGCAAATGTTGCATTTGCCATACAAGTGAATAAAGTGGGTGGAGCTGTGACTACTTTGTAAAACATATTTGACAAAATTAAAGCTAGGGCTACACAACAAACATCAGTTTGTTTGCATTGCCTTGTCCACATGGGCAACATTACTATATTACATTATAATTTAATAGCATAAACAGCAAGCAGGGTGAATGTCTGTTATGGCCGCCACTTCACGCCACCGTCCTATACTTACCCGGTCCTGGTGTCTTCTCCCTTATGGCCGATCCCGCTCCTCTCCCTCAATGTCAGCTTCTGGAGGTCTCCCACACCAACGACACTCTGCTCTGGCTCCTAGTGCATGTGCTCTCTGCCTTAAAAGGGTCAGCGTGCACCAAATTATCCACCCAGCTTTCCCTGGGTATAAAGGGTCATCCCTTTCCTATAAACCTTTCCTGATCTATTAGATTCTTCTGAACTTGTCTAGAGTTTCCTTGCCATCGCTTCCTTGAGTTTCTGTGATGGACCTCTGCTTGTACTTTTTGACTATCCTTGTCTGCCCCCTGTCCTCAACGATTGCTGCCTGTTAGGGATCTGCCAGGTACTACGTCTAGGTATACTCCTGGGATTAATCAATCCACACCTGAGGCCAGACCTGTTCGACTGACACCATCTCCCACCAACCAGGGTGGCAGGCTTAGGAGTGGGAGAGCCTATCGCGGCCTGGTCAGTCGGAGTTAGCTCCGCCCCCTGTCCTTTATTACCTGCCTTGTTCTCCTCCTCAGTGCTTGTAATTCTTCTGGATTCCTGGCCCCACTGCTGCTTGCTCCAGCCTGCTTCTGCCGTGCTTCTGCCTTGCTGCAGTTCCGCTTAACCTGCTTTGCTTTGCCTCTGGCTTGCTTCCTCCTCCGTGCTCACTTGGGTATACTCCACTTCATCCTGGTCCGGACTACTCATTCACCGCTCCATTTCCTTGCGGCGTTCCGTGGGCTACTGCCCCTTCCCTTGCGTGTTCCCTGTTTGTTCTCCCGTGCACTTAGACAGCGTAGGGACCGCCGCCCAGTTGTACCCCGTCGCCTAGGGCGGGTCATTGCAAGTAGGCAGGGACAGGACGGTGGGTAGATTAGGGCTCACTTTCCCTTCACCTCCTTCCTGCCATTACATAATTACAAGCCCATACCTAGTCTACCATTTCTCCTACGCTGACGCTATCATGGACCCCCTTGAGACCCTGACCCAGCAGATGCAGGGCCTCTCCCTACAGGTCCAGGCCCTGGCCCAGAGGGTAAACCAGGGTGACGCTGCCTTAGTAGTTCCCCTCACCTCACCTCTAGAACCCTACCTCAAGTTACCTGACCGGTTCTCAGGGGACCGTAAGACGTTTCTCTCCTTCCGGGAGAGTTGCAGACTGTATTTCCGCCTAAAACCCCACTCCTCAGGTTCCGAGAACCAGCGGGTGGGTATCATCATATCCCGACTCCAGGAAGGGCCCCAAGAGTGGGCCTTCTCCTTGGCTCCTGACGCCCCTGAACTTTCCTCTGTTGATCGTTTTTTCTCTGCCCTCGGACTCATTTACGACGAGACTGACAGGACTGCTTTAGCCGAGAGTCAGCTGGTGACCTTACGTCAGGGTAGGAGACCGGTGGAGGAATACTGTTCTGATTTTAGAAAGTGGTGCGTAGCTTCTCGGTGGAACGATCCGGCCCTAAGGTACCAGTTTAGGTTAGGATTATCTGACGCCCTGAAGGATCTGCTGGTTAGCTACCCCTCTTCTGACTCCCTTGACCAGGTTATGGCCCTAGCAGTACGACTTGACCGACGTCTCAGGGAACGTCAGCTGGAACGCTTCAATGTGCTCCCCTCTGACTTTTCTGCGATCCCCCCCGAGGTCCCGTCTCCTCGCCCCTCCACGGAGGACTCGGAGGTACCTATGCAACTCGGGGCCTCCATGTCCCCTCGACAACGTAGGGAGTTTCGCAGAATGAATGGTCTCTGCTTCTACTGTGGGGACGACAAGCATCTTCTGAACACCTGTCCCAGGCGCAAGAATAAAAAGCCGGAAAACTTCCGCGCCTAAGTGATCATCGGGGAGGTCACTTGGGCGCACAGGTATTTCCCGTTAATGTGAAACGCAATAAAATTTTGCTTCCCTTTTAGGTCTGGTTTGCTGGCCGGTCTGCCACGGGCAGTGCTTTCGTGGATTCTGGCTCATCTGCTAATATCATGTCTGTGGAATTTGCTATGTCTCTAAAGATGCCATTTATTGATTTACCTTATCCTATCCCTGTAGTAGGTATCGACTCAACTCCCCTTGCTAATGGTTATTTTACTCAGCATACTCCTGTTTTTGAACTCTTGGTTGGCTCCATGCATTTGGAGCAATGCTCTGTACTGGTGATGCAGGGATTATCGTCTGATCTGGTATTAGGTCTTCCCTGGTTGCAGTTGCATAATCCCACGTTTGATTGGAATACTGAGGATCTCACCAAATGGGGTAGTGAATGTCTTATGTCATGTCTTTCTGTTAACTCTATTTCTCCCCGGGAGGAGGTAAACACGCTTCCTGAGTTTGTTCAGGACTTCGCCGATGTGTTTTCTAAGGAGGCCTCCGAGGTGTTGCCCCCCCATAGAGATTACGATTGCGCCATCGATTTGGTGCCTGGTGCCAAGCTTCCTAAGGGTAGGATATTTAATCTTTCATGTCCTGAACGTGAAGCTATGAGGGTGTATATCCAAGAATGCTTGGCCAAGGGTTTCATTCGCCCCTCGACTTCTCCTGTAGGTGCTGGCTTCTTCTTCGTGGGGAAGAAGGATGGTGGTCTTAGGCCGTGCATTGATTATCGTAACCTGAATAAGGTCACCGTAAGGAACCAGTACCCACTTCCTTTGATTCTGGATCTTTTTAATCAGGTTCAGGGAGCCCAATGGTTTTCTAAGTTCGATCTACGGGGGGCATATAACCTTATCCGCATCAAAGAGGGGGATGAGTGGAAAACTGCGTTCAACACACCCGAGGGTCATTTCGAATACCTGGTCATGCCCTTTGGGTTGTGTAATGCCCCTGCTGTCTTCCAGAATTTTATTAATGAAATCCTGAGAGATTACCTGGGTAATTTTCTTGTTGTGTACCTTGATGACATACTGGTGTTTTCCAAGGACTGGTCCTCCCACGTGGAGCATGTCAGGAAGGTGCTCCAGGTCCTTCGGGAGAATAATCTGTTTGCTAAGACTGAAAAATGTGTCTTTGGGGTACAGGAGATACCATTTTTAGGGCAAATCCTCACTCCTCATGAATTCCGCATGGACCCTGCCAAGGTTCAGGCTGTGGCGGAATGGGTCCAACCTGCCTCCCTTAAGGCGTTACAGTGTTTTTTAGGGTTCGCCAACTATTACAGGAGATTTATTGCCAACTTCTCGGTCGTCGCTAAGCCTCTTACGGACCTTACTCGCAAGGGTGCTGATGTCCTCCATTGGCCCCCTGAGGCCGTCCAGGCCTTTGAGACCCTCAAGAAGTGCTTTATCTCGGCCCCCGTGCTGATTCAGCCCAACCAAGAGGAGCCATTTATTGTGGAGGTTGACGCATCCGAGGTGGGAGTGGGGGCCGTCTTGTCCCAGGGTACCAGCTCCCTCACCCATCTCCGTCCCTGTGCTTACTTCTCTAGGAAGTTTTCGCCCACGGAGAGTAACTATGATATTAGCAACCGCGAACTTCTAGCCATTAAATGGGCTTTTGAAGAGTGGCGGCACTTCCTGGAGGGGGCCAGACACCAGGTAACGGTCCTTACGGATCACAAGAATCTGGTTTTCCTAGAATCGGCCCGGAGGCTTAATCCTAGACAAGCTCGGTGGGCACTATTCTTTACCAGATTTAATTTCTTGGTTACCTATAGGGCTGGGTCCAAGAATATTAAGGCTGATGCCCTGTCACGTAGTTTCATGGCCAATCCTCCTTCCAGGAAGGATCCTGCTTGTATTTTACCCCCTGGTATAATAGTTTCTGCCACGGATTCTGATTTAGCTTCTGATATCGCGGCTGATCAGGGTGCAGCTCCCGGGAACGTCCCTGGGGACAAACTGTTTGTTCCCCTGCAATACCGGCTAAGGGTACTCAGGGAAAACCATGACTCCGCTCTATCTGGTCATCCTGGCATCTTGGGCACCAAACACCTCATCACCAGAAACTATTGGTGGCCTGGGTTACCTAAAGACGTTAGGGCTTACATCGCCGCTTGTGAGGTTTGCGCTAGGTCCAAAACCCCTAGGTCCCGACCTGCGGGCCTACTACGTTCCTTGCCCATTCCCCAGAGACCTTGGACCCATATCTCCATGGATTTTATCACCGATTTGCCTCCATCTCAGGGCAAGTCGGTGGTGTGGGTGGTAGTAGACCGCTTCAGCAAGATGTGCCACTTTGTGCCCCTTAAGAAGCTACCTAACGCCAAGACGTTAGCTTCTTTGTTTGTGAAACACATCCTGCGTCTCCATGGGGCCCCAGTCAATATCGTTTCTGACAGGGGGGTACAATTTGTTTCCTTATTTTGGAGAGCTTTTTGTAAAAAGTTGGAGATTGATCTGTCCTTCTCCTCCGCCTTCCATCCCGAAACTAATGGCCAAACGGAAAGGACTAACCAATCCCTGGAACAATATTTAAGGTGTTTCATCTCTGACTGTCAATTCGATTGGGTCTCATTCCTTCCCCTTGCTGAATTTTCCCTGAATAACCGGGTCAGTAACTCGTCAGGGGTCTCCCCGTTTTTCTGTAATTTCGGGTTTAACCCAAGGTTCTCCTCCGTTTCCCCTGGTTGTTCCAATAATCCTGAGGTAGAGGATATTCATCGGGAACTGTGCACTCTCTGGGCCCAGGTTCAGAAGAACCTAGAGGCGTCCCAGAGCGCACAAAAGATTCAGGCGGATAGTAGACGTTCTGCTAACCCCCGGTTTGTCGTCGGGGATTTGGTCTGGTTGTCGTCCAGGAACTTGCGCCTTAAGGTCCCGTCCAGGAAGTTTGCTCCCCGATTTATTGGACCTTATAAGATCATTGAAGTCCTCAACCCTGTATCCTTCCGTCTGGCGCTGCCCCCATCCTTTCGCATACATGACGTCTTCCATGCCTCCCTCCTTAAACGCTGCTCCCCGTCCTGGTCCCCCTCGAGGAAACCTCCTGTTCCCGTTCTCACCCCTGAGGGGGTGGAATTCGAGGTGGCCAAGATTATGGACAGTAGGATGGTCCAGGGCTCCCTCCAGTACCTGGTCCATTGGAGAGGATACGGGCCGGAGGAGAGGACTTGGGTACCTGCCCGTGATGTTCACGCGGGGGTATTGATCAGGAGGTTCCACCTTCTCTTCCCCACTAAACCGGGTCCTCTTAGTAAGGGTCCGGTGGCCCCTCATAAAAGGGGGAGTACTGTTAGGGATCTGCCAGGTACTACGTCTAGGTATACTCCTGGGATTAATCAATCCACACCTGAGGCCAGACCTGTTCGACTGACACCATCTCCCACCAACCAGGGTGGCAGGCTTAGGAGTGGGAGAGCCTATCGCGGCCTGGTCAGTCGGAGTTAGCTCCGCCCCCTGTCCTTTATTACCTGCCTTGTTCTCCTCCTCAGTGCTTGTAATTCTTCTGGATTCCTGGCCCCACTGCTGCTTGCTCCAGCCTGCTTCTGCCGTGCTTCTGCCTTGCTGCAGTTCCGCTTAACCTGCTTTGCTTTGCCTCTGGCTTGCTTCCTCCTCCGTGCTCACTTGGGTATACTCCACTTCATCCTGGTCCGGACTACTCATTCACCGCTCCATTTCCTCGTGGCGTTCCGTGGGCTACTGCCCCTTCCCTTGCGTGTTCCCTGTTTGTTCTCCTGTGCACTTAGACAGCGTAGGGACCGCCGCCCAGTTGTACCCCGTCGCCTAGGGCGGGTCGTTGCAAGTAGGCAGGGACAGGGCGGTGGGTAGATTAGGGCTCACTTTCCCTTCACCTCCTTCCTGCCATTACACTGCCTGTCCGGACCTTTAACTCGACCAACCGTGAGTGCCAGCTTGTCGCCCTTTGCTTTATCTGACTCTGCATATTATTGATTTTTTACTACGTCCACCAAGGGAGACTACTTTGGGGTAGCGACCTTGGTCTGCTCTTCAGCGAAGTCCAGATCCCTGTATAGGGGTTATAGGGTGAAGACCAGGGGTTCCCTTAGACTCTGCTCCCCGGTTTAGCCCTACATCAAATCCATTGGTGACAAAGTGGGTTGCACCCTCTGCCAGCCCCGTGACAATATCATAAACATTCAATCAAAATGTCCACTAATTTCTCTAATCAGTATAACGTTGAGTATATAAATGGTCTTTTTCAGGACTTCCTTACTTTTAGGCCTCATGCACACGACCGTAGTGTTTTTCTGGTCCGCAAATTCCAGGACCGTGTTCCGTGAAATGTCCTCCGCAGTTCATCCGTATGTAATCCGCAGTTCATCCGTATGTAATCCGCAAAATGCGGATGAAAAAAAAAAGCCTAAGTAAAATAGGATGACGACAGAACTCATTCCCGCTCGTCGCCTAGCAACACTTCTGCAAATCCGCAAACTGCGGTTGACACACGGAGGTGTACCCGCATTTTCCACGGGCCCATTGACTTCTATGGGCATGTCCGCATCGAATTTGCGGGCCGTAATAAGACATGTCCTGAGTTTCTGCGGCACGGATTTGCGGACATGCGGAGACCCGTGAAAACACGGATAGTGTGTATGGGCCCATAGAAATGAATGGGTCCGCAATTCTCCCGTGGATTTGCGGGGGAATTGCGGACGCAAAAACACGTTCGTGTGCATGGGGCCATACATGAAATGATTCCCTATATTCAATGCACTCAAGTAGTAAGCCAATATGACTGCAGTAAATTAATAGGAAATATTAGCATATTCCTTATACAAGAGCTGTTTTATTAAATATTGTAATCCATAATTTTCTATCCTCCTCCATTCACAGGGGTCCAAAGAAATATCCTTAGATTGGATAGCTTGTGTTTATTGCTGTTTTTTCTCCTGACTAAATGACCCATTTATACGCCTCAATTATTGTTGCAATGTAAACTATTCTGAACGATTGAAATAATAATTACCCAATGTAAATGCAAAATTAGTCATTGTTTTGTTGTATGTAAATACATGTAGGGATATTACACATCAAGATGTGAAACAGCCTGATGAGGGAATAATTACTCAAAGGGATATTTGGTTGTTGTGCCATTACCTACTGTGCATATCATTTTTTCCAGCCATGCCCGATGAAATATCCAAATGTGTACTCTTTGAGCATTGTCGTTTTAAGATGACACTTTCAAGAATGAAAACAAGAGAGTTCTCTGTAAATTTTGAGCCTGAATGGAATGCTGGTAGAGTCCAGCTCTGCAGCTGCAGAATTTTAAATGCAGCACTAACCTTGTCACAATTTTTTCCTTATGAAATAAACATAGGAGAGTCCCCTATGCAATGCTAGGGTTACTTTACATTTTAAATTTCAAAAACTGTAGTATTTGGGTAAGTTCACACGCGGCAAATTTGTTGCAGAAATTTCTGCAACTGAAAATCAGTTCCGTTCATCTAAATGGAATGTGTAGAAATCCATGTACCTGCTGCAGAACTAAATCCATTTAGATGAATAGAACTGAATGCTGAAATTTCTGCAACAAAATCTGCCGAATGTGAATCTGCTCTTATACTACAGTTTTTGTAAAGTAAAGTGTTGCAGGAGCATAGAGGACACCCGCTGTACTTGTCATGTGCAGCTGTTTAGCCTGTTAGATAAGGTTCATTTATTTGTCATATGAGCTGCTTAAAAGCTGCACATGACAAGTAGTGAGACTTCCTCTCTGCTAGCGACACATTCGAATTCAATAATTTGCATTAGTGGAAAGCTAGATTTCTAGTTAAAACCTATACAATTCCATATTTTTACGTCATAAAGTAAAAAATTGTTACAGATCTTCCTTATAATGCAGTAATCATGTTGTATTTATTGAACGTTTTCGTTTTTTTTGTTTTGTTTTTAACCCACAGTGCTCTTAAATTACAAACCATATATTTCCTTACATTGATTTTTTCTTTATTACACTAAAAAGGTCATGTCTAAGAATAAATACAGTACAGTAATTTTTTAAATAATCCACCAAAAAAAACAGATCATAAAGATAATAGGCTAATGATCCGCTGGATCTAGATCAGGGGTGGACATACGGTATGTGCAATCTGTGCAGTGGCTGGGGCGCCACTGTCACCTTAAAAGGTGACTCTCACTGTCTATTAGACCGCATGTAAGGGACTGAATGAATGAATTTCATGGTTTACAATTACTGGTGGATTGTTAGAGAGGCTGAGGGAGGCTATGCTGAGCTAATCGAAAGCAATGGGCCCATATACTGTTCTTGCACAGGGACCCTCTGCTGTCTGCCCCATGATACGGGCACTATCTGACATGCATATGAATGTTCTTCTTTTGATTACAATGGTGCAGTGTGTAAATGCTGGCAAATAATGCAATATGGAGAACAACTGGGGCCATTCTAGCGAAACATCCCTGTATATAATAACCAGTTCAGACCAAACAAAATTCATATATGTGTGAATTTGCAATATCAGTATATTAGACCTCAACTACAACAACAACTACAACAACAACAACACTGTTAACTTACAAGTAACACAGTATTATACTACAATGTATGCCAGATAGGAAGCGATAGAGGTAAAATGATCTTTCACAGCAGCTGGCCCCGCCACTCACTTGCCCTGTTCAGCATGGGTCACATACTCTGTGGGCATCAGAGAAACCATAATAGATGTGCTTTGTCTGCTATGTCCCCTGTCCAGAGATCTGACTTCATATATTAACATTTATATCACAAATCCAGACTGGCTCTCTTATTACACCAGTGAAACGACATCTAGTATTGTGGGCCAGCTAATCCTAATGCAGCATATGGAGTAATGTCACTGTAGTTGCAAAACAATTGTAGTATAAATAAATCATTTACAATGTAGAATCACAATTGTTTTGACATTTAAAGCAGAAACAATAAACCACATGTCTTTTTAATAATTCAGTTTCTCAATGTCAGTTCTCTTTAGGAGAACAGCGCATACACCATGAAAAATAATTGCTAATCACTTGTATAATATATATATATATATATATATATATATATATATATATATATATATATATATATATATATATATATATATATATATATATGAATAATTGTGGAAACATTTTTGGGGCTTAGAGGATGATAATTGGCTGTTCAGGGGAAGTGTTAGACTAAGCTCCATGATTACTTGTCAATTGAAATGTTGCAACAGTTGCGGTCTTGTACAAATCTCATTGATTTTAATGGGGCACAATTGATGGCATTGTCTGGTGGATGCAATGGACTCTTTCAGTCACCCGCATTGTGCTACTCAATGCTAGTCTATGGGCAAGACATTGTGCAGTGGCACCAGAAGCCTATCAATGAACTGCAAAGGGCATTGTCTATCTAGGTTTAAGAGGCACCATCTTCACCTTCAAGACCTTTATACAAGTATTGATTCACCAGCAGAACAGTTGTAGTCCTCTGCCTTTGTTATACATAATATACTGTGTTAGAAAGTAAATGAGACTGAACTACATACCAGGGACAGCCGCACGTATGGACAAACATTGAAGGGGCTATGGTGCTCAAGTTGGACCCCCACCAATTAGACATCATGGCCTATTCTAAGGATACACATCAATGTTTTAGTCTGAGAAAATCCCTTTAAGCTCGCTATACTGTTGGTGATTATTCAGCCAACCACTATCAACCCAGACCTCCTCTAATTATGCAGCCGGCTGTGCCAAATGTACACTTTATTGTAACAGGAGGAAGGAAATAAGCAGCAACAAGACAGTTCTCATGCTGCTTATCTCAGGAGAAACAAAGAATCATTTTGATGAAAATCCAAAATATCTCTTCTTTATTACCTGCAAGTTGAAGTACTGCCATAGGGTCACAATAGACATTAGATTGTCCAAGGATTCTATTGAAATTTGGTTGCTCCAAGAAAAAAAACACTGTCTATGGCCAGCTTTCCTCAAGAACTGACCTTGGGACTGATACCTCCACATAGAGATGTTTGTACACTGCTGAGATCAGCTCTTGGGTAGATCTGTCTAACTGTATATTACGTGTTAAATACTTGCGTAACGGTTTAATCCCCTAACCCTATCGGCCACCTCCTGTCATTGTTGCAAATTTGTCCACTGCTCTACCAGGACCATTTGTGCTGATCAGGTCAAAAGCATAAAAGTTTCATGTACCTTCCCATAATTTCTGTTTGAAGGATTGATGCTGTATTTGTGGACTCCATGTATGTATATGGACACTGGCGTAGCTATAGGGGTCGCAGCGGTCGCAATTGCGACCGGGCCCCGAAGCCAGGGGGGCCCACGGCCCCCCGCACCACATCACTAAAAAGTTACTATAGTAACTCGGGCTGCGGGCCCCTGTTACTATAGTAACATACTTTACTTACCTTCCTGGTTCCGGATCGCAGCGGAGGTCCTGACGTCAAGCGCTGTGCGCAGCGCATGACGTCACAGCGCTATGCGCCGCGCACAGCATCGAGGCGACAGAACTCCCGCCACGGCCGAAGAGGAAGGTAAGGTTAGCCCTGACTGGCGGGGTCCGACTCCCGGGACCCACCAATCAGCTGTTTTGAAGGGGCCGCAGCACTCGTACGAGAGCTGCTCCCCTTCATTCCTGTCACTTCATTCCGGTCACACTGTGAATCCGTGTCGGCGATTCACAGTGTGGGCGAGTAGTGAAATGAAGGGGAAGCAGCTCTCGTACGAGTGCTGCGGCCCCTTCAAAACAGCTGATTTGTGGGTCCCGAGAGACACATCAGCTATTGATGGCCTATCCTGAGGATAGGCAATCAATGTTTAGGGACTGTACAACCCCTAAGCCTACGATGTAGCAGGCTTAGGGGGCCCATGAGACAGGATCACAGATTGTGTGATCCTGTCTGCTGGGCCCTGTATCTAAGCCAATCACATGGTAGGCTTAGATACATGGCCCATGCGTGATCCTGTCTGCTGGGCCCTGTATCTAAGCCATGCGTGATCCTGTCTGCTGGGCCCTGTATCTAAGCCAATCACATGGTAGGCTTAGATACATGGCCCATGGGTGAGCCTGTCTGATGGGCCCTGTATATAAGCCTACCACACTGTAGGTTTAGATACAGGGCCCCAGCACACAGTAACCATATACTGTATAAGATTACTGTCTGCTGGACCCTGTATCTAAGCCTACAGTGTGGTAGGCTTAGATACAGGGTCCCACAGACAGTATCACACATGGGCCCTGTATCTAAGCCTAACACACGTGTTACTAATCATTTTATGTGTGTTTTCTTACAGATTCGGTCGTTGGACTACGTCGGATTCCAGGACTACTTCGATGACAGCTTTTTTTTTATTATCAATAAAATGGTTAATGAGGGCTGTGTGGGTTTTTTTTTTTATTTCAATAAAATATTTTTTCTATGTCTTTGTGTTTTTTTTTAAACTATATTACTACCGCCTTAGTAATGGCCGCCGGCTGATTGACAGCATCCGTTGCTAAGGCGGGGCTTAGTGTTAGCCGATGCAGAGGCTAACACTAACCCCCATTATTACCCCGGTACCCACCGCCACCAGGGGTGCTGGGAAGAGCCGGGTACGATCCAGTACCTGACCATCTGTAGTGATGGTCGGCCACTGGGGTGGCAGCAGGCTGGTATTATCAGGAGGGGAAAGGCCAAAAACAGTGGCCCTTCCTACCCTGGTGATTCTAGGCCGCTGCTGCTTTATTGTATCTGGCTGGTTATGAAAAATGGGGGGGACCCCACGTCATTTAAAAAAAAATTTAATAAAAAATAATTGGAAAGAACATGTGGGGTCCCCCCCCATTTTTCATAACCAGCCAGATACAGCACAGCAGCAGCAGGCAGCATTACAAGGGTGGGAAGGGCCACTGTTTTTGGCCTTCCCCAGCCTAATACTACCAGCCTGCGGCCACCCCGGTGCCTGCCCGTCACTACAGATGGTCGGGTACTGGTTCGTACCCGGCTCTTCGAAGTACTCCTGGTGGCGGTGGGTACCGGGGTAATAATGGGGGTTAGTGTAGCCTCTGCACCGGCTAACATTAAAGAGGCTCTGTCACCAGATTTTGCAACCCCTATCAGCTATTGCAGCAGATAGGCGCTGCAATGTAGATTACAGTAACGTTTTTATTTTTAAAAAACAAGCATTTTTGGCCAAGTTATGACCATTTTTGTAGTTATGCAAATGAGGCTTGCAAAAGTCCAAGTGGGTGTGTTTAAAAGTAAAAGTCCAAGTGGGCGTGTATTATGTGCGTACATCGGGGCGTTTTTAATACTTTTACTAGCTGGGCGCTCTGACGAGAAGTATCATCCACTTCTCTTCAGAACGCCCAGCTTCTGGCAGTGCAGATCTGTGACGTCACTCACAGGTCCTGCATCGTGTCGGACACATCGGCACCAGAGGCTTCAGTTGATTCTGCAGCAGCATCGGCGTTAGCAGGTAAGTCAATGTAGCTACTTACCTGCAAACGCTGATGCTGCTGCAGAATCAACTGTAGCCTCTGGTGCCGATGTGTCCTCGCTCGTCTGACACGATGCAGGACCTGTGAGTGACGTCACAGCAGTGATCAGGCAGAAGCTGGGCGTTCTGAAGAGAAGTGGATGATACTTCTCATCAGAACGCCCAGCTAGTAAAAGTATTAAAAACGCCCCGATGTACGCACATAATACACGCCCACTTGGACTTTTACTTTTAAACACACCCACTTGGACTTTTGCAAGCCTCATTTGCATAACTACAAAAATGGTCATAACTTGGCCAAAAATGCTCATTTTTTTAAAATAAAAACGTTACTGTAATCTACATTGCAGCGCCTATCTGCTGCAATAGCAGATAGGGGTTGCAAAATCTGGTGACAGAGCCTCTTTAAGCCTCGCCTTAATAATGGAGGTTGTCAATCAGCCAGCGGCCATTACTAAGGCGGTGATAATAAAGTTTAAAAAGATACAAGCACATAGAAAAAATATTTTATTTAAAAAAAAAAACACAACCCTCATTAACCATTTTATTGAGAATAAAAAAAACGCCGTCATTGAAGTCCTCGAATCCGAAGTCCAACAACCGAACCTGTAAAAAAAACACAAACACACAAAAATAATCAGTAACACATAAAGAAGCAAAATTATTATTCTCACCTATCCTGGGTCCAGCGCTGGAGCCGCAATGTCAGCGAGCTGGGCCCTGTATCTAATCCAATCATGTGTGATACTGTCTGCTGAGCTGTGTATCTAATCCAATCATGTGTGATACTGTCTGCTGGGCCCTGTATCTAATCGTATCTTGTGTGATACTATCTGCTGAGCCACTGTATCTAATCCTATCATGTGTGATACTGTCTGCTGAGCTGTGTATCTAATCCAATCATGTGTGATACTGTCTGCTGGGCCCTATATCTAATCCTATCATGTGTGATACTGCCTTCTGAGCCACTGTATCTAATCCTATCATGTGTGGTACTGTCTGCTGAGCCACTGTATCTAATCCTATCATGTGTGGTACTGTCTGCTGAGCCACTGTATCTAATCCTATCATGTGTGATACTGTCTGCTGGGCCGCTGTATCTAATCCTATCATGTGTGATACTGCCTTCTGAGCCACTGTATCTAATCCTATCATGTGTGATACTGTCTGCTGAGCCACTGTATCTAATCCTATCCATAGTTTATAGGGTCGTAGTGCTATAGATATGCTATGCGGTCTCATATACACACTTTTTTTGGGCGGACACATATGTATTGGGGCTATTTCCCTGACATTTTAAGCCCTGAGGGTATGTTCACACGGCAGCGTCTGTTACGGCTGAAATTACGGTGCTGTTTTCAGGAGAAAACAGCACCGTAATTTAAGCCGTAATGGCATGTGCAGGCGTCTTTCGCTGCGTCCATTACGGACGTAATTGGAGCTATTTTTCTATGGAGTCCATGGAAAACGGCTCCATTTACGTCTGAAGAAGTGACAGGCACTTCTTTGACGCGGGTGTCTTTTTTACGCGCCGCCTTTTGACAGCGGCGCGTAAAAAAACTGACCGTCGGCACAGAACATCGTAAGACCCTTTCAAATGAATGGGCAGATGTTTGCAAACGCTTTTGAGCCGCATTTTCAGACGTAATTTAATGCTAAAACGCCCGAATTACGTCCGTAAATAGGGTGTGTGAACCCAGCCTTAGTGACGCCCCTGGCTGCTAGTGCTGCATTGTTGGGTCACTTAGGAGACCCAGCGATGCAGCTGAAAGCTGCGGACCGTCGGCCATGAGAAGTTTGCGTGGGGGGGGGGCCCAGTAAGAATTTTTGCATCGGGGCCCATGAGCCTTTAGCTACGCCCCTGTATATGGACATTGACACTGTGTCATTAAGTGCCATTTATTTTCGCACACTTAGCTTTCCCTCCCCTGGGGTATTTCCAGAAAGAAGACATATTGTGGGTTTGTGAAATATATTATTCCACCTGCATTGTAATATTTTTTTCTTGGCAGGTTCAGAAATGACGACTTGCTGCTGCTTTCCACATTGTTTGGTGCCAGGAGAAACGACAATGGATGCCATATTAGTTAGGTGACAGCAACTAACAGCAGGGGGGACGAGACCAGCGTGGCTACAATGCATCCTAATGCTGGGAGCGGTACTTAACACATACAAGGCCTTCCTAGCTTTTTTTAGTACGTGGTTTAAACCTAAAATAACTATCTATGTGATGAGCTGCTGTGTTAGTCTTCAGAGAGAGAAGCTAATGTTGATGCAGGCCCTGAATCTGAGGGGGTCTAGGAGAAGTTGTGGGTGACGGGTAGGTGTTTCGCTGTAAAGTCGCCTGTGTCGCTATGTAGCGTGGGTGATGGGCAGTAGCCTTCCCAGTGAGAAGTAGTGAACAGCCTTTGAGGCTGGGACATTTACAGACTACGTTCCCTGTATCTGGGAAGAGTGCCCTTGACTCGGTCCTACAATTTGTCAGCCAGTTTCATATATGCCTTACAATACTTTGGTGACCAACACTAAAGTCAAGCGGTAAAAAACACAACAGAACCACAATAGATAGGACATGCAAAGTGTGAATGTGATGAGTTCTTAGCGGTATTGACGCAACGCACGCAAATACTGCACATAGCAACAGGTCCAATAGCAAACAGGATCAGTCCAATAGGTGCAATCCAGCAGTGTAGACTTACCACCCCCACTTGCTCTGATCCCAAGTTACAGAAGAGGCCTAGGCAATTGGACCACTCATGCTCTATCCTGCTGCGTCTCCTGCTGTGACTTTTAAACTTCTGGAAGGATGCGGTTGCCCGCAAAGTACCCTTTCTAGGTAAATCCACATCTGGTTTTGGCTAAAAAATAAATAAAACAAATAAAGTAAACAGAAACTGCACCAAATACCTGTGTGAACTGGAACTTAAAGTGAATGTTCACCGTTGAACACCATTAAGTTTTATTTTTTTATGTTAATGGATACATTACTTTGTGCTGATAGTTTTTTTTAATTAATATAGTATAATCTATTTATAGTGGTTAGAGCTGTTTTTCTATAATAGAACTCCGAATCCCCTCCATTGCCAGAGTTCAATAATAAAATTCTGCCACATCTAGGGGAGTTTAGGAGATTATTGCGTACTATTTCTTATTTGAACTGGCTCCTAAGCCTTTCCTAGAGGTGGCTGAATTGTATCATTTTGGAGTTCTGTTTTAGGAAATTGGTGCTCCAACAGCTATAAACATATATTAGGAAATTAATCAGCCCAGAATATTAGACCTCAAATGATTTTTGTGTAAGAACCATCACATTTAATAAACAATAGTTTTATTATTTTTTGTTGATTGTTTTGTTCTTTTACACTTGGCAATTATCATTCTGATTGTATGAATTGTAAAGATAATCTATAGCTGTAATCGGACTTTAGAGGTTTTCTTGTTTTTTTTATAAATAATGTTTAATCACTATATAAATGGAAAATTCTACAACACGCCTCATAATAAATATGTTACATCTTTGCCTCTCTGCGCCAAAAACTAAAATCTACAAGAGCTACAAGGTGGAATTGATTTCTGCTGTCATTTACGCCAATTTCTGGCATAAATTCTAGTAGATTTGTTGGGCCATCCTTTAAGCCTTGACCATTTATTTTTTTTAAACTTATCGAGGGCAGCGTAAAAGTGGAAAACAGAATTGGTTTGTCTGAATACAGACTGAGTATTCCTATTCACTGACAACAAACAAATATATTGAAAATGGTGAGGAATTGAAACACAAAGTATATTAGAAGGTTGTAGAACTTTTCATTTATACAGTGATTAAGAATTCTTAACCTAAAATCGGAAAACCCCTTTAAGTAAATAAATGGAAAAATCCTTTAACCCCTTCCGGATATTTGACGGAACTATACATCATTGTTGGGAAGGGAGAGCATGGAGCTGGCTCACAGGCTGAACCTGCTCCATACTCAGCGGGTGTCAGCTGTATGTAACAGCAGACACTTCACTGTAACGGTCATGATGAATAGTTACTGTGGAATTTAAGCTGTAAGAAAGAGGGGGTCCCCTCTGTCATCCCATTGCGAGCAACACGATGGTAGGGTGCTGATGGTCATCATGAAAGCCTAATGAAGCCCCCTAGGTCTGCCATTTTTGTGCTTCTATTTAGCCCTTTTAATAAGAGCCGGTAAAAATTGCAATACATTGCAATACATAATTATTACAGCACATTGTACCAGAAATCAAATGATCACTAGAATTTTTTAATTTTTTTTTAAAACTTAGTTTTTAGTAATGGAAAAAATATTCAAATCTTAAAAGTTAACAAAAAACACCTTTTCCCATTTTTAATGTAAAAAAACCACAATAAACATAATTAGTATTACCACGTCCGTACAAGTCCCACTTATTCTATTATAACGTTATTTAACCCGCAAAAATAATTAGTTAAAAGTGATCAAAAATCTGAAAGTGAGGACACAATTTTTTTTACAAATTGTTTTCTAGAAGTTCATCATAAAAAAATTATATTACTTTGGTATCACCGTAATGGTATTGACCCACAGAATAAAGTTAACATGTAATTTTTACTGCAGGGTGAACGGCGCAAAAATTTAACCAAAAGACAATAGAGGAATCAGTTTTTTACTATTCCAACTCAAAAATATTGGAAGGAGTTGGTAATCCTGAGGGTGGGAGGCAGCCGAAGCTTGTAGGCGACAGGGTTGATCTGCTGCAGGACCTCGAATGGTCCGAGGAACTTGGGGGCAAATTTACATGACGGCACCCTCAGTCGGATATTCCTGGATGACAGCCAGACTTTAGTGCCAGGAAGAAGCCGAGGAGGCTCTTTTCTCCTTTTTCTCCTTGTGTCAGCCTTCCGTTTCATGCGGTCCACTGCCATTAGGATGGAGGAACGAGTCTGCTGCCAGATCTGCAAAAAGTCTCTAAACGTGGAGTCAGCTGCAGGTACCTCGGAAGTATCAGGCACCGGGAGAGGAATTCGTGGGTGCTGGCCGTAGACAATGCAGAATGGTGTACTCCTAGTAGACTCGCTGGTGTGATTATTGTAGGAGAACTCCGCCCATGGGAGCAGCTGCACCCAGTCATCATGCTGCTGAGGATGGTAGGCAAGGAAAAGTCCAACTTCACACCAAGAATTCCACAGAGGGCTCTCCAGAACCTCGAGGTAAACTGAACCCCCCGATCAGACACAATATGCTGTGGCAAGCCATGCAGGCGGAAGATGTGTTGGATAAATAACTTGACCAACTAAGGAGCAGAAACCGCTCAGAGGAACGAAGTGGGCCATCTTCGAAAATTGGTCCACCACCACCCAGACAGTACTGCATCCAGCAGAGAGAGGCAGGTCCGTGATAAAGTCCATAGCTATATGCTGCCAGGGGGAATTGGGCACAGGCAATGGCTGGAGCAGACCAGCAGGTCTAGAGTGTGTGGCCTTGTTGGCTGCACATACAGCACAGGAAGAAACAAAGTCCACAATATCCTTGGGCAGTGTGGGCTACCAGAAATGACGAGCAATCTTATCCCAGGTCTTACGTAACCCCGCGTGACCTGCCAGTCTAGAGGAGTGTCCCCAGCGGAGGATTCTTCCGCGATCAGCCATGCACACAAAAGTCCTCCCTGGAGGAATGTCCCCAATTTGCAGGGGATTGACCGAGACAATGCAAGATGTGTCAATAATGTTCTGTGGACTCCCTCTGGTGTCTTCTGTCTCGAAAGACCTGGACAAGGCATCGACCCTCACATTCTTGTCGGCCGGGCGATAATGAAGCTCAAACTGAAACCTTGCAAAGAACAGTGACCACCTGGCCTGACGAGGGTTCAGCCGTTGGGCCGTCTGGAGGTAGGTCAGATTCTTGTGGTCTGTAAAAATCAAGATGGGATGAGCTGCACCCTCTAGTAGATGTCTCCACTCCTCCAGAGCCAATCTGATGGCCAGTAACTCCAGATCCCCAATTGAGTAGTTGCGTTCTGCGGAAGAGAAGAGCTTGGAAAAGTATCCACATACCCTTGACTTGCCCTTGGGACCTCTCTGGAACAGGAGTGCACCAGCACCGACAGAGGACACGTCCAACTCCAACGAGAACTGTAGAGAAACGTCTGGATGATGGAGGATAGAGGCTGACGTGAAAGCACTCTTCAGGCTATTGAATGTGGACTCTGCCTCGGGAGTCCACACCTTGGCGTTCATACCCTTCTTAGTAAGGTTAGAGATAGGAGAAGTCAGTGAGGAGAAGTTCGGAATAAACTGCCTGTAAAAATTAGCAAATCCCAAAAAGCGCTGTATGGCCCTCAAGCCTTGAGGGCGTGGCCACTCCAGGACAGATTTTACCTTTTCAGGATCCATCTCGAGACCTCGATTCGAGACGATGTTGCCCAGGAAGGGTAGAGCATCCTTGTCAAACACGCACTTAGCAGAACCTGATGGACATGTCTCTGGTGCGTCATAGGATCTGGAGAGAAAATCAAGATGTCATCAAGGTAGACTACAACACAAACATAGAGGAGGTCACGGAAAATGTAATTGACAAACTCCTGGAAGACCGCGGGAGCATTACACAGGCCGAAGGGCATTACTAGATACTCATAGTGTCCATCTCGGGTGTTAAATGCAGTCTTCCATTCATCACCCAGGCGAATTCGGACTAGGTTGTAAGCCCCACGCAGGTCTAGTTTAGAAAAAAAATTTGCACCACGTATACGATCAAACAGTTCAGAGAACAGTGGCAAAGGATATTTATTCTTCACCGTGTTCTGGTTGAGACCACGGTAGTCAATGCAAGGACGAAGAGAGCCATCTTTCTTTTTGACGAAGAAGAATCCGGGGAGGAAGTCTTTCGTATGAAGCCCCTTTCTAAGTTCTCTTTGACATAGGAGGACATGGACAGAGTCTCTGGAAAGGAGAGAGGATATATCCTACCACGGGGAAGGGATGCACCAGGAATCAGTTCCATAGGGCAGTCATACGCCCGATGTGGAGGTAATGTCTCCGCCTCCCTCTTGCTGAAGACGTCTGAAAAGGCAGCATAATGACTCGGCAATCCTGCCAAACACCGAGGCAGCGAAAGCTGAGCCGAACAAATCCGCACCAGGCAACGACCTTGACACTCAGGGCCCCACTGGAGAACCTCTCCAGAATTCCAGTCCAGAACTGGGGCATGCAGTCGGAGCCAAGGCAGGCCCAGCAACACAGGGTTAACAGCTTTGGGTAGGACATAGAACGACAGAAGTTCAGAGTGAAGGGCTCCCACTTGGAGCCTCAGCGGCTTGGTCACAGCTATAACAGGGTCTGGCAGAGGTAGTCCATTCACTGAGGCAACTGTCAATGGGCTCTCCAGAGGGGTGGTGGATAATTGCAGAAGGTCCACCAGATCTCTGCGGATGAAATTAGCAGCGGATCCAGAGTCCAGATACACAGAGACCTGAAGCGTTTTCTCGCCGGACACTATGGTCACAGGTATGGACAATTTAGACGGAAGTCCATCTTTACCCAATGTTGTCACTCCTAGCAACCCTAGGTTTTGGTATCTTTGGGGGCACAGGCGCACAAGATGGCCATCGTGACCGCAATAAAGACAAAGTACAGATGTGCGTCTGCGTTGCTTCTCCTGGATGGATAACTTACACTGGTCCATTATTACCGACTCCTTAGGAGGATCGACATCTGAGGACAGCAGGGGTTGCTGCAAGGTAGGAGTCAAACTGGAGCGGGCTCCCTCCCGTTGAACCTTTTGGAGGGTTCACAGATCCGTATATCAATCCGGGCAGACAGAAGGATGAGGTCATCCAGGGTAGACGGCAGATCCCGGGCGGCAAGTTCGTATTCTGGAAGATCGTCCATGCCAGAATGCAGCCACCAGAGCCTCATTGTTCCATTACAGCTCTTCCGCCAGGGTGCGGAAGTGGATGGCGTACTCATTCACGGAGGTGTCTCCTTGGCGCAGGTTAATCAAAGAGGCCGCTGCAGATGCGACCCGTCCAGGCTCCTCAAACACCATGCGAAAAGTCCGGAGGAAGGCAGGGAAGTCACGGGTCTCTGGTCCTTGTCTCTCCCAGATAGGGTTCGCCCATGCAAGAGCCTTGCCAGTGAGGTGAGGGATGATAAAAGCGACCCTGGCACCATCAGACGAAAATGTCAATGCCAGATCCACTTCTGCCTGTATGCTAAGGCATACAGGCAGAAGTGGATCTGGCATTGATTAAGAAAACCACGACAGGTACTTGCTTCTCCATCATAGCGGTCAGGAAGTGGCAAAGAAACACGTATGGTCAATACTGCCAAGAGGTGTAGTCTGAGGATCAACATTGCCAGGAGATGTAGTAGGAGGAACGGCAGCTTGTGCCTCCTGCCGAAGTGCAAGAATGTTCAATGCCCGGAGGAGTTGGTCCTGTCGAGACTGGAGGTCCAGCATATCCGCTCGCATCTCCTGTGACGTCGTCATAGTCTTGAATCGACCAGAGGGGTCCATGGCCTGAGCGTACTGTCACGAAGGGTCTGTGGATCCACTGGGCCATACCGCCTTGGCTGTAAGGCAGCTGGCCAACAGGGAGCAGGTGAGAGTCTATAGTTCTATAGGTACTTGTCGCAGCTCCGACAGCAGCAGGGCAGGCTCAGCTTGGACTAGGTAGCAGGCGGACGTCAGGCAAGGTGAAGAAGGTCAGACGTGGATGCAGCACGGCACGACTTTGGCACAGCTCAGTGCTAGACCAGAAAAGTACGGAATGCTAGGAACAGGGACAGGAGCAGGGACTGGAACAGGGAACACACTAGGAGGCCATCACATAGATAAACTAGGGAACACAACAACGCTCAGGCAACAAACTAGGGGGCTGGACCCCTCTTATAATCCACGGTACTCACGGGTCAAAGTTCATCCACAATGTCCGGTGCGCACGCTGGCCCTTTAAGAGCGGGCACGAGCGTGCACGCGCACCCTACGGGATCCGGCTGAGGTGAGTGGACGCGAGTGCTGGCGTCTCCTGAGGAGGAGGCTGGGGCCAGCGCTTGCCGACTCGTGGCTGCGGCTGTCAGGGGAAGGTTGGAGCTGACGGCCCGCGGCCACGGACATTGCAACTACTTTATATATTGCCATTAAAAACTACAACTCGAACTGCAATTAACAAGCACTCATACAGCTATTTAGACTGAAAAATAATAAAGTTATGGCTTTTGGAAAGCGGGGAGGAAAAAGCTGCATTGAAAAACAAGAAATGGCTGTGGTGGGGAGGGGTTAAATAAACTATTTTTTTAATCACTTTACAGAAAGCTGTAGCCTTTATCTTTGTTAATGGTATATAGCATTGCGTGACTCACATGCCTAGAGAAAAGGTATTTATCATGTACAAGCATAAGGTTGATTAAGCGCCTGAAATTTGGTTCAGTAAATATACTGTCAGAAGTTCTACATGAAAAGAAACTTCAAAAAATTGTTTGTTCTTAAAAGGACAGATAGTTCAGGACGTAACAATGTGCATGTATGGGATTTTCAACTTTATATAATCTAGCAGCAGTGGGGGACAGCGGCAAAATGTTTTATACAACTATGGTGGCACGTGTTGTTTTTTTATTTCATGCAGGTCCCCACAGTTCAATAATATACCCCAAGTCCTTGACCCCTTTTTGAAGTGCAATCTATTCTCTAAACAGCCTTAGGCCTTATTCATACGAGTGTTGAATACGTCCATGTGATGGCCGTTAAAACAATGGCCGTCACATGGACGCATGTATTTCAATGGGGCCATTCACACGGCCGTTGTTTCAACAGACTGTCTGAAGGGTCCGTTGAAAAATAGAACCTGTCCTATTATGTTCAATTTTCACGGATCCCTCTATAGGCTCAAGTCTATGGGGATTCGTGAAAACGGGGCCCGCACAGGGGCATCTCAGATGTGAAAAACATCACGTTTTTCATGACCGAATTTCTCCATGCTCGTGTGAATCTAGCCTTAAAGAGGCTCTGTCACCAGATTTTGCAACCCCTATCTGCTATTGCAGCAGATCGGCGCTGCAATGTAGATTACAGTAACGTTTTTATTTTTAAAAAATGAGCATTTTTGCCCAAGTTATGACCATTTTCGTATTTATGCAAATGAGGCTTGCAAAAGTACAACTGGGCGTGTTGAAAAGTAAAAGTACAACTGGGCGTGTATTATGTGTGTACATCGGGGCGTGTTTACTACTTTTACTAGCTGGGCGTTCTGACGAGAAGTATCATCCACTTCTCTTCAGAACGCCCAGCTTCTGGCAGTGCAGATCTGTGACGTCACTCACAGGTCCTGCATCGTGTCGGCACCAGAGGCTACAGTTGATTCTGCAGCAGCATCAGCATTTGCAGGTAAGTAGCTACATCGACTTACCTGCAAACGCTGATGCTGCTGCAGAATCAACTGAAGCCTCTGGTGCCGATGTGTCCTCGCTCGTCTGACACGATGCAGGACCTGTGAGTGACGTCACAGCGTGATCTCTTGAGAACACGGCTGTGTCTGCACTGCCAGAAGCTGGGTGTTGTGAAGAGAAGTGGATGACACTTCTATACACAACGCCCAGCTAGTAAAAGTATTAAAAACGCCCCGATGTACGCAAATAATACACGCCCAGTTGTACTTTTACTTTTAAACACGCCCAGTTGTACTTTTGCAAGCCTCATTTGCATAAATACGAAAATGGTCATAACTTGGCCAAAAATGCTCGTTTTTTAAAAATAAAAACGTTGCTGTAATCTACATTGCAGCGCCTATCTGCTGCAATAGCAGATAGGGGTTGCAAAATCTGGTGACATTGCCTCTTTAATGTCAATACCGAACTTCATTTGTTAAGCTCCGTTTACACTGCCCGAAATGGGCCGTGAAAATGAGCGCCGATCAACTTTTACAAGGATCAATGTAATATGGTATTTAATGCAACTTTTGAATTGTTTTTTTTTTTTTAATTATTTGTTTTTGAGATACTGCTTCCATATATCCTGGATACATAGAAGCTGTATGCTTTTGAATTGTTTTTTATTAAAAAATTTTTTTTTACTTTTTGAGATACAGCTTCTCTGTATCCTGGATGGATAGAAGCTATATATTGGGCTGAAACCCGAATCCGTGTAGCCGCTGTCACCAAAGCTGAGTCGTCAGTCCTGCTGACCTGACGGATTCGGGTTTCAGCGCAAGATATAGCTTCTATCCATCCAGGATACAGAGAAGCTGTATCTCAAAAAGTAAAAAAAAATTTGTTTAATAAAAACCAATTCAAAAGTTGCATTAAACACCATAATACATTGTTTTATTAAAAAAAAAAGTATTTATAGGTTTACATAGCCTTTAAAGAGGCTCTGTCACCAGATTTTGCAGCCCCTATCTGCTATTGCAGCAGATAGGCGCTGCAATGTAGATTACAGTAACGTTTTTATTTTTAAAAAACGAGCATTTTTGGCCAAGTTATGACCATTTTTGTACTTATGCAAATGAGGCTTGCGAAAGTCCAAGTGGGTGTGTTTAAAAGTAAAAGTCCAAGTGGGCGTGTATTAGGTGCGTACATCGGGGCGTTTTTAATACTTTTACTAGCTGGGCGCTCTGATGAGAAGTATCATCCACTTCTCTTCACAACGCCCAGCTTCTGGCAGTGCAGTCACAGCCGTGTTCTCGAGAGATCACGCTGTGACGTCACTCACAGGTCCTGCATCGTGTCAGACGAGCGAGGACACCGGCACCAGAGGCTACAGTTGATTCTGCAGCAGCATCAGCGTTTGCAGGTAAATAGCTACATCGACTTACCTGCTAACGCCGATGCTGCTGCAGAATCAACTGTAGCCTCTGGTGCCGGTGTCCTCGCTCGTCTGACACGATGCAGGACCTGTGAGTGACGTCACAGCGTGATCTCTCGAGAACACGGCTGTGACTGCACTGCCAGAAGCTGGGCGTTCTGAAGAGAAGTGGATGATACTTCTCATCAGAGCGCCCAGCTAGTAAAAGTATTAAAAACGCCCCGATGTACGCACATAATACACGCCCCGATGTACGCACATAATACACGCCCACTTGGACTTTTACTTTTAAACACACCCACTTGAACTTTTGCAAGCCTCATTTGCATAACTACAAAAATGGTCATAACTTGGCCAAAAATGCTCGTTTTTTAAAAATAAAAACGTTACTGTAATCTACATTGCAGCGCCTATCTGCTGCAATAGCAGATAGGGGTTGCAAAATCTGGTGACAGAGCCTCTTTAAAGTGTAGCTAAATGTTCGACAAACTTCTGACATGTCATAGTGACATGTCAGAAGTTTGGATTGGTGGGGGTCTAAGCACGGAGACCCCCACCAATCGCTAGAACGAAGCAGCTGAAGCCTTCGTGTGAGCGCTCAGCTGCTTCGTTTCTGCTCAGCTTTTTCCGGGAAGCCGATGTATCGGAGTACGGGCTCATAGACTCTCTATTGAGTCCGTACACCGATACATTTATTTCCGGAAATAGCCGTACAGACAAGAAGCGGCTGAGCATTCACACGAGCGCTTCAGCTGCTTCGTTCTAGCGATTGGTGGGGGTCTCAGTGCTCGGACCCCCACCAATACAAACTTCTGACATGTCACTATGACATGTCGGAAGTTTGTCGAACGTTTAGCTACACTTTAAGCTTTATTCAGATGAATGTGTGATATCGTCAGTGAGAAACGTCAGTTTTTTACGACCGATTCGCACCCGGGCTGGACCCGTTTTCATGGATACCTAATAGACTTGAGTCTATTGAGGGATCCGTGAAAACGGACATAAATAGGACATGTCCTATTATTTTATGGGCCCTTCACACGGTCCGTTAAAACAGACCTCACATAGAAATACATGCAGCCGTGTGACGGCCATTAAAAAAAGGGCCTCCACACGGACGATTTATACGTTTGTCTGAATAAGGCTTAAAGGCTATGGACACCTTTGAAAGGCAAATTTGTTATTTTTTTTTAAGGCTAAGTTCACACTTCCGTTGTATAATCCGTTAGGGCCTGTTCACATCAGCGTTGGCTTTCCGTTCCGGGGTTCTATCGGAGGTTGCCGTCGGGTGAACCCCGCAACGGAAAGTCAAACTAAAACCACAGCTTCCTTTTCAGTCACCATTGATATCAATGGTGACGGAAACATTGCTAATGGTTTTCGTTCGTCACCATTCCGGAACTCGACTGCGCTATTGATTCCTTCGGAAAAACGGAAACCTGCCGGAATGGTGACAAACGGAAAGCATTAGCAATGTTTCCGTCACCATTGATATCAATGGTGACGGAAACGGAAGCTGTGGTTTCAGTTTGACTTTCTGTTGCAGGGTTCACCCGACAGAAACCTCAGACGGAACCCGGAAAGCCAACGCTGATGTGAACAGGCCCTTACTCTGATCCGTTTTTATATTAAAATAACTGATCCGTTAAAAATCCCATCTAAATAAAAATCCGTTAGTATCCGTTTGATTTCGTTATGTTAGCGATCCGTTTTTTTTAAGGATATAAGAGTGCAGGAATTTTTTCTCCGTTCAAAAAAACGGATGTCTAACTGATCAAAACGGATTGTAATCAGTTTGCAGCAGTTTTTTTTTTTATCAGTTAAGGGCCTGTTCACATCAGTGTTGCCCTTCCGTTGAGGGGTTCCGTCAGAGGTTTCCGTCAGGTTAACCCCTCAACGGAAAGGCAAACCACTTTAGGATCCCTATGTGATGTGCTGAGAACTGATTGTAGTCTCTATTACAACAAGGATGGAGGATCATTAGATATAACCACATGCTAAAATGTGACCAGTGGAAATGTCCTGATGTAGGATCAATGATTCCACATCAGGCTCTATTTTAGTGCACCCGTGCAAGAGGTCAGTGTTTGTTCGAAATCCACATGCAAGCATTGTAGTATAGATAATTTTTCTAGTGTTCCCTTAGGCCGGGTTTCCATGTAGCGTAAACGCTGCAGAATTTCCGCAACAGAATTCGGCACGGAAATTCCACAGTATTTACAGTAGCAGCAAAGTGGATGAGATTAAGAAAAACTCACTGTGACGCTGCGGAAAAAACCCTGCAGCATGAACGTTAATAAATTGACCTGCGTTGCGAAATTGAAATCCTGCGTTTTCGTTTCTTTTCTGTTGCGGGTTTTTTCCATTGAATTCAATGGGTATGCAAAACCCGCAACAGAAAGCCATGTGTTGCAACATTTGTGGCGGAATCGCGGTGGAAGTCGCAATTCAGGAAAAAATAAAATCACACTTACAACAGGCTGCAGTGTCACATGGCCTGCGACGTCATCTTAGGGGGCCGGACTACGCGCAGAGAAGAGGGAGGGCGGAATATGAATAGGTTTTTTTCCCCCAGCACTGCTTTACGCAGCAGAATATCAATAACAATGTGGTGCGGTTTTTCGGACGGAAGATGCTGTGGGTTCCAGGTCGGATTTTACGTAGCGAAATATTGCGAAATCCATAAGTTGCTTCTGTTCTAAAGTTGGTCAAACATACTGCTATAAATAATCATCCAAATCATGGGGAATCACCTATATATACTATACAAATTTACTGGAATGTTCTAAATGAAGATGGAGCAGAAAGATCTAGTCTACATAAGAGAGAATACCTGCATAATATGGTATACGATGGAGAATAACACGTTTTCTTGGTACAGTATCCGTTCCAAGTAGGCTATAGGCATCATATTACAGATCCGTTGGCATTTTTCACCTGAGCTGCCCCTTGAATCTCCCAATAGTGAACAGGTTCACACATTGCATATATGTTGCAGAATTTCGGTTGTTGAATTCGCACCGAAATTCTGCAACAAAGTACAATGTGAACAAACCCAATTCACCAACAGCATAAAAATCGACTGCGGTCTAACCAAGCTTCAGATTTTTAGATCGGCAGCATGCCGCATTCACTTTGGATTTTTGCCATTTATGGTTGATTTCCCCTATTGCAATGCATGTGTTACATGTGGATTTTGTTGCTGATTTTTAGACTAGTACTACAATGTTAGTTCTATACTTGCCTTACAGCCTTACAGGCTCCGTCAGGTGGCATATGTACAGAGCTATCTCCCTTAGAATCAATGCTTACATTCAGCATTCAATGGAGCATGGCACTAATTTTTTCTGTCAAATTCGTACGGATTCCAAAAGAAAAAATTATACGCCTCTGCATGAAATCGTACCCATGCACCTTATTGATCAATACAAAACAGACAGTCATGTGCATGAGGTTTCAGTTTTTTTTGTTTTTTTTTAGATTTCAGCACTTTTAAAGGGATATTCCTATCTCAGACATTTATGGCATATCCACGGGTTATGCCATAAATATCTGATAGATGCGGGTGTATATCTATATCAAGAATAGGGGTCACCTGACCCCGTTGTGCCCTGTGCAGCGGCCACTGCCTGCATATACCAGGTGGGGTCTAGTGGAGAGAAGGCCGTGCATGCACGTGGCTTTCTCCAGTCTGTTGTTTGGGAGTTACTAAAAGAAGCTGAGCAAGCGCTACTCGATTGTTTTATTAAAGGCAGATTTACACGAACGTGATATACGTCCGTGCCACCCGCATGTTTTTCACGCGGGTCGCACGGACCTATACAAGTCTATGGGGCAGTGCAGACTGTCCGTGATTTTTGCGCAGCGTGTGTCCGCTACGTAAAACTCACGACAGGTTCTATATTTCAGCATTTTTCGCTCGTCACGCACCCATTGAAGTCAATGGGTGCGTGAAAATCACACGCACCACACGGAAGCACTTCCGTGGGATGTGCGTTATTCGCGCCACAGCAGTAAAAAAATAAATGTAAACAGAAAAGCACCACGTGCTTTTCTGTTTACAAACATCCAAACAGAGTGTCATAATGATGGCGGCTGCGCGAAAAGCACGCAGCCGCTCATCATATGAACATGGCACACGGAGCTGTCAAGTGCCTTTTGCGCACGCAAAATGCAGCGTTTTTTGCGTGCGCAAAACCCACACGCTCGTGTAAATCCGCCCTAACTCCCATTGAACAGAATGAAGAGAGCGGCGCACATGCGTGGCCCTCTCTCCCCTACTCCTCACCTGGAATCTGCGATCAGCGGCCGCCACACTAGGCGATACAGGGTTGGGTGACCCCGTTGACGATATAGGTGCGGGTTCCAGAGCTGGGCACCGTATCGATCATATGTATGACATATCCTGTGGATATGCCATACATGTCTAAGATGTGAATTTCCCATTAACAAAAAGTGACCTTTCCGAAACCAACGCGCAACCTCCACATTTGCATGGTTTTATGTATGAGATAGCTGCTCTGTTTTCTAACCAGGCTCCATGACACTGTATGAAGGTGGCATCAGATGGGCTCAGCTAGACGCAGCTGTATTCATACCTTGAGACTGTTTCTCTTTATCGAGTTCACAGTGTCACTATTTGCCCTCTAACTAAAGTCCTACTTGCAAGATGTATTGCACCAAGTCCATTCTACTGTATCCATCGCTCGCTTCTTTATCAGATGTTTTACTGCTCAGAATATTTACCTCAGTGTAATGTATTTAATGTAAATATTTTCAATTAAAGGCACCTGTTTACTTGTAGTCATTATTGTAACGATTCATTCATTTCTGAGCATGCGCATAACATCTGTTCTATCCCAGGCTGATGAGTCCCCTGCATGTCTAGAGCAGGAGGAGGCTGCCGGCCTGGACGTGAATATAAACCCTCCTGGGGAACGCGGATTGTCTTAATAGGGCGGGTTCACACATAGCGGAATTTCACTTAAATTCCGCTGCGGACACTCCGCAGCGTTAATCCGCAGCGGAGCCGTTTCTCCATTGACTTTCACTTTAAATTAGCAGTGTTCGTTTACACGATGCGTACAATTCCGCTGCGGAGCATAGGCTGCGGAGCGGAATTTGGTGTCCGCAGCATGCTCTGTCTGTTGCGGAGCAGTGGCGGACTCATGGCGGAATTTCTCCATTGACTTCAATGGAGATTCAAAGTTCCGCAATGAAGTCCGCAGCTGTCATGCACATGTCATGTGTGCTGCGGATACGTCTTGCTTTTTTAACTTGACATTTCTTCATTCTGGCTGGACCTATGTATTTCTAGGTCTACAGCCAGACTGAGGAAGTCAATGGGGCTCCCGTAATGACGGGAGCGTTGCTAGGAGACGTCTGTAAATAGTCACTGTCCAGGGTGCTGAAAGAGTTAAGCGATCGGCAGTAACTGTTTCTGCACCCGGGACAGTGACTACCGATCCCAATATACATGTATCTGTAAAAAAACATATAAGTTCATACTTACCGAGAACTCCCTGCGTCTGTCTCCAGTCCGGCCTCCCAGGATGACGTTTCAGTGTAAGTGACGGCTGCAGCCAATCACAGGCAAAGCACAGGCTGCAGCGGTCACATGGACTGGCGCGTCATCCAGGGAGGTCGGGCTGGATGCCGAAAGAGGGACGCGTCACCAAGACAACGGCCGGTAAGTATGAAAATCGTTTCCTTTCACTAGGGAAAGTGCTGTCCCTTCTCTCTATCCTGCACTGAATAGGGAGAAGAGAAGCACTTTTCCTGCAGTCCGCAGCGGCCAGTCCGCATCAATTTTCTGCACATTTTGTGCAGATCCGCTGCAGAATCTGCAACGCAGATTCTGTGCGGCATTGATGCGGACAGTTGCGGAGGAATTCCGCCATGTGTGGTCATGCCCTTATTTAGTTTTTCATACAAAATCTTATAGTAAGTCAAGTAAAATTGGCTGGGGTCCTGTAGATGGATTTGCTTTCCAAAACAACGTATGATTCCCCATGCATAACTGAATGATTGGTGAGGGTCTATTTCCCAGGACCCTCAATATTATTTCCAGTCCTTATACTCTCAGAATCGTACGCTCCCTTTATAACACTTTTGTGTTATTTGCATAAGTTGTGAAATGCAACGTAGTTCCTGCATAAAAGTAGTGTATAGAAAAGTGTGATATGGTTGGGCTGACTGCAGGGACCAAGTCCCTCTTTTAGGTGTGCGCATACCCGGCTGTTTCGTTTTCTGCCATTAATTTCAATGGAGAGGAATAGGAAGGAACACAAGATTGTAATAACACGTTCATTTCCATCACACATCCACACAGGGAAACCAGTCCTCACTGGGATGGTTGGTGCAGACGTAAGGACACGTATCCAACAAGAACTGGGACTGTGTCCTTCTCTTACTTGGATCAGTGTGGGACCTAGTAGTCAAAGCCCCACACATTTAGGGCCTTTACATTATAGTTTCAGCCATGGGCACATATTTATTTACTGAGATCCTGTGGTAATACAAGTAATGGCAGTAGGGATTATGACTGAGGTCTGCAGCAAGAATTCATGATGAAGCCAAGAAGTGTCAGTAGATAAAGTAAATGTACACCGAGTAAGGGCATCACTCATGACATATGCCGTAATACAACGCCATTAACACACTGGTTACAACAATTTCCACGATAAAGGGCCTGTTTTCAAGGTAGCACTAGAAGCGCACGTCAGTACGTCAACATTGCGATGTGAATGCGTTTAAATAAGCAAGCTCCAACCTCGCCAGCTCTAGCTGTCAGCGCAGAGCTTCCGCGCATGCGCACACGCAAGGAGGCGGGCACATCAGAGAGCCAGGAGCACCTCTCAGACTGCGGAGACTGGGCGTGACGTAACCATAGCGGGCGGGGCTAATTTCAAAACCAAGAGCCAAGATGGCGGAGAGAGGATCGCTGAGGAATCGGATAAAGCTAGATTCGAACAGAAGCTGGGAAATGAATCACATTGACGAGCCAGGTAATGGGCGTTCTTACAGAGAATGACGGGGACAGTGGTCTGAGCGGCGGTCGCGGGCACTTACTAGAACGCTACCAGGGCGGTAGGATAGAGCTACACTGCTGGAAACGGGGGCACTGGGACGCTGCTGTACAGTGTGCGCGGCTGTGACGTTTCTTGGCGGGTGTGAGGGGGTTAAGAGACCGCGTAGGTACTCCTGTCACATGACGTATGGCAGCGTGTGTGTGTGTGTATATATATATATATATATATATATGTAGATGGCAGAAGCCCTAACGGTCCACCCATGTGACAATCGCTGTGCCCTCCTCACACCTGTCACCCCCTCCTCACGTGCATTCCCGTATACACTACTCTGACGGAGTGGGCGGCACAACAACAAGCTGCAGCCTGGCATCATGGTGTACCTGTAATGCCACTGTGCCCTCTTTATACCTAGTCATGTTTGTTCTACCATATGGCAGGAGTCCGTTGTTTGTAAAGTCCATATGTCTCTATCGTCCTTTACCTTGCGTTCCCAGGGTCCCTTGCCCCTCTTCATTGTTAAGGGTTTAGTCAGGTATTGTATGTGTGCCCCTTACCAGGTTAGTCCCTGGTGGCACGTCATCATTGGGCATATGATTGGCGACATGTGAAGTTACAGGGCTGTTGTGGCTGGCAGAAGACCCCTGTGTGGCACGTAATAGATATATAAACCTGATCCAGTCATGTCTGTTGTGGTCATTTTCCTGTCAGAATTGTGCTCGGAGTTGTCTGACAAACTGGTTGCTAGGAATACACTGCCTAACAACCGCCGTGTGGCCTATGGCGTTATTGAGCAGCAGGGCCCTAGTAACCAGTCTGCTTCACATCACTCAGGTCTTTAGCTCAAGACCTACCTGCCACAGAAGGCAAGCTAGGAAATTGCCTAGGTCCCTCACTTTACAGCCCCCAGGCTTGGCAGGACTTGTGAATGGGGCTAGTCTGCAATACCGGGTTTAGCCATGGAAACGAGTGGTGCTGTTTCTGTGGAAATAGCTGGCCATATGCATAAGTTTGCTGTTGTCAAAATGTTTGTTCCCCTGCCAGCTCTTCTTCCCGACTACCCTGTAAACAAGGATGCTCTGCCAATTCAACTGCACATGTTTAATTCAATTTCTAGAATGGGATAAGCAGCTGTCAGAAACTTGCTGGCACCACTTATCTCCTGGGGAATAAAGGATTGGACATCTCAAAATTCAGTTGGTTGAAGTTATAATGCAGAAATCTTCAAATCGTAATGGAAACTTGTTGTTTGTGCGATATCATTGTCATCGTCACTTTGGAAAATCCTAAATTCAAAAGTTTTTTTTCTCCCATTCACGCTTTGCACCCGTTTTGAAAATTTGCCGTGTTTTGTTATCTATCACATCTTAATGCTGTAACGTTGGCACTATATAAATAACGCATTATCACCGTCCCATGCTACAACACATACTGCTCTTCTGCACATATGATCTGCAGAGCGGAGGTCGTGTTCTACTTCAGTCCTAAACCTTGTAGGATAACTGTGTGACAGCTGCAGCCCCCCTGCCATTGACCCGCGGTTGTCCTCCTCGGTTTACCATATGCTGCTGTCTGTAGGATCCCTGTCACTCGAAGAATCTCTCGTGTTATGACGTTAAATAATCGCTGTGCAGAAATGGTGACAAGGCAACTTTCTAATGAAGTGTCGCTCCCCCCCCCCTTTATAAAATCCGTTCTCCCTATTTGAAAGTTTGAAGTTTACAATGGTTTTTTTTTTGTGTGTGTATAACTAGGCAATATTTACACACAATATGCAATTTTTAGAGTATAAAACAAAAAAGATGCAAACATTCATTATATGCAGTTTTTTTTTTTTTTTTTTTTTCTTATTTAAAGTTTATATTCATTTGGTATACTTACAGTATATTATGTTCAGATCAGGAACATATGCTATACGTGTGGATCGGTCTGCCCATTCGCAAAGCATGCGCTTTGTATGGGCTGTGAAGGGTAGAATAGGAAAGGCAACTGTACAACTACATTAGGATTGGGGTCTATTCTCTACGACTACATTATCAAAAGGGATGGGAGGTGTCCCTTACGCTGAAGTTCTAGAAATATTGGGTTTGTTTAGATGCGGGGGGGGGGAGAGCCGTCTGATCTTGTTAACATGTAACTTATGTGTGGTCAATACAAAGAACTGGCACGTAATCTGTTCTTCCCAAGGACTTTACAAAGTGCCCGGAAACATCTGTTGCGTGTGATAGAAAGACGTTTCAGATGTCAATATAGGAAAGGGTTCTTTACAGTTAGAGCACTAAAACTATGGAATTCCCTACCCTAAGAGGTAATAGTGGCAGATGCTATGTCAGCATTTAACCCCTTAGTGACCAGCCCATTTTAGGCCTTAATGACCAAGCTATTTTATTCGTTTTTCTATAGTCGCATTCAAAGAGCTATAACGTTTTTATTTTTTCATCTACATAGCTGTATGAGGACTTGTTTTTTGCGGGATTAGTTGTGCTTTTTAATGGCACCATTTTTGGGTACATATAATTTTTATATTAACTTTTATTAACCTTTTTGGGGGGATTATAAAAAAACCCTGAAATTCCGCCATTGTTCTATGCGTTTTTAAATTGACGCCGTTCACTGTGCGACGTAATTAACATGTTACCTTTATTCTATGGGTCGGTACGATCACGGCGATACCACATATGTAGAGGTTTTTTTATGTTTTACGACTTTTGCACAATAAAAACACTTTTGAACTAAAATTATTTGTTTTTGCATCATCGCTTTCCAAGAGCCGTAATTTTTATATTTTTCCATCAATGTAGTGATTTTTTGGGCTTGTTTTCTGCGGGACAAGACGTAGTTTTGAATGGTACTGTTTTGGGGTACATGGGACTTATTGATTCATTTTTATTATGACTTTTTTGGGGGGCAATGGAAAAAAATTGCAATTTTGCCATAGTTTTTGGCGTTTTTTTTTTTACGGTGTTCACTTTGCGGTTTAAATGACATATTAACTTTATTAATGGAGTCATTACGGTCGCGGCGATACCACATATGTGTACTTTTTTTTTTTTTTTACACTTTTACTAAATAAAACCACTTTTTATGGAAAAAAATGGTTTTATTTATTTTTTTACTGTCGTTTTTATTAATAATCTTTATTTCACTTTGATGACTTATTTTATTAGTCCCACTAGGGGACTTTACTGTGCGATGTTCCGATCGCTGCTATAATGCTCTGGTATACTTCGTATACCAGAGCATTATTGCCTGTCAGTGTAAATCTGACAGGCAATCTGTTAGGACGTGCCTCCGGCGCGTCCTAACAGGCATATGTCCAGGGCAGACCTGGGGGCTTTTATCAGTCCCCCGGCTGCCATGACACCCCATCGGAGACTCGCGATTTCATTCGCGGGCCGCCGATGGGTGAGAGAGGGAGCGCACTCCCTCTGTAAACAAAGTTAAATGCCGCGGTCGCTATTGACGGCGGCATTTAACGGGTTAAACGGCCGCGATCGAAGTAAACTTCGATCGCGGGCGTTGGAGCAGGAGCTCAGCTGTCATCAGACAGCAGAGCCCCGGCTCCTGCCTGCACGGGAGACCCGTGCAGGACTTAGACTAGGCTGACGTGAAAAGGCGTCAGCCTAGCCTAAAGCCCAGTAGTAAATGACGTTAAAAGGCGTATTAGTGGTCACTAAGGGGTTAAAGAGGCTCTGTCACCAGATTTTCAAACCCCTATCTCGTATTGCAGCAGATCGGCGCTGCAATGTAGATAAGAGTAAAGTTTTGTTTTTTTTCAAAAACGAGCATTTTTGGCCAAGTTATGACCATTTTTATATTTATGCAAATGAGGCTTTCTTAAGTACAAGTGGGCGTGTATTGTGTGTGTGTACATCTGGGTGTGTTTACTTGTTTTACTAGCTGGGCGTTGTGAATAGAAGTGTATGATGCTGACGAATCAGCATCATCCACTTCTCTTCGTCAACACCCAGCTTCTAGCAGTTCACAGACACACAGCGTGTCCTCGAGAGAGATCACGCTGTGACGTCACTTCCTGCCCCAGGTCCTGCATCGTGTCGGACGAGCGAGGACACATCGGCACCAGAGGCTACAGTTGATTCTGCAGCAGCATCAGCGTTTGCAGGTAAGTCGATGTAGCCTCTGGTGCCGATGTGTCCTCGCTCGTCCGACACGATGCAGGACCTGGGGCAGGAAGTGACGTCACAGCGTGATCTCTCTCTCGAGGACACGCTGTGTGTCTGTGAACTGCCAGAAGCTGGGTGTTGACGAAGAGAAGTGGATGATGCTGATTCGTCAGCATCATACACTTCTATTCACAACGCCCAGCTAGTAAAACAAGTAAAAACGCCCAGATGTACACACATAATACACGCCCACTTGGACTTAACTTTAAACACGCCCAGTTGTACTTAGGAAAGCATCATTTGCATAAATATAAAAATGGTCATAACTTGGCCAAAAATGCTCGTTTTTGAAAAAAAAAACGTTACTCTTATCTACATTGCAGCGCCGATCACATGCAATAGGAGATAGGGGTTGGAAAATCTGGTGACAGAGCCTCTTTAAAGAAAGACTAGATGTCTGCTCACAAATGGCATTGAGGCTTATAACAGATTCAGCAATGAAGGGCGTGTAATTGATTAGAAAACGTTGAACTTGATGAACCAGTCTTTGGCCTCATGCACACGACCGTAAAAACTCCCGTTATTACGGGTCGTAATTACGACCCGTAATAACGGGCTAATAGACTTCTATTGGCGACGGGTGCCTTCCCGTTTTCTCACGGGAAGGTGCCCGTGACGTTGAAAAAGATAGAACATGTCCTATTTCAGGCCGTAATAACGGCACGGACAGTCCATAGAAGTCTATGGAGCTCTCGTAATGACGGGTGGCTACATGTGTGCACCCATCATTACGGCAGCGTTGCTAAGCGACGTCAGTAAATAGTCACTGTCCAGGGAGCTGAAAGAGTTAACTGATCGGCAGTAACTCTTTCAGCACCCTGGACAGTGACCACCGATCAGTATAAACCTGTAAAAAATAAAAGACTTTCATACTTACCGACAACTTCCTGCTTCCTCCAGTCCGGTCTCCCGCCCGTTGCCTTGGTGACGCATCCCTCTCGACATCCGGCCCGACGTCCTGGATGACGTTTCAGGCCATGTGACCTCTGCAGCCAATCACAGGTCAATCACAGGCTGCAGCGGTCACATGGACTGCCGTGTCATCCAGGGATGTCGGGCTGGATGTGAAGAGAGGGACGCGTCACCAAGACAACGGCCGGGTAAGTATGAATTTCTTTAACTTTTATTACAGAAAAGGCTGTCCCTTCTCTCTATCCTGCACTGATAGAGAGAAGGGGCTGCCGATTAGTGCAGTGCTATTTTGCCGCCAAAAACGTGCCCGTAAATACGGGTGGAATACGGGTGACACCGGACCCATATTTACGGGCACGGGTTCGTAAATACTGGTGCAAAACGGATGGAATACGTGTGACACCGGACCCGTATTTACGCCAGTATTTACGGGTGGGAAAAAATACGGTCGTGTGCATGAGGCCTTTCCCTGTGTTTTTTTTTTTTTTTTTATTTTATTTTTTTTTTTACACCTATGTAACTGAAAAACCGCATGCGGTTTTTGGATACGGTTCTCACCGCACATCAACCGCAACATGTCGGTGGACCCTTGCTAGTGGTCGAGAGGTGGTTATCACCCACAAGCTCACTCAACCATACATCCAACCAAGTAGAATTGTATTACTTCAAGGGTGGGATGCCCGGGGGTTGGTTAGGAGTAGTCACACCTGAATGGAGTTGTCTTCTAAATGTGTAGCAGTCACTAAACAAGTCGGGCATTCACCTGTAGCGTTTTCTTTCTTTTACTTCTCATGGTGACGAGCCCCGTCCATATGCTCTGTTAGCCGCTACAGGGGAAATGTCAGAGGTGGTTTCTAGGCAATAACCGCTGATTAGAGAAGCCGGGCCTGTGCCAGCAGCTGCGCCCGATTCCATTTTGTAAGAAGTTGTCTTAACAAGATGACCCCTTTGGCTACATGCACACGTTGCGTATTTTTCTGCGGAAAATACACCGCAATTCGCAGGTAAAAACCACACCTAATTACATGTTTGTTTGTTTTTTAACGTTTTGATGCGTTTTTCCGGAGCGTTTTCATGCTGCGGCTTTTGGTGCTATTTTCCACAGCGCTAGGCAGATGCGTTTCCGCTTGTGAATTGTGAGATAAATTGACATGCTGCGGATTTTAAAATATGCATCGCAGGTCAATTTCCAAAAATCTCATTGACTATGCTGGTGCTGTATTAGCTGCGGAATTGCTGCACTTGTGTTGCGACTTACTTTTATTTATTTTTTTAAATCCCCCACCCATTGAGTTCAGTGGGAAAGTTAAAACCGCAGCAAAAAGCAAATGCTGTGATTCTGCCGAAAAAATTGCAAATCTGAAAAAAATAAATAAAAATTCTTGTTTAAATTGAATAAAAAAAAAAAAGTCTTCACTTACCACTCTGACGTTGTCATAGCAACGGCTCCTTGTTCCCCTGGCTGTTCCCCGTGCATCCCGGCCTCCTGGAATAACCTTTCTTCCCATGTGACCACTGCAGCAAATCGCAGGCTGTAGCGGTCACATGGGCTGCAAGGCCTATCAACACAGAATAGGTAGGTAATAAATGTATGATCGCTGGGACCCCCAGCAATCACTAGAACTAGGGTCCCGAGTCACCTGCTTAAATATAGCGGCGGTCACACCTGCGAACTACTAATCCGTTCATTGTCTATGGTATTGACGGAGATAACTATATAGTCCACCAGTCACTTTTAGGGAGGGTACATTTTGTAGTTCAGCAATAAACGACGACTTCTCCCAGACAAATTCCTTCATACTGATCCACATGTCTAAAAGAAGCTGTTCATAAATACACTGAGCAAATCTCTGTCTCGGTGCTAAGTCTGGGCACTTACTAAGCAAGGAAGCGCGGTTCATGTGATCTGCATTTTATTTTCAGCCATAACCATCCCAGAGCACACAAATAGAGTCCAGGCTATCAATTGGTCTGAGTGAGTTTATGCAGGGCTTTTCTTCACGCTTAAAGGGGCTGTCCACGACCTGGCCAACTGATGACCTATTCGTATGTGATCGGTGGGGGTCCGACGGAACCCATTAACTGAGTCCCTACGCAGATGTGAACGAAGCCTAAAAACGCACCTAAACGCTGTAGCTTGTTGGACCACTCCAACGTAGAGACGGCAAAACTCTCTTATTTGGCAGTATTTTAGTAACTGTACAGTAGTTCTGTCCGTGCTTTTCTTCTAATCTCTGCTCTAGGGCACAGGAAAATAATATTTCCTGAATCCTCTGTCTTGAAAGCCTACTTGGTGAATGATTTCTGTAGCAAATATGTTTAATTGTTCCTAAATATTTTTCTGAAGCCACTACACATTCCCGCTCATGTCGCCTGAATGATTCTCCTAACACGGGCAACTTTCACTGACCTGCAGTGCCCATAGTACTGGCTTTCTCAACAACTCTTCTGAACTTTGGCACACTTAATTTAGGGATTCTGTTGGACAATTTCACATCAACTGCGCTATTGGGACCATTTGCAATGGAAGCATTACCGTTAAAAACAATGATAATGCAAATGGAAGCGATTGGTTTCTGTTCATGGTTTCCCTGACGGAAAGGTCTAACAGAACCCATGAACAGAAGCACGATGCAGATATGAACAAGGCCGTACTTCTCCAAATGGATGGTGCATTAAGGCCGGGTTCCCATGTAGCGTAAACCCTGGTGAATTACGGCAACTGAATGCTGTGCGGAGATTCTGCAGTGTTTACAGTAGCAGCAAAACGGATGAGATTTAGAAAATCTTATGCCCCTGCAGTGTAGACGTTAAATTGATCTGGAATTTAAATCCGTAGCATATTCCTTTATGCTGCGTTTTAGTTGATTTTCCATTGCAGGTTTTCAACATTGAATTTGATGGGTCTTTAAAACCCGCAACAGAAAGCCAAGTGGTACGATTTTTTTTGCAGTGTATTCGCAGCGATTACACCGCATAAAGCACAACTACTGAAAAATAAAAAATAACATACTTGCACAGAAGTCTCTTTCTTCGGCCTACTTGGATTACGTTGCATTCCATATGGCCGCTGCAGCCAATCACACGCTGTAGTGGCAGTCACATGGGATGAAACGTCATCCCAGAAGGCTGGCCTGGATGACGTTACATGGGGCTGCAGCGTCATCCGGGGAGGCCGGACCGGACTGCACAGGAGAGACACGTCACCATAACAATGGCCTAGGTAAGTATGAGCATTTTTTACCTCTGCATCCGAAAATCCATTCGATAAAATGCACCACAATGTGGTGCGATTTTATTTATTTTTTCCGGATGGAATGTGGTTGCAGGTCGGATACACCGTGATTTTTACACCGCGTATCTGACTCTTGGGCACCCGGCCGTAAAGATTTATGTAAACTCCCTTTTTATCCTAATTTGAGTACGTTTTGAGTTACCCCTCTCACTTCCGGTATGCATCACTTTTCGGAGAGGTCATTGTGCTCCCATCTCTTCCCTCTCGAGTTCTGCCCATACACTGTTTTTCACTGAACCGTACTTCAGTGTACCAGAGATCTGGGTAAGGTGTAATGAGGATGCGTTTGGGAAGCCGTCGGCACATTCTCAGTTGACGGTGCTCAGTCGGCCCACTGATTTTGACATTGGAGATGACGTACCTTTACTCAGAGCTGCACAGGATTTTGGGTGATGTGTGTTCGGAAAGTGATATTGTAACTGGCGGACCAAATTCGGTAACAGATTTTTGATAAAAGTACTTTACGAAATTGCTTAGTATTTATTGCTTAGAAAGATTGAGGGGTGGTTTGTGTCGTCAGAAGTTTAAGGGGGTTATAAACTGCATTTTTTTTTTTTGTCAGGCAGAAAAAATTGGCCTCAAAATTCCTTCAATTGTTAGCGTTTTTTGACCATGTTTTTTTTCTTTAGTCATTGAACCTAATGAAGAAAAATGCTGCAAAAAAATGCTCAAAATGAGCCTCAAAAAAATGCAGCGATAAAGGTTTTTTTTCTGCTCGACCGCAGTGAGGACCGACGCACAATAGAGCGGCGGCTAAAAATGCGTCCTGCCGCTCCATTCAAATTCCATGGGACTGATGTAAATAGCCAAGTACAGCGCTCGGCTGTTTCCATTAGTCCCATAGACCTTGACTGGAGCGGCAGCGCGCATGCCTGACCACCACTCCATTCAAAATCCTCCTCCCTGCAGTGAGGAGGAACAGGGGTCGGGAGCCCCGTTCTCACAATCGGCGGTGGTCCTAACGGTCAGACCATCAGCGATCAGACAATTGTCTCCTACCCTAGGGATAGGTTATAATTGTCGGTTCTGGTATAAGCCCTTTAAATATACGAGCGTGAACACTTTCTCTTTTTGTGGAAACGATGAAGGGGCTGCTCCTAGTGTTCTGACTAATGTTGTTACTGTCCTAGTCCACAGGAAGAATAACCAGCAAATAACAGGAAAGCAGAAGAATTTTGCTAAAGTGACACAACACTTGCCGCTGAAGAGCCTGTACAGAGAATTAGTAAATTATTTACCTTGTCGTTAGTTAGATAAATGGGACTGAACCCTACATCTTAAGAATTCTGCCGTCAATATAACTAGATCCAGACAGACAAGGACTCTATAATATATTGTACAATTCTCCTCCTGCCTGATTGCGTACATGTTACTAATCTTGGCAGTTGGTATCCTGGAAGCTGCACAGGCAAGTCCTCCGAGTACAGTCCTTTTGGTGTAATATATGATTCATTGTGGCACACATCCATTAGATTAGGTGGGCTCACACAGGATGGCATTGTGGCCTTCATACCCTTGTGTTTGTATTGCAACATCCCCTCTCCTTGGTGGTTTGGCAGCAGTTTTAAATAAGAAATAACCTAATCGGGAGGGAAAAAAACAAACTGTTTTATAATTTCATTTTTACACTAAGAAACGGGCAAACCGTAACTATTCTCGGCCAGTGTAAATTGTCCCAGAAAGGAGTGTTACCATCTTAGACTTTTAAAGCAAATTTCCAAGAGATATAACAAAGGCTGGCACTGCTATGGCTCTTGGAGCACTAGAAGTCCCAGCACCAGACACAGACCTCAATTCTCAGATGGGTTCAATTAAATCCACAACAGGTGGTGCTCAGTGGTTTGTAAGATAAACAATGTAGGTAGAGAAATTCCACGGCACTCGCCTTTCAGTAAAACGTTTTGTATTTATTGAGGCAAAACAAGTAAAGGCAGAATGGATGTGGAGCGCAAGCCTACGGCCGTTACTCGTCTACCCACGCTTTGTCAAGGCCTCCTTAGACTTTTATGGCACATCCACGGGATATGCCATAAGCGTCTGATAGAGGCAGGGTCCCAGCTATGGGACCCTTATTTATCTCCAGATTGGGGACCTCCCGACCCCGTCCCACTGGGTGAGGAGGCCGCTGGCACACTAAGGGCTCATTCACACTTCCGTATTAAATGGGTTTTGTTCACTTTTTTTTTTTGTTTATGCGCGTTACCTTTTTTTCCAATCTGCAGCATGTTCAAACTAATCTGTAGTGTCATTGTCCTTAGCCCAGAGAAGCCAATCGGTTGAATTTAAAATCTCATGTTCTGTTTTTGCATAGTTCACAAGTGTGTATTTGGGTTGACATGTGATGGGCTGACCGAGAGGGACGCCCCCTTTTTGTAACATCTAAGTGGTTTTACGGCCGGTATCTTGAGTGATCTACAATCCCAACCGTGGCAATGATGAGTAGCCTGTAACATACAGCTGACCACCTCTGAGTATGGCGCAGGCTTAGGGTATGTGCACACGATAACTGCATTTACGTCTGAAATTACGAAGCTGTTTTCAGGGGAAAATGGCTCCGTAATTTCAGACGTTATTGCATGTACTGGCGTTTTGCGACGTGTCTTTTACGGACGTAATTTGGAGCTGTTCATTGGAGTCAATGAAAAACGGCTCCAATTACGTCCCAAGAAGTGTTCTGCACTTCTTTGACGAGGCTGTTATTTTACGAGCCGTCTTTTGACAGTGACGCGTAAAATGACAGGTCGTCGGCACAGTACATTGTAAAGCCCATTGAAATGAATGGGCAGATGTTTGCCGACGTATTGGAGCCGTGTTCTCAGGCGTAAAACGCCTCCATTATGCCTGAAAATAGGTCGTGTGAACCCAGCCTTAGACTACGAGCCTGCTCCATACTTCCTCTTGGTGGCTGAGATGTACAGTTATGTCACATGCCGCCAAGGGCTTAAAGGGGGTTTCCAGGATTATAAAATCATGGCTACTTCCAGAAACCATGGCACAGACATCCAAAAGGCTTGTATGTGGTATTGCAGCTCAACCCCTTACCTTGCAGTGAAGCTGAGCTTCAATTCCAGATGCAACCTATGAACAGGTGTGGGGCTTTTCTTGGTGGCAACCAGTTTTTGTTTTTTTTCTACTCTAGTGCAGCCGCTTTAAGTCTGCGGCAATAGTAGATACATAAGTCATCAGTACGTTACTCGAATAGTCATGAAACGTAATGATGGTATTCCGATATAACAAGTGTAGTGAGAATAGGAGATTCATTCATTCATTTCCAGCAATTTGGACATCAGTTCAAAGGACTAATTTCTTTTTCATTTGTTTATTTTGACTTGCTTTGCTTTCTCCAGGAGGCGTATGTGATATGGACGATCCTACGCTCCATTTCCATCTATGCTGTAAAACTGCTGCGTGACTCTGCAGATAATGTCAAGTACTTTTTATTACAGCCTGAAAGATCGATTAATCGTTCTTTCAGGCTGTAATCCATTTTCGATTTCATTGAACGAAACATTTCATTAAATAGTATATAGTAAAATATTAATGTCAAGTACTGGATGACTAAATATTTATCATATCTATGTGATTATAATTATTTCTTGGCTTTCTCTCGAAGTCCGGGCATATAGACGGCACAATTCAGAAGCTGTAATAACACTGGTGCCACGGAATAATGTGTGGAGTCTTGTGGTAGGGACGCTAAGAACGAGGTCAGAAACCTGATTTGTAAAGGAGTGACGTGTGCACTGATCATATTCATGATGATTTCTATTAAGCTTTGTGGTCACAAGGAATTTGCTTTGCAAATGTAAAAATGTCTTCAGTCCAGAAACACATGGTGAAACGCGTGAAGATGTTGCAGGCTGCCGCCACACGCCTGTCAGGGGGTGGGAATGTTCTTCTGACCTACTTCTTACACACCATCCCAGGAGAGATCTCTCCTCGTATTAACCAGTCTATCACTCCTCGTCCTTTGGCAGATGCTTTCAACCTATTGGAAGATTTGTGCGCTCGCCAAACATCTGGAGATATTGCTGGAACGCTGCTTAGTGTGATAAAAGATTGAAAGATGATTTTCAGATGTAAAATATATATTTGATTCTCTGTACATACCTCTTCAAATAGCTGTTTTCCTGCATCTTAAGGCCTAATTCACACGAGCGTATTTCACGTCCGTGTTACGCGCGTTAAAACAACGCACGTCACCAGGATCTATGCAATTCAATGGGGCCATTCAGTGTTTTCCACGCAGCGTTTGTCCGTTGTGTGAAACTCACTGCATGTCCTATACTTGTGCGGTTTTTGCGCATCACGCACCCATTGAAGTCAATGGGTGCGTGAAAATCACAGACAGCACACGGACGCACATCCGTGTGCTATGCGTTTTTCACGCAACAGTTGCTAAAGAAATGATGAGAAAAAGAAAAACACCTTCAGTTTATTTTGCTGACGTAATAAACGTGTGACATACGCGCGTAAAAGACGCAGACAGTCACCGTACACGGATCTGCCACGCAAGAAAAAGGCAGCGTTTTTTACGCGCGCAAAACTGACACGTTCGTGTGAATAAGTCCTTAGGCTAGATTCACAGGGGCGTTGCGCATCTCGGACATGGAAAATGGTAGTTTTTCACAACCAAGCTGCAACCGTGCTCTGCGGGATGTAATATCAAGCATCCCCCATGGACTGTCGTTTTTGGAGGGATGCGTGAAAAAATAGGACATGTCCTATTTTCTCATGGACCCTTCACACAGTCCCGTTGAAACAACGGCTGTGTGAACGGCCACATTGAATTATATAGACCCGTGTGACGGCCATACTGACGTTTAACGCGTTCGTGTGAATAAAGCTTTAATTTGTTTAAGTTGGGCCCTGTACTGTTGGCAAAGCTGTCATTTGTATTCGCAGGTTGACTATTTTATTGAGGTGCAGCCCCTGGAGTGCAGCTCTGTTAGGCCTCATGCACACTGCCGTATTATGGATCAGTACTAGTTCTGTGTGGTATGGATCCATAATATGGAGCTAACGGACTCCCCCCATAGAAGTCAATGGGTCCGCGATGACGCTCACCGATGCAGCGCCGACCTCTTCAGATGTGGTCTCTCGTCTTCCCGGGTTCTACGAAGGCGACGCGATGACATCGCTCCGCCTTCACAGATCACGTGAAGATGAGACCACGCATGAGGACGGCCATGAAAAACTGATGCAAAACTGATGTCAAACGGCCATTAATAACAGACAGACGGACTGGAAATGGATGAAAATTTAGAGACCCACTGATGCAAAATGGCCATGAAAAGCTGACCGTTGTTCCGTTTTTAATGGACATTTTTTTTTCACTCTCGTGTGCATGTAGCCTAAGTGGCTCCAATTCACCTTATGTATACTCTTTCACTCACTATTTGTACCCTTTGTGTGTTGCTCCTTACAGCGCCTCTGTTGTTAAATGGAGGTGCTTTACACAAAGTTATTAATAAGGTCCATTTATAAAACAGGCCTGGACAAATATTACCAAAATCTAGGCCTGCAACAGTGGATTCTTGTAGGACTTGTCACATGAAGACAACACTTTAGCTGATCGCCGCTACCATTTGTATTGCTTGATAGGACATATGGACAGGGGTTGTCTTCTTGTGAGAACCCCTTTAAGCTACTATAGAGATGTGAGGGAGAAAACACATCAATAAAGTACCAGTAAACCTATTGCTTGTAGGATGAGTGAGCCTCTTTCTCACATGTAGTAATGCCCCATACTAGTCACTATGTATTATTGTCCACTAAAGCACACCACATTGCTTCGATCTCTCTCTACGACTGTCACAGCAGCTAAACCTTCAGTCTGCACCCCCCCCCCCCCCCATTATTTACAGATGTGCCTCCCACTCCCCCTTTGTTCATAGCAGGGATTATGCCCTTTGTTCCCCGTTTCCTGCACTGGTCACAGCAGGCTCTTCTCTTCACCAATTAGTCACAGCAGGGCTGCCCCATTATACTGGCTTCCACTATATGCCCTCTACTGGCTAGAAGCTGCATGCGAGCAGCCTAACTTCTGCTGCAGCATGGCCCTGGATTGTTCTCAGCAATTCTGATTGGATGAGAGCAGTCATTTTCAGCTATAGGCCGGGCACAGAATACAGATCTCCAATTGATGGTTCTGTATACCATGTAGAGAGCTGTCGACACACACTACAAACCAGCAGTAAAAAGGAATTTGATCATGCCTATAGTAATACAAAGAACAATATGTAAAAAAAAAAATATTTCACTGTGGGTATCGATATAAAGCTACCAAAAGCCCCTCAAACACACCAAAATGGATAGACATGGTATACACTTGACAGTAAGATGGCACCACACGTCTTAAATGAGATAGATACAGAACTATACAATTACCACCAAGATTCCAGTTACAATATATACCATCTAAGCCACACTGTTATAAATTCACTAAAATGGCAAAAATAAATATCTCATATGTTGGAGCATATATCTACTCAAATGAGCCTGCCACTCATATAAGTATTTGTGTAAATGTAGGTCCGACCACTACAACACATTTACAAATAAACCTCCTCGCTGCTGACAGAACACCAAGCCGCAAGATATAAAGAACCAACCACTGCTACACAGCTTGTCCGGAGGCATCTCCGGAGGAGATTAAAGCTACCTAACTCTTCAGGTGACTTTTCAGAATAAGCGGTCATATCTGTACGTGAGAAATACCACTGTTTCTGGCCATTATTTGATTTGTATATTGCATTGTTAAGCAGGCTCTCTCTCATTCTTAGGGTATGTGCACACACACTAATTACGACCGTAATTGACGGACGTATTTCGGCCGCAAGTACCGGACCGAGCACAGTGCAGGGAGCCGGGCTCCTAGCATCAGTTATATACGATGCTAGGAGTCCCTGCCTCTCTGCAGGACAACTGTCCCGTACTGTAATCATGTTTTCAGTACGGGACAGCAGTTCCACGGAGAGGCAGGGACTCCTAGCGTCGTACATAACTATGATGCTAGGAGCCCGGCTCCCTGCAGTGTGTTCGGTCCGGTACTTGTGGCCGAAATACGTCCGTCAATTACGGACGTAATTAGTGTGTGTGCACATACCCTCACTTGCCTCTGAGCTAGTGGATGGTGCCTAAGTACTATTATGTCTTCCATTCACTGCACACCTAGAGGAGATAGATAGAAGATAGGAATCTTGCTCTCCTATAACATACATAGAAGCTGCAGCAGCGTGGAGGTCGCTGCTTCAAATCCCCTAGGAGGACTAAAAATAAAAAGAAACCGTTAAAGGGAATGTGTCGCTAGAAAAAATTTTTTTTTTTTTTTTTGTTAAACAGTGTATAGGTGATTAAACATTGTTCTAATTTTTCAATTTTTTCACGAGTCAGGAAATATTATCAATTGGATTCTAATTTATAACATTTCCCAGCGCTGGTCACTAGATGGAGCAATTCCCAAAATTGCAGCATTGCATATGGTAAAGCAACCACATTGCTTTATGCTGCAAAATTTGAGAAAACTCACTCGATCTAGTGAGCTCTCAGAATCTAGTGCCGGGAGAAACGAGGGGATTGAACGGTCAAACCTCCTACACTGTGTGTCGCCATTTTTTGAGCTAACACACAGTGTAGTAGGTTAACATACAGTAGTAAACACACAGTAAAACACGTACATACACAGAAATAACTTACCTGCTCCTGCCGCCGCCGCTTCCTCCAGTCTGTCCGCTCCGTCTGCTACCTCCGCTCCAAGTGCACAAGTCCGGAAGCCGCGACCGGAAGTAGTAATCTTACTGTCCGGCCGCGGCTTCCGGTCTACAAGAAAATGGCTCCGGACGTCGCAGAGTTCAATTTGGACAGTTCCCACACAGACAGCGTACAGCATAGTGGATGGAACGGGCCCCGTTCGCATTCACTATGGGGCTGTATGTGCCGTATTCCATGTCTGTATGTGTCGTTAATCGACACATACGGAGGTGGAAAAAAAAATGGCAGCCCCCATAGACAAGAAAAAGTGAAAAAGTAAAACACAAACACACAAATACCAAATTTTTTAATAAAACACTAAAAGCAAATAGATATAAAAAAATTTTTTTTCGTGACACTGGTCCTTTAAAGAGGCTCTGTCACAACATTATAAGTGCCCGATCTCCTACATAATCTGATCAGTGCTGTAATGTAGACAAGTGGTGGTTTTTTATTTTGAAAAATGAACATTTTTGAGCAAGTTATGATGAATTTTAGATTTATGCTAATTAGTGTCTTAATAGACTAGGCGTGTTTTTTACTTTTGACCAAGTGGGCGTTGTACAGAGGAGTGTATGACGCTGACCAATCAGCGTCATGCACTTCTCATTGTTCCAGCCCAGCTTCTTTCACTGCACAATCACGCTGGGCTGGAACAATGAGAAGTGCATGACGCTGATTGGTCGCTGATTGGTCAGCGTCATACACTCCTCTATACAACGCCCAGTTGGTAAAAAGTAAAAACACGCCCAGTTGGTCATTAAGAAACATTAGCATAAATCTAAAATTGCTCCTAACTTGCTCAAAAATGATTGTTTATCAAAATAAAAACCACCACTGTTGTCTACATTACAGCGCTGACCAGATTATGTAGGAGATAGGGCACTTATAATCTGGTGACAGCCTCTTTAAAAAAAAACAAAAAATGTAATATTTATTTATTTTTTCTTTTGTGTGTGTGTGTGTTCCAAAAAAAAACAAATCTGATCTGCATAATTCTGCTTTTCATTACTATTCAAAATTCCTATATGGTCAAGCTCCGTTGATTCTGATTGGCCGAATGGAGAAACCATGCTAAAACTTTAGTGCGCTTAAGTACGAAGGTGAACTACCAGGAATGTGCTGCTCTGGCGGAAAGGTCAGAATACCCGATTTTTACCTGTTTCGCCAGAGAAGCTCGATGGTTTCTCCACGCACTCTGCTGAGTTTTTGACACATCCGGGTCTACAACAATACCTACACAATTTGGTGAAGACTTTCGGACTAATTTTACTGCAGTTTCTGGGTCGCATTTGCTACAGCGTTTTGCACAGCAAATTCGACCCATGTGCAGGGTGGCTGAGAGAGAACAAATCGAACAACTGTTCACTCACGTGGCCGGTTTTCCTATGTATTACTTTTTTATTATGCCAGTTTCTAAATTGAGGTTAAAATCCAAATAAAGGGCTATTTATGTAATCTGATGTGTAGAATCGCGTCACTCAAGACAGTCCATTGAGTAATGACCAGTTTTGAACTACTTTAGTAACCTGGTATCCTTCTCTACACATTCCACTAGAAGCTTTTCAGCTTCTCTAGGCATAGATGCCCAAAGAAGTAGCTGCTGTTGGGCGTCACTATACTAAATCCACAATACCTGCCTTAAAGGGAATGTGTCGCTAGAAATTATTTTTTTTCAGGCTAACAATTAGGATTTGAGTGACTACACATTTGTTTTAATTTTTTCACAAGTCAGGAAATATTATAAATTAGATTATAATTTATAACATTTCCATGTGCTGGGCACTAGAGGGAGCAGTTCCCAAAATTGCTGCATCGTCACTGTGGCAAAGCAGCCTCATTGATTTATGCTGCAAATTTGGGATGGACACACTCTCCTCTAGTGTCCTGACACAATCCCCCCTCCCTTATTCTGGCTAGTGCCAGGAGAAGGAAGGGTTTGAATCTTCAAACCTACAATGTGTGCCGCCATTTTCTGAGCGACTGCACAGTGTAGGAGGATTAGATACAGGGCTCAGCAGACAGTATCACACGAACACAATACACACATCACATACACGAACATAAATTACCTGCCTCCGCTGGTCTATGCTCCTATTCCTTGCGCCTGAACATATGGCCGGAAGCCGCGGGCGGAAGTCGTCATCTTACTGTCCGGCAGCGGCTTCCGGTCCACATGAAAATGGCGCCGGATTTCGCTCTGCAAACGAGCTTCGTTTTGGTCTGTGTGGGAGCGGCGCATGCGCTCCAGAGAATAGAATGGCTCCCGTTCGCATTCTCCATGGGGTTGTATGTGCCGTATTCCATCTCTGTATGTGTCGTTAATCGAGACATACAGAGATGAAAGGAAAAAAAAAATGGCAGCCCCCCATAGAGAAGTAAAAGTTTGAACACAGTAAAAATTAGAACGTGACAATACTAATAAATACAATTTTTGTTTATATTTTATTAAAATCAATATAATAAAAAAAATAAATAAATCATGACCCCTTCCCTTTTAAAGACTGTCACCTCGAAAAAACAAATGTAATCAGTAAATTGCTGAAGAGACGCATATTCCGAATCTGTGATTTTTATCTTTGTACATGCGTCAACCCGCTGTACGTTCCAAACAGGTCGTGCTCTGCATGCTGATGGCGAGTCCTCTCCATTATATCGCTGAGCTTAGGAGTCCTCTCTATGCAGCGCGTGGCCCACTTGCATGGTGTTGCGCATTTGCAGGCTTGCTGCAGGGGAATGCAAGTGAATAGAAAGATAAAAATTGTAGATTCAGTGTCTTTTTAGCAGTTTACTGATTTTATTGCAGTATTATGGGGGTGTTGGAGGTGACTGTCTCTTTAAAATCCATTGTGTATGTTACTGTAGCAGTTCTTGTCACACTATTTTTTTTTTTTATACATACTAATATACAACTTGCGCAGCAGGACGTCGACAACGCCACATGTACACCCAAGTGAAGGTTGTGTTATGCAACCCGTGCACACGTATGGACTTTGAAAGCTGTTGAACACACAAGACCTCGTCCAAGTAATTGTTAATACTTTTAATGTGGTCAAACCTTCATTGTTTTCTGGAATTCCCACGGAAACTGTGGAGCGTGTGAATGGCAGTGTGGGGGGATCTAAACGTCTCCGCTATTGTGAAGTATATTTACGCTTACTAACTCTGGTTTACAAGTGCTCGTGTCCATGAATAAGCTTACATTGTTTTTTGGGTTCATGCTCCCATGTGCCTCTGCTTTCCATTGCATGGCGTATCGCGGCACTATTCTGCTCTAGAAGCATTGGACGCAACATATAGAGGAACTGTGCCATGTACAGGCTCTGGGCTTTACCATGTACATGCCGCCTAATTCTATAGTGCCAAGTGTAGGTCAGTGTGGACATCCCTTTCGTGGTTCAGTTTAGTGCACTCTACTTCTATTATGAAAAATAAACTCCACATTTTGGCATCTTTTTGCTTAAAATACAGAGCATAAAAAATATTGGTTGTAATCTAGCTTTATTAGCAATGGCTACAGTCACTTCCGGACTTGTTGAGCAGCAATTAATACTGGTGAGTTTTTGTTGTAAATCAAAACTCTGTAGACTTCAATTGGTTCTAGCTAACAACTAGATTGAAAGTGAACCTATCATTTTAAAGTTTATTTAATGTAAAGAAGTCCATGGCTCAGTGTGGTTTAATTTCATATGTTTTATAGGGGTCAGAGCTCCAAATCCCCTCCTTTTACACCCGCGAAAATTTTGGCTTTTAACTGCCTCGAGGGGAAGTTAAGGATCAATGGTACCTTTTAAAACAGTCTTCGGTGATCTCCCCCTAGTGGTGACTGCAGGCAGCCTGAATTTTACAGCTGTGAGAAGGGGGTTTGTAGCTCTAACAAAAAATATTAAGCCCGGAGTCCTTTGGCAATATTAGGCATACAATTTTAGAGCTATAAAGATTAAATTAAAAAAACAAAACAATATATACACTTAAAGGGGATGTGCAGCAACGTCTCACCACGCCAGAGTTGAGACTGGGTGGAAGACAGTGGTACTCCACAACCCCCTTTTTTTGAAGTATTATGTGGTTCAGAAGAGCTATTTATTAATTTGTAAACCTGCACAAAAACAATTTATTTTTGTTAAATGGTGACTAACTTCTCTAAGGCTGGTTCCCGTCACAAAAATAATTTTAAGTGCATACATTTTTGCAATATATTCAAATTTTTCTTTTTTTTTTTTTTTTTTTTTATATAAACTACTACAGTGCTCTTTGAATTGATTTCTATGCGAGAAGTGCTATCCTGAGAGCTGTGTACAATGATACGGCAGGATAGAGCTCTCGACGACCTTTCTGTATACTTCGTCCTGCTGCCAGTATTTTTGAAGGGGTTGTCCAGAATTAGAAAAATAGTTTTTTGCTTTTTTTTTATACCACAAACAGGTGGCTGAACTGCAATATCTAGCACAGTCCAGGGACCGTTGTGGCACTGTCTGGACCCTTTTTTTTTTTTTTTTTCTTATCCTTGACGACCCCTTTAATATTGGATATGAAAAACAAAAATACTTGTTTAGAAAAACAGCGAAGGCCGAATTTACACGAGCGTGTTCGGTCCGTGATATACGGACCGTATATCGGCAGTATTTCCCCGACCGAAGACTGTGCAGGGAGCCGGGCTCTTAGCATCATAGTTCTCTATGACGTTAAGCGTCACTGCCGACATACGGTCCGTATATTACGTACCGAACATGCTTGTGTAAATCCGGCTTTAGAAGTGTCAAGCTTATGACCGTGTCCCCATTCTGGAACCCTCAGTGATCTTCTATAATCTTTGAGGAAACCTGGCAGCGTTCAGTTTCCCTACAGCACCACCACAGGAGAAATTAAAGAGACTCTGTCACCAGAATATAAAATAATAAACTGTTCAATACCATAAATTCATGTGTTTTAGTCTCTCCCAAACCGGATGTTAAAAGTAAAAGCTAGCTCGCGGAAGCTGGAACTGACCCAGTCCCCCCTGCACTCAATTGTATCCTCTCCCTTATCTGCTATCGGTTCCCTGCCCCGCTGCTCGGTGCCTTGCCAGTGAGGCGGGCGGTGCGATGTCTCAGAAGAGAACAGGCCTGCAACGCTGGAGGACAGAATAGGAACGGGCGCAGGTGAGTATGTGACGTTTATTTTATGTAGTGCCACTCAGTGCCCACTATCTAGAGGGCACATTGGCTTATGAATTTTAAACCTCCATTGACCTTAGCCCCATCACGTACCTCACACATTAATCCAATGTTACCCATTATGACTGTGAGGTACTTGATGGGATCACTTACTCATAGTAAGTGATCCCATCAAGTACCTCAGTTATAATGGGCAACATTTGGTTAATGTGAGGTTCATGATTGGGTTAATTACTATTCATGTGAGACAAATGAGGGTTCAAAATTGATAACACTGCCTCGCATGAGAAAATGGAAGTCCTTTTGTTTTTTGTTTTTTTTTTTGTTTTTTTTTAAATGAAAGTATCATTCTGGTATTAAGAATCGTGATACTACAAAAAGTATCGGTATCCGAGCCCAAATTCTGGTATCGTGACAACCCTAGTGTCTTCTAAATCTGTTCCTACACAGCCGGATCCTGCCATTCCGCTATACTGAATGCTTTGATATATTGCAAGCACAGCACAGCCAGAGGTGTCCCATTTGAGCCCATAAAATTACTATAATTACTATGTATTACACTTACTGAAAATGTGCTGATAAGATGAAACCATATTGGACATATGCTGCCCAACAATCGGTGAGTACTTTCAAGCTGGTAATGATTAGTTTGGGCTTTTATCCAATGTAAACACTTAGGCCCCATGCACACGACCGTAAAAAACCTCCGTTTTTGCGGACCGCAATTTGCGGTCCGCAAAAACGGAGCCATTCACTTTTATTGAACACTGACACCTTTCCGTAGCACTACGGAAGGGTGTCAGTGCCGTGGAAATGTTCCGGGAATTATGGAACATGTCCGTTCTTTCGCATTTTGCGGGCCGTGCTCCCATACTTTGTATGGGAGCACGGCCCGAAAATGCGGCTGTCGGTCAGCGGCCGGCCGTGTCCGCAATCACGGGCTGTGATTGCAGGCACGGTCGTGTTCATGGGGCCTTACTGTTCTCAAAAGACCGACAGTCACTATTACAACATGTAGATTAGAAAGTGGAGAAAGACTTCATGTTACTTATATTCGCATGGGTAACCACACAAAAATGGCAGAAATATGCTAGTGGCGCCAACAATATGCATATTCCTGTGTATAGTAGGAATGCGTTATCTTGGAGACTACTGTGTGGGGACATATAACCCAAAAGTGTGATAGCGGGGTTCTAAGATAATAGTTGTCCCAGGCATCCGGGAATGAGAGGGTGCCCCTTTTTCTGTGGATAGGTAGCCTTTCATGCGCATCCATTGTAAATTAATACGACAAGGACGCACTGACGTGTTGATATGGTTAATAGACTGTTCACATACTCTTGGCCAGTATCCGCTGTTTTTCTAAAGTAAACCATCTATGGTAATCTAAGTCTAGTTCAGAAGATCTGCAGCAGTTCCAGGTACTACGGCCATTGTGTGGATGCTAAATTGGGGCTACATTGCAATGTGAAACTGTTTTTCTATGACATTGCAGCACTTTTGTGTGGTGACTTTATGAAGTGTGAGGACAAGCATGTCTGAGCACTTGTGTTTACACTCCCAGTAAACCCGAACTACCTGCTACAATATGATCTGGACCAGTGGTTCCAAAACTTTCTTGGGTCGGGACCCACTTTTGGCTGAGACTTTTTTTGTTTGGGACCCCCACTACCGTATCTAGCCCCAGTCGAAAAATAAGTTCACAAAACAAACAACGATAATTGTATTAAAAAAAAAACCACAAAAAAAAACGAAAGCAAGCACTGGAGTATTCTGGGAACAATTTTATAATAAAGTAAAAAAATAAATTTAATGCGCTTGTTTTTCCGAAACTAGCTTCTCTATCTCTCTATCTCTCTCTCTCTCTCCTTCCCCCACCGGATGGCTGGAGGAAACTGACATAGAGGCCTAACTATGGTGGGTCATGTGATCCAAACATCAGTGGCCATATCTGGACTGCAGATCCAAACCGCATATTGGTGAGTGAATCGCGACCCCCCCCCCCGGATGTCTTCACACGACCCCCAGGGGGGTCGCTACTCACAGTTTGGGAAATACTGTTCTGCTGAATAGGTTATGGATTCTTTAGTCTGGATTAAAGGCTTTTAAATTATCTATGTAGTTCTAATCATTTACTAATAGCTTTAACAGCGTTTGGAGAACTTTGCACCATTGTTATCTCTTTACAGATGCATGAAGTGTTCTGACCAATACAAACTGCTCTGCTTAGCACATTTCACAAATGTTGCATACTTCTGCCATTGTGAAGGGTTGTTTGTTGCGAGACAAGTTGGGTTTTTCTTTATTGGCACTATTTTGGGGTGCATAGTTTTTGTTTTTTTTAAATTTTATTACCATATTTTTATCGTAACGGGGGCAGGACAGCAATTCTGTGTTAAAAAAAAAGTGTGATATAAATAACAACTTTATTGTGCAGGTTGTTACAATTAGGCTGGGTTCACACGACCATGTTACGTCCGTAATGTACGGAACGTATTTCGGCCGGAAGACCCGGACCGAACACAGTGCAGGGAGCCGGGCTCCTAGCATCATAGTTATGTACGACGCTAGGAGTCCCTGCCTCTGCGTGGAACTACTGTCCCGTACTGTAATCATGATTACAGTACGGGACAGTTGTCCTGCAGCGAGGCAGGGACTCCTAGCATCGTACATCACTATGATGCTAGGAGCCCGGCTCCCTGCACTGTTTGGTCCGGGTCTTCCGGCCGAAATACGTTCCGTACATTACGGACGTAACATGGTCGTGTGAACCCAGCCTTACGGTGATACCAAATTTCTACTTCCTTTTTTTTTTTTTTTTGGGGTAACTTTTAATTTTTTTTTGAAACTTCTTTGTTTTTGTTGCTATAATCCATGGGGCCATGTAGTGTATTCTGTGTTATGGACCACTTCCGTATGTTGTTATGCCCTAAATGCATTCTTGAAGAACAAGCTTTTATGAACATATGTCATTATAGAGGTGTAGCGTGAGCCGCACCAATTTAGTCACCTGCTGCATGGCTGGAAATGTATGCAGATATTATTCACTGGGATTATTTCCTACTTAGTCTGTGTTGGCAATGGACAGATGTAATCCAGTTTCCTAATACTTTCCCATGTTCCATTGTTTTGAGTCAACCAATTGATACATTCAATGGGGCTTTTATACTGTAAGGGTATGTGCACGTGATCACTGCATTTACGGCTGAAATTACGGAGCTGTTTTCAGGAGAAAACCGCTCCGTCATTTCAGACGTAATTGTTCGTACTCTCATATCGCGAGGCGTCTTTGACGGCCGTAATTTGGAGCTGTTCTTCATTTGGATTCCATGAAAAACTGCTCAAATTACGTCCAAAGAAGTGTCCTGCAATTCTTTGCTGAAGCTGTTATTTTACATTCCGTCTTTTGACAGCGACGCATAAAATTACAGGTCGTCGGCACAGTACATCGGCAAACCCATTCAAATGAATGGGTAGATGTTTGCCGACGTATTGGAGCCGTATTTTCAGGCGTAAATCGAGGCATAATACACCTAGTTTACACCTGAAAATAGGTCGTGTGAACCCAGCCTTAGGCTACGTTCACACGGGTTGGATACATTGCGTAAAGGCACACCAAATTGTGGTGCTGTTTTTCGGCCGGGAATGTCTGCTGTGGAAAACGGAAGAGGGGAAAAAAAACCTGCTCACCGCAGATCAAATTCAGTGTCTCTTCCTCTTGTTTACGCAGCATGTGGATCAGATTTGTTCAAATCGCATCCACTCTGCTGCTACTGCATTATGCTGCGGATTTTCCGCAACTAAATCCGTTTTGGAAAAGCTGCAGTATTTATGCTACGTGTGAACGCTGAATATCCTTGACAAAATAGTACGGGTCCACTGTATGAGGACTTCACGCAGTTGCATGTGTCTTGCTGCATTTGTAGAGAACCGTTCTCAAACCTAGAGATTCCAAAGGAATATTTTCTGTCTTCGAGTTATCGCCACCTACCCCCTATTCTCCTTCGGAAGATTATGCTAATGCTTAACTTTACTGGTTCTTGAACAACATTGTATTGCCTAGATAAGTCATTAAAATCACTTGTTTTGTGTTGCTCATTGAAAGCCAGAAGTACGACTCCATGCGTGAGTCAAGGACAGGATCGGATCTTATCCTATTCAATCAGGATCAATAATTATATCGCTCAATCACAGAGCTGTAATTTGTATGAGCACTTAGGTGAAGGTAATGCACTGGATTTCTAGTCATGCAGTGAATCGCTGTAGCACCAGGGCCCACATTTCTAATGCCAACCATATTATATATGCTTGTTGTAAGGGTATGTTCACACTTGTCAGATTTACCTTATTTTTCATGAAGTCTGCAGCAGAAATCCCAGGCTGAAGCATACATATGGATTAGCCCTATTATAATAAGATTTAAAATTGGCAGTGTGTTCATCATTCCGCACAGATAAATTTTGTTTCTGGAACATTTAAATGGTGCAGAATCTGCTCCTAAATACTCATCAAATCCACAAAGTGCGAACATGGCCTAATATAAGGAAAATGTATTTCCATCTACCTGTGTTTTTTTTTTTTTTCATATGAATGCATAGGGAAAAATGTGTGCCATGTTTAGACATGCCATAAGGAATATTTCTAGGGGAAGATGTGGTGTCTCTCGGAGGCACCATACAGTGGCCTACAGGCCCATAGGAACTGTGCTGCCATACAAGTTCAGTGCTATGTATATGTGACGTTAAAGGGGTTTTCCAGGGGCACAAAGTTTTATGAACTGATATTCTATCTAACTAATTAATAAAGTTCCTAATATATAGTCTGTATTAAATCTGAACACATTTCTTCCTATTCTCCCTACATCTGCTCTGCCGGAAGTTCTGATTTTCATCGTTTTTTTTGTTTTTTTTCTCTAGACACAGGCTCGTACATGAGTCAGATTACACACAGCCCTGTGTTGATGCCTCGCTGACCTACGTAACAACACTGGTTCTCCCTTCACCTTTAGTTTATCCCACCCACCTGCTTTATCTGCGGGCTGGTCACAGGATCCTGTGACCGCACCTCCGATATCTAATGTAATCCCCATCATCCCTAAATATATGTACCCCATTTTAACTAGATATAAAATGGTGCTGCTATTGAAATACAAGCAAAGAATGAATGGAGCGGACATTGAGGAGGCTGTGGACCAATAGGATGCCTCAAACCCGGGACTTCTGACGTACACCCGTGTTTGAGGCATCCTATTGGTCCACAGTCTCCTCAATGTCCGCCCCTTTGAATTCTTTGATTACCCCTCAATGCCTGCCCCATTTGCCTCTTATTGTTAAAACTCCTCAGTGCTCGTGCGCTGGCATGGAAAAAAAATGTCCCTCGAAATCCCCTTTAAGCTGGTCATAGAAGTAAGTTTTGTTTTGATACTCCAATTACAAATAATATTAATATGTTACTAAATTGAATAGCGCTGATCATTTTAAACGCTTATCAGACCAGATTTGAAGGACAAGGTCACACATGGTGGAAATCTGGCTTTTGCTTCTAGCTTTACCCTGTGAAAATCCTTCTGTAAAATCGTCATTATTTTATTTTTTTCGGCCTAAAGAATGTCGTTTTGTAAAACCACACTCCCTTGCGTTGCGCCTTTTTGAGGACTTTCAGTGTAAATTCTGCACCGAAAACCCTCAATTACATCACGATTGTTAAACTGTGTAGTGTTTTGAGGGCAATGAAATGTTTGCCATAATGTAAATTATGTTCCAGGGATAGAATTGTGACCAGTATATTTGCATCGGTGCCGATTTCCTGACTTGAGATTTCTGATATCAGCACACATCGGTTCAGGAGGCATCTTTAGGCCTGTCGTCACCTTAGTACATCCAAAAATTTTCTCCATTAAAATAATAGTACAAATAGCGCTCTCAAAAAAGTGTTTGGCTTTACCTGAATAGCTTTTTGTAACACTGGGTTGAGTTTTTTTCCATAGTGACTTTTCTAGTGTTTAATCGTACCTGTGCATTACAAATAGTATCACTAGTGTTCTTTCTCATTACATGGAGACGGCAGGACTCCGTAAGAAGTGGATTACGAATGGCTTCATTCCACGTGATCAAAGTCCACTGCTGGATACTGCAGCTCTTGTTTTCCCAAGTCCTAATTAAATGTCGCTGCTGCCTTCATTAGCAATCCACCTAAATTGTGCAAAGCATCCTCTGAATTACATTACGCTGGGAGATTTTTTTTAATATTTTTTTTATCCTTCAAGCCGCATTAATCCTTCTGATTGGAATGCCTTGTGAGCCTTTTGTTCTTTCTCTTGATATCCAATTTTACATACATCCCTGTAAATCATCCCCACGCATATTTTTTTTATTTTTTGTACTTAACATATGCATACATAATGTGCTAGAACATAGGTAGGCAACCAAAAAGTTGAGATCTTCAGGTAGATCTTTGACAGGTTTTGAGAAGAGCATTGATTTCTTAGTTCACAAGTTTTTGACTTGGCATCAGTATTTATCACCATAGTCCACAGGAAGCCTCATTTTATGTTTACTTTTCTGGCTGACACATTCTTCCCTCCTTCGTTCTCCTTTGAACATGTGATGTTTCGCCTCCATTTTCTTGAATTTCACTTGAATAGGAGCAGAGCTGCAGTACTGCAGCAGGGCCACTATACAGTGTACAGAGCCATCCGCCTCATATACTGATCTATCCTGCGGATAGGTCATCAGTCTAAAAAAACAGCCCCCAACCTGGACAGCCCCTGAAACAACATAGATAACTTTTTATTTTAACTTAAAATACCTGTATAAGGCCTCATGCACACGACCGTAAAAACTCCCGTAATCACGAGTTGTAATTACGACCCGTAATAACGGGCTCATAGACTTCTATTGGCCACGGGTAATTTCCCGTTTTCTTTACGGGAAGGTGCCCGTGCTGTTGAAAAAGATAGAACATGTCCTATTTCAGGCCGTAATAACGGCACGGACAGCCCATAGAAGTCTATGGAGCTCCCGTAATGACGGGTGGCTACATGTGTGCACCCGTCATTACGGCAGTGTTGCTAGGCGACGTCTGTAAATAGTCACTGTCCAGGGTGCTGAAAGAGTTAACTGATCGGCAGTAACTCTTTCAGCACCCTGGACAGTGAATTCCAATCAGAATATAGAGCAACCTGTAAAAAAAAAAAAAAAAAAAGACGTTCATACTTACCGAGAACTTCCTGCTTCCTCCAGTCCGGTCTCCCGGCCGTTGCCTTGGTGACGCGTCCCTCTCGACATCCAGCCCGACACCCCTGGATGACGTTTCAGCGCATGTGACCGCTGCAGCCAATCACATGCTGCAGCGGTCACATGGACTGCCGCGTCATCCAGGGATGTCGGGCTGGATGTCAAGAGAGGGACACATCACCAAGACAACGGCCGGGTAAGTATGAATTTCTTTTACTTTTACCTCGGAAAGGGCTGCCCCTTCTCTCTATCCTGCACTGATAGAGAGAAGGGGTTGCCGATTAGTGCAGTGCAATTTTGCATCGAAAACGTGCCCGTAAATACCGGTGGAATACTGGTGACACCTGAACCGTATTTACGGGCACGGGTCCATAAATACTGGTCCAAAACGGGTCGAATACGTGTGACACCGGACCCATATTTACGGGTGGGAAAAAATACGGTCGTGTGCATGAGGCCTTAGGTGTGGATAGTTTAAATTACCTGCAATAAATAAAAAAAAATTGGCTTTAGGAGTACATCTACAGCTACATATTCTAATCTTCATGTATCGGTAAGATAGAATCTGATTCCAGCCATTTGCCCCATACTTTGCAACATTTATCAGGACATACTTTATGCTGGTAAATAACTTGATTTAGGTATTACAATGCTTGTAAATGTTTTTCAAGAAGGATATGGAAGGTAGTTTGTCAGCCATCCAATGTACTACTATTGTTTTTCAAGCTAAAAATAAAGTTCCTAGTCTTTTTTTTTTTTTTTCAAAGTGATATGGTGGAGGATGAAACCCTGGATCGGTTTGCGCCTCTTCTAGCAACACAGACTGAATGTGTGTGTGTGGGTGGGGAAGAGTTAATTTCACCGACATTAAACTCTATATTCTGGCCACCAACACCCGCATTCTATAGGACTAGCTAATCGACTTGTTATATTACACATCGATCTCCTTAAAAAAAGACCCTTGGTTTACCCAAGGCTCTCCTCTTACACCTACTCTTCTCCTTGCGTCTACCCATGGTGAAAAAGTAACCCTCTTCTCCTTTGTCTGGAAAACTTGGGTCACTGCTAAATGCCGTCTTCGTCTCTCCACTCAAATCTCGTATCTCTCATTTTGCCATAATTCAGCATTTCAAGGAGGTAAAGCACCCTTTATTTTTCACAGACGAGTATACGAACGGTGAAAGATCTTGTTGACTGCTCCACACGTAGGGCTCTCGTTCTCTCAACCCTTTGCCAAATATGAATCCATTCGCCCTTATTTCTTTTCAAGCTCAAAGCTACAGCACGAGTATATTGCGCTCCCTGGGATGACCATTTTAGTCGCGAACTTGTCACTCTGACGGTACCCTACAAACAAATCTCTGCTTACTGCTCGTTTTTCTCACCGCAAATAAATTATGAAACCGTCTGTTTGGAACGGTGGACTATTTATGACCCAGCGCTTACTCCTGACTTAATCCTCCAGGCTCTCTACAAGGCGTTGAAATCCCATCGGCTGTTTCCTATTGGGAGATGTTCTTGAAAGCTGCGTAAAAAAGTCATATTGCGCTCCTATTGAATTTCCACGTAGGAAACTTACTAACACTTGCCCTCAGTGTGGACCAAACGTTGCCAATATGTGTCATTGTTTATGAGCTGAAGTGGTGGCTCTAACTTTTTGGAACAGGATATTGTTTTTTTTACACAAGCATACTGATCAACATATATCATTAACCCACTTTTCCCAGCCTCCGAATACATCAGAGGCTGCTATTCTGCTTCTGCTTGCAAAATCATCCTACACACCTGGTTGGGTCCAGAAATCCCGTCCCACCGCCTAATCTTGGCAAAATTGTGTGTTTTGCTGCAAATGGACTGAATAAATTCCCTACAGTTTAGTGATGTTTATAAACCTGGTGACCAATCATTTGGCTTTTTGCCTACCCATGTTCGATCCCGACTATGTCAATGCTTCAGTTTCACGGTCTGGTACTTTGAACACTCTCTAGTTAGTGGACATCTATTATAATTATATCTTATCCATGTCACTTCTGAGTGCGTTTGTGTGTTTTTTATTTTCCTTGTTTTTGTGCACTTTTGCCTTTTTGGTCCAAAACATTTTTTAGTTACCAACAAGGTATACAGAAAGCGAAAATAAAAAAAGTTTGCAAACATCCACATAAGTAAAGTATAAAATTCTTTGTAGTACATGGGTATCCAGAGTGTAACATTATTATGCAAAATGTACAAAAGTTGAGGCATTGGGACCATTTTGATTCGATTTACCATGGCCAATCATAGTCATCGGTAGCCTACACCCAGTATTTACCTTCGTTTCGAACCTGCTCATCAGGGGTAGAAGATTAAAGGAGTGTGTGTGTGTGTGTGTGTGTGTGTGTGTGTGTGTGTGTGTGTGTGTGTATATATGTGTATGTATATATATATATATATATATATATTACAAAAACCGTGTATTAGAGTGTTTTGTGCAACTTTGTAGTATGTTTTTATTAAATGTTTTAACTTTTGTAGATACAGCGTCTATGTATACTGGATACATAAAAGCCTGAAGCCTGAATCCGTAAGGTCAGCACGACTGACTGCTTTGGCGACAGCGGATTCTGCGTGTCTCAGATAACAGGTGGAACCTGCATGTCAATCACCTCTACGTTTATAACTTAGATGTGATCGGTAACCGCTCGATCCTGCTAAACTTACGGATTCAGGTTTCAGCGCAGGATACAGCTTCTATGTATCCAGTATACATAGAAGCTGTATCTAAAAGTGAAAAATATTTTTTAATAAAAACAAATTACAAAGTTGCACAAAACACTCTGATACTGTTTTAGTTAACCTTTTGAATGAGTCTTTTTTATTTTTTATTTTTTAAGGCCCCATGTACACGACCGTAAAATCGCCCGTAATTATGGACCCATTCTTTTCTATGGCCGACTGACACCTTCCCGTAGGTGTCCGTGCCGTAAAAACTTTCCATAAAAAGTAGGACATGTCCTATATTTTTTGATTTTACAGTTCGCGCACCCAACTTTATAATGAGAGCACGGCCCGCAAACGTGGACGGCTGTCCGCGCCCGTAATTACGGACAGTGATTATGTGCCAGGGAGATTGCAAAGGCAGTTGTTCAACTGAGGACAGATTTATCCCGTTTAATGGTCGATCCTGACCCGATGCCAAAGTCCTGTATTGTATACATCAGAGTCTTTAGACTATTCTATATCACCCAAGAGAAGCATATCATCTACTGCTGAAGAAGAAACGGATCCCACGCTTTGAAACGCGTTCACTACTAATAGTGTGCATGAGGACTGAGACATTTGAGACACCATCTACTTAGGAAAAAGCATTTGCTACATCTAGTATTGTGGGCAGTAATTAAATTGAGAGAAAGCCGCTGCTTCCCATCCATCGGAAGCACTACAAGTACCAGTGGCCTTATCAATATAAGCATTGCCAACCAACTAAACCTACTAATCAGGTGCTTCAAGAAGTTACAGCACTAAAAGTACAACGGAACTGTGTAGTGCTTATCTGGCACGTAAAAAAAGAAAAATAACACGGACATTGTGCATAATGGCATCGTAATTGTAATGAGTCAAGTGGATACGCTGTACTCTATGTATCACAAGCTGTGGCCGCTATACATCTGACGTGAGGATGCAGGTATTCCCCATCTGATCACTACAGACACTGACCATCTGGCAATATTGTTAATATAGCGAATATCCATATAATAGTGAAGCACTATATTCAAACAAATTCCTTGGAGCAAGAAAAAAATAAATTAAGGTTAGTGGGAACGTACAAGCCACGCAAGTGTCTGAATATTGGTCAAAGTCCTCAGTTTAAATAGCGATACTCTTAATAGTAGGGCCCGCTATATTGAGTTAATCTACACATTTTTTTACTAGATCAACTGCAGTTATAACTTATTTTATTCTATTTGATTGCATATAAATCTATTTTTCATTTATGTTTTATCTAATTTTTATTCCTAATAAGGGACATTGGATCTCAAGATTTGGCCATTACTTCAAACCACTGTCTCCTTTTGTTTTTGTTATTCCGTATTGTTGTCTTGTCCTTTTTGATCTATGCAAACAGTAGTGTTGTCTAACACTTTAGTATGTTGAAAGTGAATAAATATAATTGATTTTGATCGAAAACCTGAACTAACATCGATTTAGTCTTGACAGCGGGTTTTATCTAATATAAGGATAGTTGTTCCACACTTAGAGGCAGGAAGAGATCGCAACAGACATGCCAGTGGTTTAATCGCTATTGCGAGGAGAAGGGGTGATAGGGGACCTCCTTGTTTCCCTCCCAAACGCAAACTACTCCAATAGGCCTCCACTTAGCCACAACCTAGCAAAGGGGCGATCATATAGCAACTGGACGCGTGGCATAGTCTTTCATAATCTCCCACCCACACAATATAGAGGCCGTGTACTTACTGACATTAAAAACTCTGGTATGCAACCAGCCATAGAGAATCCCTTTAGGGTAAGCCAGAATGGATTAAGGTGGCATAGATAGGTATTACACACCAAGGCATTAACCGATTTTAGGTGTACCCTGAAAGGCGAGTGATCAGAGGTGTTTTTTTGGGCAAATGTTCCACTTCATCTATGTAGTGTAGAAGACCATCAGATTCGAAGGACCGATCAATCCTAGATAATGATGCAGGCAAGTAACAGGAATACTGTCGGGATTGGGGATTTCTAAGACTCCAAATGTCATGCAACCCAAACTCTGCAAACACCTGTGCAAGGGAGGTGGGGGGTGCTGGAGCAGGGATTGTCCCAGTATGGAACTTGTCCCAATGCAGATACTTGTTATATTCTCCCACCATAAGAACAGGGACATCAGGGGATGCAGCTACAAAAGATACCGCTTTCTTCAAAACTTCTCCAGAGAGTAAAGGGGGTATGTAGATGGGTATCCATATGAAGGTAATATTATAGATCATACAAAGTAGACATATCTACCCTCTGGGTCTATAGTGGACCTAATGCATGCAAATATCATGGCTCTATGGATAAGGAGGCTGAAACATAGAATGTGTAGAGTGGTAACCGCTTCCCATCCAGGAGCGATGAAAAGAATTTAGTCAAATGAGTTTCTGAGAAAGCTACAATGGCCGGTCGGAATTTGAAGGCGATTAAAGATCCTGCGTTACATGGAAATGTGTCCATCAGAACACGCTAATACTGTGAAAAACAATGTGGGACGACATTTACCAGGGTGGATGATGAAGTCCTTACTATGATGCGTTCACCATAAATGATGACTTTGACTTGCTCTATTCTCGTCTTATAGGCCCCAAACATTTATACGTTCTTACATGAGCATTTTGATTTATTCTGAAAGGACAACGGTCTGAGTGGTTCTTCCACTCACTGTATAAATCAAAGTATGAAGCATTTTCAATAGTACCAAACGATGGAGAATGTCTGTCGGGCCCAAAGGATGATGGGATTTAAATATAGGGGAAAATGTATTAATAGGGAAACCAGCTGGAATAGGATGTGACAAATGTATTAGGAGGTGCTCGCCTCTTAATAAATTTGTTGCATCGTCATCTGTCTGCACCACGGAGTCAAATCTACGCCAGCCAGGAGTTGAGGTAGATTTCCGCTATAATTGACGTATATTATAGTAAATGTGTTGGGCCGCTGGTAGCCCTGCCCCTTCTGCTAAGCTCCACCTACTTTTTAGTAAGTGTCAAAAACTGACCAAGTCGCAAGAACTGGCGTAGAAAAGTTGACCAATTCCCCTCATATTCTATATAAACAGATGAGTACTTATCTTGTACTTATTCTTTGGTTCCACTTATTAAATAGCAGAATTGTGAATGCAGCAGTCCTCAAGCATGTTTTCAGTTACATCGACCTCAGATTTTTATCCAGTTCCTGCAGGTCCCTGCTTAGAATGCAAATTACCAGAGCAAGAAAATGTGCCATAGCATGTGAATGAGACAGCCTGAAAAATCTGAAGCATTTCCGTTCTGTAAACCTAGCCTAAGGGTATATTTACACATGCAGATTTGCTCCAGAAATTTCTGCAACTGTCCCATTCACCCGGGCATTTATGTTTAATGGCTTGTCCTTAGGATAGGCCATCAATATCAGAACTGTGGAGGTCCGACTCCAGATGTGTACGGCACTGTGCCTGGTAAGCGCTGAAATGGCCGCGGCGGCTAATACCGCAACCTTTCATTCAAGTGATCGTCGGAGGTACTGGGAGTCGGCCTCCCACCGGTCTGATATTGATGGCCTAGCCGAAGGTAAGCCAATAATATAAACTGCCCGTAGAACCCCTGTAAGGCATAAGTGCTAATTATTAACGTGTCTCTAGACCTCTTGTCAGTCATGTACTTAAAGGGATTTTCCCCAGGGACATTTGACATATCCACAGGCTAGGCCATAATTGTTAGATGCGGGTCCCAGCTCTGGGACCCGCACCGATCTCTAGAACAGGGCCCTTTAAACCCTGTTCTAGCTTTGTGTTCCGAGTGACGCCTGTTATTTCCAACCATATAAGAAGAAAACCACATAACTCGCTGATCTACTGTTTCCGTAACTCCCATAGTAGCGAATAGTAGTTAAGAAAACAACGTAGCATGCTACGCTGTTTTCTTCTTACAGGTTTGGAAATCACAAGCGTCAGCGGGAACACAAAAAGCTAGAACTGGGTTTAAGGGGCCCCGTTCTAGATATAGGTGGCACCCGCATCTATCTGACATTTTTGTATGGAATGTTCGATGTTTAGTAGACCACCTCACACAAACACCATATCAAGTGTTCTTTTAAAATTGTGAAATGCGGCTTTTATGAGTTATTACATTTTGGAGTTATCGGGTCACCTTATCATGCATGTCGTAAGGTTTACTTTGAACTTTTACCTATTGTATTCCCCATGCGTTGTTCCAGCTTGAGGCTGCAATTTTAGTTTTACAAGTCAAAGTATGTGGCTTTGTGCTTCATCTCAGACATATGGGGAAAACCCTACGTCTATTGCCTGTTTTCTGTGAGCGACTCCTCTGGATATGACCTTTCTTCAATGGGAAATGTATGCATGGAGTGCCTTTTATTTTGGATGCAAATATGGCGTAATGAAACATGGGGGTAAGTTATAGGTGCACTATTATATCATGGAGCTGTAGAAGTGCCAGCTGACAGGGTATGGGGGCGGGCTGCCTGTTACCTGCCAAATATCTGATGGAAGGTGGGAATAGATGGTTTTTGTTTTCCTTTACAATTGACTGCTTGTGTCTTTGGTTTTCTCATCTGTTCCTCGTCCACAGCTTGCATGTTTATGGGACATTCGTCCAGATTACTTGTTGGCAAAAGATCTTCCTTTTGACTTTAAAGGGGTTGTCTCATGAAGGCTCGGGAAGCCCCCACCTATGAACCAGAATGTAAAGCTGCTTTGAACGGCTAGCTGTAGGCTATGTTCACACGGAGTATTTTGCAGGCGGAATTTCTGCCTCAAAAGGAAGTTTGAGGCAGATTTTCCTCTCCCTGCACGTCCATTTTCGCAGCGTTTTCCGCCTGCGCCCATTGAGCGCCGCGGGCATAAAACGCTGCAAAATACGCTTTCTCTGCCTCCCATTGAAGTCAATGGGAGGTCAGATGCGTAAACGCCCAAAGATAGGGCATGTCGCTGCTTTTTCCCGCGAGGCGGTTTTACCGCTCGTGGGGAAAAAGAAGCCTCCGCCTCCCATTGAAATCAATGGGAGCCATTTTTGACAAGTGTTTTTTTGGCGCGGTTTCCGCGTCAAAAAACTCTGTGTGAACTTAGCCTGAGGCTGGATTCACACGAGCGTTGCATTTTTGCGCGCGCAAACAACGCGGCGTTTTGCGCGCGCAAAAACCATTTGACAGCTGCGTGTGTCATCCGTGTCTGATGCGCGGCTGCGTGATTTTCGCGCAGCCGGCATCATAGAGATGAGGCTTGTCGACGCCCGTCACTGTCCAAGGTGCTGAAAGAGCTAAATCTTTCAGCACCCTCGACAGTGAATGCCGAACACAACAGCGAAAAACCTGTAAAAAAAAAAGAGTTTCTACTTACCGAGAACTTCCCGGCCGTTGCCTTGGTGACGCGTCCTTGGTGACGCGTCTCTCTTGACATCGGGCCCCACCTCCCTGGATGACGCGGCAGTCCAAGTGACCGCTGCAGCCTGTGATTGGCTGCAGCCTGTGCTTGGCCTGTGATTGGCTGGAGCTGTCACTTGAACTGAAGTGTCATCCCGGGAGGTCGGACTGCAGGAAGGAGACAGGAGTAATCGGTAAGTTAGAACTTCGGTTTTTTTTACAGGTTCATGTATTTTGGGATCGCAAGTCACTGTCCATGGTGCTGAAACAGTTTAACTCTTTCAGCACCATGCACAGTGAATGTCTCCCGACGTCGCGGACCGGAAATTTTTTTGCCAGGTTCGGCCAAAACGAGTTTGGCCGAACCCGGTGAACTTAGCTTCGGTTGTCGGGGTTCGCTAATCGCAAAGACACTCCGTTTGGATGTTCGGAAGCAGAAAAGCACGTGGTGCTTTTCTGTTTACATTCATCCTTTTGACAGCTGTTGCGCAAACACGCAGTTCGCACGGAAGTGCTTCCGTTCGACATGCGTGGTTTTCACGCACCCATTGACTTCAATGGGTGCGTGATGCGTTGAAAACGCTGAATCAACGGACATGTCGTGAGTTTTTGGCAACGGAGCAACGCTGCGCAAAAAACGCTGCCATGTCTGCACGGCCCCATTGACTAATATAGCTACGGGCAACGCACGTGAAAATTGCACGCGCGTATTTTACGTTCGTCTGAATAAAGCCTTAATTCTACATCCTGCAGGGAAATGTCTGGCTGGTAGTGACTCTTCCTGGCCATTTGCCAGGAGCTGGAACTGCGGAAGCTGCAATCTGACAGAAGTGGTCTCTGATGAGACGGCCCCTTTTAATATTTGAATACACCAATGTCTACAATCTTCAATACAGCATTAAGATATCAAGGTGTAAACTATGCAGCTGGGACCCATTTCATACGGTTCAGATTGTTCTGCGTAGTTTAATACATGAAAACCTGCATTAGACAGTGATGTCCGCGAGCGTTACACTTCCTTGAACTTTACAATGCGGAATGTCGAACTCATGCCCCGTTCACATGCAGGAAACTTTGCCGGCACAAAATTCTGCCTCCCATTCATTTCAATGGGAGTCAGACAGGTTTATTTATTTATTTTAAATTCGCAAGCGGGAAAAAGAAGCATCCTGCTCGATCGTCGAACCGATTCCACCCGAATCGCCCATTAAAGTCAATGGGTGGAAGAATCAAATAGTTCCAAGGTGGAATAACCAGCGGTGTAGCCCGTCCGACACGCGAAGCCCCCCCCCCCCCCCCCGCAAACTCTGAGGCCCTGTTCACACAGCAGATGCTACATTCCTGAATCAACAGTATTCGGGCATTGCCATTTTTTGGTACATACTTTTTTTTTTTTTTAATCAATTATTTTATTTATTTAAAAAAAAATATATATTTATTTCATCTTTTTCAGCGCTAAAAAACTATTCTGGTGGCTCTTGAACTTTTTTCTTAACGCTGTTCACCGTGCAAGTTAAATAATGGTATATTGTAATAGTTTGGGCTTTTACAGACACAGCGATACCAATAATTTTATTTTTTCCACTGTGCTCTGGGAAAAGGTTGGTTTTTGTTTGTTTTTTTACTTTTTTTTAAAAAAAATATTATTTTTTTTCACTCCTGAAAATATATCTAACTTTTTTTTATTTTTTATTTTTTACACATTTTTAGTTCCTCTAGGGGACTTGAACCAGCAATCGCTGGTACAATACACTTCAATACAAGTTTATTGCAGTATATTATAATTTTTACAGGCTTTTGTTAAGTCCTGCTGGAGGTATGGCTTAGCAGTGGCAGACCTGGGGGGGGGGGTCTTCATTAGGCCCACGGGCTGCCATGACCATCTATGGCACCCCCCCTCATCGTTTTGCGGAAGGGTGTTGGGCTGTCTGAGGGGGCCGCCCACCACCTAACGGTTTAAATGCCACGGTTGCTATTGACAGCGGCATGGGGTTTTCCCATAAGGGTATGTCATAAATGTCAGATGCGGGTCCCACATCTGGGACCGGGACCTATCTCTAGAACGGGCTCTCCTAATCCTTGTTCTAGATTTTTGTGCTCAAGCTGCCTCCTTCGCTGAGCTGGACTGTTTCCATAACTCCCAAAGTAGTGAATGGCAGCTACAGAAGCAGCGTAGCATATGAGCTACGCTGTTTCCATAACTACTATTCAGTTTTATAGGAGTTACGGAAACGGCGCTCTTTCCGTAACTCCTGACTATAATCAGTGAGGGGCCGGGAGGCAGCGTGAGAACAAAAAGCTAAAACAGAGTTTGGGGCACCCCATTCTAGAGATAGGTGTGGGACCCGCACCTATCTGACATTTATGACATATCCTGTGGATATGTCCTAAATGTCTCATGGGAAAATACCTTTAACTAGTTAAATGGCCAGGAACAGCGCGATCGCTGTTCCTGGCTTTTAGGGCAGCATGCCAGCTGTAAAACACATTTGACACCTGCCGTGTAACACGAGGGGCTCCTCACATCACCGCCCGCTCCATGACGTCGGGAAGGGGTTAAGGAAGTGGTCAGGGGGCTCTGGCATAGCCGGGCCCCTTGACTGCCGACTATAAGACGCAGGCACTTTTTAGCAAATTGTATTCTTGCTATAAAGTGCGTCTTATAGTCCGACCTGTACTGTTCTCTCTTCCATGAGAAACACACATTGGTCAGCTCAAAATTTAACTGAAGGTTTGATTCTTTTGATGGTATATGGTGCTTCTCAAACGGAGAGGCGACCATCACTAGTGAGGCAGCACATAGTTGTTGGTAAGGAGCAGCTGGGTAGGCAGTTTTCAAAGAAGTGAACATAACGGTATGTTCACGCGCTTGGCAAAAAAACTTCTGAAAATACGGAGCTGGAAAACAGCTCCTGATTTTCAGACGTTTTTTATGCAACTCTCGTTTTTCGCTGCTGTTTTTCTATAGTCCATGAAAAACGGCTCAAGAATGGACATGCACTTCTTTTTGTCAGACGGACGTACCCTGTTTAAGATGCCCACCTCTATGTGCCAGAACAGAGGGCCGCCCAGGTGGATCCAGGGTGTACTTGCGTTACATTGACTGCCATTCATTTGGAAGGCTGGCATGTAATGCTCCATTTCCCCTGCAGCGGATGTGTAGTTGGCTGCAGCTGGCAAGAACAGCTGGTTGCTGGGGGTCAGAAGCCGAACCTGTAGCAATCAGATGATCTCCGTGGCAGTGTTTACGTAATGTATGTATTTTTATTATGGGTTGTCTTCATGAGACAACCACTTTAAAGATTTTTCACCCCTTAATGACCATGCCTATTTTGGCCTTAAAGGCTATGTAAGCCTTTGAACACTTAACTTTTTTTTTTCCCCCCTAATAAAATAATATGATCATAGATGTTATCGATTTAACAGATGGATCCTGCGTTTCAGGGACACACAGAACCCGCTGTCACCCTGCTGACCTGACAGAAGCTGTATCTTGCACCGAAAACTGAATCAATGTATCCAGGATACATAGAAGCTGTATTTTAAAAAGTTAAAAAAAAAATAGTTAAACCATTTTTGTTACCTTTTTTTTTATTACTAACATTTGTGGTACATGAGATTTATTAACTAATTATATATATATATATATATATATAAAAACGTTTTTTTTTTTTTCTGGTGTGGGTTTGGAAAAAGATACGCTTTTTTTTTTTGCTTTGTTTATATGGCGTTCACCATATGGCTTAAATAACCTGTCAACTTTAGTGTTGGAGTTATTTATGATCGCAGCGACAACACACACACACACACACACACACACACACACACATTTATTTATTTTTTCAATTCATGGGGCTGTCTGGGTGTCGCTGTAATTCCAGCACTCTGTTGGTGGTAAATGATGGTAAAATTGGGTTAATAATGCTTCACGCGGGGGGGCGTGGCCAGCTACTGATGTGAGAGGACGTGTGTGGCGATAGCTCCGGGCTGGCATCCTGCATTATATCCTCCTGACGGTACTGTAATCCGTGAAAGTTGCCAAAATTCCTTACCAGCTACGTCGGAAGGGAAGGACATCTTCCAAAAAAAAGATGAGCCCACCTAAAGCGATGAATGCGGCGGAAAAACTGAAATCCTATGCCCGCGTGGTAATCCAAGATGGCGCCGGCGAGTGTTCTGCTGGGCAGGCCGCGGCAATGGCAGGGACATCCACATCAGCTCCCTCTGAACGGGATGCGGGACTCACGTTGCAGGAGGCATCGGATAAGCTCCTGACAGCCATCCTTGAGACACGTACGACACTCACGGCGAAGATAGATGAGGTGAGAGTGGACGTGGGCCTATTGAGGCAGGACCTGCAAAATGTGCGGGAAAGAGTGACGGAGACAGAGGGCAGGATTTCGGCCTTGGAAGATCTCACTGCTAATATGCCGGCGGCTATACAGGATCTGCACCGTAAAGTGGATTTGTGGCGCCAGAAAGCCGACGATCTGGAAAATAGATCGCGCCGTAATAATCTCCGCATTGTGGGGCTGCCGGAGAGGGCAGAGGGGCAGAGATCGGGAGAGTTTGTGGAAAAATGGCTGAAGGAAATCTTTCCGGATGCACCATTCTCGCTGGCGTATGCGGTAGAAAGAGCGCACAGGGTCCCGGCACGATTACCACCTCCGGGTGCTCCCCCAAGACCTCTGCTTGCTCGGATGCTGAACTGTAAAGATCGGGATACGGTGCTGATGGAAGCGCGGAAGGCCGGAGGGATTCGATTTGGAAATGCTTCTGTGTCCATATATCCGGATTTTTCTCCTGATTTGCAGAGACAGAGGGCATCCTATGTCCCTATCAAGCGCCGACTACGAGACTTGCAGATTCCTTATTCGATGGCATATCCGGCTAGATTGCGGGTTGTGGATGGAGACAGAGCCATATTTTTTACGAATCCAAATGAGGCGGAAGAATGGATTACGAGAAAGCATAGGCAATCTCCCCGAAGATGAGTGCTGTGGCTGTGCAGGATGGAAGTTATGTCTGACATATGGAACTCATGGATAACCCATATTGCTTATAGTACAGACGTTCCAGCTGAAAGTATCCTTCTAAGATAATGATGTGATGATGTACTATATTATCTGCAAATTGTTATGGGGGGCATGAGGCCCATGTTATAAGGTTGGCAGTTCAAGCCCCATAGTAACATCCGTATATGTTCTAATTGGAAGATATGGGGGACTGATATTATACGTCAGGTATTAAGAATGTGTCTATAAGTACCTGGGGATGCTGGCTCGGGGGGGCGCTACACTCATACAGATAGTGTATTTGCGGCAGAAACACGCTAGCCGTAGAAACTACCCCCTAGAGTATAGGCTACAAAGGTTAGCTCCTGTTGAGCAATGTTTGTTTATGGAAATGTTATGGAGGATATTGAGTCAACTCACATAGCTACAGAACAAGGCCTTGATATTGCACACATACGAGACATGGAGGGGAATGCATACGGGAATGGGATAATTGTTACTCAGGGGTTGGTTGATAGAATCAAGGACAATGGGGCTTCAATGAGGGTTAACAACATGAAATGGCAGGATTACGGTTAATGTCCTGGAATGTCCGGGGAATGGGGTCTGCTGAAAAGAGGCATATGATATTTGCTGCTGTTCGGGGACAACGTCCACATATAACGTGTCTACAGGAAACACACATGACACCGGACACTGTGGCGCAGTTGAATAAGCCCTGGGTACAATGGGCGGGTCATGCTTCGCACACTTCGCACTCCAGGGGGGTGGCCATCTTAGTACATGCAGAGCTCCGATGGAAATTGCTGCAATCCAATGTAGACCCGGAGGGGCGGTACATTTTTCTACATGCGGTTATGGATGAATGCCCATATGTGATTCTGGGGGTGTATAATCCTCCACCAGCCTCATTGGCAGTAATTCAGGAGGCAATCCGATTTGTAGCAGCTTACCCGGGGGTTCGAGTGATCATGATGGGGGACCTCAACTTGGTTATGGACCCAGATATGGATAGACTGCAGGGGAATGGGAGTAGAGGCCCGTGTAGACCCACTCAGTTGAGCATGTTGGCAAAAGAAATGGGATGGATAGACCTATGGAGGGCGACACATGAAGGGGTTAGAGAATTTACATGTCACACCCTGCAGTACAATGCATTGTCCAGAATCGACTATATATTTGGATCACATGCGGTTTTCCTGGAGATAGAAACAGTGGATCATTTACCGAGGGGGATCTCGGATCATAGTCCGATCTTATTGACATTAAAAAGGCCGCAGGTGGGCAGAAGGGGAATGGGTAAGATACACCCGTTTTGGCTTCAGCTCATCCAACAGAATGATCGCATACCGGATCAGTTATCAATATTTATAGAAGCACATGCTCAGATGGAGAATCGGTCATTGGTGTGGGATACTCTTAAGGCCTATTTAAGGGGGTGTCTCCGATCCTCCATATCCTATGTAAAACGGGCAGCCGCCATGCAGGAGGAGAATATGGCATATCAATGTTCACAGGCGGAAGGGGTATTTGTTCAGGATCCCACGCCGGTTAACCGAAATGCTTGGCTGAATCTGGGTAGGCAATATTTACAGATCCTGAGGGATAAGACATCGCGTAGCTTATTTTTTAGCAAACAATCACATTTTGAATTGGGCAATCAGTCGGGTAAAATCCTGGCACAAATGGTACGGAACAGTTCTAGATCCCCCCCGGTGATGGGCATTGCGGGGCCTGGAGATGAGATGTACACCTCCCCGGGAGAGATTCTCGAGCAATTTACACAGTTTTATGATCAGCTGTATGCATCAAAAGTTGATTATAGTATGGAGGAGATGGAGAGATACTTGGATGGAACGAGGTTCCCCACATTGACAACGGAGGGGATGGCATCGCTTGAGGCTCCATTTACGTTAGATGAGATTATGGAAGGAATGGCTTCGTTGGCCAAGGGGAAGGCTTCAGGGCCGGATGGTATTCCTCTGGAGGTATATTTACAATATGGAGAGCTGCTGGCCCCCCAATTGCTGGCCCTGTTTGAACACAGCTATGGGAACTCCGCTCTCCCGGAGTCCATGTGTGACGCCACCATAATAGTGTTGCTAAAACCAGACAAAAAGCCGGAAGAATGTAGTTCATATAGACCGATTTCGCTGCTGACAGTAGATTACAAAATCTTGACTAAGATGTTAGCTAGTAGACTATGCAGAGTGATAAAAGAGATCATCCATTCAGACCAGTGCGGTTTTATACCTGGCAAGTCCACCTCAGAAAATATTAGGCGGGTACAGGTGGTGACGCAGATTGGATGGGAGGAGCAGCAGGACTGGGCGGTGGCATCTCTGGATGCGGCGAAAGCATTTGACTCGGTAGAATGGCCTTATCTGCTGGCAGTGTTGCGAAGATTTGGGTTTGGGGAGAGATTTATTAAATGGGTCTCCTTGTTGTATAAAGCTCCTCGAGCGCAGGTGTTGGTGAATGGGGCCCTGTCCCCTTCCTTTGGCCTCCATAGGGGCACGAGGCAGGGGTGCCCACTTTCACCACTTCTCTTCGCTTTGGCCATTGAGCCATTGGCTATTAACATCAGGAAGGATCCTGCATATATGGGAATTAGAATAGGAGACAGAGAGGACCGGATAGGATTATATGCGGACGATATGGCGTTGTTCATGGCGAACCCCAATGCAACCCTCCCCAGGGCTATTTCCCTCATTAACGATTTTGGAAGGTACTCAGGGCTACTAATTAACTGGTCTAAATCGTATCTGATGCCATTGAGACAGGATAATTGTGGATGGGGTACCCAGTTTGGCGGACTGCCGGTAAGATCAGAGTTCAAATACCTAGGGATTAATATTGCTAGAGATAGCTCTAAATCGTATGGGTTGAATGTAGCACCCTTGGTCACGTATCTAAGGGACAAACTACAGGTGTGGAAGGGCCTGCCTTTATCAGTAGCAGGGCGCGTTAATTTAATAAAAATGATAGTGATGCCAAAGTTCTTGTATGTGTTGGAGCACATGGATGTGTTGGTGCCTAAAAAGCTCTTTAAACTAATAAATTCAATGTTCGCGCCGTTTGTGTGGGGGGGGGGGGAGATCTAAGCTCAAGCTGTCGATTTTACAAAGACCTAAAGACGAGGCTGGGGCTGCGTTACCGGATGTTTTTCTATATTATTTGGCGGGGCAGCTCAGATACTTGATTTCATGGGTCTCCCCCCCCCTAGAGACTAATGCGGAGAATCATCTCGCTCGGGTACTGGGTTTGAAAAATCTGTGGCCGATACTGGAGCCGCATGATTTTAGACACCGCTCCCTGTTACCCTTACATAAGCTGGCGAGACGAGTCTGGCAACAGGCTAAAGATATACTGGGATATGTGGGGGTGGTGGCGGAGAGCCCGCTATGGGATAATCCGAGCTTTCCCCATTTGCACGGATTGGTAGGGAAGAGTTACTGGTCAGCTAGAGAGGTAGTCGCTCTATCACAATTGCTAACGGAAGAAGGGGTGGTAATGACGGTGAGTGAGATTCGGGCGGCATTTAATATACCGCCAGGGGATGAATTATACTGCATACAGCTGTACCATGCTCTATTAGCACAATTCCCAGTGAACTCCGTGACTCATTCCAGTTGTGACCTAGTGGTGAGGCTGAGCACGCCGTTTACAAGGGGTGTTGTCTCCCAAATTTATTCTTATCTAATGGAGGCTAAGATGCGAATGGAGCCCCTGGGGGTGGAGGATAAGTGGCGTGCGTTAATTCCACAACTCACAGCAGAGGAATGGAGGGAAGCGCAGGGCTCCCATCTGCTGGTTTCACCAGCTGCAAATAATAAACTAGTGCAACTGTACATCATACACCAATGTTATTTAACACCTGTAAAGCTGCATCGTATGGGAAGAATGGAGTCCTCACAATGTCATAGGTGTGGAGAGATGAGGGCAGACTTTATACACTTAATGTGGGGTTGTCATCGGATTCGTTGCTTTTGGGAGGAGGTGGTTACATTATTAATGGCAGTGATGGGGAGGACGATAACTTGCAGGCCTGAGATATGTTTACTGGGACTGTTAAATGAGGAGCAATGGTCATTATATGAGAAGATTTTCCTCAGAGAAACACTGTTTATGGCAAGAAAGGCGGTGGCCATGAGATGGATGGCGGATAGATCCCCGACAGTAGCGCAATGGCGCAAAATGGTTAATGACATGCTTCCATTTGAGAAAATAGTGTACAAACATCGGGGCAAGGCGGCCAAATTTAATTTGATCTGGGATGGTTGGTGCTCATCGAGTCTCACTCACTGCACAGTCCAAGGGCTGACAGCTGATCTGGCACAAGCGGGGGGTGGGAGAGGGTAAAAGACTAGGAAGAATGACATGTCCAGGTGCTCCAGGGTAGGAAATATAAGAAGATTGGAGCGAGGTGATAGAATATTGAAGTGTGGGAGTATTTCTATTCTCATGATGTAATGTAATAAAAGCCGGGTTGGTTGGAATTGAGAATCCTGTAGTATGTGTGAGTGGTCTGCGAACCATGGGTTATTATGATGAATACCTGCGAGTATTCCCTTTGTATAAATTGATTCTTCTGACAAATGTACTATTGAATGTGTAATGTTCTACTGATGTATGTGATGGTTTGACTCTGACAGTTACTTTTAATAAAACGAGTTTAAAAAAAATAATGCTTCACGCATACATGAGTAGGGAAACTTGCTCTATTTTTTTGCTCTGTTCTTTGCTTCTCTTCTCTAACCAAATTGATTGTTTGCATATCCCAGCGGAATCACAAGTCTTCAGCGTAACTCTGTTCTATTTATGGTTGCTCTCTAAAGGATGGAAATAGTACTGTGCCGCTACGCCTTATGCAGGGCTCATCCATTTTCAGAGGCATGTTTATGGTTTTTTATTGTAAAAAAAATCCTGAGATTTTATACAATGTTTTTTTTAACTTTGTTGCAAAAAAATTGCACCATGCAGAACTAGTGTTCTTCTGTATGGGCACAGATCTTTACACCACTGCAGCTACAAAAGGAGGTACAAACATCGCACCGTGTACTGCTCGGTAACAGATTTACTTCCCAAATTCTCTGTATAGTTTACACTGGGACATCTGCAGAATGCCCAATGAATATGGACCAAGCGCTAGGTTACCCCAAAAGGTGTATTTTGAAGGTGCTTATAAAAAGGTTCACAGTTCATTTTTAATGACTTGAAGTTTTTACTCTGTGCACCGCTGACCTATGCGGAGTTTACACACTAACTTGAAACTATCTACATTCATCAGAATTTTTCAGAAATGTTATCCGTTGAAATATCCCTTTAAGGCCAGGATCCCTCACACACCGTTTTGATGCAGTTCTTGGTGCAAGTTTTGGCTCTGTTTTTTTTAAAAAGAAAAATATTTTTTTTTTAGCTAAAGACAGACGTGGATCCAAAAGGAAGGAAAGGTATAAAGAAAAGACTGATGCATCTACTTTGCATCAAAACAGTGTGTGGGATCCTGGCCTAAGGGCCTGTTCACATCAACGTTCAGAATCCGTTCAACCTTTGTCGGGAAACTATGAATGGAAAGCCAAACTGAAACCATAGCTTCCGTTTTGCATTACCATTAATTTCAATAGTAATGCTTCTGTTTTAGTTGGTTTCCGTTCCGTAAAGTTTGTTTTTTCACGGAAACAATAGTGTAGTCAACTATGCTATTGTTTCTGTGAACAAAAAACATTTTTACGGAACGGAAACCAACTGCAGTGGAAGCATTACCATTGAAATTAATGGTAATGCAAAAAGGAAGCTATAGTTTTCGTTCGGCTTTCCGTTTATCGTGTCCAATGAGTGAAAGGTTGAACAGAACCCGAACGGTGATGTAAACAGGCCCTAGCATAATCCTGGATTGGTGAACATGCATGTTTATTTCCAAAGAGGATGTGTTTCAATATAGCAAAGCCCTTAAAGGAACACTCCAGGAAAAGCAGATGGTGTTATGCCCACTGTAGGGCCTAAGGGGGAGGAACCCGACTCAATGATGGGTTTGAAAGAGCACCAAAGATGGCAGTACAGTCCTGCACTAGGTCTGACACCGTTTCCGTTTTTCCTAAAGGAGTTTCATTCTTTTTCAGTAACCCTATACTAATAAAAAGCACCGGACCTGTTCTTCATAATGAACACTATTAATAATAACTTGTTACCTGAGCACAGAGCTGGGGGGCATTGACTTCTATGGGCTTATTTGGACCCTGAGATCAATGTTCTTGGAGGGTGAATAATATAAAGTGTGATGTTTGTCGTCTCCTTATAGAACCCCCTCTAATGACTTAGGAGCCACATTACTTTAATCCTGGCTCTTCTTTCCAGCTAGCATTTCCAGTCTATTTTTGAAGCCTGATGCTAGGGATATAGTGTTTCCAGGCTCACATAGAGCGTTGGCTCCAACACAGGAGTCAGTTTACTCTACACAACTTGGTCTGCTTACTTTCTTGTCCGGGTGCTATTCTATTTATACACCTATATAAACATCTGGCTGCTTTGTCTACAGAGTCGTGAGTCATTTTTACTTTGGTACATGTGCTTGTAAATTGGTTTATTGTATGTCGTCACATCGCCGAACTCTGGGGTTATGGTTAAATTTGCTGCATTTTTCTTCCTACCCTGAATTTCATTTTTTAACTTTAGTAGGTTCACAAATTGTATCCTTTTTAGAATAGATCTTACAAGAAAAAAAAATAATCTGAAATCATTGTTTATTGCGACTAGCAATGTCTTATCACCTTCTCTGTAGTCACCTGCTAGGAGGTTCTAACTTTTCCTCTTGTTCATTTTTGTTGCAGATGAAGATCATGTGGAAGACATCCAGCTTAATTCTGAGAGTGATACGGAGGTGGTGGACAAACCTCACCCTATCCAAATAGTCCTGGCCCATGAAGACGACCATAACTTTGAGCTAGATGAAAAGGCCCTGGAGAGCATTTTGATGCAGGATCACATACGGGATCTGAATGTAGTCATTGTGTCTGTAGCTGGAGCTTTTCGTAAAGGGAAATCTTTCTTGCTTGATTTTATGCTTCGGTTTATGTACAGTCAGGTAGAAAAACCATTTTTGTTACTTGTAGTCGCATTAAAATAATTGTTATGATGTAGTAGTATTATAGAGTTCACCACTTCTTCATTACTATTTGAGCATGAGTAGAGTTATGGAGGGCGTCTTGCTCTGCTCTGTTCTTATAGGGTTTTTTCTATTCACATAAATGCCTGTACTAAATTTGTAAATTACTTCATTTAGAAATACTGCCGTTTCAGACGTATAAAATAACCTTGAGCCCATGTCCAATTTTCAGGAAGGTTGCCTAATTCCAGGAATTTATCCTGCTCTTGTTCCATGGATGTGATGGCCGAGTCTGCTCTGATCACCGCTAATGTTTTCTTTCTTGAGCTACGCTCGCACATGATTTGCACATGCTCAGAGCCTCGGTTTTCCCCTGTAGAAGCAGATCTACCCTCTGCTATATACGGCGCATGCTAGGCCGCGTCGATAGACTTCTAGAAGTTTCATTGACTTGATTGAAACACAGAAATGAATGTGAAGCCAAGCATGCGCACTAAGTGGAGGGGAGAGCACAAAGCACGGTGTTCAGTGCGATTGTAACAGCATCAGGACGCAGCATTTACAGTCCGGTCACGTACTATCCACTTAAATGCAGGAGCCGTACCCGAAAATTAGTTTGCGGCTGGATTAAGAATTTCTATGAAAATCTAAGCTTTATTTAGCGGTATCGGAAACGATAATGTTTAATGGTAAAACCCCTCTAACTTTCTTAACGTGTCATGTAGGGAGCAGTGCGTCTGCTCTAACTACGCTCCTCCTCCCATCCTTTGTTGTCAATTTTACTTGTGATCAGTGTGGGGGCCAGTGATCGGACCTCACCCCACCAATTTAGCTGCCTCACATTGATTATCATTCATTTTGCCATTCACGTAAGGTCCTCTTACAAGGCCCATCCTGAGCCAGGTGAATGCGCGCTGATCATCGATTGGTGGTTGTTTTGCTCCTTTCATAAGGAGCTAGTATGGGGACGAGCATTCATTGCTCCGATCACTCGTCCCCATGCGTTATCATGTCGGCACCATGTCTCCCTGTTTACACAGATGTGCTGTCGACAATTATATTTTACTTTTTTAAAACTATACGATCAGCTGATGAACGAGCAAACGCTCATTCATCGGCTGATCGCTGCCCTGTTTACACAGGGAAATTATTGGGAACGAGCGTTTGCCCGATAACTGTCCTGTGTAAAGGGCCTTAAAGAGACACTGTCACCACATTATAAGTGCCCGATCTCCTATATAAGGAGATCGGCGCTATAATGTAGGAGACAGTAATGCTTTTTATTTAGAAAAACGATCTATTTTAAACCACTATGAGCGATTTTTAGATTTATGCTAATGAGTTTCTTAATGCCCAAGTGGGTGTGTTTTACTTTAGACCAAGTGGGCGTTGTACAGAGGAGTGTATGACGCTGACCAATCAGCGTCATGCAATTCTCTCCATTCATTTACACTGCACTACCGATATAGTTCTATCGTTATGTGCAGCTACATACACTAACATTACTGCAGTGTCCTGATAATGAATATACATCACTACCAGCCTGGACGTGATGTTTATTCAGAATCCTGACCACTTCTGAATCTTTTCTGTGAAATTCCAGCAAGGCAATCGTAATCTCGCGAGATTACGATGTAACCTGTCATTTCAAACGAGATTACGCTTGCCTTGCTGGAATCTCACAGAAATGATTCCGAAGTGTCAGGATTCTGAATAAACATCACGTCCAGGCTGGTAGTGATGTATATTCATTATCAGAACACTGCAGTAATGTTAGTGTTTGTGTAAGTGGCTGCACATAGCGATATAACTATATCGCTAGTGCAGTGTAAATGGAGAGAAGTGCGTGACGCTGATTGGTCACTGATTGGTCAGCGTCATACACTCCTCTGTACAAAACCCAGTTGGTCTAAAGTAAAACGCCCACTTGGGCATTAAGAAACTCATTAGCATAAAGCTAAAAATCGCCCATAAAGTGGTTTAAAATATCGTTTTTTTTAAATAAAAAGCATTACTGTCACCTACATTATAGCGCCGATCTCCTTATGTAGGAGATAGAGCTCTTATAATGTCGTGACAGAGCCTCTTTAAGCGTCCCAAGTCCTCTTAGTAGTAGTGAAGTTTGTTTAAAAAAAATTCTACGTTCATTTCCGCACAAATTTCTCTATTCACCAGTGAATCCAACTATTACAATGCAGTACAAACCTGAATCTATAACTGTTTATAGATGGCTTTTCTTTCCTGATTTCCAGAACTACACAAGTTGGATTGGTGGACGTTATGAGCCATTAACTGGTTTCACGTGGCGGGGAGGATGTGAGCGAGAGACCACCGGTATCCAGATTTGGAGTGATGTTTTTGTTGTTGAAAAACCTGACGGAACAAAGGTATCTCGACATGCTGCCTTTTGTATTTTTGTGGTTTCCCCCACTCCTGTTATCAGATTGCAGGAAGGAGAGGGTGGCACAAGATATCCGCCCTCCTTCTACCAGTAATTGTTTTCTGCCCATAGAGACAGGAAATGCTAATATATTACTGACTGTTCAATTCTTCCTCTGCTGCCAAATTGCAGTAAATGTCATTTTCATGTGGGCAATGTTTATAGGCCGTACTATTACAGTGACCACCGTAATGTGACGTTTTAGGTTAGGAGGACCCAACTTCAGGCTTATAAAGGGAAGAAAGTTTCTTCCTACTTCTTTCTAGAAATGTCCATCTGTGCACTGCGCATTATTTTAGTAGCAAGTTATTCAATGAAAAAAAGATGGATCATAGAATTCTATTGGGCAGAAGGGATGTGTGAGCTTAGAAGAATTTTTCATGTACTTTTTATTATCCATTTGATAATTGGGCTTCTTTCAGGTTCCGTTGTTGCTGGATTAAAGGAATTTGTGGGTAATTCTGAAATCTGGCTTTGGTTCGGTACTTCGCATTACTCATCAGCACACAGACTATTCGAAACCAACACTGAGGCAGTCGGCTTATTTTGGACACCATGTGTCCTGCTTTACTGGCTTTGTTTATTTACCGTTTTCCTTTGCAAACAAGTAATAGGAACTCCACTTGGCCGCTGCGGAGTCGCATTAAGAACACAGATGTTTATATAGGATTGCTGCAGCTGAAGGTTCATGTTGTGCTGCCACATAGTGGATGGACAGCGGGACTAGCTTCGAATTTAGCTGATAGTTTGGGAGGAATTGGTTTTACTCTTACCACAATCTTCAGTGACTTTGTTACATTAGCAATACGAATTCACTAATGTCTTCACACTCATGCAGCCTTTGTGATGTGGATTTACTTTCCCACTCTTCTCTTCCTCTTACTAGATTGCGGTAATTCTCATGGACACTCAGGGAGCCTTTGACAGTCAGTCAACTATTAAAGATTGTGCAACGGTTTTTGCCTTGAGCACAATGACCAGCTCTGTCCAGGTACCTAGTGCGTTTCTCTATTTATTACTGCAGTCTTCCTCGTGGTTTATATGGGAATATACTAATAACGGAGGTGCTCTGCTTGTTGTTAGGTTTATAATTTGTCACAGAACATTCAAGAAGATGATCTTCAGCATTTACAGGTAAATATACAGCATGAGCGCTCCTTTTCTTCACAGGCGACTACATTGCCTTTTTTTCAATTAGAATTTGTATTCATTTTTCAAAAACTTACAATAAGGATTTTACGTTCAATTACTTCAGTATAAACAATCAACAAGGGAAAGGTTAAAAAAAAATACCGGAGTACATAAATGCAGATTTAAAACCACCGTCAATATCCATGACCAAAAAGCAATTGGTAAATTTAAAGGACAATTAGAATCTTCATAATACATTGCCTTTTTTGCACCCTTTTTGCACCCTTTGAATACTTTTATTTTAAAGATCAGAGGGTGGTTCTTTTGTTTTTAAGAACTTGCCTATACATACCGTGTCACGACTCACGCCACAGCTCTGTTAACGCCCGCTCTCGCAGCTGTGTAATGTGAAGAATAACGTGATGCGTCGTCCATATGGTCACAGGAATTCATCACGTCTCGGCATTATCCCTAGCTCCGTGCGCTGCGATGTAGAGGCAGGTGTAGATGCACTGGAGACCACGAGGCCATGTCTTATGTAATTAGTTTACTTTGTTTGCGGTAGTACATTGGAAGCTGCATTTTACACAGCAGGGCTGAATTGGGATGCATGTAAGTACCTTCATTTATTTTGAAGTAGTTTCTGTAGGGGGAAAAAAATAATAATGCATTGAAACCCCCTATGAATCTTACTAGATCTGCCCAAAAAAATTATTTAAATTAATGTCTTAGGTTTATGGTTGCTCTTGGCAATGCTGGATATTTTCTTACGGTTAATCAGTTCATTCCCAATGTCAATCAACCTAATAATCTCTCATACACATGGCCATAATGTGTCATATCGATCCTGAATATAGCACCCATTGCCTGCTATGGGCCTATTCCTTACCTCCATGTTCCTCTGATTTTATACAGAGACCATGTATTGTTTTTCTCAGATTTGAGGAAAAATCATGGTATGTGTATTAACCTAGAAGCAATGCAGTGTCGCAGGTAAAGGCGGTACAAGGAGAACAATATAGGTCCATATAATGCGCTCTGCACTACTGTGTTCATAAGGCTTAATATATATTACAGCCTAATATGAGTTATCCGGGATTTAAAAATTGATTGCCTATTCTTAGGATGGGCCATCAATATTAGATCAGTGGATGTCCGACTCTCGGCAGCCCCGCCTATCCGCCGTATAAATGGGCCGCTGCACTTGTAAGAGCGCCACAGCCTCTTTATAGTTTACTGCAATTTCATTTTTGTCCAAGTCAGCCGCTACAAATTTAACACTTGCAAGTATGAAAATAAATAAATAGGCTGCGGCACTCATGCGAAAATCAGACCCCCAACGGTCTAATATTGATGGCCTATTCTAAAAATAGGCCATCAATTTTAACATTCTGCATAACCCCTTTAAGATACCATTCTGAAAATGCTCATAAAAAATGGTGAGTGAGCAAGGACCCTGCAAAACGGTGTTTGTGATTCCCCATCTGAGAGAACTGCTGTACTGTAGAATTTGGGTATTAAAGTGGGGTTCATACACTTCAGTAGGTCTGTAAAGATCAAATCTACCCATAGAAAATAGTCAGGTGGTGACTTTTTTTTTTTTTTCTGCCTCCACTGTTTTTGGCAAGGTTTTTCCCACCAGTTTTCCATGTGTCACGTGATTTACAACATTTATAAATCTACATGAAGTTTATATTTATGGAGTGTTAGCAGCAATTGATAACCTATGCATTGATTTTTCCACATCCGTGCCCAATAAATATTAAATGAGGCAATTTCCTCAAATCCCAGAGGGGAAAAGTTGTATGAACATTCTCTGAACTCTGAACAAATCTTATTTTCCAGCTTTTTACGGAGTATGGACGTCTTGCAATGGAAGAAATTTACAAAAAGCCCTTTCAGGTGAGTTACTGCTACAGTTGTTGCATTTTATGTATCTTTCCCCGAGTGTCTGTATATCTTTATGTGAAACACCGTTAAATCCTTGATGTGTGTATCATATAAACATATACAATGGATTTGGAAAGCCTTAGCGACTTATCACATTTTTGTTATGTTAAGGCCTTGTGCTAAAAAAAACAACAAGTTTTTTCCCTAAAATTCCCCTAGCACTCCATACCCCATAATGACAAATTGAAAACAGAATGTTACTAATCACTGTTTATTGAAAAGAAAAAAACAAAACTATTACATTGACGTAAGTATTCAGACCCTTTACTGAGTACTTAGTTGAAGCACTTCTGGCAGAGAGAACAGCCTCCACATACCCGTACATACCCATCTTCTTGGGTATAATGCCACAAGGCTTGCACACCTAAATTTAGAGATTTTCTGCCATTCTTGTCTGCAGAGCCTCTCAAGCTCTGTCAGGTTGGATGGAGACTATCGGTGGGCAGCCATTTTCAGGTCTCTCCAGAAATGTTCGATTGGGTTCAAGTCAGGACTCTGTCTGGGCCACTAAAGTACATTCACAGAGTTGTCCCTAAGCCACTCCTGTGTTGTATTGGCTGTGCGCTTAGTCATTTGCTTGTTGGTATGTGAACCTGAGGTCCTGACCAGTCTCCATGTACCCGCCGCTGAAAAACACCCCCACAGAATGATGCTGCCACCACCATGCCTCACTGTATGGATGGTATTAGGCAGGTGATGGTTGACCTTCTGGGAGTTCCTCCCAGCTTCACACAGGATCTTTAGCGCTCAGCCAGAGTGACCATTGGGTTCTTGGTCACCTCTCTTACCAAGGCCCTTCTCCCCCGGTTTACTTTGGTGGGGTGACCAGCTCTAGGAAGAGTCCTGGTTGTTTCAAACTACTTCCATGTAAGAATTATGGAGGCCACTGTGGTCTTGGGAACATTCCGTGCAGCAGAATTTTTTTGTACCCTTCTCCAGATCTGTGCCTCCCCACAATACTGTCTGAGCTCTACAGGCATTTCTTTCCTTCTTATGGCTTGGTTTTTGCTCTGATATGCATTGTCAGCTGTGAGACCTTATATAGACAGGGGTGTGTTTCTCCAAATCGTGTCCAATCAAATGAATTGACCACAGGTGGACTCCAATCAAGGTGTAGAAACATTTCAAAGATCTAGAGAAATGGGAGACCCCTAGACCTAAATTTCAAGTGTCATAGCAAAGGGTCTGAATATTATGTCCACGCAAAATTTGAGGTGTTTAATTTTGAATAAATTTGCAAAAGTTTCTAAAATTCTGTTTTCACTCTGTCATTATGTGGTATTGAGTGCAGATGGGGAAAAAAAAAACTTTATTTTTAACACAAGGCCTCAACATAACAAAATGTGAAAAAGTGAAAGGGTCTGAAGACACTATGCATGCACTGTATATAGACGAGTGCTTAAAAAATCCTAGCATTAATATTCTGATTTTGTTGGAAGCTAATAGATATATTACAGAGCATCTATCTTGGTTTTCCAGCCTTAACTTTTTGTATTTTTATTACAGACCCTTATGTTTTTAATCAGAGACTGGAGTTATCCGTATGAACACTCGTATGGTTTGGAGGGTGGTAAACTGTTTTTGGAGAAACGGTTGCAGGTAAAAAGAGATGGTGTTGTTTGATGTTGTAGGTCTGCTAATGACACGTTCCACGTGTGTTGCTTCTCTATTATGTACTTATTTTTGCTGTCCGCTAGAGCAAAGATGGAATCCCTACTGTTTTTAGCGTCCGATCACTTGTCTGAAGCTGAGTAGTATTAGAATTAATTGTGTGTGGGGTTTTTTTGGGGTTTGTTTTTCTTTTTCTATCTACTTAGCTAGCTGAGCACAACATTCGTAAATAGGGTGATAGTCTTCTATGCAGGAAAACCCATTAACGTTCCCCTTGTTGTCCTGCAGGTAAAACAGAACCAACACGAAGAGCTCCAGAATGTCAGGAAACATATACATTCTTGTTTTACCAATATCGGCTGTTTTCTTTTGCCTCATCCTGGTCTTAAAGTGGCAACCAACCCTTATTTTGATGGTAGATTAGTAGGTAAGTCTCTCATAGGTCATGGTAAATGTATTTTCACACTCCATCCGGTATAACGGGTTTTGGGTCTAGATTTACAAAATTGCATCATTATCTACATTAGACATTGATGACGAGTTCAAGAAGGAACTTCAAAATCTGGTCCCTTTGCTGCTCGCTCCTGAGAACTTGGTTGAAAAAGAAATTGGTGGCTCCAAGATGACTTGTCGAGACCTCCTTGAGTATTTTAAAGTAAGTTGCACACAAGGTCGTTACTGTGCTTTGTCTTGTCAAGATGTTAAAGCTGCTTCTTTAGTGTTTTTACCAGTTGTCATTGTTAGGCATCCATCATGTAACGTATACGTTGGGAGCTTTTGCCGGGGTCTACGTCAAACATGGGTAAATAAACCTAATGTGAATGGGGCCTTGCTTGTATGGGTACCTTTTTAGTCTGCTTGACGTATTTAAGAAAGGATATAACACATATAGTCCTCACAATGGATAAAAACGTTTGCAAATCTTTTAATAAATTCTAGGGTTTTTATTTTCTGTGCAGCCCTAAACACTGTGGGCACGAAGTTCTATGAATGCATTTTCCAGAAAAGACTAGTGATGTATGAGATTTCTTATCTATGGCAATTTTACCCCAAAAAAAAAAATGAGAAGGCAGGAGAGCTGTAAGAACAGAAAAAAAGACTTCTCATTTTCAAGGTTACAAATGTTTTGGGAAGTCCGCTTATTTATCCTGTTGTGTAAGAAGCTTTTGTTGCCTCTATCCTAATGGAGTAGGGTCCGTCTACTGGTGAAATACAACCGGTCAGTTGCGTCATCCTTTTTTTTTCATTTTTCTTTTTGTATTTTCTAAGGCATACATCAAAATCTACCAAGGAGAGGAGCTTCCCCATCCCAAGTCTATGCTACAGGTATGAATCTGACAATGTGCTCCTCTTTTGCCTTTAAAATAGATGTTACAAATGTAAAAAAAAATTATTTTTTTTTGTTTTTCTTCTATAGGCAACAGCAGAAGCCAATAACCTTGCGGCTGTTGCTGGAGCTAAAGACACATACAGCAAATGCATGGAGCAGGTAAGGGACAATGCATTTGCTGTAAGAGGGTAGCAATTTTCCAAATGATAAGGAACCGTATGCCGGGTATAGTGTGCTTGCTTGAAACACACCTAACCAAAGAGAAAAAACAAATGCTCTCTAGAAAATGGTTTGTGTCAGAAATCCATGCAGAATATTCAAATTACTCAAGGAGGGGTAAGTGTGTTAATAAGATCACTGGAGTACAACATTTTCCTGGAAAAGGTGGATTTGTTGGGCAGAATTATTATTTTTTTTGTTAGACATCCAATTGTGGGGGCTGAAGACTGATTCTGTCATATATATATATATATATATATATATATATATATATATATATATTACACCACCCCCATTTACACTGTCTGTCCTGACTGAGTTATGTCAATTTTTTGGGGATAAAAATAATGTACCGATATTTATACTGGGTGATGGATGGAGCTGGTGACTGGCTAAGATTAAATGGTGGGGTAGAACTGAAACCGGAAACTTTATAATGTAAATGAAGTGGGGTGTTTTGATCTTTGGAGGATAAATAACCCGTACGGGAAACAATACTCCTGTTTTAACAAGACAGGTAACACTCTGTCAAGGATAAACATGGTCCTCGGATCACCCGATTTCTATTTCTATGGTCCATAATATTAAATATGAACCAAGATCAATATCCGATCACTCACCACTAATGTTGGAAATCAAGCTGATTACATCTTCTAATTCCTCCCGTGGGTTTAGACTCAACCCCCACTGGTTAACACTGATAAAGGATCAAGATTAGATCTGTAAACGGTTGACTGAATTCATAAATTTTAATCTGGATATGACCTCAATAGAAATTGTATGGGATGCTTTGCTAGGGGGATGAAGAAGGGGTATATAGCTGGAATGAAAAAAAGCGTTTCAGCAAGAAGACTAGGCTAAAACCAGGGTGCGGGAACTTGAATCTATATATATTTTTAGAAAAGACTAGGATTCTCGTGAAAAACGGAACACCGCTGTGGAAACATATGAACAAATACAACTGCGTAAAGCACAAAATAGGATGTTTTTCAGGATCAAAGGCAGTACACCGAGGTTGGGAAACCAGGTAGACTTCTGGCAAATATGCTAAAGTGTAAACAGATGTGAGGGGGAATTGCAGCAATCAGGAATGAAAGTGGAAAGATATGTAGAGACCAGAAATAAATTTAACAGGTATTTTTTTTCATTTTACTCTTGATTTGTATACTACGGAATATAATTGAAGGGGAAAAGGAGATGGAGAACTTCTTAGATAAATGTTGTCTGACTCCAGAACAAAGCCTTATATTGGATGCTAGGATAACATTAGAGGAAGTGGTGAAAGCCATCAAGTAGATGCCCAGTCTTAAATCACCAGGACCGGAGCTATATTGGCCCCACTGCTTCTAGAAGTCTTTAATAAGGCACTGGAATCCGATGTTCTACCGGATTCAATGTATCATGCTCCGATAACCCGGGAGCTTATCGCCCGATCTCATCACCTCGCATGCTAAGATCCTGGCAAAAATCTTGGCAGGAAGGTTGGTTAGGAACATAATTTGTAGTGTAGGGAAGGATCAGTGTGGGTTTTTGCCCAATGAATCCACTAATACTAATAGACGCCTCTTTGAAAACGTGCAATTGGATTTGGGAGGAAGGGGGGGGGGGGGTCGCTTCATCCTGTCATTGGATGCTGTTAAATTTGACAGTGTGGAGTGGCCCTTTTTGTGGCAAGCATTGAATAGACTTGGGGTGCATAGTAATTTCTTAAGGTGGGTCAACATTCTGTATAGAGAACCCAGAGCAAGAGTCCTAGTGAATCAAGGGCTGACCGAAAAATTTATTTTAACTAGGGGCACACGACAAGGTTATCCTCTCTCTCCACTCATATTCGCATTGTATTTGGAGCAGTTTGCTGCGAGGATCCGTCATGATAAAGAGATTAATGGTTTTGGGTGTCGGGGGAGCGAGGACAAAATTGCACTGTATGCAGACGACATTCTATTATTTTTGGAGAATACTGCAGATACCCTTCCTAGAGTGTCGGGATTGGAAATCAATTGGCAAAAGACTATCTTGCTTCCAATAGATAAGGGGGAATATTACCCGGGTATAAGGGCACTGAAACAAGGAGTCATTCAGATATCTCGGTATTAACCTTTCAAGAGATCTAGGACAATATGTAAAATTAAATATAGACCCGGTTATTTCATACTAGGAATCAAATTAAAATTTGGAATAAACTACCTCTTTCAATGGCAGATCATATAGCTATAACCAAGCTGATTGTGTTACCACAGTTACTGTACCCACTGATCAATAGCCCAATTTGGATAGGATAATAATTTTTTTTTTTTTAAGTTTAAATTATTTCTCTCATGAGACTTTTAATAGAGGTGGAGGAGACCTAGGATAAAACTAAATTATTTGATGGATAGTGAGGATGAAGGTGGATTAGCAGTGCCTGACTTAAGGATTTCCTAGCAGGACAGTGGAAAACTCTTGTGACTAGAAAACAGTCTCCGGTTATACAGGGCATTGTTAATACTAGTAGGGGATCCCTGCCAAATATATTGGAGGTACTTGAATCTGGTCACCTTAGAGTCAGGAATTGTAAGGAATCTCTGCGGATACATATGATCTCTGAATTATGGATCAAATGAAGAAAAATTTATAATATTCCTGAGGTCAATAAAATGACTGGAATGGATGGTCCAAATATGGACTAAGGCTGGTCAAACTATTTTTTTCATAATGGGGATTTGAAAGAGTGGGATACACGGAGTAAAGAACTTAACATTTCTTCATAAGTGGGATTTAAATATTTCCAAATACACCATGCGGTGAAAGCAACAGTGGATAAAACCCTATTCTCTATTGAGTCTTCTGATTCACTATGGCATTTATATCCGCTAGGGGGACAGAGGTTTATTATCCCTGATCTATAAGAAATTAAAAAGGGAAACTAGGGAGGAGTGGAATCAAAGGGGTAAGAAGGATTGGGAAAAATCTCCTGGCACAATTGATGATACACAATGGAAGAAGATCAATGGTGGTATTGGCAAATTTCTTCGGAATAGGTCATATAGAATTACACTTATTTTTTTTATTGTACACCGCCTATATTTGACTCCAAGAGACATGACATTTTTTTCAAAGAAATATACAGGGGAATGTATTAGATGTGGGGCTTTAGATGCGGATTTCTTTCATCTATATTGAAAATGTCCTAGGGTATACCAATTTTGGTTAGAAGTTTTGAAATGTATAGAACAGAATTTGAACTTTGGGTTTCCGGAGCTATGGCTACTGGGAACCCTGGACAAGCTGCATATTCTTCACAACCGGAAAAAACTGGTGACCATTTTGCTCTTTTTTGCAAGGCTTATTATAGCACGGAGATGGATGGCACAAATAGCTCCAAAGGTCATAGATTAATAGTGAGGAATATAAATATTGAATTTGGCCATTATAACCGTAAGAACAAAAGCCCGTAAACTGAGTGGGAGCCATGGATTAAATCTATGACAGATGAACAGAGGTCTATGCTGAATAATATAATTAGAATTAACTAGGGGAAATCGGCAGGGGGGGGGGGGGCGGTATTTTTCCTCTTCTTGTTTTTTGTTTTTTTTGGGGTGGGGGGTTAATGGTTTAAGTAATTTCATATATGGGTAGTAAGCTATATATTTTTTTGTTACCTATAATGAGGCTGATTAGTACATGTATATTATATACTATTATAGCATTGGCTTTATGTACTTGCTGGAATAATTGTAATAATAAAAAAAAATAAAAAAAATAAAAAAAAAGGGACAATGAGGAAGACTTAGTATTACTGTCCTAAACTTAGCTTAACCCCTTAGTGACCACTAATACGCCTTTTAACGTGATTCACTACTGGGCTTTAGGCTGGGCTGACGCCTTTTCACGTCAGCCTAGTCGAAGTCCTGCACGGGTCTCTGATGACAGCTGAGCTCCTGCTCCAACGCCCGCGATCGAAGTTTACTTCGATCGCGGCCGTTTAACCCGTTAAATGCCGCCGTCAATAGCGACCGCGGCATTTAACTTTGTTTACAGAGGGAGTGCGCTTCCTCTCTCACCCATCTGCGGCCCGCGAATGCAATCGCGGGTCTCCGATGGGGTGTCATGGCAGCCGGGGGACTGATAAAAGCCCCCAGGTCTGCCCTGGACATATGCCTGTTAGGACGTGCCTCCGGCGCGTCCTAACATATTGCCTGTCAGATTTATACTGACAGGCAATAATGCTCTGGTATACGAAGTATACCAGAGCATTATAGCAGCGATCGGAACATCGCACAGTAAAGTCCCCTAGTGGGACTAATAAAATCAGTCATCAAAGTGAAATAAAGATTAATAAAAAGTACAGTAAATAAAATAGATAAAACCATTTTTTTCCATTAAAAAGTGGTTTTATTTAGTAAAAGTGTAAAAAAAAAAAAAAAGTACACATATGTGGTATCGCCGCGACCGTAATGACTCCATTAATAAAGTTAATATGTAATTTAAACCGCAAAGTGAACATCGTAAAAAAAAACGCAAAAAACTATGGCGAAATTGCAATTTTTTTCCATTGCCCCCCAAAAAAGTCATAATAAAAATGAATCAATAAGTCCCATGTACCCCAAAACAGTACCATTCAAAACTATGTCTCGTCCCGCAGAAAACAAGCCCAAAAAATCACTACATTGATGGAAAAATAAAAAAATTACGGCTCTTGGAAAGCGACGATGCAAAAACAAATAATTTTAGTTCAAAAGTGTTTTTATTGTGCAAAAGTCGTAACACATAAAAAAACTCCACATATGTGGTATCGCCGTAATCGTACCGACCCATAGAATAAAGGTCACATGTTAATTACGTCGCACAGTGAACGGCGTCAATTTAGAACAATGGCGGAATTTCAGTTTTTTTTTATAATCCCCCCAAAAAGGTTAATAAAAGTTAATATAAAAATTATATGTACCCAAAAATGGTGCCATTAAAAAGCACAACTAATCCCGCAAAAAACAAGTCCTCATACAGCTATGTAGACGAAAAAATAAAAAAGCTATAGCTCTTTGAATGCGACTATAGAAAAACTAATAAAATAGCTTGGTCATTAAGGCCTAAAATGGGCTGGTCACTAAGGGGTTAAAGCTAGACCAGGCAGTCAGAAGATGCGCCAAATTGTGCATCTAGCTAGACAAGTTAGACACTTTTCTCCTCCTTTATATCCGCTCTTGGTTGGCTCACTTTAGACTAATATTATTTGGCGCATTTTAAGCCACGTTCTGCCTTCCGCTATGCCACACACCTTTTCTGGACCCTTTTCAAAACGGTCTTGTGATGCGCAAAAATTGCTTAAAACATAATAAATTTAGCACACTTAATTCTGCCGCATTTACATTTGTGAATTTCCCCCAACGTATCCACTATATTTCTGTAGCTCTATTGTAAAGTTGCTGCTTTCCTAGTTTTCTTATTAAAGTTGTTTCTAGTGTTGCCGCTCTGCTAGAAAACCAGCAGCGGCTTTACTTGTCTGTTCAGAATTTCAAAATGGTCGGGTCCAGTCGTGTGTGTGTGTGTGGGGTGTGTGTGTGTGTGTGTGGGGTGTGTGTGTGGGGTGTGTGTGTGGGTGTGGGGTGTGTGTGTGGGTGTGTGTGTGTGTGTGTCTCTCTCTATGGATACAGGGGATAGCTGATCTTTATTTTGGGAGCACATAGCAAGCATCTCCTTGTAAATGACATATCTGGCTGAATGGAGCCCACATCGTTTGTCATAAACCCAGACTAAGGCCCCATACACGCAATGGTGCCCGTAATCCTGGTCCGTGATTACGGGCAAGGCCGGTTGCGGACAGCCGTCTGCATTTGCGGGCCATGCTCCCATTATAAAGTATGGGTGCACTGTCCGTAAAACAAAATAATAGGATGGGTCCTATTTTTTACGGAATGTTTCTACAGCATGGACGCCTTCCTGTAAATATACAGGAAGGTGTCCGTCAGCCATAGAAATGAATGAGTCCGTAATTACGGGCAAATCAACGGTCGTGTGCATGGGGCCTAAGCTTGAAGTTACGGGCCGCTGGTCAATTTTGTGCCTTCATCAGAAATAAAACCTTTGTAAAAAAGCCATTGTAGATGCAGCCTACAACAACAAACCGGATAGTGTTTAAATGTAATACTGTCTTCAACAGGTATGCGGAGGAGACAAGCCATACATTGCACCAGCGGATCTTGAAAGAAAACACTTGGATGTGAAGGAAATCTGTATCAAGCAGTTCCGTTCAGTGAAGAAGATGGGCGGAGAGGAGTTCTGTCGTCGATACCAGGATCAGCTGGAGTCCGAGATAGAAGAATCCTATGGAAACTTCATGAAACACAATGATGGCAAAAATATCTTCTACGCTGCTCGCACCCCTGCCACCTTGTTTGCCGTCATGTTTGCCATGTACATTATCTCAGGGCTGACTGGTTTCATTGGCCTGAACTCTATAGCAAACATTTGTAACCTGATGATGGGATTAGCGCTACTGTCCTTCTGCACCTGGGCTTATGTGAAGTACTCCGGAGAGTTTCGGGATTTGGGAACCTTAATAGATCAAATTGCTGAAATAATATGGGAGCAGGTTGGTATCTCCGGTCATGTTTCTTTGTGTAGTTATTCACTTAGTTCTTTTTCTAGAACTTTAGGTGGGTCATATGCCTCTTGCATTAGAAAAACTGCCTAAATTTCTTTCTTAATCTAGATATACACATAAGATGGTGTTTGGCTGACATTTTTTTTTCCCTTTACTGAATACCATAAGCATGGATACTTAGATCACCCTGAGTGTGCATGTTAATTTCACCACAGCGAGGGATAAGGTACTGCCAGACATCGGGCGGCACTTCTCTCCCAGGGGAACAAGGGATCAGGCATGTTGAAATCCAACATGCCCAGTCCTTCTTTCCTCCGATAACTGATGTTGGGAGAGTCTAGATGCCCCAATGCACTTTAGATTTTCTGCCAATCCCGTCAAAATTGACTGCATCGACAAACCTTTATCTAAAGTGTATGGCCGGCTTTAGGCTTGATCTACGGGATCTGTGCACGTGGCGTTGCCGTCTGCTAGCCCTTAGTGGTACGATTGTGTTTTTGATTGCTGATACAGTTTCTGTAAATTCAGTTGCTGAACCGCACATATTGTACACGGAGTTTTGACCATGCACTGAATTTTGATCTCCGTAATATCTGTAATATAACAACAATGCTGCTAGAATTGCACTTTATTCTGCCCTCTACTGGTAACAAGCTAAATTGTGGCTTGAGAGACCGAAAAGCTTACTCACTATCCAACGTAACGGTGTATTGCGCCATCTAGTGTCCAAATTTAAAAATTCTGGTCGAGTTCTGACCTTACACTACTGCCTTCCTTCATAATCCTTTTATTCCATGTTGTGTTTTCGCAGCATACGGTGTTCGTAAAACATGCCAGTGCATTGAAATACAGAGAACCGTTTTTATATTTTCTCCACTAACCTACCTATAGTATGTCATTTTTTTTTTTTTATCTGCAGTGTAGGAAATGCATTTTTTTATGGATGGCTCCACTTTTTCATCGTATTTTTCATTTGTTTTCATTAATAAATTATAGGACATTTCTATTTAAAACTTCTGTAAAGACTAATAAATGTATGGCTGAGGCGCCAATTTTTATTAGCTATCCTCGAGGCCACAACAGGTCATGCCTCATTTACTGTGAGGTTTTCTGATATTCGACATACCTCATGGATCTCTCAGAATGAATTTCCTGTCTGTAATGTTTGTGATATTTACACTATATCCATTATACATTTCATTCTGTATTAAAGGGATCCTGTCACTAAAATCATGCGACCCCCCCCCCCCCTAACTGCCAGCAGCGTGACTTAGTGATGGTCTGCTGATAATAATGTGACCTGTTCAACTCTCAAGCGCTGCCACGTTTTACAGAGAACCTGGCTTTATCATTGGGTTTCGGCCCGTGTTATGTGCTGGGCTTGGGGAAGAAGTGTCCGCCGAGCATCAGAGTTTCAGAGTTTGACATTGCTGATCATGATGGTCGGACCTGTCACCAATGGTTTGGGCAGAATGGACCGGGTGGCAGGTTCCCTATAATGTATTTACAGGTTTTTCAAAAGTTTGAATCATTTGCTTTTTAATTCTTTTGCTTCTCTGTACAGTAATTCCGCTCAATTTCCATTATTAATTTTTGAATATTTTTCTAAAAATAAAGTAGCCTGGGATGGGGAATGGCATCAACCAGTCTTTTAAATAGGGTTGTCGGGCAGCATGTCACTAGCAACCAGTCTCTCACGCTACAAAGTTGCACAGTTGGTGACTAAATTGGCTGTAAGATCAGGACAAACAAGGGACCATGGAGGCTTGACGGGACTCAAACCACACTGCTTTCTCTCATATTGCTGTATTAAGATTTCTGTAAAAAACCTAATTGAATGGTGGAAAATAATGTTGTTTTTTTCAGTTCTTGGCATGTTTTATTTGGGAGAACGTTTGTAGGTGATGCAGGATATGTTTGAGATGTACAAGGTGGAATCGGCAGCATTATCATTCTGCAGAATAAATCCACACGTTTCCTGCCGGTGCCTGTATGTATGTTGGGAATATATGATTCACTGTATATTAGATAACAAGTGTCGTTCAAAAATGTAAATGTGAATTCACTGCCTGATAGAACGATTAAAATTTAGTTTATTGTTAAATTGATAAAAAGTATGGCTCAACCAGCCATTATTCCAGAAACAGGCAAAAGCAGGTGATTAGCGACAGGAGGTGTATCAGAGTGAACGAAGTTACTCAGACACTCCAGGACCACCCACCCTGCTTATTATAGTATATCGCTACACCCTTGCCAATAGTTAACAATCTATCCAAATCCAACACGTACAGCAACGCTTGTGAATGAATAAACTTTTCAAACATTGGATTGGTCTGGAAGCAGCAGTGTGGTTTCTGGAACTCCCTTGCCCCTTCTCTGCCCTCCACTTGGTGCCAATTTAGCCTTGAAGCTGAAGACCTGAATCATCTGATAAAGTAGTCTCTGTTGTATAGGACACAGGGGTTGTCGATGCTTCTATTAAGCAGCATGAGAGGGCATTAACATTGATTACCCAGTTGACCTCTATACCCACCGCTCTAGTCCATACATGTCAAATTCTAACACATCACATCTTTCACCCTACCCTTCTAACGGAAACTCTTAACATACTTTGACTTGCCTCTATCTCTCTTTTTCTGTGCTGCACAGAGGAGTCCCAGGAAGGTGAGATGCTGTCATTTATATCATCATGCGAGGAACAATTCAGGATTAAAATGCATTACAGAATGGCACATATAGTGAAATCCGCTACTCCAACATTTCTCCATAAACTTTACCATAATTTATGTATTCACATCTTGTATGGCCCCTGAGTAAATTTTAACACCTGAGGTTGTTCCAGCAATCTCCTAGTGGGTATGTGGGCTGGACAGATCTTAAGTCCAAATGTCTCCTGGTTTAGGCCTGGGGCACCTAAAATCGACAGTATTTTATCTGTCCATGGTGTACGTGCCAGGGGGAATGTACACAATGAATGATCAAGAGAAATTAGGTGTTGGCATCTATTCTGCTTAGAGCCCCTGTGGTAGATCTGAAGGAGGCTCTTGAATTATCGAATTCCAGATAGTCCAAACAAAGAAACCATAATGTTTCCAGCACTTGGGGTTGTCCCGTACGCTGAATAACTATAGTTTGATGCCCTGTTCACATGTTCCATTTTAGCTGAAACTGGGAATGTAAAAAAATATCAATAAAAATTCAAAAACTGGTTCAAATTTTAAAGTCAAAGTGGTCCCTAAGCCTACAAAATTCTGATGGGCCACAAAGTGGAGAAGGAAGCATTCGGCTACATGAAGCATGGCTATGTAAAGCTGGACACCACTGGCAATTATTGATAATTTTTGGCTAAATACTTGTAAGCCATTCAGCTTCTGCCACTTAACATGACGGATTATGAGGTGTCCTATTGTGAGAGGCTTGATGTTGGGTGATTGTAACAGAAAGTCAAGTGCCACCATGGTAAAAGTGCCACACCAGATTTACTCAATTTGGACACCCGTGAGTGGGCTTCACAACAATTTCAACTTCTTTTCACGACTGAATTGTGCCTCCATAGTTGATTTATAACCCTTTCCCCTTCTAATGATCTCCTGTACCTAACTAACCACTTCATGTTCCAGGTGGTTTCCAAACTCTATGAAGTTTGTAAACGTCGGCTGCCTCGCCGGGCTTTACCGTCCATACAGAGACAACGGAGGTCATCGAACAATAACAAGAAGAAAAACTAGCGCGTACTCACCTTTTTGCTTCTCAAGTATTTGGTTTCTATCACTGGAGCAGTTAGAACAGATGTAATGGGCTTCTGATACCATTGTCTGGTTTCCACATGGCAGGGTTAGCAAAGCAATGGCCCTCCAGCTATTGAAGTACATAAATTCCCAGCATGCACCACCAGCTGGAGAGCCGCAGGTTGCCTACCTCTACCGTATGGGAATCTCTTCATATGTATAATACTGCTTTTGAGTAATATTTTAATCCTATCACTTCACGCTACCAAATCCATGTGATAAGTGTCACATTGTAGAGCACAATTGTTTTTTTTCATGCCTTCATTTTTAATTTTACTATTTATTTGTTGCATTTGTGTTCATTTTATATAATTTTTTTTATTTTATTTTTTAACCATTATTTTTCTTTTTTTTTTTTTTTTCTTCATATTTTTACGCTCCAGGTGTTGAAGCCAATGAGTGATACTTTCATGGAGGATAATATAAGACAAACTGTGACAAACTCAATCAAGGCAGGTCTTACAGAGCAAGTGACTCAAGCTTCCCGGCTAAAGACAAACTGACAATCCATCTCTTGACTGCATCCTTCCCCAACCTATTCTTGTTTTGTACAATGAGAACTGAGTAAAATGAATACAAAATAAACCAAAGTTTACAATTACCGCTGAAGGTGTAGGAGAAACTGGCACATCATATTACAGCCATTTAATCTGTTTTCCAAGTGGAGAAGCTACACAAATGGTGGTCGTCCTGGAAGCTGCTTTTCACCCTAGTGGCAAAGTCTGTTTATGAAATAGTGGCCCACTAGCACAGCGGTGCACAACCTTTGCGGCTTGATCCCAAGTGGTGGTCTGTCATTTGTTTTTAATGGTCTTTTTGGTGGCCCACTAATGCTTGGGGTTCTAGCTGACATGGTTGAGCACCACTGGCCTAGTGACAAGGTTACGTTATTATGCCATGTTCAGTATCTCTTTAGCATTCTTGGGAATTACATGTTTCGCAGAATCAAATTCTATTTTAAAAAATGAATGTAGTGTTCATTTACAATTTTAATATTTATTTTCCGTTATATTAAGAATGTCATCTATGATAGACAATTACGTCCTAAATAAATCGGTTGATTCACTGCCTTTTTTTTTTTTTCTTGTACATGTTCCCTTTTAGTTCAGTATGGCTATAGAAATGGCTTGTCGTATGGAAGGTTTTTTTTTTGTTTTTTTTAAATCCACAAACCTGCCATAACATAGATACATATCCGGCAACAGGAAAAGTGGAAGCTTTCCTTTTTGGCCTTCGTGTAAATACTGTATGCTGTTAATATTGTTGGGGGGCACCAGTCCATCCATTAGCATAGGCTACAGCTTTAGAAAGCTGAGATCCTCTGTACAGCATTAGTTATTTTCTATACAAGATCAAATAGGGCATGTATATGATATATAAATAATATAAATACCAATTTTGTATCGGGTTTTTTTGTAGTCCATGCCAAATCCTGGTTCTGTGGTAGGCTAAGTGGAGTCTCTGCACAGGGACCGTTTGTGGCTCTTGTGAGTGTGTGAATGCATCAACCAATCAGACGTTTTGATATATTTGTGATAATTACCTGCCTTGAACCTGCTGTTTCGACCCAATGGGCTGAGAAGAAAAATGAGCATTTTTGTTGTGAATCTTTGTCCTGTTTAAAATGTAAATCTGTTTCCTGTAATTTATTTTCAGTATAATTAAAATCTGTTGTATATATGGTACATCGAGCAGTGTGTGTTGCGTTTTCTTTATATTGATGTACAAATTTTTGTTTTTTTTTGTGTTTTTTATTTACTCTGTGCCCAAGAAAGGTTGTAGTGATGACTTAAAGGGGTTATTCAGAATTAGAAAATCAGGCTGCTCTTTACCTAAAACTGCACCATATCGGCCCGTGGGTTGCGCATGGTATTGTAGATCAAAACAAGTAGAAAAAATTAGATCCAGCGCTGGTTGATTTTAAAAGGAACACAATGTGCTGTGACTAAGGATCTGTCTGAAACGCGTAGGCTAATTGCTGAGGCAACCACCCCCACACATTTGGATTTTACTACTATTTGGAATAAAGTTGGAATACTACTTCCTTTTAAATCTACCAATGCTGGATCGAATGTGGATCTGAGTGCAGTCTGAATTTTGACATATATACTGGTGAGCTGGAGGATTCCTCCATCATTTATTTATATTGTAGATCAACTTTAATAAAGTAAATGGGGCTGAGCTGCAATACCACACACAACCGTTTTTGGAAGACACTAGCCATGTTTTCTAATCCTTGACAGCTCCTTGTAAAATTTCCCCAAAGACCAATAAAATCTATATATATATATATATATACATATACATATACACCGGTCAGCTAATTCACACAAGCGTGTTCGGTCCACAGTATTTCCCAGACCGAACACACTGCAGGGAGCCGGGCTCCTAGCATCATAGTTATCTATGACGCTAGGAGTCCCTGCCTCGCTGCGGGAAAACTGTCCCGTACTGTAATTATGTTCTCAGTACGGGACAGTTGTCCCGCAGCGAGGCAGGGACTCCTAGGTGCCATAGATAACTATGACGCTAGGAGCCCAGCTCCCTGCAGTGCGTTCGGTCCTGGGAAATATGGTACGTATATCACGAACTGAACATGCTCGTGTGAATTAGCCCTAACGTTAATACAGTTCTAGTACAGCAAATAACATGAAATGGTTCAAACGTTAAAGACCTAAAAATAATATAAACTTTTAACTTCAAACGCAACAATAGTCTAAATTTCTGATTTTAACCAAAGGGCTTTTTTCAGGGAAGACATCCAGGACCCCTGCTCTGCAGCACAGAAACAAATTATGCTTTGAAATTGGGTGCAAACTATTCCTACAGGTGTCTCAACTTTTGGAGATTACTTTTAAACCCTCGGATTCTATATAACCAGTGTTGGAACAGACTGCATTACAACACCCTGGAGGGCAGGATTTGGACAGTTTTGCTCTTCAGGACAGACCACATTGATATCATAATGGCAAGAAAAAGGCAATTCTCAAAAGAAGACAGACCATTATAACCTTAGAAGTGTAGGTCTGTCCTACAGAGAAATTGCCAATGTGGCAGTCAGTACAGTTTCCTATACCATCAAAAGGCACTTGGAAACTCTGACAGGAAGAGGTCTGGCAGACCAATTGCCTCTACAAAAACAAGTTTTTGAGAGGCACCTCACAGCACAAAACCTTAAAGCCCAGCTTAATGCAGCAAAAAATAAGCTTCCATTTCAACTGTGAAGAGAAGACTTCTATCTGAAGGTTTGACAGGTCGAGTATCTGTAAGAAAGCCACTAAGATTGCTAAATTAAAAAAAAAAAAAAGACTTGCCTGGTCAAGCAGCACCTCCATTGGATTATTGAAGAGTGGAAGAAAGTCTTATGGACTGAGAAAACAAATTTTGACATTTTTGGTACATCACGCAGGGTTTTTGTACGTCGGAGTATGTGAAAGGATGCTTCCTCAGCGTGTGACACCAACTGTCAAACAACATGGAGGCGGACGCGTGATGGCCTGGGGCTCTTGCTGGATCTAGAGTCGGCAACTTGCACAGGGTTACTGGTACACCGGACAAAAAGGGCTACCACAGCATTTTGATGCGCCATGCAATGCCCTCTGGTGTACACCTACTTGGTCACGGGTTTATATTACAGCAAGACGATACAAAACCTACTTCTAGGTTATGTCAGAATCACTTCAGAAAAAGAATAAGCCGGGAGGCTTCAAAGAATGGAATGGCCTCCACAGACTCCAGACTTCAACCCCCATTGAGCTTGTTTGGGATGAACTGGACAGAAGGATGAAAGAAAAGCAACCTACAGGCGCAGCACAATTGTACGAACTTCTGCAACAATGTTGGGAAGAAATTTTTGAACTATATCTGAATGCAATTGTAGAAAGAATGCCTCGATTGTGCAAAGCTGTTATATCCGCTAGAGGTGACTACTTTGAAGAGTCAAAAATCTAGATTTAATTTGTTGAAATAAAGTTAATCCATTATTTTTATTCATCTTAACTTGTTTATTTCTTCTATGCTTTCATTTCAAAGTACATTTGAGACCTTAAACTGTGTAAAAATAAAATAACTGGAAAAATGTAGGTGTTCTAAAACTTGACTGTGTGTGTGTGTGTATGTATATATATATATATATATATATATATTTGAAAAGAAATCCTGCAGCAGTCCAATATTTGCAAAACGAATGGTTCAATCAACAAGAATATGCAATGAACCATGCTTGAGAAAAGTCCTAAGGCTGGACAGAAACGTCGCATCTCTGCATTGATTGAATAAATCACATTCTTTTTGCAAATATTGGAGTGCTGCCAGATTTTTTTTCGATACATTACATAGTCCTTGGATCAGGATTACCTGCTGTGCACCCGCTACTATAGTGGAATTTGCTATAGAGTGCTGCTGCTTTCTATTTATATATATATATATATATATATATATATATATATATATTAAAAAAAAATAGCAGTCAGGTTAAAAAAGCAAATAAAGCGCAAAATCAATAAAATAACTTATTTGCCTAAATGCAAATGCACTGGAAATACTACACATTCAATTCCAAATCAAAACAAAACCAAAATGTATCCAGTTTGTGTTAGGCCTCATTTACACGAACGTAATATACGCGCGTGCGACGCACGCATGTCGTACGCACCTATATTAGTCAATGGGGCAGTTTAGACGATGCGTGAATTGGGCTCAGCGCGTGTGCGCAGAAAAAAACTCACGACATGTTCTATAATCGTGTGTTTTTCGCGCACTCACGCACCCATTGAAGTCAATGGGTGCGTGAAAACCACGCATGCCGCACGGAAGCACTTCCGTGCGAACTGCGTGATTCGCGCAAGAGCTGTCAAACTCCTGAATGTAAACAGAAAAGCACCACGTGCTTTTCTGTTTACAAACATCCAAACGGAGTGTCAAATTCGAGATGAGCGCACCGAACTTCACCGGGTTCGGCCAAACTCGTTTTGACCGAAACCGGTAAAAAATGTTCGGGTACGCGACGTCAGGAGACAGTCACTGTCCACGGTGCTGAAAGCGTTAAACTGGTTCAGCACCATGGACAGTGACTTCCGCTCCGAAAATCCATGAACCTGTAAAAAAAAAAGACGTTCTGACTTACCGATAACTCCGGTCCGACCTCCCGGGATGACAGTTCAGTCCAAGTGACAGCTGCAGCCAATCACAGGCCAAGCACAGGCTGCAGCCAATCACAGGCTGCAGCGGTCTCATGGACTGCGGCGTCATCCTGGGAGGTGGGGCCGGATGACAAGAGAGGGACGCGTCACCAAGGCAACGGCCGGGAGCCCGGACTGGGGGAAGCAGGAAGTTCTTGGTAAGTATGAAAGTCTTTTTTTATTCACAGGTTGGTGTATATTGTGTTCGGCATTCACTGTCGAGGGTGCTGAAAGAGTTACTGCCGATCAGTTAGCTCTTTCAGCACCTTGGACAGTGACGGGCGTCGACTAGCCTCATCTCTATGATGGCGGCTGCGCGAAAATCACGCAGCTGCGCATCATACACGGATGACACACGGAGCTGCCAAGTGCCTTTTGCGCGCGCAAAACGCAGCGTTTTTTGCGCGCGCAAAACGCAGCGTTTTTTGCGCGCGCAAAACGCACACGCTCGTGTAAATGAGGCCTTAATCCTTTACAGAAAGTAAAGAAAATAGACCTATTAAGCAGTATTATTCTTTAAAAATTCAAAAATGTTATGCATAAACTCAGGGGCGTAGCTAAAGGCTCATGGGCCCGGGTGCAAGAATTCGGCTTGGGCCCCCGTACCCCTCCCCAACACCACCACCATAATCAGACGCGCGTCTATGCCGAGACGCCTTGCCCAACAGCCCCCATAGTATAATGCCCCCACACAGTATAATGCTCCCATAGCTGCCCCCACACAGTATAATGCCCCATAACTTATAATGCCCCCCCATAACAGCCCCATACCGTATAATATTCCCCATATCAGCCCCCACAGTATAATTGCCCACATAGCTGCCGCCATACATCAATGTCCCCCATATCAGCCCCATACAGTATAATGCCCCTCATATCAGCTCCCCATACAGTACAATGCCCCCATATGAGCTTCCCATACAGTATAATGCCCCCCATATGAGCTCCCCATACAGTATAATGCCCCCATATGAGCTCCCCATACAGTATAATGCCCCTCCATATCAGCTCCCCATACAGTAGAATGCCCCCCATATCAGCTCCCCATACAGTATAATGCCCCCCATATGAGCTACCCATACAGTATAATTCCCCCATATCAGCCCCATGCAGTATAATGCCCCCCGTACAATACAATGCCCCTATATGAGCTACCCATACAGTACAATGCCCCCCATATGAGCTCCCCATACAGCATAATGCCCCCCCATATCAGCCCCCCATACAGTATAATTCCCCCATATCCGCCCCCATGCAGTATAATGCCCCCATATCCACCCCCCATACAGTATAATTCCTCCATATCAGCCCCGATGCAGTGTAATGCCCCCCATATCAGCCCCCCATACAGTATAATTCCCCCATATCAGCCTCCCATACAGTATAATTCCCCCATATCAGCCCCCATGCAGTATAATGCCCCCTCATCTTATCAACCCCCATGCCATATCAGCCCCCCATGCAGTATAATGCCCCCCCCCCCGCAATATCAGCCCCCCCATACAGTATAAAGCCCCCATATGTGCATAATAGAAAAATAGCATAATTACTTACCTATCCTCGTTCCCACGCCGGGTGGAGGATCCATCGCCTCATCCGGTGTGTGTGTGCTATGAGTGATTCGGCGCAGACCGGCGTGATGAAGTCGCTACATCCCGCCAGCCTGCGTCGAGACGCTTAGGGCACAGTGAATGCTGGATCAAGGAGACGTCAGCTCCTTGCTCCAGCATTGAATGGAACCGGGATCTCCAGTGAGTGACTCGCGACCCCCCCAGAGGTCTTCACATGAATCCCCAGGGGGACGCGACCCACAGTGTGTAATATATTGTGTTGTATTGTGCAGTTTACGGTGGAGAAAGGAGGGGGTACTGTAATTTAACGCCCCCCCCCCTCTCTCCACTGCAAACGGCACAACACAATACAATACATTACATTACAATAAATTACAAGCCAACACAATACAACGCAACACAATACATCACAATACATTACAATACAGACTCTGCAGCTCACCTGTTGTCCTCCGCACCGGCTCTTCCACTTCACTGGCTGGAAGACGTGTCGCGTGACAACACGGTCACATGGTACACTAAGTGTACCATGTGACCGCAACCAGGAAGTGCCGGCTTCACGGCACAGAAGATTTATTTAACAAGCATGTGGTATGGCAATGGGGGGCCGTGGGCCCCCCAGGCTTAGGGGCCCGGTCGCAATTGCGACCGCTGCGACCCCCATAGCTACACGACTGCATAAACTTTAAAAAAAAAAAAATAAAGAAATCTGGAACAGTTTTTCAATCAAGTATTTTTTTATTGTCATTTTCAACAAAAAAGAAAGCATTTGTGATACACCATCACAACCCAAATACAAACACCCCCCTCCCCCCTTCTTCCAGATTATGCAATTTTACAAATACACAATAGTAATACATATAACAGCACCAAATACATTTCAAAACATATAAATCCATAGTATACAGATATAGGAAGCACTAATATCCCCCCCTTGCCATTCAGTTTACCCTACCCAACACGAACTGTCCCCAAAACTATTACGTTCGCTAATGAATCTCAGCCGCAGCATCAGGTGACAAATTCAGACCCCGTATCTCCACCCACAAGGACCAGATTTTATCATAGGTGTGTTCAGCATTCCTAGCTGTGTAGATATATTTTTCCATACGTGTTAGCCACGTGACTTTACTACAAAATTCCAATAGCGTAGGTGGTCGATCATCCAGCCAATGTTGTGCAATAAGCTTCCTAGCCATATACAACATACGAGCAACCGCTAAGTTTACATGTTCAGAAACAGAGATATACTCCACGTATCCCAAAACACATAGAAAGGGAGTGAAATCCACCGACACCTGGTATACAGAAGAGATAGTGTCCACTACCTCAGACCAAAACTGTCGCAGCTGCACACATTGCCACATCATGTGTATCAATGTGCCAGGTGCCACACCACATCTGGGACAGTCGGGGGAATCCCTGAGGCCAATATCAGTCAGAAATGCCGGTGTTCTATAAACCCGATGTATTAGAAATATATGAGAAATACGGTGTGCTACATTCATAGCCAATTTAGGAATCCGCGACAATATATCCGCCCACTGACTTTCCTCTATGGGCCCAAGATCTCTTTCCCATTTACTCCTTAACCAGGAAGGAAAACCAGCTAAGAATCTTGTCAGAAGGCTTTTGTACAGAAGGGATATAAGACCAGATGTACGATTGGCCTTGCTAATAACACCTATCAGGACATTGTCCGTTAGGCCTTATTCACACGAACGTGTGCGTTTTGTGCGCGTTGCAGTTCCGTGTGTCGTCCGTGAATGGTGCGTGGCTGCGTGATTTTTACGCATATGCCATCCTTATGACACGCGGTTTTGATGGTTAGAAACGGCAAAGAATATGGTGCCTTTTTTTTTTACTTAATTTCTTTAACAACTAGCGCAAATCACACAGAAGTGTGTCCGTGTGCCGTGCGCGGTTTTCATGCACCCATTGACTTCAATGGGTGCGTGATGTGCGAAAGACGGCCAAGTATAGGACATGTCGTGAGTTTTACGCAGCGGACACAGGCTGCGTGAAAATCACGGACTGTCTGAACGGCCCCTTTGAGTTACATAGGTCCGTGCGACGTGCGTGATTTTCACACGCGTATTACGGACGTGAAACACGTTCGTGTGAATAAGGCCTTTCTGTGACAGCAGTATTGCTATTCTCCATTCCATACGCATGACGCACCTGAAGAGATTTATAAAATAGAGTATGGGGAAGACCAAATTCAGATTGCAGACAGGAGAATAGCTTCAGTTCCTGATTTTCCAACAACTGCTCTATTCTACGTACCCCTTTGTTCTTCCACATAGCAAAATCTGTCAAGAATGTTCATATGAGATAACCAAGTCGTATCCCAAATAGCTGTATATTGTCTATATCCTTTAATACCTTGCATAGTTCGAACACCCCACCATATTTTGTGCATCAAATATAATGTCGGATATTTTTTTGTATGCCGTTGTAATTTATGTGCCTCTAGCGCCTCATACAGGGAATCTGAACATAAGAAGTGTTGTAGCAACAGCCTAATGGAATCAACTGATTCAGCAATATCCCAACCTTTCAGATGCTGCAGCTGAGAAGCCAAATAGTATAATCGAGGATTAGGAACAGCCAGACCTCCATCCGTCTTATCTCTTTGCAGAGTTTCCAACTTTATGCGTGCATGCCCCGTGTTCCAAATGAGGGATCTAAACAATCTGTTGACCTTATAGAAAAATCTTCGTGGTAACCATATAGGTGTATTGTGTAAAAGATATAACAATTGGGGCATCTATATCATTTTAATTAAATTCCATCTGCCAATGACTGAAAGATATAATTTACGCCAAACATCAAGCTTAAGTTTAAATCAGGCCAGTAAAGGGGTCAAATTCAATTTTTCAAAGTCCTCCAAGTTCATGGAGACTTCCACACCCAAGTATTTAAAAGATGTGACACACTTCATAGGGAGATCTTCACATGGCACCTGTACGCGTTTATCATCCACCCTCATCAGAGCAGACTTGGACCAGTTGATGGTCAACCCGGAAAACCGACCAAACTCCCCAATAGCAGACATGGCTGCATCCAAGGAAGCAGCATCATCCTCCAAAAACAGTGACATGTCATCTGTGTATAATGCTAGTTTATCCTCCTGCTCTCCATGGCGAAACCCGACAATATCTACCGAATCCCGAATTAAAACTGCTAATGGCTCTATAGCTATGGCAAAAAGTAACGGAGAAAGCGGGCAACCCAGTCGTGTACCTCTACCCAATGGAAATGTGTTGGTCATAAAATTATTCACTCTAATTTTAGCCACAGGTCTATCATACAACATCTTAATCCATTAAATAAACGAGTCCCCGAAGCCCATTTTCCTAAGCACTGCCCATAACTGTTCCGGATTTCACTTTCCTGAACTAATATTTAGTGACATAACTATTGTTTCAGAACTGCTTGACATCTGTATTGCATGGACTCGACCAACTTCTGGTACCTCTGTACAGGTATCCAGTCCAGGTTGATTGGACGACATACCACAGTTCTGCATTTTTGGGTTTTGCCTCATAAACTGAATTATTGACGTCACCCCACAAGTTCTCTATGGGGTTGACGTTAGGGGATTGGGCTGGCCACTCCATTACCTCAACCCTGTTTGCCTGTAACCAAGATGTTGTTCGCTTACTGGTGCGTTTTGGGTCATTGTCGTGTTGAAAGACCCATTTCAAGGGCATTTCTTCTCCGCATAGGGCAACATGATCTCAAGTATTTTGCTATATTCAAACTGATCCGTGATCCCTTGTATGCGATAAACAGGCCCAACACCATGGCATGAAAAACATCCATATATCATGATTTTTTCAGCACCATGCTTTGCTGTCTTCACAGTGTACTGTGGCTTAGATTCAGTGCTCGGGGGTCATCTGACATACTGTCGGCGGCCACTAGACCCAAAAACAACAATTTTGCTTTCATTAGTCCACAAAATGTTGCAACATTTCTCTTTGGGCCAGTCAACGTGTTCCTTGGCCAGAGGCGTAGCTAGGTTCTCCGGCAAAGATTCAGTTTGCCCCCCCCCCCCCCGCAACCTCTTTCCTGACATCTCCTTCCCCCTCGCCATGATTGTTTTCTCTACCAATCAATGATGTGTCATTTCTTTTCCACATTTTCTTCTATGTAACTCGAGCACCAGAGCAAAGCTTATTACATATATACAGCACCAGAACCCAGCCCATTACATATATACAGTACCAGAACAAAGCTCAGTACATAAATACAGCTCCAGCAGCAAGATCATTACATATATACAGCACCAGAACAAAGCTCAGTACATAAATACAACTCCAGAACCAAGCTCAGTACATAAATACAGCCCCAGAACCAAGATCAGTACATATATATAGTACCAGAGCCCAGCTCATTACATATATACAACACCAGCACAAATACAGCTCAATTTAGTGCAACCCCTGCCATAGAAGTTTGCACTAAATTGTTTCCAGCTCCCAGCATGGCCCGAATAATGGTAAGGATATGCTGGGAGATGCTGTTTCACAAAAGAAAATCATATCATAATCATACCACCCATCATCTCGCTGCAGATCATACAGTGACTTCAGTACTGATTAGAGGTAGAATAAACATTTACATTTACATTCTCCATCCGGTCCAGACCTCTATGATGACTTCTCCCGGTCACAGCCCATTTCTGTAGTTTGCCGCTCAGATGTCTTCAGCTTCTCACTTTTCAAACATTTCTACACCTATAAACAAAGATAAAGTTCTCATTATACCACACACTATGCCCCTAAATATAATAGCGCCATACACTGCACCTCTAATTATAATAGCACCATACACTGTGTCCCACACACACCATGCCCCCTGCAGATAGTGCCTGCCATAGAGCCCCCTGTAGATACTGCCCCCCATAGAGCCCTCTGTAGATAGTGCCCCCCATATAGCCCACCCCTGTATATAGTGTCCCACATATAGCTCTCCCTATAGTGCTCCACAGATAGCCCACCCCTGTATATAGCCCCCCTGTAGATATAGCCCACCCCTGTATATAGTGCTCTACATATAGCCCACCCCTGTATATAGTGCTTCACATGCAGCCCACCCTTGTATATAGTGCTCCACATGTAGCCCACCCCTGTATATAGTGCTCCACATGTATCCGACCCCTGTATATAGTGCTCCACATATAGCCCACCCCAGTATATAGCCCCCTGTAGATAAAGCCACCCCCCCCCCCCTCCCGTAGATAATGCCACATACTTTTTTATTAGGATAAAAAGGCAAACTATACAAGCTCACCTTAATCTTGTTCCCGCGCCGTCCGGCGGCAATGGAGACCTGCTCTCTTCTGCGCATGTCTCCTGGGGTTTAACGACGCAAGCAACGCAATGACGTGATCCGGCCGCTTGTGTCTAGTCTACGAAAGGCGTTGATTGGCAGGGCAAAATGACTTTCCCTGTCGATCAGCGGGATATGCCGCCCGGGACAGCGGGACACCGACCGGAATCCGGGACTGTCCGGCTAAATCCGGGATGGTTGGGAGGTATGAGATAGATAATAGACAGATAGATGATAGATAGATAGATAGATAGATAGAAAGATATGAGATAGATAGGTAGATAGATAGATATGTTTATTGGAGAAATGTGTTTTTTTTATTAACCCCTTCCCGACGTAAACAACTTTCAGATTTTCATTTTCGTTTTTTCCTCCCCACATTCCAGAAGCCATAACGTCTTTATTTTTCCGTCGATATATAGTACTATGAGGGCTTAATTTTTGCGGGACGAGTTGTAGTTTTTCGTAGCACCATTTAATTTGCCGTATAATGTACTAGGAAACAGGAAATAAATTATTTGTGGGGTAGAAAATGAAAAACACAGCGATTCCTCCATGGTTTTTTGCGCGCCGTTTTTACGGAATTTACTGTGCAATTAAAACAACATGTTAACTTTATTCTGTGGGTCAATACGATTACGGCGATACCAAATATATATAGTTTTTTCTATATTTTACTACTTTTACATGTAAAAACCTAAGTGTAAAAAAGAAAATTTATTGTGCGTCGCCAAATTCCGAGAGCCACAACTTTTTTATTTTTCCGATGATTAAGTGGTATGAGGGCTTATTTTTTGCGGCATAAGCTGTAGTTTTTAATAATACCATTTTGGTGTACATGTGACGGTTTGATCACTTTTTATAAAAAAATTTGTGGGAGATGAGGTGACCAATAGACATGCTGGCGTTTACAATTTTTCTTTTTACGGCGTTCACCGTGCGGGTTAAATAATGATATATTGTAATAGTTCAGACTTTTTCGGATGCGGAGATACCAATTATGTTTATTTATTTATTTTTTTACTATGCTCTAGGGGGAAAATGGGAAAAGGGTTTTTTTTTGAACTTTTAAAAAAATGTTACTTTTTTTTACACCAAATTTTTTTTTATTTAACTCATTTTTGCATTTTTTATCAGTCCCCCTAGGGGACTTCAACCAGCGATCGTTAGATCGCTTGTACGATATACTGCAATACTAATGTATTGCAGTATATCGTGATTCTGACAGGCAGCTATTAAGCCCTGCCGGAGGCAAGGCTTAATAGGTGTACTAAGATGGCGGACCTGGGGGCTTTCATTAAGCCCCCAGGCAGCCATAGCAACCATCGCCCCCCGCGATTGCGCTGCGGGGGTCGCCCCCCTCTTTCTGACTATTTAAATGCTCTGGTCAGTATTGACCGCAGCATTTAACGAGTTAAACTAGCGGGATCGCGCTCAAGCGCGATGCAGCTAGTTAATCTGAAGTGTCGGCTGTAACATACAGCCGACACCGTCATCGTATGGAGCGGGTTCACTCCGTGAGCCCGTGCCATACTTCCCCTACCCGACTTTGGCGTATGGATACGTCAAATGTTTGGAAGGGGTTAAATATATTACATAAATTACTTTTACTATTCTCCGGCTCCTGCCAGGAGAGGGAGAAGTTACAGCAGTCCCGTGAGGGGGGGGGGGGGGAGCCGCAAAAATAGTGTGCATGGAGACACAAGAGTTTCCAATATCATAAAATAATGTCATTTATTTTATGATTTTAGAAACGCTAGTGTTGCCAGGCACTAAATTGTTTAAACTGTGTACTCACCACTGTCGTGTCGCTTCTTTTGCTCTGCAGTGCTCTGCTCCGGTGTGTCTGCTTCCTCTCTCCAGGCAGACTGCTGCGTCATGGACGTTGCGGCCCTGGCGCCCCCTCTAAGTTGCGCTCCACATGTAGCCCACCCCTGTATATAGTGCTCCACATGTAGCCCACCCCTGTATATAGTGCTCTATTCAGGACATGTCTTTTTTTCAACAACGGGACTTTGCGGGGAGTTCTTGCTGGTAACTTGGCTTCACTTAACCGTCTTCTGATTGTAGCAGTACTCACTGGTAACTTAAGAACTTCTTTGATCTTTCTGGAGGTGATTATTTGCTGAGCCTTTTCCATTTTGGCTATTCTTCGATCCATACGAGCAGTAGTTCCTCTCTCCCTTCCACGTCTTTTTAGGTTTTGGTTGCCCCTTCAAGGCATTTGAGACTATTTTAGCTGAGCAGCCTATAATTTTCTGCACTTTTCTATATATTTTCCCTCTCCAATCAACTTTATAATCAAAGTCGGTTTTACATCAGAACAATGTCTGGAACGACCCATTTTCCCCAATATTTAAGAAGGAAATGCACTATAACCAACATGTGCAACATTTGCCACCCTCTATATCCCCTGGGTCAGGATTACCTGCTTGCACCTACCTGAGACCATCTTGGAATTGGATTTTGAGTGCTGGTGTGTGTGTGTGTGTGTGTGTGTACACACACTACCGTTCAAAAGTTTGGGGCTCACGCTTCTATTTATCAAATGAGTTGCAAAATGACTAGAAAATATAATCAAGACATTGACAAGGTTAGAAATAATGATTTTTATTTGAAATAATAATTTTCTCCTTCAAACTTTGCTTTTGTCAAAGAATGCTCCATTTGCAGCAATTACAGCATTGCAGACCTCTGGCATTCTAGCTGTTAATTTGCTGAGGTAATCGGGAGAAATTTCACCCCATGCTTCCAGAAGCCCCTCCCACAAGTTGGATTGGCTTGATGGGCACTTCTTGCGTACCATACGGTCAAGCTGCTCCCACAACAGGTCTATGGGGTTGAGATCTGGTGACTGCGCTGGCCACTCCATTACAGATAGAATACCAGCTGCCTGCTTCTTCCCTAAATAGTTCTTGCATAATTTGGAGGTGTGCTTTGGGTTATTGTCCTGTTGTAGGATGAAATTGGCTGCAATCAAGCGCTGTCCACAGGGTATGGCATGGCGTTGCAAAATGGAGTGAGAACCTTCCTTATTCAAAATCCCTTTTACCTTTTATAAATCTCCCACTTTACCAGCACCAAAGCAACCCCAGACCATCACATTACCTCCACCATGCTTGACAGATGGCGTCAGGCACTCTTCCAGCATCTTTTCAGTTGTTCTGCATCTCACAAATGTTCTTCTGTGTGATCCAAACACCTCAAACGTCGATTCGTCTGTCCATAACACTTTTTTTCCAATCTTCCTCTGTCCAATGTCTGTGTGCTTTTGCCCATATTAATCTTTTCCTTTTATTAGCCAGTCTCAGATATGGCTTTTTCTTTGCCACTCTGCCCTGAAGGTCAGCATACCTTGTAAATGTAATGCTGCACATAAAAATCATTATTTCTAACCTTGTCAATGACTTGACTATATTTTCTAGTCATTTTGCAACTTATTTAATAAATATAAGTGTGAGTTTTGATGGAAAACACAAAATTGTCTGGGTGACCCCAAACTTTTGAACGGTAGTGTATATATATATATATATATATATATATATATACACAGTTTGTTTGTTAAATAACTATTCACTGTGCCGCATGTACTGAGCTATACTCTAGATAATGTCACTGTACATATGGCATTTGATCGAGCATGCCATCTGTTATCCCACATCTAAGGAATTGAGCCAGAGAGGTTAATTGAAATGAAAGTGGAAATAATCGCCCAAACGGGCAGAAAAAGAGTAGTGAGGGGTCCCTTTGTGCCCATTTGGGCGATTAATTTCCATTTTTATAGTAAATTTAGTCACCACATAACTCAGGTGCCTTAAGTGCATTTTTACAGTTATACTCTCCTGCCCAAACTAATATCTGGAGAGCCGCTCCTGCAGGTTGGTACGGTACAGTGGCTGTGGCACTCATATGATGCCTGGAGAGTATCATGTACAGGTCAAATGAATTAGAAATGGACCTGTGCACGATACTCTTCAGTCATACGGTTTCTATAGCAACTTTACCTCCCAGCTTGCAGGAGCGTTTCTCCACACCAGATGTTCGGGTCGAAGAGTATAACTGAACTGACACTAATGTGGTGATTCCTAGAGATAACATTGATGTGCTGTCCTCAGGATAAGTTGTAATACACGTAATAACAGATAGACCGATTCTTCTTGCTTTGACTTGGGCAGTAGTATAATAACAACAGACATGAAATATAGCTTTAGGACTAACATAAATGGCTTCCGGAGCTGTGGTATTGTATACTTTCTCAATTCTGTTATAAAGCACCACAGTCTTTCACTCCGATTCAACCCCCTGGTGACTCCTCACGTATTTTTGCCTGGTGGATGGATGGATAGATAGATAGATAGATAAGATAGATTCGTATATATATATATATACATATATATATATATATGACGTGTGTCTACGTTTTAGGGTATGTGCACACGATAAGTGTCTTTTACGTCTGAAAAGACAGACTGTTTTCAGGAGAAAACAACTGACTCGTTTCAGACGTAAAAGCTCCTCCTCGCATTATGCATCTGTGACGCTCGTAAATCTTGAGCTCCTCTTCATTGACTTCAATGAAGAACGGCTCAAATTACGTTGCAAAGAAGTGTCCTGCACTTCCTTGCCGAGGCAGTCAATTTACGCGTCGTCGTTTGACAGCTGTCAAACGACGACGCGTACATTACAGGTCGTCTGCACAGTATGTTGGCAAACCCATTCAAATGAATGGGCAGATGTTTGCCGACGTATTGTAGCCCTATTTTCAGGCGTAAATCGAGGCATAATACGCCTCGTTTACGCCTGAAAATAGGTCGTGTGAACCCAGCCTAACAGTTACATAGGTTGAAAAAAGACACCGGTCCATCAAGCTGAAACGTACTCAATTACACGTCTTTCATTTATTGCTTAAGTAGTTATAACCCCCAATGCGATTTGTCAGTAAATAAACATCTAGCCTTTTTTTAACCCCTTAATGACCAGCCTATTTTAGACCTTAATGACCAAGCTATTTTTTACGTTTTTCCATCGTCGCATTCCAAGAGCTATAACTCTTTTATTTTTGCGTCGACATAGCTGTATAAGGTCTTGTTTTTTGCGGGACAAGTTGTACTTTTTAATAGCACCATTTTGGGGGACATATTATTTATTGATTAACTTTTATTAACTTTTTTTTGGGGGGGAATAGAAAAAAACCTGAAATTTCGCCACTCTTTTTCGCGTCTTAAAGCAACGGCGTTTACCGTGTGATATAAATAACACCATAACTTTATTCAGCAGGTTGTTACGATTGCAACGATACCAAATTTGTATAGTTTTTGTATGTTTTACTACTTTTACACAGTAAAAACGCTTTTTTTTCAAAATTATTTGTTTTTGTGTCTCCATATTTGAAGAGCCGTAACGTTTTCATTTTTTCGCCGATGCGGTTGTATGAGGGCTTTTGTTTTGCGGGAAGACTTTTAGTTTTTATTGGTACCATTTTTGAGTAGATGCGACTTTTTGATCACTTTTTATAACATTTTTTTAAAGTCAGGATTCACAGAAAACAGCAATTTTTCCATAGTTTTTATTAAATTTTTTACGGCGTTCACCGTGCGGGTTAAATAATGTTATAGATTTATAGTCGGGGTCGTTACGGACGCGGCGATACCAAATATGTGTAACTTTTTTACTTTATTTTGTTTTTTTAATAGTAAAGCATTGTGTAAGGGGAAAAGCTGGGTTTTTCATTTTTTTTCACTTTTTTTTTTTCATTAACTTTATTAAACTTTTTTTTTACTTTTTTACTAGTCCCACTAGGGGACTATAATATGCGATTCTCCGATCGCTATTGTAATACACTGCAATACTTTTGTATTGCAGTGTATTACTGCCTGTCCGTTTAAAACGGCCAGGCATCTGATAGGTCATGCCTCCGGCATGATCTAGCAGGCAGTCGCTCCAGGCAGACCTGGGGGCCTTTATTAGGCCCCCGGCTGCCATTAGAGACACAGACACTCGGCGATCGTATCGCCGGGTGTCGGTGGGGGAGAGAGGGTGCTCCCTCCCTCTCTCCAAAACCACTCAGATGCGGTGCACGCTATTGCGCACCGCATCTGAAGGGTTAAACGGGTGAGATCTACCTCTGGTGAGATGAGAGCAGGGAGATTTGACGGCTCCCTGCTCTGTTTACTCATCATGATGCAGTGCCGTAAAAAGGCATATGCATCAGAATAAAGCCCGTTAGTGGCCGCCGTTAAAAGGCGTATTGGCGGTCACTAACGGGTTAAATGCTGACATAGTATCTGCCACCACTACCTCTTAGGGTAGGGAATTCCATAACTGTAAAGAGCCCTTCCCTATATTGACGTCTGAAACGTCTTTCTTCCACACGCAATGAATGTCTCCTGGTCTTTTGTAGAGTCCTTGGAAAGAACAGATCATGTGCTAGTTCTTTGTATTGACCACACATACTAGTATATTTATATATGTTAATAAGATCACTTGTAAGATGTCTTTTTTTTCCAAGCTGAAATTTTGAGTTATGAACAGGAAGCGGTGCTCGCAAGAGCGCTGTGGCTCCTTTAACCCCTTCCCGCTCCTGGACGTACTATTAGGTCATGGTAGCTGTATCGTTCACTCTCCATGACCTAATAGTACATCACGGGAGTAACGGCCATTTTGGCCATCTTCCCGACACATGCAGGAGCCGCAGCTCCTACAGCGGGGACCGATCGCTGTGTCCCCGCTGATTAACCCCTTAAAAGCCGCGTTCAATAGCGATGGCGGCTTTTTAGGGGTTAAACCACCATCGATGGCACGCTAGACAATAGCAGCCGGCGATGGTGACTATGGCAACCGGACGCATAACAATGGCGTCCGGCTATGCCATCGATGGAAGCCTAGTGGGTACTGACAAAGTCAGGACCCACTATGCTTGCTGTCAGTGAGTAGCTGACAGCTCTAATACACTGCACTATGCATGTAGTGCAGTGTATTACAATAGCGATCAGGGCCTCCTGTTCTCAAGTCCCCTAGTGGGACAAAGTAAAAAAGTAAAAAAAAAGTTGTGTAAAAATAAGAAAATAAAAGTTTTCAAAGTAAAAATCCCCCTTTTTATTTGTTATTTATCCCGCGCGGTGAACGCTATATAAGAAAATAACAATAAACCGTACCAGAATTACAATTTTTTTGTCACTTCACCTCCCAAAAAATTTAATAAAAAGAGATCAAAAAGTCGCATGTACCTAAAAATGGTGCTGCTCAAAACTACAGTTCGTTACGCAAAAATCAAGTCATCGCACGGTTTTCTTGATGGAAAAATAAAAAAGTTCTGGCTCTTAGAATAAGGTAACACAAAAAGAAAATGATTTTTTACAATAAGTATTTTATTGTGCAATAAGACATAAAAAAAACTATAAACATCTGGTATCGCCGTAATCGTATCGCAGAATAAAGAGAATATGTCATTTATAGCGCACGGTGAACGCTGTAAAAAAAATACTATAAAAAACAATAGTAGAATTGCTGTTTTTTAGTCACCACGCCACTTAAAAATAGAATAAAAACTGATAAAAAAGTCACATGCACCCCTAGAAAACTACAATGAATTCCTCAAGGGGTCTAGTTTCCAAAATAGGGTCACTTTTGGGGGGTTTCCACTGTTTTGGCACCACAAGACCTCTTCAAACCGGACATGGTGCCTAATAAAAAGGAGCCCTCAAAATCCACTAGGCGATCCTTTGCTTCTGAGGCCGGTGCTTCAGTCCATTACACTAATATATGGGCCCCTTAAAGCAACTTCAGAACTGAACTGGAACCTAAAAAACAATAAATGAGGCAATACTTTGCTTCTTACATTATACTGATAATGAGCCGTGCCCATCTTGAGATGGCACCAGTTTTGACCGTTTGTATAAACGGAGACCCCTATTAGACCGTTTCAGTGCCGGTTTTCCCAAGCATACACCCCCAAGAAGTGTATTTCTATTGATGAGTCCTTGGTACATTTTAAAGGGAGGGTTCAATTCTGCCAGTACCTGCCGAGTAAGAGGGCAAGGCATGGCGTGAAGATCAGTGGCGTAACTACCGCCGTAGCAGCAGTAGCGGCTGCTACGTGGCCCGCGGCATGAGGGGGCCCGTGTCGCCAGCCGGCACGGGCCCCCACCATGGCCGGAGGCTCCGCTAGCAGCCGCTATGGCTGCTACAGCGGGACGCCACTGAACACTACGGCAGAGCAGGGAGGTATCTCCCCGCTCTGCCATTAACTGGTTCCCGACCGCTGGCTGTATTTTTACGGCCAGCGGTCAGGGTCCTTAAAACCCGAGCCATAGACTTTCTACGGCTCGGGTTTTAACTTGCTGCCCACGCGATCGGGCAGCTGAATGTCGGGTCTCCGGCTGTCAGTGACTACCGGGGACCCTGAGGAGAGGATAGAAGCAGCTTTCGCTGCTTCTGTCTTCTCTGATCACTTGTACACAGCGCTCAATGCGCGCTGTGTACAGGAATAGACACAGCAGCAGCGGCGCTGTCTCTATTCCTCCCGGTGATCATGTGACTGGTCACATGATCGCCGGGTGCCGTTAGTGGCAGACTGCTGCTGGGTCTAACAAGACCCAGCACAGCCCTATTAGTGACAATAGTCACTATGAGAGTAGTGATTTCCCCTGTAACTGGGGCTGCTGTGCAGCTCCAGTTACAGTGGAAAAACATGGTGTAAAAGAAAGAAAAAAAATATATAAAGTTCCCCAAAGGTCTTCTTTGACCTTTGAGGGACAGACCATAGTAATAAAAAAATAATAAAGTAAAGTACAAAAAAAATTTAAATAATAAATACACATAAAATACCCACCCCAAAAAAAAAACGTTCCCCCCCGCCAAACATTGTTATAACGCTAGCGCTGACCCAATTACCCTAATATAGACATGTAATATATAAAAATTTACGGTAGACAATGGCGATCACAAATAAAAGGTCTATTTTAGGGTAAAACTATGTTATTACCAAAAACAAATCGCTCAAACGTAAAAAAGCTTATTTTTTTACTATTATTTTCAAACTTAAAGGAACAGTGTCACCACAAAATGTTTTTTCATGTCAGTTTAATGTTAGTGTTTTATTAAAAACGTTTTTATTTATTTGTGTGTTTGTGTCTTACTTTTTTCTATTTTTTCACTTTTTCTTCCTTATGGGGGCTGCCATTTTTTTTCCATTTCTGTATGTGTCGATTAACGACACATACAGACATGGAATACGGCAGCCACAGTCCCATAGGGACTGCGAACGGGTCCCGTCCCATCCACTTCTGTGTACGCCGTCTGTGTGGGAACTGCGCATGCGCCGCTCCCACACAGTCCAATTTGAAATGCGCGCCGTCCGACGCCATTTTCCTGTGGACCGGAAGTCGCGGCCGGACAGTAAGATTACTACTTCCGGGCGCGGCTTCCGGACTTGTGCACTTGGACCAGCGGCAGCAGACGGAGCGGACGGGCCGGAGGGAGCCGCCGCGGCAGAAGCAGGTAAGAGATTTCTATGTATGTTCGTGTTTGTGTGTGTTTACTACTGTATGTAAACCTACTACACTGTGTGTTAGCTCAAAAAATGGCGACACACAGTGTAGGAGGTTAGACCGTTCAATCCCCTCGTTTATCCCGGCACTAGCCAGGATAAAGGAGGGGGGGATTCTCAGAGCTCACTAGAGCGAGTGCTTTTTTCCCAATTGTGCAGCAAAAAGCAATGTGGTTGCTTTACCACATGCAATGCTGCAATTTTGGGAATAGCTCCATCTAGTGACCAGCAATGGGAAATATTATAAATTAGAATCTAATTTATAATATTTCCTGACTCGTGAAAAAAATAAAAAAAATGTGAACAATGTTTAAACACCTATACACTAAATGTTTAATTTTAAAAAAAAAACATGTTTTGCTGGCAACACATTCCCTTTAATGAATAAAAATTCTAAAATAGCAAAAAAGGTGTGTATAAAAACGATAAAAAATGAAACCTGCATTGTCTACGGAAAAAACGTCGCAAAAATCATGTCGTTAGCCCAGCAAATAAAAAAGTTATAGCCATTTAACTAACACGTGCTAAAAATGGCTAAACGGTGTCTAGTCCTGAAGGCGCAAAATAGAGCAAAAGACATGTATCCCCTCTCCACAGGATATCCACAGGACAGGGGATACATGTGTGATCGCTGGCATTGATAGGGAGAAGTTCTCCATCACAAACCTCGGACTTCCGGGGTCTGTGTCGGCAGCTCCGTAGAAATGAATGGAGCGCCAGTCGTGCTTGTGCGCATGCGTGACCAGCGCTCCTTTCATTTTTATTGAGCTGCGCAGACGCCGGAAGTCAGAGGTTAGTCATGGAGAAGTTCAGGGGACTTTCAGTCCCCCGTTCTCCCTATCGCTGCCAGCGATCACACATGTATCCCTTATCCTGTGGAGATCATGTGGAGAGGGGATACATGTATTTTGTAGGACACACTGTAGGTCGCATTTTTGTTGGGAGGGGGGACGCTGTATGGCGTTCCCTACAGGAGGGGATGCTGTATGGCGTTCCCTACAGGGGGGGTGGCTGTATGGCGTTCCCTACAGGGGGGGAGCTGTATGGCGTTCTCTACAGGGGGGGCTGTATGGCGTTCCCTACAGGGGGGGCTGTATGGCGTTCTCTGCAGGGGGGCTGTATGGCGTTATCTACAGGGGGATGTATGGCGCTATCTACAGAGGGGGGGCTGTATGGCGTTATCTACAGGGGGGCTGTAAAAAAGGCACTATCTACAAGAGGGGGGGGTTGTGTGACACCCAGGGGAGGGGGGGCCCCAGTCAAAAGTTTGCTATGGGGCCCAGTCTTTCCTAGTTACGCCCCTGGTGAAGATGTATAAGCAGTGTGAGAGTGCATCAGGGTATACCTACAAATTTATGATATATGAAGGAAAGGACACCAGTATTCAGCCCCCAGAATGCCCCCCCCCTTACTGGGAGTTAATGCAAAAATTGTGTGGGATTTGGTGCACCCACTGCTGGACCAGGGTTACCACCTCTACCTGGATAATTTTTATACCAGCGTCCCGCTCTTCAAGTGCTTCCAGAAGTCCTGCGACATGCGGCACTGCTAGAAGAAATCTGAGAGACCTCCCTAAGACACTGCTTGTGCAAACACTCAGAAGGGGTGAGAGCAGGGCACAATCTAGCAGCAACATATTGTGTGTCAAGTACAAGGACAAGAGAGATGTCCTTGTATTGACAACAATACATGGCCACACCAGTACCCATGTACCTGTACGAGGTACCAGTACAGAGACCCCCAAACCAGATTGCATCCTGGACAACAATAGGTACATGGGAGGGGGTGGACTTGTCAGATCAAGTCCTGAAGCCCTACAGCGCCATGCGGTGTGGTATAAGAAGCTGGCCATGCACATCATTATCAAGAACCTATTCTTTAGGGACCAAGAAGGGGGGCACCCAGTACTTCTGGAAGCGAGGCCACACGCATCGTACCAGGGCAACACTTTTCAGAAGTTCCCCAAACTGGCAAGAAGGGAAAAAGTCAAAAGAGGTGCAAAGTCTGTTATAAGAGGGGGTTAAGGAAGGACACAACATATCAATGTGACACGTGTCCCGAAAAACCAGGGCTCTGTATGAAAGTGTTTTAAAATTTATCAAACATCCCTTAGATTTTTAAACTACCCTGACGCACTCCGCACAGCTTATCCCCCTCATCTTTCCCTTCTGAGCCCTGCTGTGTGTCCAGGCAGCTGATAACAGCCACATGTAGGGTATTGCTGTACCCAGGAGAACCCACATTACAGTTTATCAGTTTATGGGGTGTATATCTCCGGTGGCGCATGCTGGGCACAATATATTGGACACTAAAATGGCATAATTGCTCTCAGGACAAATTGGGCAACAAAATGGGGTATTTTAGTTCTTGTAAAAATAAGACATTTTATCAAAAATGACATCTTATTGGAAAAAATTTCATTTTTTAAATTTCACAGCCCAATTCAAATGCGTTCTGTGAGAAAACTATGCTCAAAATGGTAACAACAACCATACATGAATTCCTTGAGGGGTGTAGTTTCCAAAATGGGGTCACTTTTGGGGGATTCCTACTGTTTTGGCACCTCAACACCTCTTCAAACCTGGCATGCTGCCTAAAATATATTCTAATAAAAAAGCGGCCTCAAAATGCACTAGGTGTTTCTTTGCTCTGGGGCTTGTGTATCAGTCCACGAGCGCACTAGAGCCACATGTGGGACACTTCTAAAAACTGCAGAATCTGGACAATACATATTTAGTAGTGCTTCTCTGGTAAAACCTTCTGTGTTACAGAAAAAAAAATTGAATAAAATTGAAATTCAGCAAGAAAAATGAAATATGCAAATTTCACCTCCACATTTCTTTAATTCCTGTAAAATGTCTAAAGGGTTAAAAAAAACTTTCTAAATGCTGTTTTTAATACTTTGAGGGGCCTAGTTTTTCAAATGGGGTGTTTTATGGGGGTTTCTAATACATAGGCCCCTCAAAGCCACTTCAGAACTGAACAGGTACCTTAAAAAAAGGCTTTTGAAATGTTCTTAAAAATATGAGAAATTGCTGTTTATGTTCTAAGTCTTGTAACGTCCAAGAAAAATAAAAAAAATTACAAAAAAGGATGCCAATCTAAAGTAGACATATGGGAAATGTGAACTAGTAACTATTTTGGAGGGTATAACCATCTGTTTTACAAGCAGATGCATTTAAATTATGAAAAATACAATTTTTTTCAAAATTTTCCCTAAATTTTGCAATTTTTCACAAATATACACTAAATATATCGAACAAATTTTACCACTAACATAAAACCCAATGTGTCAAGAGAAAACTATTTCAGACTCGCTTGGATAGGTTTAAGCATTCCGACGTTATTACCACATAAAGTGAAATATGTCAGACTTCAAAAATGGGCTCTGAGCCTTAAAGGGAAGGTGTCATGAAATGTATTTATTTTTTATCATATTGCTTTTAGTATGATATGAACATAAATTTTATTTATTTGTGTTCTTGTGTTCTACTTATTACTTTTTTCTTACTATTACTTCTCTATGGGGGCTGCCATTTTTTTTCATATCTGTCTGTGTCGATTAACGACACAAACAGAGATGGAATACGGCACATACATTCCCATAGAGAATGCGAACGGGAGCCGTTCCATTCTCTGCAGCGTAAGCCGTCTGTGAGCAGAGTGAAATCCGGCGCCATTTTCATGTGGACCAGAAGCCGCTGCCGGACAGTAAGATGACGACTTCCGGACGCGGCTTCCGGCCATATGTTCAAGGAAGTGAAGACACAAGGAATAGGAGCCGAGGCGGCAGCAAGTAATTTATGTTTGTGTATGTGATGTGTGTATTATGTTCGTGTATGTTCGTGTTATACTATCTGCTGGGCACTGTTAGCACCTATAATACCCCTTAGGCAGCACTATAGCCATAAGACATAGTCTACAATTAAGAAAACCTATATACGTCTCATATAAATGTATACACAAGAAAAAATTGTCATTCAGACATATGTTAGTCCAAAAATATAAATTTTATTTTTCCACAGATGGAATACTCTCCCAAAGATGCCCATACAAAAAACATACAAAATTAAAACATACTTAAAATCAAACAAAATCCGAGATAATCAATTCACCACCATAGCCTATATGTTGTAGTGATGCATAGTAACAGCAGGTAAATAGCAATACCAGGGGGTTTATAGAGTCTACAAACTAGTGCAGAATTATATAGTATCAGCCTCCCCACTATCTAAGTGTAAGTCTATCATCGTTGTTGTACTAGTTACCATACATAATTACTAAGCATAATTGCATAGTTGCATATCATTTACCTGAGGCTAACACGATGGCTATTGACGGTCTCAGAGGAAAAACCTCGACGCGCGTTTCGCACCCTTCGTCAGCTGTTACTATGCATCACTACAACATATAGGCTATGGTGATGAATTGATTATCTCAGATTTTGTTTGATTTTAAGTATGTTTTAATTTTGTATGTTTTTTGTATGGGCATCTTTGGGAGGGTATTCCATCTGTGGAAAAATAAAATTTATATTTTTGGACTAACATATGTCTGAATGACAATTTTTTCTTGTGTATACATTTATATGAAACGTACAACGCCCAGTTGGTAAAAAGTAAAAACACGCCCAGTTGTCTATTAAGAAACTAATTAGCATAAATCTAAAATTGCTCATAACTTGCTCAAAAATTATAGTTTTTCAAAATAAAAACCACTGCTGTTATCTACATTACAGCGCCGATCAGATTATGTAAGAGATAGGGCAATTATAATCTGGTGACAGAGCCTCTTTAAGTAAGACCTTTATATAGGCCACATTTGCTGCATCAGGTATGTTAGAACCTGCCAATAATGAATTAAAATAGGACAATAGTGTCGGGGAGACTTGTTATTTTAAAATTTTATAAAATTCAGCTGGAAATCAATCTGGTCCCGGCCCTTTGCTATTCGGCAGATCCCCAAAAGCAGATTGTAACTCTTCAATTGTTAGTGGAGCACTAAGGTCTTCCCACTGTTCAGGAGATAAAGAAGGCAGAGATAAACTTGAAAGGACGTCATTTTGTGAGTGTGTGGCCGCATAGACATTTTGATAAAGGATTTTTAGAACGTTCTTTATCTTTCTAGGATCTGAATGTGTGTGTCCCGTACTATGTTTTACTCTGGATATATGCGTGTGCGGTCGAAAGCATCTCAACAACCCTCCGGCTTAGTAACTGAATCGAAAAAGTTCCGCTTCATAAAGCGATCTACCAAATTTCTCCCTTCTATCCAACCACAATTAAAAGTTAGATTTTGCTTCTATCCATTTCGCTTGCATGTCAGCTGTCGGGTCAGCTAAGAATTTAGAGTATGCTCCCCTGAGAATATCGCTATAATCCTTATATTTCTGAAAGGTCTGTTTTTTCTTGGATCTGTGTGTGGCATTATCACTGTCATATTCCAACCACCAACCTCTCAGTTTATCCTGGAAGCCATCATCTTTTTTTTTTAAATTCGTTTTATTGAACTTCAAGCTTGCAATAAACAATATACAATGTTACAACAAATCATACAATAGTAAGGGTAGAATTGACACATATTATTCCATACATTGTCATACAGTACATGTTACAGATCATACAATACAACCGAGCCTTACATGTTCAGGAAATTTCCAATTTAAATCAAGGTTTATTCCACTATACATACATTTAGAAAGAATTGTTCTAAACAGATTTACCCAGTATATCGGTACTTTCCTCGTACCTTTCTCACTCCTTTCCTTCCCCTGATATTCAATGCAATAAAGAGTGCATACTGCTTCTCGCACCCAAGGTTTCTGATGTTGCAAGCCAACCATCCCAAATCTTCCCAAACTTATGTTCACATTTCCTATTTCTGTATACAACTCTCTCAAACGGTATGACGGTATTAACTAGTGATTTCCATTGCTCAACCGTGGGAGTTCTATCCGCCATCCATCTTAAGGCTATAGCCTTGGCGCCCGAACGTGGGGCCTCACTCGAGGAAATATCAAAATCCGGACAGTCAACAATCACAGGGTGAAACAGAGGACTCAAAGTTGCCCACTGAAGGAATTTGATCACCTCCGCAATAACACGGTAAGTGAATTGATTTTATAAATCTTCGTCTTATCTGTGTTAGTGGACAGTCTTGTGGCGATCTGTAGAACCCTTTTGTTGATTTCCTGGATTATCTCAGGTAACAGAGGTGATATTTTCCGCTGTGAGGTTGAAAACCTGTGAGACCTTAGTCGCGCCCGACTAACCATCCTCTGGGTAATTAGAGTCTAAATAAAAGATTATATAACCGACCGGAGAGCTGCAGACTGCAAATTGTAATATTTCCAGCGAGGCCAGAGAGTCTAATTAAAGATTTTTATATCCAAGCGAGATGTAATAAATTACATTGCAGACTAGAGATGATACTATTTCGGCGAGACTTGGAGTTGCAGACTGTGAAATTATAATATTTCCTGCCAGACCAAGAGTTGCAGATCGAAAATTGTTATATAAATTACGTGTATAATATAGACTGTTAGAATGGATGGTTTACGAACCATATTCAAATCATCAGGATCACCCGATCCTATTCATGATTTGGTGAAGTGAATGGAAGTTAGGAATAAGAAAGGTATTGTATGTTATATGTATTAGAAAACACAGGACCAGCCGACGCCCGGTAATGGTGTCCGTACCTCATGTTGAGTGTGTCCTCATTGTGGGTGGGAAACCACCCCCCCTTCACAGCTGCGCACTGTGTTTCCAATGGGAGAGGCTGCCCCCCCCCCTGCCCAAGATGTGGCCACGCCCGGCCCAACCAAATCAGTATGAAATAATCGCCTTGTTAATTTTGTCATTTGTAGTGTTTTTTCTATTTACAGAAGTTCCAGTCTAGTTCACTGATGAAACAACACGTCATCATAATATTGAGATGGTGGCCGACAGATTGTACACTGTTACAGATTATATGTTTGATGTTTTGAACGTAGATAATTCCTATACAATAGTGTGATGAATGATTGCAGATACGTATGTTGTTTTGCCGGCATTGAAAGTGTTAAGATTGTGAGACTAGAGCTGTTAGAAGCTGTGAGTGTGTGACTGACTGGGTGCAGTCTGCAGGGCTGATGAGACAAAGGATTTCAATATGCACTGCTGAGAGATATATATATCAGTAATGTCTACAAACCTAAATAAATTTCTTCTCTTTGCGCATGCGCTGTTGTTTATAAAAGTTACGATATTTATGTGTTCTGATGTGATTAGATTTCATGTATTTTGATAATTCAGATGTATTAAACTACAGATACTGTGAGACACGTGGTTTTGAAAATGTATGTGCCCCCCACCGTTCCCTATTTTTATATACACTTTATTGGTTTGCAGTAATTAATGTTATCAGATATAATATTTTCTGTTTTATTAAATAACTAACTACAATTGTTTTGTTTTTGATTTCACACATGAGTTATATCATTGTAAAGATAAAATTTATTTGTCAGGAAAAAGTCATTTTTGTTTCAGGCTGTTGTACATTACAGGGGGTTAAACTAGTGTTATGTTGAGATGTAGTTTTGAACTCTGCTACATTACTTTCGCAGAGTCCACAAAGGGGGGAATGGTGAAGGAACTGATCAAGTACAATTTTGGTTTGTTTTGAGTTAATTAATTTGGTTTCAGGAGATCTAAAAATGTGTAAGAGACCATCCCCCTCCAGCAAAGTTACACAGGAGGCAGAGGTGACGTCACTCACAGATGGGTCTTTACAGATTTAGATGGGGGAGAAGGGAAAAAAAATAAAAAACTTGTCTGGACATTGTTAATTTGATGTAAAGTTTTTAGTAATGTTTTATTTTTATTTGTTTTTGTATTAATCAAGTATTTGCAGAACCTGATAAAAGTGAGATTCTCAAAGTATTCTGGATTATCAGATGAGTGTGGAGAAGTGTATAACATTTGGTTTTATTTTAGAGGATGAAGACGCCACCCCTTTGAGATGTTATATATATATATGTGACATGGATTTCTAATGTAAATTTGTAATAAAGAGATATTTTATTATACAATATGTACAAGACAGGATACGAGGCACCAGGTAAATCATCCAGAAACCACTCTCACCTTCTTGTTCATCTCAAGGAGCGGAGCTGGAGGTGCTCGCTGAGGCTTGTAAACTGGCAGAAGGTAAGACGGCCGACATTTACACTGACTCTAGGTACGCTTTTGGCATCGCCCACAATTATGGGCCCATTGGTAGTAGGAACTTTATTGGATCATCAGGTAAGCCAATTGAGAGAGTGAGAGAAGACAGACCTGACAACAAGGAGATGTGCAGTTAGGTGTCAGTAAATTGGCTTGTCCCTGGATACAATAATGCCACCGCTAGGTTTGTAGCAGCCGGCATGATGTGCGCACGGCATGACATAGGTAAAACAGCAAAGGTACCTGTGAAAAGTGCAGCCCGGCCAGATTAACAGTCCCAGCGACTGCAGAACATACAACTACCCGAGGTAGAAGTGTATGACAATGTGCTCGTGTGTGTAGATCTGTTCTCAGGGGGGCCTGAAGCCCGGCCGGTATCTTCCCCACTGCAGACGTTGTGTGTAAGTGACAGGGGAACAGTGTTATCCCAAGTATTGACCTGATGTTTGTACAATGATAAGATGTTAGCAGTTCTCTAGATGTTATTCCAAGGTTAGTTTGTTTAATAACTGTATTTAAGAAGTGTTGTGGGAATATTAAATACTGAGGTTAAGTTATATGTAAAGTTCTGGACCAACCTTAGCATTGGACTATTAGAGTCATGCGTCAGATAAAAGGTACAGAAGCGGAATATTCCCATTCGAAAACATTTTTGTTTATTTTTATTTTTGTTGTGAAAGGGAAATTTTAGAGCAGAGAATTCTGTGCAGTGTATGTGTAGATATATATATATAAAGAAAAGAGGAATCAGTTTGTAGGTATCAGTTTTAGTTACTGACCAGTGTGAATGTTTAACATAAATCTGTCATTGTTAATGTTTTTCTTCAAGTTAATTATCTGATTAAGATCAATTACTGATTAGGCTATCAAAAGCTTGTTCTCCACAGGAAGAGTCCAACTGGGAGCGGAAGGCGTGAGAACCAGATTCTGACAGAATGTGGACGGATAAAGGAAGGTAAACCGGTACCACCCAAGGCACTCTTGATGGCTTTTGCATTGATGGTGTATGACCTCACATATGCCCCAAGACTGCAAGGATCGACGTGGTAAGATCTAATTGGTATGTCCCAGGCTTTACAGCTGATGCTGCTAAATTCTGTTAGAGCTGTTTGATTTGCCTACAGAACAGTCCTGGCAGACCGGTGCCAACCTTATCATACCCGCCTCCCCCGAAGAGAACCGACCTTGAGAGGCCTTCCCAGGTAGAACGAACCAGATTAGAGTTAGAAAAATAGGTTCAAGACACTTGTCAGATAAACATGTGGAATCTGTGTATGTTTCTGTGAGTTGGAGATGTTCTAGGTAATCAGCTGAGATCAAGGTACAAATCCTGCTGAAAGGGTATCACCAAGTGCAAATGAAATGTACCCAATAATTACACATCTTATAGGTGCCCTGTCCATTGTAACAGAGAAGTTTTTTCCTTATATAAAGGTGTTTGATGTCATTTGAGGGCCTGACATTATTGTATGTACTTAGAACAACGTTTATAGTGTATGCGGATGATGTTATCACCAGATTAGTATTTATTTTAACAATTGACAAGAGTTGGGGGTCCCCAGCAAGTGCCAGTAAATATGAACTAAAAGACTTTTAACACGATGAACTCCATCACTGAGATGCGGCAGGCGCAGCCTGAGCCACTACAACGCGTTTATCATGAACTGACGGCAGTGTCACAATTCTAAGCGGCCGGCCAGACAAGTAACTTGCCAGAGGAAGAGTACAGATGCGGAGGGTTTGATAGTCACAATACAACTCAACTAATCCGCCTACGTGGGATCTCAACCCAGGCTCACAACATGAGGTGCTATGTACAGCCTGATGACGTAAACTAAAGGAGACGGTGTCGGACAGATGAGAAGGACCAAACCAAGTCCTGATGACATCAGCAAAGTTCAAAGTAAAGACCAAAGACCTGAGTGAATCCGTCAGCAGGATCAAGTGTTTTGATAAGTAAGTGGCTAGGAGGGGGTAATAATAACTCCCCCACTGGACACCAACGTAGTCTGACTCCACAATTGTGTGGGTTACCCTGAGGGTGACAGTCAGTGAAGAGCAGAAGACAGGAGAAGAAGAAGACGATGGTGTACAGGACTGGCAATGAACTGATGGGACCCGAAACCTGAGGGTGATAGCATGAGATTGGTGATAGCATTATGATTATTAGTTGAGGCCCTATTGTTTACAATGTCTGAGGTTTATAATTATAATGTGTGTAAATATGCCACGGTGCTGCAAATTACAATCTGAGGAGTTTTATGTGGAGGTGTGAGGTGAAGGTCACTGTGCTGCCCATGACCTGTTATATCTGCAGGGGTAAAAGTCCCATTAGGACAGTAAGTGACAGTGCGACAGTTGTTACCATTAATAAAATGTAGACCGGATTAATTATATATATATATATTCCAACCAGCAGCGGTTTGTAGATTATATCAAGACAACCATCCTGTATCCAGAGGAGAATAGGGAAAGTTAGGACCACTCCGACACCTTGGAAGTCCAGGTACAAAGGGGGGTTACTCATCAGGAGTAGCTCGTCTCAAGCTGGTGAAGAAATCCAAAACCCCTACCCGCCTGGTTCGAGTGGTCAGTGGTAGGTTGCTAGGTAAGACTCAGGGATAGAATAATATTTTTAGGGGGGACTGTCAGGGATCATTACCATGTATATTGTTTGAAAAATATTATCCTTACATATATATATATATTCAGTATATTACACAAAGAGATTGGATTCATGGAGCACAAAGAGCCTGCATAACACGCCTATGGAAGACACCGCCCCCTGGAATGCAAAGAGGAGTGTGCAGAAGAATGTATAGGAAAACTTACAGCAGAGGAGCCAATGGGACTTAAGCAAGTCCCACATCTCGAGGGAGGGGCATGTGTCTCTTTCTGTGTTTCTTTGTTCTGAATAAAAAGTTTTTTCAGTCTTCCTCCTGGCTGAGAGAGGAGCTGTACCAAACAAAACTCTGTGTGGTGTACTTCTCTCCAAGCATGCCTTCAGCTTTCAATTTACAGAGGTGGTTATTCGGTGTGAAATACGGACCTGACATCCCTAAGAAACACCCGAGTATGAAATGTCCAGCTCTCCTCCTGCAACAATCCTATCAAACATACTTCCGGTGTCTTGGGTATGGGCACCAAAACAATGCTATTCAAAACCTCAAGTATCTCGTCCCAGAATAAGCTAATACTCGAACATCCCCAGATGAGATGCATGAAGTCAGCCCCAGAGGAATGGCATCTATGGCGTTCAGAGTTTGGCATCCGACCCATGCGATGTAGAATAGTCGGTGTAAGATAGCACTGGTGTATAATGTACAGTTGGGTCATTCTATTATTAACAGAAGGAGATACCAGTATAGGAGACTCCAGAGCCTCCAACCAGTCTGCCTCTGACAAACCTGGGATAGCCTCCTGCCATGCCATCTGCACAGAGAGCGCTTGCGACTCAATTTTTGCATTCAGGAGATGGGTGTATAGTGCCGAGATAATACCCTTCGGTCCCTGTGTCTTCAGAACTCCAATCAGCGGGAATTTTGAAAGAGACGAGGATTGCGCTTGGAATTGCGCGGTCAGCGCCTGTCTTAATTGCAGATACCTATAGAACTGGGTGCGATTTAAACCATATTTCTCCATCATTTGAGTAAATGACAGCAACACATTGTCATTATAAACATCCCCTAAACACTGAACTCCATTGACCTTCCAGTACTCCGATCCCTGTAACTTATGTAAGTGTGAAAACATAGGATTACCCCACATCGGCGTCCCTTCCTCCATAGCCCCAAAACGACACATCAATTTAGCTGCCTTCCATACCTGATGCGCTAATCTGTGAAGTAAGAGCAGGTTCCCTCTAAACAAAGCGGGATTCTCCAGCACCGGCCACATGACTGATATTCCCAGCACCTGACCCAAAGCATAGTCGGGAAAGGATTCCGTGCCCTGGCCAATCCACTCCTTCAAATACCGCAGTTGGCCACTCAAAAAGTAAATGTAAAAATCAGGCAGTGCCATGCCTCCCCTATCCCATGAACGCTGTAGCTTGGCCAGAGCGAGTTTCCTTCGAGACCTCCCCCATACAAAGCTAGCCGTAAGAGAATGTAACCTATCAAAGAAATATCTCGGAATGGAACCATCCGCATGTTCCAGTAAATATAATCCCTTAGGTAAAAGGATCATCTTCACCAAGTTCACCCGTCCTGCCACGGAAAGTGGCAGCGTTTTCCATGCCCTAAATTTCTCTATAAAAAGGTTTTCCAAGGGGTATATATTTTTTTCATGAGATTCCGCTGGACGCTTAGTAATGTGAATGCCTAAATATTTAAAACTCGTAACTACAGGTAGGTTATAATATATATCGGGCCAGTCCACCTCCCACAAAGGTATCAGTGCCGATTTAGCCCAATTTATCAGCAGACCCGAGTATCGGCCAAAACGATTCACAATATCAATAGCCCTTGGGAGAGTATCGTGTACCTCGGACATATATAGAACCATATCATCTGCATACAATCCTATCCTACTCTCCCTAGTGCCAATGTTCACGCCCCGAAATATATGATCCTGACGTATGTGGATGGCCAAAGGCTCTATGGCTAGTGCAAAGAGAAGAGGGGATAGTGGACATCCCTGCCTAGTGCCTCTACTCAACTCAAAAAAAGCAGTACCCATACCGTTGACTAACAAATTCACCTTAGGGTGTTTGTATAAGATGGATATCCATTTGGAGAATCCAGGCCCGCATCCAAATTTAGATAGCACCGCGTGTAGGTATCTCCATTCCACCGAGTCAAAGGCCTTTGCCGCGTCAAGAGACGCCAATGCCCATTGTCTATCCAACTGCCTCCCTACTTGTGAAACCGCCTGGACCCTGCGAATATTCCCGGAAGTGGATCTCCCTGGGATAAAGCCAGATTGGTCCTCATGTATAAGTGAGGTTATAATATGGTTAAGTCTGTTTGCTAAAATTTTCGTTAATATCTTATAATCCAAATTAAGCAGGGAGATAGGTCTATAAGATCCACACTCCAAAGGATCCTTGTCCGGTTTCAGCAAAATAATAATGGTAGCTTCATATAAAGAAGTGGGCAATGCTCCTAATTCAAAGGCTGCTGCATACATCTGGAGCAATTCAGGGCCAATAATATCTAAATATCGGGAGTACACCTCCAACGGGACTCCATCAGGCCCAGGTGATTTCCCACTATTTAAATCCTTCACAGCTGTCTGCAGTTCTTCCAAAGTGATAGCCTCATCCAAGTGTTCTCTATGTTCCCTTGATAACTGCGGAAATGCAATCCCTTCCAGATATTCCATCAATGATTACTCCGGGTAATCACATTGGGATGTATATAAATCCATATAAAATCTGCGGAACCTTTCCCCTATGTGCGCAGCATCATTAAGAGGTTGACACCCCTCATCTAAAATTTCCAGAATGGCAGGAGATGATCGATTAGAATGTACTATGTGTGATAATAATCTACCAGTCTTATTGGTTAATTCAAAGGCGTTTTGTTTAAGAAAGAACAACTTCCTATCCCCCTTCTCCTTGAGATGTAACTGATACAATCTGCCCGCCTGCTGCCATCGCAATCTGTTCTCCTCATTCGGCTCCTTGATAAATGCCTGTTCCATTTCCTTACATCTCCCTGCCAGTCTATCTTCCTCCACCCTGGATGTTTTTTTAATAAAGGAGATAGTGGACCTCAAGCAGCCCCTCAAGTATGCCTTAAATGTGTCTCACCTCAGAAGGGCATCAGTCTCCTCTTCATGGATTTCAAAGAATTGGGTTAACTGGTCAGGCATACGGTCGTTAGTCCCTATCAGGGACAGCCAGAATGGTGCTCCAGTTGAGTCTGCTAGCCTGTCTATCATATAAATGGAGTGTCACCTGCAGAGGCGCATGATCCGAAGCACTAGGTGGTGCATATTCAACCTCAATCACCCTGGATCCCAGGGAAACCGACCCGAACATATAGTCTATTCTGGACAATGCCCCCCTGGCAGGAGTAAAGCAGGAGAATTCAAGAGATTGGGGATGTCTCATTCTCCACAACTCCACCCATCCCATCTCATCCGTCATTCGTTGCAAGTTGGAGGATGAGGTCAGTTCCCTAGCCCCATTCTGAGGTATAAATTTATCAAGAGACGGGTTCAGCAGAAGATTAAAATCTCCCATACAGATTACCTTAGCATCAGGGTAACTAGAGACAAAGTGAACTGCTGACTGCAGTATGGACAAATTTGCTGGGGGTGGGTTATATATCCCTATGATCACAAAGGGCACACAGTTAATATATGCATGGACAAATACATATCTACCCTCTGTGTGGCATTCCACCTTACCGATCTATGAACTAAGATAGAGACCCCTCGAGAATACGTTGTGTGCCACGAGTGCTCCGCCCATTGAACCCATGATTTTTTTAAACGGTGAGCTGTGTCAGCCACAAGATGGGTCTCTTGGAGGCACAAAATATGCGGTCCAAATTCCCTCACATGTTGAAACACCGTAATTCTCTTACGGGGAGTACCCATGCCTCTAATATTCCAGGACATAACTTTCAGGTCAGCCATGGACGTATGCCTTCACATGTTTGGACAGGAGTCCCCTACATATCCCTTGTATGTAATAAAATCTATATATCAGTAACATATAGCTCGTACATTGAATAGTGCACCTAGCAAGCATTGTAACTTTCATCCAACAAAACATAACTTCCCCCTGTGGGGACTTCCACGAGAGGATTCCCCTCCCATGGGCAAACTTATCAGCAACCTGTAGATGTATAAGTGTAGTTGGTATATCACAGCTGACGGTTACGGGGTATCTGTGCATACAAGTAAAAGATGGTAAATTAACCTACACAGAAATAAAGCAACTGCAGCAACCCAAATTACCCCCGCTATCCCCCATCAGACCTCTTCATACGTACGACTGGAAGCACCGGACAGTCCAGAAGATGAAAGGATATATCAACCGCCCTTGATCATGGCTTCAGGTATTCAAGTTAGAATGTCTTGGCTCAGTCGCCCAATCTGCCAGTCCGTTCACCACGATAAGGAAACGCGTACTGCATACCTGGACATCCGGCATCTCGGCTAAAATGTCAAGTCACACGTGACCAGTTTCAATCCCGTTGGTCGCCTGGTCGCAAAGATAGCCATTCCTCAGCTTCCCTCGGATCGCCAAAGAACACCGCCTTTCCACCATCAGTAATGCGTAGACGAGCCGGATATGCCATTGAGTAGGATATATTTCAGATCCCGCATCTTTCGCTTTACCGCAATAAATGTGGGGCGTTTTTTTTGTAATTCCGCCGAAAAATCTGGAAACAATAGCACTCTGGAATTCTCGTACTGGATATTGGGGTGCAAACGAGCCATCTGTAAGATCTGATCCCGATCCTTCCAATTAAGTAAGCGCGCCAACAAGGGTCTTGGCGGCATGCCAGGCTGTGGCGGTCGTGCGGGCACTCTGTGTGCGCGTTCCACCGCAAATGCTGCTGAAAATTGCGCTTCAGGAAAGGTATCACGGAACCACTTTTCAATAAAGGTGCCAGGTGTTGCTCCCTCAGCTCGTTCCGGCAAGCCAATAATTCGGACATTATTCCTGCGCGAGCGGTTTTCCAGATCATCACATTTCTGCTGCCACATCTCCACTTTAGCCTCCACTGCCGACAACCTTGCAGGAATGCGTAGATTAGCGTCTTCAATGGCAGATATCCTTTGTTCTGTGTCTTTCACTCGGTCCCTGAGCTTCTGCACATCATGGCGCACCAATCCCAGATCGACCCTCACCTCCTCTATATTCCCTGTCAGCGACGTCGTGGACACAGTAATAGCCTGCAGCAGTTGTTCATATACCTGATGCAGAGTCATCTCCACCGCAGGCTCTGTCTCATCATGTTGAGCCGTACTAGTACTCTGACCTCGTGGTGGTCGGGAGCGCTGTGCCGGAGACGCCGCGGCGCCATTTTGAGAACTGTCCCGAGCAAATTCCTTTAATTTCTCCTCCGCCGCCGTCGTACCTTTCGTGGGGTCCATCGGTGCCATGACTCAGTGCCACTCCGGAAGTGTGTCAAGAGGTCTGTTGGTCTCAGGATGTTGTTCAGGATCACTGGTATAGCGGGTTATAGGACGGAGCTCTCACTCAGTGCGTCCGCTCAACCTGCCTGCTCGGAAGCCATCATCTTTAGCTAGGAAGGTTGGAGATTTCAAATAAAGTCTCACCACTTAGGCTGGGTATCTGTTAACAATACCCTCACTGGAGCACGATCGGATATAATCATAGCTGTTATGTCTGCCTGTTCTACCCTTTGCCGCAAACGTGAACTCAAAAAAACATTATAAACGAGACCAAGACTTACAATGTGACGAAAAAAAGATTGTATTCTCCATCATCTGGATGTACATGTCTCCAACTGTCGCTCAACTGAGTGGTATGTAAGAGATCGGGCAGGATTCTATCTGTAGCGAGAGGTTGTCTCAACAGTTCTTTTTCTATATTCAGCACTATTCATGACTGAGTTAAAATCACCACCCACAAACTTATTTATACAAGGATCCATCAACAGTTCAGATTGCATAAACATTGTAGATACTTATTTCTCCTATCGGACTATCTAATAAGACATGCCGTAGACGTCCTTCTGCATCTATGTGTTTTGATTGAACTGTGTATGTGAGATTCTTATGCAGCAGTCATAAATCCATTTTTCTTATGAACTGCTGGGGATCCAAAAAACCTCCCCCACCCAGTACTTCAGCATTTGAAAGAAATCATCTTCTGCTAAATGCGTTTCTTGAAGCAGGGCTACATCAGATTTGAGCTTATTCAAATGTTTCAGGACCATAGATCTCTTATGGGGGGACAAAAGACACTTAAGATTCTATGTCCACTGTAAATTGTTTAACTGGGAATGTATAATTGTGGTGTTATATGTGCCTCCCCCGTACTCTGTGGGTCCGATGAGAGAGGTGCTGGAGAAACTGGCTGGGTGGCCTATGATACCGACTATATTGATGGGAGATTTCAACAACATAATGAACAAAGGGTGGGATAAATTTCCAAAAGGGGGAGGGGTGGGGGATACTGGTCTGACGAGATTCGGACAGTACATGATGGAGGCTGGGTTTACAGCTATTTGGCGGGTAAAATGGCCCTCTGCTACGCAATATTCGTGTGTATCATCTACATATGGATCATTATCACGAATAGACCTAATGTTTAATAATGGAATGGGGATGGAATGTGTGGAAGGGGTGGAATACTTACCACGAGCACTGTCTGTTCACTCCCCAATGTTACTTAAGCTCCGAACAAGCTCAGAGATGGGGGGGTTGAGAATGCACTGGAGGTTGAACCCGTTCTGGATACGGTTAGTGGGAGAGGAGATAATAAATATGAGTCTGCGAGAATACTTTGAGTTTAATAAAGGTACGGTCCCTACGGATATTTTATGGGATGCTATGAAGGCGACTATAAGGGGAGTGTATATACGGGAGATCTCGCTCATTAAAACTAAGTCGCGACAAATGGGTCAACATTTGACAGATAGGGTCACAGTAACAGAGGAGAGGCACGTTACTAATAACACGGCGGAAACACTAGCCCAATGGAAGGTTGCTCAGAAATTGCTTAGGGAACATCAGCTGGAGCAAGCGGCTAATAAAAGACTATTTTTACAACAAAAATACTATGAGGAGGGTGAAATGGCGGGCAGACTGTTAGCAAATATGGCACGGCCGATACAGGAAAGTGCGTTCATTCATCAGTTACAGACAGTGCACGGGACTCTGGTTGGAGAAACAGGGGATATATTAGAGGTGTTAACATCATTCTACATGGGACTGTATCGTACTAAGGTGGACTACTCGGAGGAGCTGCTGTCAGAATATCTGGCAGAAATGACATGGGTTATCCTGGGGGAGGAGGAGAGAGAGGGATTGGAAGAGCCAATTACGCTAGAGGAAATACAGGAAGCGTTAAGTTCTATGGCAAACGAAAAGGCTCCAGGGATAGATGGTATACCAACTGAATTGTATAAAACATATGGGGAGACGGTTCTGCCGGAGTTATTGGAAGTGTTCCAGGATAGTTTCACCAGGGGGCGTTTACCGCAGACAATGTACGAAGCCGTTATAGTCGTAATCCCCAAGGAAGGGAAAGACCGGAAACAACCTGACTCATACAGACCGATATCTCTATTAACCACGGACATTAAAATTTTAGCGATAGTACTGGCTAATAGGCTGTCGCGAGTAGTGACTAAAATTGTGGGGATGGATCAGTCGGGATTCATGCCATCGCGCTCTACAGCAGTTAATCTACGTAGACTTTTCCTGAATTTGCAGACAGATGCTCCGGATGCTCGGTGTAGAGCAGTGCTGTCTTTAGATGCCGCCAAGGCGTTTGATAGTGTGGAGTGGGGGTATCTGTGGGCTGTCTTGGAACGGATTGGCTTTGGAAAGAAATTTATAAAATGGGTACAATTATTATATAAGGAGCCGGTAGCTAGGATAAGAGCAAATGGAAGGATGTCAGATTCCTTCAGACTGGAGAGGGGGACGCGACAGGGATGCCCACTTTCGCCACTACTATTTGCGTTGGCAATTGAACCCCTAGCCAATATGGTAAGACAGCATCCAGGGATAGAAGGGTTTCGTTGTGGGGAGCTGGAGGAGCGCATAGCATTATATGCGGACGATATCTTGATGTTCTTGGGGGAAATAAATTACTCACTGCCAGTGATAATGAATGTATTGGAGCGATTTGGTAGATTCTCAGGACTAAAAATTAATTGGAATAAGTCGGTGTTGTTGCCACTCCAGCCAGTGGATACGCCGTTGGTGATTGGAGGAATTGAGGTACCGTGCGTACAGCAATTTAAGTACCTGGGAATCATGATATCGGCGAGGGTGCAGGACTTTATTGAACTAAATGTGATACCATTGTTGAGCAAACTCACGGATAAGACCAAAATATGGCTCGGGCTACCACTGTCAGCATTGGGTCAAGCAAATCTCATCAAAATGATTCTGATGCCCCAGATTCTTTATGTGGTGCACAATGCCCCAGTGTGGTTGCCTAAATACTGGTTCAGGAGAATCCATAACTTGTTTAGGGACTTGGGGTGGAAAAGGGGGATCCCCAGGATAAAACTGGACAAGCTACAACTACCAGTGGAACAGGGAGGGTTAGCTATTCCGAATGCATGGATATATTATCTAGCGGCCCAATTACAACACTTTAAGGGCTGGAAGAATAGGGAGGAGTGGGATTCTAGTGGGAAACTGGTGTATTATCTGGGTCAGAGAACGGATGTATTAGAGGCCATGGAATCTCATAAATTAAGGAGGGAGGCAAGAGGGAAGCCGACTTTACTATTAATACATAGAGTTTGGTGGGAAAGTAAGAAATTATTGGTGGTTACAGGATGCTCCAATTATATGCCTTTATGGGGCAATACATACCTATGGGAATTTAATATGCTGGAAGGATTTCAAGACTGGGAACAAGCAGGGATTAGATATGTATACCAGCTGTATGAAGGAGGTGTTTTTAAGCCCTTTGCTCGAATACAGGAGGAGTTTGGACTCCCACATCGGCTGTTCTACCAATATCTTCAATTAAGGCATGCGGCGCAGGCTCAAGAGAGACTGGTAGATTTGAGCTGTTCCACCATGGGAGGGATGGAGCAGGTACTAGGGGCAAAAGACACTAAAGGGATTATCTCGATGCTATATAATACGCTACTCTCTAGTTTTCTGGGAGACCCGTTGGTGGAGATCAGACGTAAATGGGAAGAGGATGTAGGGCCTATAGGGGATGAAGACTGGGAGGAGGTATTGGGATCATCTAAAAAACTCTCTATTAGTGTAATGCACAGGTGGTCACAACTTTTTCTATTACACAGGGTGTATAGGACGCCTAAGGTGCTATGGCAAATGCGCATTAGATCAACTAAGGAATGTCCCAGGTGCATGTTTGATGGGGCGGACATAAAACATATGTTTTGGAGCTGCCCGCTGCTAGAAGGCTATTGGAAGGAAGTTAAAAGTATGGTGTCTAAAGTATATGGGAGAGATTTCCCAATAGAACCTAAAATATTCTTACTGGGCTGCATTGGGGAGGAAGGAGGGGATGGAGTGGAGCTACTGTCTATTAAAAAGATTTTGTATCATGCTAGGAAACTAATCGCAAAATATTGGCTGCAGGCGGATCCCCCGGAGGTAGCTGAACTGGTTGGATATGTTAACCACACGGTATCACTGGAACATCGGATATATCTGAAAAGAGGGACAATTAAGAAATACGAGAAACAATGGGGTAAATGGGTACACGCCTATGGCAATGCGGATCACTAGATGAGATTTGGAGGGGGGATGACACACATACATGTTTAAGGTCTGGTGGAATATCGGTTTACTATGGAAGAGACATGGAGGAGGAGTGGTGGAAAAATCAGGAAAGAGAGGGGGTACTGCAAGGGAGGGGGGTAGTTCAGTTGGGGGGAGAAATAGGTGACGGTGTAACCAAAGATGTTGTATACATGCCATAAAGCACTTGAAGAAATTTTGCACTACTTAAGTGATGTTATGTTATTTTTATTTGTTTTCTGTAAAGTACTGTAAGAAATGTACAGGCTGTATAACAGATGTTGTATTATCAATAAAAACTTGTTTGATTTAAAAAAAAAGATTCTATGTCACGATTCTCATAAAACAAAAAAGGATAAAAGGTTATGGTAGTAGGACATGTGATGAAAATGGGGCATAAAGAGCCGAATTTCATTGAGTATGGCAAAGGCAGGGCACATGTGTACCACTAGACAAGGTTTGGTGTATCGATGATATCTGCCGACTAACGAATAACTTGTAACAAACATTTCTTCTCCCTCAATCTCTTCCAGAGATCCACAATTCTTTTTTTGGAAATTAATTTTTTTCTGACACATTAGCTCCCAGAATCTATCCCTGATATAACAATCAAACATCTGGTTAAGCATGTAAGAGTTGCATAACAACAATAGTCCTGAGTATCTTTGTCAGCACTTACATTAATATACTCTATAAAATACACTCTAATGATATAACCCTCATATCATTAATTTTTCCAAAAGAGGGGAGTAAAAGAGAAACGTTGCTCACAACTCATAACTAGGCTTAGGAAGAAAAGTTCTATTCACAAAATGAGTGTCCCTTCAGCCTCTCAAGTGGGCTGTCTTGCATTCCACGGTGTTTGTAGTAATCTTTTATCTTTAGGCGGTTGATCCTTTTGGAATGAGGTGGTTGGAAGAGAGCCCTCTGTAAGAACCGCTCTTCCATCTTTATGCTGATTATCATCTTTATATAAATCTCTGAAAACCGCCTCTGCTTCTTGATGGTCAGTATATGTTTGCATAGTGCCCCTTGGAGTATTGACTTTTAGAATCGCTCGATACTGTAGCTGAAATTTTCAACCAGTTTTATGAAGCGCTGTGCATACCTTGCTGAACATTGAGCTTTTTTTGAAACTTCTGCTGAATAGTCTCCAAACAACATGACTGCAGTGCCATTTAACTTTGTTTGTCCTGGACGGCTTTTTATGGGAGCGCAGTAAAGCTTCTTTATTAGAGTAATCGAGGTAGCACACTATGACTTGCCTGGGTCGTTTGCCGGAGCCATGCTGTACGGTCAGGGCCTACCCTGTGTGGTCTTTCCACTTTACATGGACCATCCATATTTAATACCTTCGGTAGATCGTATTCACAATTGCGTTTCAAATTCAGTGCTGGAATGGATTCCGATAGGCCCACTATGCGTACATTTTATTCTATTTTCTAGATAGTCGATCTTGTTCACCATTCGTTGTCTCATTTAAAAGTTCTTGAAGTATGCCACGTGTTTCAGCAGTATTATCTTCCAACATAGATAAGCGCTGTTCCGCCTCGTCCAGTCGTGTGCCATGTTGAGTGATGTCATTTTGGGACTTCACTGCATCAAGCACTGTGTAAACATCCATCAGTAATCAAAGGCGAGAGCTCAAACAGTGCAGTACACGACAGAAAAAAAAAATGACACTTACCTTCTTTAAAGAGGCTCTGTCACCAGATTTTGCAACCCCTATCTGCTATTGCAGCAGATAGGCGCTGCAATGTAGATTACAGTAACGTTTTTATTTTAAAAAAACGAGCATTTTTGGCCAAGTTATGACCTTTTTTGTATTTATGCAAATGAGGTTTGCAAAAGTACAACTGGTCGTGTTTAAAAGTAAAAGTACAACTGGGCGTGTATTATGTGCGTACATCAGGGCGGGTTTACTACTTTTACTAGCTGGGCGTTCTGACGAGAAGTATCATCCACTTCTCTTCAGAACTCCCAGCTTCTGGCAGTGCAGACACAGCCGTGTTCTCGAGAGATCACGCTGTGTCGTCACTCACAGGTCCTGCATCGTGTCGGACGAGCGAGGACACATCGGCACCAGAGGCTACAGTTGATTCTGCAGCAGCATCAGCGTTTGCAGGTAAGTAGCTACATCGACTTACCTGCGAATGCCGATGCTGCTGCAGAATCAAATGTAGCCTCTGGTGCCGATGTGTCCTCGCTCGTCCGACACGATGCAGGACCTGTGAGTGACGACACAGCGTAATCTCTCTAGAACACGCTGTGTATCTGCACTGCCAGAAGCTGGGCGTTCTGAAGAGAAGTGGATGATACTTCTCGTCAGAACGCCCAGCTAGTAAAAGTAGTAAACACGCCCCGATGTACGCACATAATACATGCCCAGTTGTACTTTTACTTTTCAACACGCCCAGTTGTACTTTTGCAAGCCTCATTTGCATAAATACAAAAATGGTCATAACTTGGCCAAAAATGCTCGTTTTTTTAAAAATAAAAACGTTACTGTAATCTACATTGCAGCGCCGATCTGCTGCAATAGCAGATAGGGGTTGCAAAATCTGGTGACAGAGCCTCTTTAAGACCAGGCAGACTGTGAAATTGGCACCAAAATGTCCAGAGTCATCTCCAAAAGAAAAAAAAACAGGTTATTTCCCCTGTGAGAGTTCAATGTCACTAAATGTCCAGCACAGTATAGGTGTTTGCCAGTATACAATATAAGACGTGGTTAGGGTATGTTCACACGACAGCGTCCGTAACGGCTGAAATTACAGGGATGTTTTCAGGAAAAAACATCCCCGTAATTTCAGCCGTACCGGCATGTGCAGGCGCTTGAACGCCGCGTCCATTACGGACGTAATTGGCGCTGCTTTTCATTGGAGTCAATGAATAACGGCTCCAATTACGTCCAAAGAAGTGACAGGTCACTTCAGGGGGAGTGGCAGCACCAAATCTTAAAGGACCAGTGTCACGAAAAAAAAATCAGTTTGATTTTAGTCTTTTATTAAAAACTTTTATATTTATTTATTTGTGTGTTTGTGTTTTACTTATTTTTATTTTTACACTTTTTCTTCCCTATGGGGGCTGCCATTTTTTACTCCATTTCTGTATGTGTCGATTAACGACACATACAGACATGGAATACGGCAGCTTACAGTCCCATAGTGAATGCGAACGGGGCCCGTTCCATCCACTATGGTGTACGCCGTCTGTGTGGGAACGGCGCATGCGCCGCTCCCACACAGTCCAAGTTGAACTGAGCGCCATCCGGCGCCATTTTCCTGTAGAGCGGAAGTCGCGGCCGGACAGTAAGATTACTACTTCCGGTCGCGGCTTCCGGACTTGTGCACTTGGAGCAGCGGCAGCAGACGGACCGGAGGGAGCGGCGGCGGCAGGAGCAGGTAAGTGATTTCTATGTATGTTCGTGTTTCAGTGTGTGTTTACTAGTGTATGTAAACCTACTACACTGTGTGTTAGCTCAAAAAATGGCGACACACACAGTGTAGGAGGTTAGACCGTTCAATCCCCTCGTTTCTCCCGGCACTAGCCAGGATAAAGGAGGGGGGATTCTGTGAGCTCACTAGAGCGAGGGATTTTTTTCCAATTTTGCAGCATAAAGCAACGTGGTTGCTTTACCACATGCAATGCTGCAATTTTGGGAATTGCTCCATCTAGTGACCAGTGCTGGGAAATATTATAAATTAGAATCCAATTTATATTATTTCCTGACTCGTGAAAAAAAAAAAAAAAAATTAGAACAATGTTTAAATCACCTACACACTAATTGTTTAACTAAAAAAAAACAAACATTTTTTGCTAACACATTCCCTTTAAATTCTACTATTTAGCTTCTCAACTAGTGATTGCACGTTGGTGGATAGATACAGATCTGAGTAATGCAGCTACTGCACTGGCAGGTGCACTTATGAGAGTCTAACTAACTTGTTATATAGATTTAAGTCTCCAGGTTGCGTACCCCTGCCACTTCGGACGGTGGCTGTGGCTTGGAAGACTGCGCATGCTCTGATGCATGTTAAACCGGTCCCTTCATACTCATCTCGGACTCTACTGTGGAATAATCCTTGGTTGCCTCATCTTGAATCGCTCCAAGGAGCGGGGATGTGGTCGGGGGTCAAATTTTTGGGTCAGGTGTTCACTGTAGAGTTTGGTTTTGTATCCTTTTCCGAACTGAAGGATAGATGTAACATTTCAGAGAAAGTTTTATTACCTGCAGTTACGGCATGCCTGATGTGCCCAATTTGGCTCTGTCACCTCAGGTGGGGTTCTCTAGGCTAGAGGACCTTCTTGGGGCTCCAGATCTCTCAAAGGTCCTCACCCAATTATACACCATGACATCCCTGGGTGCTAGGCCATTTGATAAGACATATCTGCAATGGAGGGGTGATGTCCCCACCTTGACAGAGGATTGGCAGGAGGTAGAATCCTCCATTTTTGATTCGGTGGTAAGTGCAAGGGACTTCCTCATACAGTCTCAGTTCCTGCATAGGATTTATTACACTCCAGTTAGGCTTAAGCGGATGGGGCATTGGCTTCGGATAGTGTTGTTTTAGATGTCAATCGGCGGTTGGTACCTTTCTGCATTGTATGTGGATGTGTCCTAGAGTTGCCCCCTTTTCGTCGGAGGTGGTGGGGTTTCTTCACACCCATTATGAGTTGCCGCGACTTCTTACCCCTCAGATGTGCCTCTTGGGCATTATGGATGGAGTTATTCATAATCACTATGATAACGTATTCTTTAGTTTTGTTCCCGGAAGATTATAATTAGGGCTTGGAAGAACACAGATAGTATACTGCACTGGCAACAACTGGTGAATAAATATATACCTATGTATAAAAAGTTGTACCTTAGCAGGAAATGTCCAGATAAATTTGGGAAAATTTGGTCCAGGTGGATAGAGACTAAGGACTTTGCGGTTTAATGGTCACTTGAGTGACTGAGCTGTGGGGGGGGGGGGGGGGGGTTCGGAGCACAAGAATGATTGTATGTGAGTGAGTGTTTTGATTCAGTTAGGCTTTCAGAGGTTATACAGCTGTACAGTTTGTTACCGTTGTAAAATGAATATGCTCCGAATTGACATTTATATGTGAGAATGCCTCTCTGAAGGTCTTTATTTTGTAATGTTTGTATATTTTTACACCAAAATTTTGAAAATCAAGCCTTTAAAAAAAAAAAAATGAAAAAAAAAAAAAGTTGCACCCATGAGGGTCTCTTTCACGGATCCCCATAGACTTGAGTATATCGAGGGATCCGTGAAAACGGAAGAAAATAGGACATGTTCTATTTTTGACAGACCCTTCACACGGTCCGTTGAAACGGCGGCCGTGTGAACGGCCCCATTGAAATACATGCGTCCGTGTGACAGCTGTCACACGGACGTAGAATATAGTCGTCTGAATTCAGCCTAAGTCTGCAGAAAATCACGCAAAAGTGCGAAATACACTGACAAAAATTGCACCATGGAAGGGGGTTTTATATTTTTTTTATTGAAAATTCACCAAAATGTATTTACAGTGGTTTACAATGGGATGCTTGGCTCATTGTACTGAAGCGTTAAATAAAAGGTAAAAAGATCACAACAGTAAGATCTGCTCTACAAACGAAGTCCGGCCAAAAATAAAACATGTTGGTCAATCGTTCCATATAATCCTTCTATACAGAAATTTCACTCTTCAAATCAGATCAGCAACTGTAGAAGAAAGAACATTAAAAACACCATTATTGAAAAGATTTGTTACCATTGGTCACAGGCCCTTAGCTTGTGGGTTGAGTATGTGAAATGCTCACCCATCTCATGAAGCACTTATGAAAAAATTGTAGTTAATGGATGGGACTCCCCACAACCGCCTTCCAGAAAACGTCTGCCTTTGCAGATAGGCCTACATGTTAAACGCAATTTTCCAATATACTTTTTACCACATCACTCACTATACGAACAAGTGGTAGCCCCGATAACAGAGCAGGCAAGCCACAGAGAACTCATGCCATAGACTGCAGAGGCGTTAACAGAGGGTGACTGATGCAGAAATATTAGACTGAGTAACATCATACATACCATTCATTGGCATTTCATCAATCTGAGTAGAGTAATACTGCTCAATGTCTCGCAAGATACGGATGTCATCATTCTTTACAAAGTTTATTGCAACACCTTTTCTTCCGTAACGTCCTGAACGACCAATTCTGTGGAAAAAATAAATAAATAGTTATATATAGCCAAATAAACAGTCAGTCATTCCATCACATTTACCAGTCTACAATGGTAAGTACACAGATAACATACCGGTGGATATACAATTCTCTGTTATTGGGTAGGTCATAGTTAATGATCAGGGAGACCTGTGGAACATCCAAACCTCTCGCCCAGACATCAGTGGAGATTAGTACTCGACTGTAAAGAGAAACAAAAAGGAACTCAGAATATTATATGTTTATACTCTGTGGAACAACTATGAGAGCCACCAAGAATTCTGTACAGGTCAAAATATTAAAGCTCTACGAGTTAAATGTGCTTTTCTAAAATCATACATGCACGATTACTGCGCTGCGCCAACATTTACTACAGGGATTTTTTTTTTTTTTAAAGGAGGGGGTGTTACTAGTGCGTTGGGGCCCACAACAGAGGCAGCAAAATTCCCCCGATTATACGGACTTTGCCAATTTTCTACATAAATGACTTGATACACTTTTACATGGTGTGGTTTCAGGGTTAGTATTCCAATCACACTTCTATCTTGAAAGTTTTTACTGCTAAACCACCAGTCTAGGAATATTAAGGGGGTCTCCGGAACTTATACTGATGGCCTATCCTTAGGATAGTCCATATAAAAATCAGTGGGGGCCCGACTCCGGGCACAAACTGACCAGATGACTAAAGGGACTGCTGCTACGAACGCTGCAAACTCCTCACAGCTTATCACAGTGCCATACACTTCCATAGAGGCCATGCCTGGGATTGCAGCTCAGTCTCATTACCACACACACCATTTTGATTCTCATATACGATAAAAGCATTGCTTAAAGGGGCATAAGAGTGTCACTGGGGTTCTCTCAATTAGCCATAGTGTTTCTTGCTTTAGATCACTTAGCACCTTGTAGACTTCAATTGGTCCCTAGCAAAATAATAAAACATGTTCTACATCACTGTACACATACCTGGCACCAGATCTGAATTCTTTCATGATAGATTCTCTCTCTTTTTGGGGCATGTCACCATGCATTGAAGACACTGTGAAATTAGCCTCCCTCATTTTCTCTGTTAACCAATCAACCTAGAGAGTGCAAATATAAAGACTTTGTAAGAAGAAAACAAACACTGGTAGACCACAGCGGATTACTAACCAGAGACCCACTCCAGCAACCAGGAGTCTAATATTAAATAACACTTGCTATATATTTTTCCTAAAAAAGTATAGAATCAAACCAAAACTGTGGCAATGTTGTCTTACTGACCATCTAAGGCAATCTTAAAAGGAAGGTGTCATGAAATTATTAGTAATTTTTTTATCATATTGCTTTTAATATGATATTAACATAAATTTTATTTATTTGTGTTCTCATTTTCTACTTTTTACTGTATTCTTACTTTTACTTCTCTATGGGGGCTGCTATTTTTTTTTCATCTCTGTATGTGTCGATTAACGACACATACAGAGATGGAGTACGGCACATACAGCCCCATAGAGAATGCGAACGGGAGCCGTTCCATTCTCAGAAGCGTACGCCGTCTGTGTGGGAACGGTGCATGCGCCGCTCCCACACATACCAAAACTAAGCTCGTTCTCAGAGCGAAATCCGGCGCCATTTTCATGTGGACCGGAAGCCGCTGCCGGACAGTCAGATGACGACTTCCGGCCATATGTTCAGGCGCAAGGAATAGGAGCGTAGACCAGCGGAGGCAGGTAATTTAGGTTCGTGTATGTGATGTGTGTATTATGCTCGTGTGATACGGTCTGCTGAGCTGGAATAATGAGAAGTGTATGAGGCTGATTGGTCACTGATTGGTCAGCGTCATACCCTCCTCTGTACAACGCCCTCTTGGTCAAAAGTAAAAACACACCCAGTTGGTCATTATGAAACTAATTAGCATAAATCTAAAATTGCTCATAACTTGCTCAAAAATAATTGTTTTTCAAAATAAAAACCACTGTTATCTACATTACAGCACCGATCAGACTATGTAGGAGATAGGACACTTATATTCTGGTGACAGAGCCTCTAAGCCAATGATATCAAAATCAATACCAGAACATGATACAATATGTTAAATCTGGATTAGGATGGAAGACAAGCGGGCAGTGACATAAGTAAGCGACTATAGACCAGAACTGTAGAACAACCTTTCATTAAAAATATGTTACCTTTCTTTTAGTGTTGCAGAAGATCACAGCTTGTGTAATGGTGAGTGTGTCATACAAATCACATAATGTGTCAAACTTCCATTCTTCCCTCTCCACTGCCACGAAAAACTGCTTAATGCCTTCTAGCGTCAACTCATCACGTTTCACCAAGATACGGATGGGATCAGTCATAAACTTATTGGTCATTTCCAGGATTTCATGTGGAAGTGTGGCACTGATCAGGCACACCTGTGTAGCGGGTGGCAGATACCTATATACGTCATAAATCTGTTCTTTGAAACCTGAAATGAAGAGAATTCAAAACAAACACCATAAATTAAACAGGGTAGGTCAAGTCTAAAACGTATGAAATCTTATGTACTTATAACATATTAGTTTTATGGGCTGAAATTTGAAAGAGTTTAAAATTTGTCAGGTTATTATAAAAAATGCCCTATTATATTTTGATATGCAAGATCTTTAAGCAGAAAAGAAGACCACTCGAAGTTGGCCAGATTAAAGCCACTTATTCATATCGGCAAACAGGATGGCCTGACCCACAACAAATCTAACTTCTTAAAGTTACTGTCCCAGAATCAACAATTATCACCTACCCACATGATAGTTCTGTTATTACTGGGAACCCTACCAATCATGAGAACGAGGGTCCCCAACTGCAAAGTGAGGAGGAGCTTGAATGGAGCGGCGGTCGAACATGCGCCTGCTGCTCCATTCAAGGTCTATGGGACTGACGGAACTAGCAGAGCCCTTAACTCGGCTGCTTCAGTCAATCCAATAGACTTTGAATGTAGTGGTAGCAATCGGTGGGAGTCCCAGCGATCAGACCTGTGAACAGGGCATAATTGTGGATTCTGGGTGAACTCTTTTAAGGCAATAGGAAGGTGCCTGCATTTGACACTTCTATAGTGGCTTATAATCAAATTAAAAAAAAGGATAAGGCACATCGAAAGCCTTCATGTCAAATCATTAATCCCCCTGGTGTATAACATGACAAAAAGACCTGCCCAATCCAAAAATACACTGCTAAAGATTTAGCAAAACTGGTGCAAGACAGTAGTTGCCCAATTGCAACCAATCAAGTCACTGCTTTCATTTTCCAAAGAATATTTTAGAAATAAGAGGTGGAATCTGATAAATTGCATGGGCAACTGCTCCACTCTTCACTTGCATCAGTTTTGATACATCTCCCCTGTTATATATTAAGCACAAACAAAATTTAAGAAATGGCGTCCACACAACATTCTGTTAGCAAAGTTCTAATTTTGTTGTTCACATCCTACCTACACTTGACCAGGTGAATCGTGATTTATCAGAAGAGTTATAAGCAGGTTATAAAAAGATTATTAAAACCATTACATTTTGTCTAGATTTTATTACAGTCCCTGCATGAAAATGGTCTGTTAACTCACCCCCCACAATGTGATGTAAGGATAGAACAACATCTTAAAAGGGTTATTTCCATTTATGAGACATGTATGGCACATCCACTGGATATGCTTTCCTCTTCTCTCCTGTCAGAAAAGGCCAATCCTGGTTTGAACTGAACAGATGAATCAGGTCTGACTAGGAATACAATGTCTAACCACAGTATTTTCAATGAGGTTGTCAGGCCACACATGTCTAGCAAACCAATCTGTCTAGATTACTGAGGTCTTCAGCTCAAGGGAGAATTGCCAGTGAGCTGCAGCCAGGACATCGGCAAATAGAGACAAAGCAGAACTTACATTTTAAACAAGTTTTTGCGAAAATAAATGTAGGTGGAGAGTAAGTGGAAAGGAAACCGTTGTAGCTAAAAAATAAATAGCTGCAAAGATTAGCCTTTAAACTTTACTATACTTAAGAGTGACTGCACTTGCATATGTCATAGAGGAATATCAAAAGTTTGGATCATGGGGGTCCAGGTGCCAAGTCCTCCACTGTTGCTTAAATGAAGGTGCAGAGGCGCTCAACTGAGCGCTTGCTCCTTTGGCTGTGATCAAAAGTTTGATGCAAGTGCAGTTACTCTTTAAAGGGAGTTTGTCAACAGAATGTCCGTATTAACCCCTTAGTGACCAGCCCATTTTAGGCCTTAATGACCAAGCTATTTTATTCGTTTTTCTATAGTCGCATTCAAAGAGCTATAACGTTTTTATTTTTTCGTCTACATAGCTGTATGAGGACTTGCTTTTTGCGGGATTAGTTGTGCTTTTTAATGGCACCATTTTTGGGTACATATAATTTTTATATTAACTTTTATTAACCTTTTTGGGGGGGATTATAAAAAAAAACTGAAATTCCGCCATTGTTCTATGCGTTTTTAAATTGACGCCGTTCACTGTGCGACGTAATTAACATGTTACCTTTATTCTATGGGTCGGTACGATTACGGCGATACCACATATGTGGAGGTTTTTTTATGTTTTACGACTTTTGCACAATAAAAACACTTTTGAACTAAAATTATTTGTTTTTGCATCGTCGCTTTCCAAGAGCCGTAATTTTTTTATTTTTCCATCAATGTAGTGATTTTTTGGGCTTGTTTTCTGCGGGACAAGACGTAGTTTTGAGTGGTACTGTTTTGGGGTACATGGGACTTATTGATTCATTTTTATTATGACTTTTGGGGGGCAATGGAAAAAAATTGCAATTTCGCCATAGTTTTTGGCGGTTTTTTTTTTACGGTGTTCACTTTGCGGTTTAAATGACATATTAACTTTATTAATGGAGTCATTACGGTCGCGGCGATACCACATATGTGTACTTTTTTTTTTTTTTTACACTTTTACTAAATAAAACCACTTTTTATGGAAAAAAATGGATTTATTTTTTTACTGTCGTTTTTATTAATAATCTTTATTTCACTTTGATGACTTATTTTATTAGTCCCACTAGGGGACTTTACTGTGCGATGTTCCGATCGCTGCTATAATGCTCTGGTATACTTCGTATACCAGAGCATTATTGCCTGTCAGTGTAAATCTGACAGGCAATCTGTTAGGACGTGCCTCCGGCGCGTCCTAACAGGCATATGTCCAGGGCAGACCTGGGGGCTTTTATCAGTCCCCCGGCTGCCATGACACCCCATCGGAGACCCGCGATTTCATTCGCGGGCCGCCGATGGGTGAGAGAGGGAGCGCACTCCCTCTGTAAACAAAGTTAAATGCCGCGGTCGCTATTGACGGCGGCATTTAACGGGTTAAACGGCCGCGATCGAAGTAAACTTCGATCGCGGGCGTTGGAGCAGGAGCTCAGCTGTCATCAGACAGCAGAGCCCCGGCTCCTGCCTGCACGGGAGACCCGTGCAGGACTTAGACTAGGCTCACGTGAAAAGGCGTCAGCCTAGCCTAAAGCCCAGTAGTAAATGACGTGAAAAGGCGTATTAGTGGTCACTAAGGGGTTAAACTAGTAAGTGTATTGTAGAGGACACTAACCTGTTTCTAGCGTTTATTTTCAATTTCTGCTTACTGCCTCTTTTGTAGAGAAATCAGTTGTATTAAGTTTATGCCAATGAGCATTTAGGGGCAATGAGGGCGTTACCGTTGCACCTAAATGCTGTTACGTCGCTTCCCAGTTCAACCCCCCTCCCTTCTTACATTGATTGACAGGGGCCAGGCAGCGAAATCGGCGCGTTCATGCCTGGCCCCATACTGGCTGTAACACGCGCTTGTCCCTGCTCTTTACTTGGCATGCGCCGAAGAGCAGGGACATTGCGCAGTAGTGCCGATTAAAACGTCAAGCAGAAAGATCATACTGCGCATAGGCCGAGTAAAGAGAAGGGACACGCATGAGTTAGACTGTACGGGGCCAGGCATGAACGCGCCGATTACGCTGCCTGGCCCCTGTCAATCAATGTAAGAAGGGAGGGAGGGGGTTTGAACTGGGGAGCGACATAAGAGCATTTAGGTGCACCGGTAACGCCCTCATTGCCCCTAAATGCTCATTAGCATAAACTTAATAAAACTGATTTCTCTACAAAGGAGTCAGTAAACAGAAATGGAAAATAAACACTAGAAACAGGTTAGTCTACTCTACAATACACTTACTAGTTTAATACGGACATTCTGGTGGCAGACTCCCTTTAAAAGGAAAATAGAAAACAAACCTTTATTAAGCATCTCATCAGCTTCATCCAGAACGAGCATTTTAATAGCCCGCGTTCTTAAGCTTCTGCGACGAATCATATCTGTAAGAAAATGGAGATGACAACTTTAAGTTCATATATGCAAACCTGTAAGGCTTCGTTCACATCTGCGTCAGAGCTCCGTTCTGACGAAGCTTTCCGTCGGAACAGAGCCCTGACTGAAAAACTGAAACCGTAGGTTTCCGTTTCCATCATCATTGATTTCAATGGTGACGGATCCGGTGCCAATGGTTTCAGTTTGTCTCCGTTGTGCAAGGGTTGCATCGTTTTGACGGGATGAATACCCTAGTCGACTACGGTATTCATCCTGTCAAAACGACGGAACCTTGCACAACGGAGACAAACTGAAACCATTGGCAGCGGATCCGTCACCATTGAAATCAATGGTGATGGAAACGGAAACCTACGGTTTCAGTTTGTCACAGTCAGGGCTCCGTTCCGACTGACGCAGATGTGAACATAGCGAAGATATAGTATGCTATAAATGACATGCTTACCAAAGACACGGCCTGGTGTGCCCGCAACAACGTGCTGCCCATAATCAAGTTTACGGATATCTTCTCCTACATTGGTTCCCCCAATGCACGAATGACACTGCACGTTCATGTAGTCACCCAAAGCAAGAAGTACCTATAAAAGCAACCATAGTAATAAGATTAGTGAAAGTTCATACATTGAATGCAATGATTTCTACTGGTAACCGTAAGAAACTAAATTGCTTCACCTTCTGAATTTGTCCAGCCAGTTCTCTGGTTGGTGCTAAAATTAATGCTTGTGTTTCCCGAACCTATAAATAATTAAAAATAGTTATGAGTCATAATAAAATTTTCCCTTTATTAGCAGGTAACAGCTAAACAATGCAATATGCAAGAACGACTTGAATTCTTTACAGAATAATATACTGTATCTTGCTCTTAACCCCTTAATGACCGGGCCATTTTGCACGTTAATGGCCAAGGATTATTTTTTGTTTTTTCACGGTCGCATTCCAAGAGTCGTAACTTTTTTTTTTATTCCGTCGACATAGCCGTATAAGGGCTTGTTTTTTGCGGGACGAGTTGTATTTTGTAATTGTACCATTTTTAGATTCTTATAATTTATTGATTAACTTTTATTAACTTTATTTTAGGAGAGTATTGAAAATAAGCAGCTATTCCAGCATTGATTTTCACGTTATAAATTTACGCCGTTTACTATGCAGCGTAAATAACATGTTAACTTTATTCTATGGGTCGGCACGATTATGGGGATACCAAATATGTAAAGGTTTTATATGTTTTTCCTACGTTTGTACAATAAAAACCCTTTTAGAAAAAAATTACTTGTTTTTGCATCGCCGCGTTCCAAGAGCCATAACGTTTTTATTTTTCCGTCTATGTGGCCGTATGTGGGCTTGATTTTTGCGGGACAATGTGTAGTTTTCATTAGTACTATTTTGGGGTACATAGGACTTATAGATTAACTTTTATTTTATTTTTTATGGGGAGAATGGGAGAAAAGAGAATTTTGCCGTTGTTTTTGGCGTTTTCTTTGGACGACGTTCATCCGGCGGTTTAATTAATGTGTTCATTTTATTGGTCAAGTTGTTCCGATCGCGGGGATACCATATATGTGTATGTGTGATTTGTTTTGACAGTTTTACTAAATAAAACCACTTTTTGGGCCAAAAAAGTAGTTTTATTTGACGGACTGTAATTATTATTATTTTTTTTTCACAAACTTTATTTAACTGATTGTCATTTTTTTTTTAAAGTCCCATCAGGACACTTCACTATGCGATCTGTTGATCGCATATATAATGCTTTGGTATACTTAGTATACCGAAGCATTATTGCCTGTCAGTGTAAAACTGACAGGCAACCTATTAGGTCATGCCTCTGGCATCGCCTAACAGGCAGATGCTGAAGACAGACCTGGGGGTCTTTGTTAGACCCCCGGCTGTCATAGAAAACCTGACGGCGACCCGCGATTTGTTTGCGGGCGCCGATCGGGTGACAGAGGGAGCTCCCTCCCTCTGTCAAACATATTAAATGCCGCTGTCACTATTGACAGCGGCATTTAATAGGTTAAACTGCCGGAATCGGAGCGGGCTTCGATTCCAGCAGTTGCAGCAGGAGCCAGGCTGTGTATAACAGCCGCGCTCCTGCCGCTAATCGCGTGGGTACAGTGACAGTACCCGCACGATCACAGGACGGATATATCCGTCCTCCTGCGCGAACTTGCAGCTGCTGAGGACGGATATATCCGTCCTTCTGCGTTATGGAGTAAAAGCAGATCTCGCACCATACTATGCTTGCGTTCTACAAAGCATAGTACGAAGACAGGTCGGCACTCCAATTAGCCTGAACAGCACAAATTTTTTTAAAAAAAATATTCTGCCATTTGGGTAAAAGCAGAGAACAAAATACAGCGGACTCATAGTTAGAAGTTCGCTCTATTTATGAGGGGAGAGCCCCCCCCCCCCACCCCCCAATAGCTGCTGTGTACCTGTATGTATACATTGCAGCCTTAAATCACTGGTGAAAGAAGGGGAGAAGCACAACCTTCGTGAATACAATATTTTTAAGCTCTATGGCACCAGAGGTCATGTTAAGGAAAGTCCTTTTTTATGGCTTTGGGTAAATGAAGTAAAATATAAATTTTCACCTGGTGTGCATAAAGCCTGTAACACAACAATCACTCTGTCCCAGAAAAAAGATTTCAGGGTCCAATGGCAGTGTTGTTTTACATGCTATTTGTCTAAAACAGGTACGTGTAGTTAGAACTTCTAGAATGTTCCTAGAAGGGCCTGTTCACACCTGTGTTGGCGTTTCATTTGTTCTGCTCCATCAGAGGTCCAGAGCAACGAAAACACCAGAAGAGCTGGTTCCGCTGTATGACCGTAGCACTGGTGCCCGTCAGAACCCATTGACTTTATTGGGTTCCGTTTGATTTCCGTGGTTTTACCAGAAACAATACCGCATCATGCTGCGCGGTTTCTGGTATTTTTAGCCGTAGGCTCCTAACGGAGCCTCCAATGCAGATATGAGCAGGCCCGAACACAGAGCTCCTCTATAGCCTGAAGTGTACTTCCTTAGAATATGTAAAATATTAGGAAGGAACATGCGGATAGGCAGTGGAGCTAACATAGCTGTTCCTTAAAAAGGATTGTCTCATCAAAGACAACCCCTTCAAAAAAATCCATTGAGTCAATCAATTAATAACCACCGGTCCGACTTGCGAGACTAGCTAACCATCTGAATTTGCAGAGGGAAGACGCAGACATACATTTGCCCTGCAGCGGCATCTGCAGGGGAAATGTAGTACTACACGAGGGCAATTTGAGTCCAACAGAGCGAGAGCCACAACTTGTTGGCGGCTCTCTGCTTCGACTCAGAGAGGACAACGACCTTAACTGTTATAAAATAAAAGCAAAAACATGGGATTGAATTAAACCACTTCAATTGCACTCAAATGTAATATTACTTGTTCCCAGTTAAAACAATTATACTGTTATAAATGAGTGGCGAAATTGTAACAAATTACCTGAATATCCAAACACTGAAGGACGGACACACAAAATGTAGCCGTTTTGCCTGTACCAGACTGTGATCTGCAAGACAAAAGCAAGTTTTTCAAGTTTGTGATAACATCAAGAATTTGTGCAGCATGACTTCACCATCACAATAAGGAAAGCAGATACCCGACCTACAACTCCAGAACACTGAGCTAAATGGATATAGATTCTTTCCAGATCAGAACTCTTCAGAATGTCTGGAATCAATGGATAACTACAAATTTTGCTTTTTCACTGAACCGCGGCCAAAAATGTCACAAAGCCGGCATTAATAGGGCATGCTGTGTAAAATATGATTTTATGAAATCCTGAGTGCAACATTGCAGCGACAAAATTGCTACATGTGAATATGGCCAAAACTGCAAATAGAAATGTAGTTTGTAGAACACACTGAAACGTAACGTCTACAGGGCCTGGCATAACCTCACGTTACAGGGGCTTGCCCATCAGGGACAATTATGGCACATCCACAGGAAATGCCATAAATGTCCGATAGATGCGAATCACACCTATAGGACCCAGACCTATCTCTAGAACGGGGCCCCCTAAATCCCGTTCTACCTTTCTTGGTTCCCGCTGCTTCTCGGGCAACTTCCTGATTGATACCTCTTAATGACGCACAATAAGAAATGCCGTTAAACAGCAATCTTCCGAGACAACTTAGGTCTCTTCATCAGAAATGTTTTTCTAACTTAAAACTTTTTTCTTTTGATTTCATTTTTGTCTTAAACATCATGTGATTACTTACTGTGCAATGACATCTCTTCCTTTAATTATCTGCTTAATTGCCCTCTGTTGGATAGCGGACGGCTTCTCAAACCCTAAAAGCAAAAATATATATATATATTTGTATTTACTAAAAGCACAAAAAATACAGACCTCAAAAAACAAACATGGTGCCTAACAGTAAAGAAAGTTCACCGCTAGACTATGTCCAGGATAAGGTTCAAGTGTTTTACATAAATACGGCTTCAATAAAAACATTTACAAAGTATTGAAATCTCCTCCTCAGATGGCGATTGTGTGAGGGGATGGCCTATGCTTGGTTACATACATCACTTGTATGCATGTCCCCTGATCTCATAAATTAGCGCATGTATACAGACAAACCTTCAGAGTCTCCAACAGAGTATCATTTTTTTGTTATGCACATTGCCTGCTACAAGTCCAAGCCGCTGCTTGCAACAACCAAGTGGCAATGCCAAAAGAAAAACCTTCCTCCGGTAGAGATTGTTGTCGCCACCCGTCAGCCTATAGAACACGATCAGTACTTTTACCCACAAGAGTTCTAAAAACTAATTCCTATGATCTCCCAGTAGTGGAAAGAATAAAAGGTACTGAAGATTCTTGTTTAACCTCCATAAACGACAATTTACAGAAATCTCACTTCTAAACATAAAGTAAAGCAATTTCCCTCATTCTTTTCCATAACGCTCGGCTCTTCTAAGCCCCATGCACACAACCGTAATCACAGATGAATCGCAGACCCATTCCTATATGTTTACAGATGTGTCTCCGGGCGATATAAATGATGCGCAAAATATAGAACATGTCTTGTTCTTGTCCACAAGTGCGGCACGGACTTGTTCATAGAAGTCTATGGGCGCTTCCGCCATTGTGGACAGTTACGGATGTGCATCCGTATTTGCGGACAGTAAAAACTATTATGGTCGTGTGCATGAGGCCTTAGGCTGTATTCACATCCGCGTCAGAGGCTGCGTTCCAAGCCCGTAGAAAATGCCATCGTTTTGGACAACGCAACGGAAACACATTAAAGTTGATGGGTTCTGTAGGGCATCTTTTTTTCCTCATGTGACGGATCAGACGGCTTTGGTTTTCTGTTCTGCTCCTATGGCAGAGCAGAACGCCCTGATCCATATGTGAACAGACCTTAAAGAGACTCTGTCACCACATTATAAGTGCCCTATCTCCTACATAAGGAGATCGGCGCTATAATGTAGGTGATAGCAGTGCTTTTTATTTAATAAAACGATCTGTTATCACCACTTTATTAGCGATTTTAGATTTATGCTAATGAGTTGCTTAATGCCCAAGTGGGCGTATTTTTACTTCAGACCAAGTGGGCGTTGTACAGAGGAGTGTATGACGCTGACCAATCAGCGTCATGCACTCCTCTCCATTTATTTAGGCAGCGCATAGGGATCCTTTTAGATCGCTATGTGCTGTCTTATACTAACACATTAACAATACTGAAGTGTTTAGACAGTGAGTAGACATTCCACGGGATGTCTATTCACAATCCCTGCACTTCGTTACTGTTTATGTGCTAGTTACAGCGAGATTACGCTTCCTCTGCTGTAACTACCATAGACACATTAACTTAAAGAGGCTCTGTCACCACATTATAAGTGCCCTGTCTCCTACATAAGGAGATGGGCGCTGTAGTGTAGGTCACAGTAATGCTTTTTATTTAAAAAAACGATCTTTTTTCACAGTTAGGAGCGATTTAAGTTTATGCTAATGAGCTTTCTTAATGCCCAAGTGGGCGTACTTTTACTTTCGACCAAGTGGGCGTTGTACAGAGGAGTGCATGAGGCTGACCAATCAGCATCATGCACTCCTCTCCATTCATTTACACTGCACTAGCGATATAGTTATATCACTATGTGCAGTCTCATACACAAGCCCTAACATTACTACAGTGTCCTGATAATGAATACACATGAAATCCAGCCTGGACGTCATGTGTACTCAGAATCCTGACATTTCTGACTCTTTTTTGTGAGATTCCAGCAACGGATACGAAATCTCGCGAGATCTCCGCGCTAAACGAGATTTGGTTTCACTTGCCGGAATCTCACAAAAAAAAAAGAGTCAGAAGTGTCAGGATTCTGAGTACACATGACGTCCAGGCTGGATGGTCATGTGTATTCATTATCAGGACACTGTAGTAATGTTAGGGTTTGTGTATGAGGCTGCACATAGCGATATATCTATATCGCTAGTGCAGTGTAAATGAATGGAGAGGAGTGCATGATGCCGATTGGTCTGTACAACACCCACTTGGTCGAAAGTAAAAGTACGCCCACTTGGGCATTAAGAAAGCTCATTAGCATAAACTTAAATCGCTCCTAACTTTGTGAAAAAAGATCGTTTTATTAAATAAAAAGCACTGCTGTCACCTACATTATAGCGCCGATCTCCTTATGTAGGAGATAGGGCACTTATAATGTGGTGACAGAGCCTCTTTAATGCAGGGATTGTGAATAGACATCCCGCGAGATCACGCTGTGCTTTGGATTAAGCTGGACACGAATGACGAGAAGTGTATGATGCTGATTGGTCCACGTCATACACTTCTATCTACTACGCCGACTTGGTGAAAAGTAAAAAACGCCCACTTGGGCATTAAAGAGAACCTTTCACCTCCCCAAACATGTGCAGCAGAGTGCAGCATGTTATAAGTTAGGCTTCCCAAACACGGTCCCACGTAAAATTATTTTTCTAAGTCCCTCTGTTATTTGCATATCGGTGCCGTTAGATTTGGCGCCCGATATGTAAATAAGCTCCTGAACGGTCAATGGGGCGTGGTGTCTTCGCTCTGACACTGTCCAATCAGCTGCGCAGTGTCAGGGCGGCTTGCGCTGTGTTCCCTCCAGCGAGAACATATTTACAAAAAACTGCTACCAGCAGAATAATTCCTTTAATTCCTCCCGCGAGAACACACACAGACTTGGTGGTTGTGCTGCAGACAGCTCGCACGCGCCCGCACATCGACGCCGCCACGGAACAAGCAGAGGCGGAGGAGGACAAGCAGAGGCGAGGAGATCTACTTACATCCGTCGATGTGCCCACACTATCTGCAGCACAACCACCAAATCTGTGTGTTCTCGCGGGAGAGAACACAGCGCTAGCCGCCCTGACACTGTCCACAGCTGATTGGACAGTGCCAGAGCGAAGACATCACGCTCCTTTGCCTTTTAGTTCGTTAGAAATGCCCCATTGACAGTTCAGGGATTAATTTACATATCGGGCGCCAAATATAACGGCACCGATACGTAAATAACGGAGGGAGTTTGAAAAATAATTTTACGTGAGACAGGGTGTGTGAAGCCTTTCCTATAACATGCTGCACATGTTTGGGGAGGTGATGACCTATCCACCGGCCTCCGTGCAGCGGACATACATACCGTTAGAAGATTGCTACGGAATAGCGGCCGATCTGCTCCTATGCACAGAGCCAACTGCTTCAGGCACCATACCTTGAACATTGTGCCATAACATCCAGTGCCCGCAGGCCAGCGGAGTGGCTGATCGGTGCGGGGTCAGCGTGTCAGACCCCCACCGATTATATACTGATGAAGTATCCGGTGGATTATAGATCATCAGCTGTCCGTTACTGGACAACCCCTTTGAAGCTAGTGCAAGAAATACGTGCTGGAGTTTCCCATAGCAACCCATGAGATCGAGGTTTTAATTTCTAAATGGCCTCTGAAAAATGAGAGCTGGAACGTGACTGGTTCCAATGAGAAAACGCTCCACTTTACTTTGAAGTTAGTTTCCCCACTGTCTGACCATCTTTGACCCTTTCATCCCCTATAAGGAGCAAGACTTCCTCTAAGGACGACGTGGTCAGTCGCCAATCACAGCAAGGCCTTCCTTACCGGAAACACATAAGGCTGGCCACCTGTGGTGAAACCGCGGGACCCAGCATGTCGATATTGCAGGACGGAGTCCCAGTACATTACCCACCATATGCATAGATGCCTCTGAGCAAATCTTCCCGCAGACCCATCGTGTCGAAGGTGGGAGTCACGTCCACTTCCTCGCTCGTCTCAAACTCCACTTTCGTCATGTCTTCTTCTCTCATGAGCCGCTTACGGCTCGAAGCGCTGGTCACCCCAGCAACTCCCACGGCTGCTGCTACTGCTGCTGCACTCGCCATTATCCCGACAGACTGGAAACCAGACCTAACTTGATTATCACACGCCGAGCCACACTAGATTAGGCCACCAGTCGTCTCACCCAGAAACCACCGCGAACGAGGAGGCGGTTACAGTTTCCGTCAGCGCGCAACGTGATTACGTCAACAAAACTCGCGATATTTGTTTAAGGAGGTAGTGGGAAACCCGTAGAACGTGGAATGTTGTTGGATGTAGTGCGAGTAACGTAGCCATTTTGTCGGAGTCCCTTAAAAAAAAAAAAAAAAAGAATACCAACTAGCGCAGGCAAAAAGTGGATCAGTATTTGACTGCACTAATGTTTTATAGTGTCGTGTAATCATGAAAAAAACAAACCTAAAACTAAAGGTATGTTTTTATCTCAATTTGGGTTAGGATTATTCATCAGAGTTTAGGATATTAATACTTTTACTTGCCTGCTTTTATGCACACATGCCTTTTTATTAGACATAAGGTACTCTCTCTGGTAATGCTCCCACAATGTGTAGCTACCACCTTTTGGCCATGTTCATATTCAGGATTCGATGAGGATTTAGGCGCGCATTACAAATCCTGAACGTGTGAACATAGTCTTGAAGTTGTATGGCTTGTCCACACACAACGGAATTGCTGCAGAAAATTTCTGCAGCTATTCCGTTGAAAAATGCAGACATTCCGCTGCGGCAAAAACGCACCATTTCCTGCGGTTTTTACAACAGAAAATTGTACGTAAATTGCTAATTTTTTCCCAATGCAAGAAGATGGTGACATTTCCTCTGAAAACGTAGCAATTCAGTCCACATTCCGCAGTAGGAATTGACACGCTGTGGTCCAAAATATACGCACCGCAGGTCAATTTCTGCTCCTAATTTTTATACAGAATGTGGATGAGATTTGTTAAACCTCACACACGTTGCTGCTACTGTATTCTGCTGTGTTTTTTCCGTCCGAAATTCCGGACGGAAAACGCAGCAATTCCGTTGTGTGTGTATAAGCCCTTAGAGGAATTATTTTCGGCCGTTGTTTGGGCCAAAAACGGCAGAAAATTTGGAAGCAGAACGCCTCCAAACATCTGCCCATTGATTTCAATGGGAGAAACGGCGTTCTGTTCCGACAGGTTTTGAAAAATGGCCGCATAAAAAAACGGCCGCGAAATAGAAGTGTATGTCACTTCTTGGGCCATTTTTCATTGACTCTATAGAAAAACAGCTCCAAAAACGCAGTGAAAAACGCGAGTTTGAATAAAAAACGTCTGAAAATCAGGAGCTGTATTCCCCTGAAAACAGCTCTGTATTTTCAGACGTTTTTTGCTAAGCGTGTGAACAGGGGCGTAACTAGGAAAGACTGGGCCCCATAGCAAACTTTTGACTGGGGCCCCCCTCCCCTGGGTGTCACACAACCCCCCCCCTTGTAGATAGTGCCTTTTTTACAGCCCCCCCCTGTAGAGAACGCCATACAGCCCCACCCTCTGTAGATAGCGCCATACATCCCCCTGTAGAGATTGCCATACAGCCCCCCTGTAGAGAACGCCATACAGGCCCCCTGCAGAGAACGCCATAAAGCCCCCCCTGTGGAGAACGCCATACAGCCCCCCCTGTAGGGAATGCCATACAGCCCCCCCTTGTAGGGAACAACATACAGCCCCCCCTGTAGGGAACGCCATACAGCTCCCCCCCTGTAGGGAACGCCATACAGCCAGCCCCCCTATAGGGAACGCCATACAGCGTTCCCCCCCCTGTAGGGAACGCCATACAGCGTCCCCCCTCCCAAAAAAATGTGACCTACAGTGTGTCCTACAAAATACATGTATCCCCTCTCCACAGGATCTCCACAGGATAGGGGATACATGAGTGATCGCTGGCAGCGATAGGGAGAACGGGGGACTGAAAGTCCCCTGAAGTTCTCCATGACTAACCTCTGACTTCCGGCGTCTGCGCAGCTCAATAAAAATGAAAGGAGCGCTGGTAACGCATGCGCACAAGCACGACTGGCGCTCCATTCATTTCTACGGAGCTGCCGACACAGACCCCGGAAGTCCGAGGTTTGTGATGGAGAACTTCAGGGGACTTTCAGTCCCCCGTTCTCCCTATCAATGCCAGCGATCACACATGTATCCCCTATCCTGTGGATATCCTGTGGAGAGGGGATACATGTCCTGTGGAGAGGGGGGGGATACATGTCCTGTGGAGAGGGGATAAATGTCTTTTGCTCTATTTTGCGCCTTCAGGACCAGACACCGTTTAGCCATTTTTAGCACGTGTTAGTTAAATGGCTATAACTTTTTTATTTGTTGGGCTAACGACGTGATTTTTGCGCCTTTTTTTCCATAGACAATGCAGGTTTCATTTTTTATCGTTTTTATACACACTTTTTTTGCTATTTTAGAATTTTTATTCATAAAGTTTGAAAATAATAGTAAGAAAATAAGCTTTTTTACAATTCAGCTATTTTTTTTTGGTAATAACATAGTTTTACCCTAAAATAGACCTTTTATTTGTGATCGCCACTGTCTACCGTAAATTTTTATATATTACATGTCTATATTAGGGTAATTGGGTCAGCGCTAGCGTTATAACAATGTTTGGCGGGGGGGAAAGTTTTTTTTTGGGGGGTGGGTATTTTATGTGTATTTATTATTTAAATTTTTTTTGCACTTTACTTTATTATTTTTTTATTACTATGGTCTGTCCCCCAAAGGTCAAAGAAGGCCTTTGGGGAACTTTATATATATTTTTTCTTTCTTTTACACCATGTTTTTCCACTGTAACTGGAGCTGCGCAGCAGCCCCAGTTACAGGGGAAATCACTACTCTCATAGTGACGATTGTCACTAATAGGGCTGTGCTGGGTCTTGTTAGACCCAGCAACAGTCTGCCACTAACGGCACCCGGCGATCATGTGACCAGTCACATGAACACCGGGAGGAATAGAGACAGCGCCGCTGCTGCTGTCTCTATTCCTGTACACAGCGCGCATTGAGCGCTGTGTACAAGTGATCAGAGAAGACAGAAGCAGCGAAAGCTGCTTCTATCCTCTCCTCAGGGTCCCCGGCAGTCACTGACAGCCGGAGACCCGACATTCAGCTGCCAGATCGCGCGGGCAGCAAGTTAAAACCCGAGCCGTAGAAAGTCTATGGCTCGGGTTTTAAGGACCCTGACCGCAGGCCGTAAATATACAGCCAGCGGTCGGGAACCAGTTAATGGCAGAGCGGGGAGATACCTCCCTGCTCTGCCGTAGTGTTCAGTGGCGTCCCGCTGTAGCAGCCATAGCGGCTGCTAGCGGAGCCTCCGGCCATGGTGGGGGCCCGTGCCGGCGGGCGACACGGGCCCCCTCATGCCGCGGGCCCCGTAGAGGCCGCTACTGCTGCTACGGCGGTAGTTACGCCACTGCGTGTGAACATACCCTAAGGCTGGATTCACACACAGCATTTTGTGGCATTTTTTCTTTCATTGAAGTCTATAGTAAAATATAAAATGCACTACACACAACTGCGTTTTGGTGTGTTGCATTTTTTTTTCCCCATAGGCTTCTCTACAGGACTTCAAAAACCCCAGAAAAAAAGTACAAAATGACACTGAATGAAAACGCCACTAAAAACGCCTAATAACGTATGCCTTTTTACAAGCATTTGTTAAATGCAGTTTAAATTGCCCGAAAAATTCTGTGTGTGAAGGAGGTCTAAACAGTACCCAGCCAGAGAGTACCCTCTATAAACAGTGTCAAGCCAGAAAGTACCTCCATAAACAGTGTCAGTAGCGGGCTATGTCCCCATAAAGTGTCAGTCAGAGAGTTCCCTTATAAACAATGTCCCTTGCAGGCTATGTCCCCATAAAGTGTCAGTCAGAGAGTTCCCTTATAAACAATGTCCCTTGCAGGCTATGTCCCCATAAAGTGTCAGTCAGAGAGTTCCCTTATAAACAATGTCCCTTGCAGGCTATGTCCCCATAAAGTGTCAGTCAGAGAGTTCCCTTATAAACAGTGTCCCTTGCAGGCTATGTCCCCATAAAGTGTCAGTCAGAGAGTACCCTTATAAACAATGTCCCTTGCAGGCTATGTCCCCATAAAGTGTCAGTCAGAGAGTACCCTTATAAACAGTGTCCCTTGCAGGCTATGTCCCCATAAAGTGTCAGTCAGAGAGTACCCTTATAAACAGTGTCCCTTGCAGGCTATGTCCCCATAAAGTGTCAGTCAGAGAGTACCCTTATAAACAGTGTCCCTTGCAGGCTATGTCCCCATAAAGTGTCAGTCAGAGAGTACCCTTATAAACAATGTCCCTTGCAGGCTATGTCCCCATAAACCGTGTCAGAAAACCAGAAAAATGTATTATCTCTGCCCTCTCAACAAGCAGATGCTCGCAGGTGACTCCCTTTCCCAGCGCTAATCTCTCTCAGCAGAGACCATTGCTGGAAATGTGCTGAGTGACCGCCCCAGCCTGCCCTTTCCCAGGTCCAGGAGCGCTTCCCGTTTTACTCACGGACAATCCGGGAGGTTTGGCATTTATATAATACTGTGTGTAAGGATACATTCACATGCAGCATACATCACAGCAGATAGATGTGTCATACAGCGCAACAGCACATTTTTTAGTGCACGCTGAGGAGTTTGTGTTACAGATTTCCACGTAGATTTCCACTACTGGACAACTGATGACCTATCCACCGGATACCTCATCAGTACATGATCTGTTGGGTTCCAACACCCTGACCTCGCACTGTTAAGCCGCTCCGGCTGCCTCCGAGCACCGGACATACATGCCGGAAGCATTTGAATAGGAGCAGAGCTGCAGTTCAGCAACACGGCCACTATGCTATGTATGGAGCCAACTGCTTCCGGCTCCGTACATCGCATAATGGACCATAACATCCGGTACCCTGTGTCGGACCTGCACCGATGATATACTGATGACCTATCTGGTGGATAGGTCATAGGATGTTCAGTAGTGGACAACCCCTTTAAAACTGCATCATGAAGCCTGAGGGTATGTTCACACGACAGCGTCCGTAACGACTGAAAACATGCCCCGTAATTTCAGCCGTAACGGCATGTGCAGGCGCTTGAACGCCGCGTCCATTACGGACGTAATTGGCGCTGCTATTCATTGGAGTCAATGAATAACGGCTCCAATTACGGCCAAAGAAGTGACAGGTCACTTCTTTGACGCGGGCGTCTATTTACGCGCCGTCATTTGACAGCGGCGCGTAAATATACGCCTC